>NC_133334.1:32100597-32715597 GCF_042186555.1 Aquarana catesbeiana | reverse complement strand
AAACAGAAATACATTTAACAGTTACAACCATTGAAACCTGTCAGTCAATTCTCTTTCTTGTCTTTAAAGTGATACTAAAGTCTTTTTTTTTTGTTTAAAAATAACAAACATGTTATACTTACCTCCTCTCTGCAGTCGGTTTTACACAGAGCAGCCTGGATCCTCCTCTTCTCGGGTCCCTTGCCGGCGCTCCTAGCCCCTCCCTCCTGCCCTCACAGGAAGGAGCTTTCTATGGGGGCACCCGAGCCGAGTCCCAGCTCCCTGTGTCCATTTAGACACAAAGCTGCGGTTTGGCCCCGCCCCCTCCCCCTCATTGGCTCACTCACTTTGACAGCAGCGGGAGCCAATGGTGCCTCCCTGCTGTCTCAGCCATTTAGGAGGGAAAGTAACGGACGGACGAGGCTCTCGTGCAACATTGCTGGATCGAGATGGGGCTCAGGTAAGTATTAGGGGGGCTGAGAGGGGCTGCTGCACACAGAAGGTTTTTTTATCTTAATGCACAGAATGCATTAGGATTAAAAAAAAAACTTCTGACTTCAGAATTTCGGCAATCTTCTTTAGACTCCGTGTTTGTTTTCGGTATAACTCGGCGGGAGTCAAGTCATTCCCTGGCCAGCCAATCAAGATGGAGGAAGCTGAGGATAAGATGTAAGCACCAGCGGGGGACCTCGCGGATGTCACATCGGTAGGGCAGAAGTCCCGCAGGACATAATGATTTACAGACAGCAAGGATGGGCCATTTTTTTCTTTGCAGGGATTAAAACCCGGCACATTGCTTAGTAAAACAACACACAGTTAGGCACACATTTAACCCTTTGATCGCCCCTGATGTTACCCCCTTCCGAGCCATGTTATTAGTACAGTGACAGTGTATAATATTAGCACTGATAACTGTATTAGTGTCACTGGTAATGTCAGTTCCACCCATAATCAGTTGCGCTCATAAGTTTACATACCCTGGCAGAATTTATGATTTCTTGGCCATTTTTTAGAGCTGGCAATGCTCTATAGTGTAAAAGTGACCCAAGCGGCTATATAGCCGCCGGATCAGTTTTATACTCGGTGAAAGGTGGTTCCCTCCCACTGCCCTCACGGGGCTCTCCTGTTCCACCGGGGACTTAGGACTGAAGCCATTGGCAGAGATGGCACACCGTAGAGATGAAGGAGGATCTTCCGTTCCCCAGAAGGGAAGAGGATATTGCCACCTCCGGTGTGTTGTTCACGGTCTCGGCTTGATGAAATGCTTAGAGGACAGAGGAAAGACAGATCTCTCAGTAAAGAGTACCTGTCACTGCCTATGCTATCACAAGGGATGTTGTTCATCCCTTGTGATAGTAATAAAGTTTTATAAATACAGTGTCATTTTTTTTTTTAATCAAATAAGTAATAAAAAAAAAAAAAAATGTAATGCGGTATGAATATTAAGGGGAACCCCGAACCAAAATAAAAAAAAAATAAAAAATTGTGTGGAGGTCCCCCCAAATTCCATACCAGGCCCTTCGGGTCTGATATGGAAATTAAGTGTAACCCTGCGCCAATTTTTTTTTAAAAAATGGTGTGGGGTACCCCCAAAATCCATACCAGACCTGATTTTAAGGGGAATCGTGCACCAAAATGTTAAAAAAATGGTGTAGGCCCCCCCCCCCCCAAAATCCATACCAGACCCTTATCCGAGCACGCAACCTGCCAAGCAGGAAAAGAGGGAGGATGTGAGAGCGCCCCCCCTCCTGAACTGTACCAGGCCACATGCCCTCAACATGGGAAGGGTGCTTTGGGGTAGCCCCCAAAGCACCTTGTCCCCATGTTGATGGGGACAAGGGCCTCATCCCCACAACCCTTGCCAGTGGTTGTGGGGGTCTGCGGGTGGGGGGCTTATCGGAATCTGGAAGCCCCCTTTAACAAGGGGACCCACAGATCCTGCCCCCCCCCCTTGTGAAATGGTAAATGTACCCCACCATTTCACAAACAAAGTGTCAAAATGTTAAAAAAGACAAGACACAGCTTGGGGACAAGTCCTTTATTAAAAAATAAAAATGTCCCACGATGTCCATTCATCTGCTTATATTGCTCCGCCGACGGACCGAGAAAAAAAAAAAATCCGCCACCGATCCTCCTCTATGGGAGGCTCCCGCCGTGTGACGCTTCTTCGCTGATGACAGTTCTTACATAACTGAGGGCGGGGCCACCCAGTGACGTCCCAGGTGACCCTGTTCCCTCTGATGCCACGGGGACCTCCCCATGGTGTCAGAGGGGGCAGGCCACCTGGTTACGTGCATATAAGCCTTTAAAATGAGCACTTTTGATTTTTCATGTTAGTGTCCCATAGACTTTAATGGTGTTCCGGCAGCTTTCGAATTTGCCCTGAACAACGCATATTGTTCGAAATTCGCAGAACATCCGAACAACCAAAGTTCGGCCCAAACTTATGCTCGGGCCGAACTATTCGCCCGTCCCTAATTTTTACATGTATGTGAGAAATGTCAACATTGGCTTGAGCAGCAAGTGGTTAAAGTATGATAATCTGCAATATATTATTTAGGGCCGAAACAACTAATCGATTAATCAGCAATCAAGATCGATTATTCGGTCAGCCGATTAGTTGGCCTGCATACAGAATGCATTATTTGTTTACATATAAGGAAATATAGTGCAGCACACATACAGCTCAGTACACCATCCATACATGTTAGTAAGCACCTGAGAACTTGTGAATGTGCGAGAAGCAATGCCTCATGGGACATGTAGTCCTGGGCAGGAAGTGAGGGGTTCTAAAGGCAGAAGTTTTTTTTTTTCCCTTGCTATAGGGGCGCTCTATATTATACTGTACACTGTATGAAAATTCCTTTGACCAAGAAGTTTTCTATTCTGCGCCTTAGTTTTCACCCACAGTGATGGAAAAATTCAAACATCGATTTGACCCCACTGATTAGAAAAAACGAACAAATGTTCTTAAATTTTTATTTTTTTTTGAAGGAAGACATTGTTTTTGTATGCCTGGCATAAGTGACAGCAAGGGCAGGTATCTTTTATCATCTGCCTATGACAAGGGAGTCTGTCATACATATTATATTACAGTTCTGTCTGAAAAACAGACAAGGATATCATTCAGATATCCTTGTTTGCAGCCGGCCATTCTGTGCACCATAAAAATGATCATAGCGGCAGTTCTGCCGCTTGATCGTTCTAACAGGCGACGGGAGGAGACATCCCCTCCCCCCTCCCGCAGCCATCCAGTGCTTCTCTGGGCTCTCCCGTGCCATTAGGGATCCGGAGAATGAATTGGCTGCCGCTAGATGACGACCATAGAGATGACCGGTGACCATATGGTCACCGGTCATCTCTATGACCGTCGGAGGCCCGGACGCGGCGTTATGACGTCACGTCCGGGCCGTGGATGTAAACAAAGCCGCGGCTGGTAAGCATGAGATTGTGGATTTTTTTTTTCTGATCTCATGCTTTCCAGTCTGGAGGACAGGTCCTCTCTCCATAAAGAGGACCTGTCACGAATGATTCCTATTACAAGGGATGTTTACATTCCTTGTAATAGGAATAAAAGTGATCCAAAAAAAATGTTGTAAAAAAGTAAAAATAAAAAAAATAAAGTAAAATTAAAAGAAAAAAAATTGAAAAAGCCCCTGTCCCCGGTAGCTCGCGCTTAGAAGCGAACGCACACATTAGTCCCCCCCACATATGTAAACGCCGTTCAAACCACGCGTGAGGTTTCGCCGCATGCGTTAGAGGCGCGAGCAACAATTCTAGCACTAGACCTCCCCTGTAACTCTAAATATGTAACCTGTAAAAAATTTTAAAGCGTCGCCTCTGGATATTTTTAAGTACTGAAGTTTGGCGCCATTCCATGAGTGTGCGCAATTTTAAAGCGTGACATGTTGGGTATCTATTTACTCGGCGTAACATCGTCTTTCACATTATATCAAAAAATTGGGCTAACTTTACTTTTCGGTTATTTTTTAAATCATAAAATTGTTTGTTTTTTTTAAAAACACGTTTGAAAAATTGTTGCGCAAATACAGTGCGAGATAAAAAGTTGCAATGACCGCTATACTATTCCCTAGGGTGTCTGTTATATATATATTTTTTTTAACAGACACCCTAGGGAATAGTATAGCGGTCATTGCAACTTTTTATCTCGCACTTATATATATATATATATAATGTTTGGGGGTTCTGAGTAATTTTCTAGCCAAAAAAAAATTATGATATTTACATGTAGGAGAGGAGTGCCAGAATAGGCATAGGCCCCGTATGGAAGTGGTTAACTAAATTATACACCACACTTTTGTTTTATTATCCGATTAATGGAAACAATAATCGGCCAGCTAATCAATTATGAAAATAATCGTTAGTTGCAGCCCTAAATATATTACTATATTTTTTTTTTTTTGGAGTTTAATACCAATTTAAGGCCATTTCCACTGTAGTCAGATAAACTAAAAAAAAAAAAAAAAAACTTCTTTTACAGGCAGGCTTACCATTGCTGGCTATAAGTGCGCTCTTCAGCTGGGGTCCCCACTTCGGACTTCACCCTCATGATTTCCCCCAGGTTGGGGTTGTGCGCCACCCGGCACTCCTTGGCACTTTCACTCATGGTGACCTAAAAGAACAGAACAGTATAAGTCAGCCCACAAAATCATGGTATTTGTAATATTGCAAATATCACATAGTAAAGGTTGGGGGGGGGTTACAGTGTGCAGAGGCATAAATGCTACTAAAATGATCATTTGTCATCCCATTACTTTCATACATCACCACCATACCGCAGTAGGTTAGTATTGTCATGCAGACATTGTGTACGGTCAATGAACCAGACATGGAGAGGGGTTACCGCTAAAGTCTGGTATGTGACATGTAGCAGCAAGGCCCGGTTTTCCTCTCCACAAAGCCCAGGAATGCAGCTTTAGGCTTCTCCCCACCAACGACAGTTCTCAACT
The DNA here is from genome assembly GCF_042186555.1 of Aquarana catesbeiana. Lineage (NCBI taxonomy): Eukaryota > Metazoa > Chordata > Amphibia > Anura > Ranidae > Aquarana > Aquarana catesbeiana. Next base: position 32,710,648 of record NC_133334.1, on the reverse strand, counting down.
TGCTCCTCTGCACTTCCAAGTCTTCTGTAGGCCTGGTTAACACCGGGGTGACCGCAACCGCCGGAAACAAAAAGCATTTCTCTTCTCTACAGACTACGGCACAGCATTCCGCCAAGAATCCTAAAAACACCAGACAAGGGAAGACGTGCCTCAAACCGATCTGTCACCAACAACAGCGCACACGCATGCACGGCAGTTCCCCAATTTAAAGGATAGTTTGCTAAAGCCCTATACAGTAAAACCTTGGATTGCGAGCATAATTCGTTCCAGAAACATGCTTCTAGAGCTGCACGATTCTGGCCAAAATGAGAATCACGTTTTTTTTTTTTTTTTGCTTAGAATAAAAAGATCACAATTCTTTCAAGATTCTCGCGGCGTAAAATCTTTCACATTATACAAAAAAAAAAATTGGGCTAACTTTACTGGTTATTTTTTTTTTTTTTTTATTATTCATTAAAGTGTAATTTTTTTCCCAAAAAATTGCATTTGAACGACTGCTGCGCAAATAAAGTGTGACATAAAATATTGCAACAACCACCATTTTATTCTCTAGGGTCTCTACTAAAAAATATACAGTGGGGACGGAAAGTATTCAGACCCCCTTAAATTTTTCACTCTTTGTTATATTGCAGCCATTTGCTAAAATCATTTAAGTTCATTTTTTTCCTCATTAATGTACACACAGCACCCCATATTGACAGAAAAACACAGAATTGTTGACATTTTTGCAGATTTATTTAAAAAGAAAAACTGAAATATCACATGGTCCTAAGTATTCAGACCCTTTGCTGTGACACTCATATATATAACTCAGGTGCTGTCCATTTCTTCTGATCATCCTTGAGATGGTTCTACATCTTCATTTGAGTCCAGCTGTGTTTGATTATACTGATTGGACTTGATTAGGAAAGCCACACACCTGTCTATATAAGACCTTACAGCTCACAGTGCATGTCAGAGCAAATGAGAATCATAAGGTCAAAAGGAACTGCCTGAAGAGCTCAGAGACAGAATTGTGGCAAGGCACAGATCTGGCCAAGGTTACAAAAAAATGTCTGCTGCACTTAAGGATCCTAAGAGCACAGTGGCCTCCATAATCCTTAAATGGAAGATGTTTGGGATGACCAGAACCCTTCCTAGAGCTGGCCGTCCGGCCAAACTGAGCTATCAGGGGAGAAGAGCCTTGGTGAGAGCGGTAAAGAAGAACCCAAAGATCACTGTGGCTGAGCTCCAGAGATGCAGTCGGGAGATGGGAGAAAGTTGTAGAAAGTCAACCATCACTGCAGCCCTCCACCAGTCGGGGCTTTATGGCAGAGTGACCCGACGGAAGCCTCTCCTCAGTGCAAGACACATGAAAGCCGCATGGAGTTTTCTAAAAAACACCTGAAGGACTCCAAGATGGTGAGAAATAAGATTCTTTGGTCTGATGAGACCAAGATAGAACTTTTTGGCCTTAATTCTAAGCGGTATGTGTGGAGAAAACCAGGCACTGCTCATCACCTGTCCAATACAGTCCCAACAGTGAAGCATGGTGGTGGCAGCATCATGCTGTGAGGGTGTTTTTCAGCTGCAGGGACAGGACGACTGGTTGCAATCGAGGGAAAGATGAATGCGGCCAAGTACAGGGATATCCTGGACGAAAACCTTCTCCAGAGTGCTCAGGACCTCAGACTGGGCTGAAGGTTTACCTTCCAACAAGACAATGACCCTAAGCACACAGCTAAAATAACGAAGGAGTGGCTTCACAACAACTCCGTGACTGTTCTTGAATGGCCCAGCCAGAGCCCTGACTTAAACCCAATTGAGCATCTCTGGAGAGACCTAAAAATGGCCGTCCACCAACGTTTACCATCCAACCTGACAGAACTGGAGAGGATCTGCAAGGAGGAATGGCAGAGGATCCCCAAATCCAGGTGTGAAAAACTTGTTGCATCTTTCCCAAAAAGACTCATGGCTGTATTAGATCAAAAGGGGCTTCTACTAAATACTGAGCAAAGGGTCTGAATACTTAGGACCATGTGATATTTCAGTTTTTCTTTTCTAATAAATCTGCAAAAATGTCAACAATTCTGTGTTTTTCTGTCAATATGGGGTGCTGTGTGTACATTAATGAGGGAAAAAAATGAACTTAAATGATTTTAGCAAATGGCTGCAATATAACAAAGAGTGAAAAATTTAAGGGGGTCTGAATACTTTCCGTCCCCACTGTATATAATGTTTGGGGGTTCTAAGTAGAGATGCACCGATAACATTTTTTTTTTTTACAATGAGTACAAGTACCGATACTTTTTTTTTTAGTACTCGCCGATACCAACCGCAACTGTTTTGTTTTATCTTCAGTTGTCTGCAATGGTACAAAAGCATTGAAAAGTTATTTACAAATGAAATAAATAGATTTTTTTTTTTAATTTAGCACTTGTGAAATGTGTAAATATATATTAATATATATGTGTAAAAATATTCACTAACAAAGCAAACAAAAAAAAAAAGTTTTAATTGTTTATCGTTTATAAAATAGACGTGAACAAATGAAAAAAAGCAGGAAAATAATAATTAAATGGAGGAGAACAAGCGCTGCGTAAACTGTTGGCGCTATATAAATCCTGAATAATAATAATAATAATAATAATAATATGGAGTTAATTAAGGCTGATTAGAGTAAATTAAGGGTTATTAAGGGGTTAAACAGAGGAACATTTGTTCATCCCTTTGATCTGCAGATGAAGAAACAGAAATATACAAAAAGAAACAATGTTTTTTTTTTTTATTTCAGTGTTTTAGGGCTGAGCAATGTTGTTAATAAACATTGCCAGTGTTTCGTCGCATATGGCGACCCATCACATTTGGCTACCCGCTGGACTGCGCAATGCGCGCCGCCGCCATATGCGTTTCAACACTGTGGCGATCTGCGCTTGTGCAGAATTTTGTGTCCACACCCCTGAGTCCATGTTCAAGCCCCCACCATCCAAGTGGACATAGGGTTAGATTATAATTACGCCAAGCTAAGCGTGGCGAGCGAAGCGAGCCCGCAAGGGGCCCTGTGGCAAACTGGTGTCTTACAACAGTGTTAGAATGCATATGGCGGCGTCGCGCATGCGCACTCCAGCGGGTAGCAAAATTTGATGGGTAGCCGAATGTGACGAAACACCGGCTGCTTTATTTTTTTTTTTTTTCTTGACAGCTGCAAATTACCGGACTTCCTTAATTTTGGGGAGACCCACCGACAGCTCAAAGAACCGAGCCTGAAAGTATCGGTTTCAGGTATCGGTGCATTTGCACGAGTACCAATACCTGTGCAAATACTCGGTATCGGTACCGACACTAGTATCAGTGCAGCCCTAAGTAAAACCTTGGATTGCGAGCATAATTCATTCCAGAAACATGCTTGTAATCCAAAGTACTCAAATGGAAACTCAAATGATTCGTTCCACAACCATTTATTTATAAGTCCTTCAGTTTATAGTCCATATAAAAAGATTATAGCAATGTGACCAGGTTGTGTAACCATAAAATGTCCATCCAGAAATGGAAGCCTCCACAAGGGGATTAGAAGCAAAATCTATCAGGAGCTCCAGAGTATAAAAGAGAAGAGAGGTGCCTCTAAGTGTAGCAATATGTTTCTAAATGTACCTTCATTAACCACTTCCTGCCTGGCCTATAGCAGAATGACGGCCGGCTGGAGGTTCTGTTATCCAGACTGGGCGTCATATGACGTCCTGCAGGTTAACAGCCTCCGCGCGCATCGCGGCGATCGGTGGTGCGGTGTGTCAGTCTGACACACCACTGCACTGATCTTGATAAAAAGCCTCCGATGGAGGCTCCTTACCATGTGATCAGCCATGTCAAATCACAGCTGATCAGGATGCAAACAGGAAGAGCCGTTGATCGGCTTTTCCTCACTCGGCGGCTCTCCTGACGGGGGGGGGGGGGGTCTGTGCTGATTGTTTATCAGCGCAGCCCCCCCTTGTATCCTGCCCAGGACCACCAGGATGGCCATCCACACTGGACCACCAGGTATGCCCCCCCTAGACCACCAGGGAACTCCAGGTAGGAAAATTTTCATTGAAATACACTATATTGTATTGGGAGTCCTGCCATTACACAGCCACGAACTTGAATGACATCCCAATCTTAGTCCGTAGGGTTCAATATTGAGTTGGCCCACCCTTTGCAGCTATAACAGCTTCAACTCTTCTGGGAAGGCTGTCCACAAGGTTTAGGAGTGTGTCTATGGGAATGTTTGACCATTCTTCCAGAAGAGCATTTGTGAGATCAAGCACTGATGTTGGATGGGAAGGCCTGGCTCGCTGTCTCCGCTCTAATTCATCCCAAAGATGTTCTATCGGGTTGAGTTCAGGACTCCACCCTAAACTCGCTCATTCATGTCTTTATGGACCTTGCTTTGTGCACTGGTCCAAATCATTTGGTGGAGGGGGGATTATTTTTCAGGGGTTGGACTTGGCCCCTTAGTTCCAGTGAAGGGAACATTTAAGGTGTCATCATACCAAGACATTTTGGACAATTTCATGCTCCCAACTTCGTGGGAACAGTTTGGGGATGGCCCCTTCCTGTTCCAACATGACTGCACAAAGCAAGGCCCATGGGGGTCCCGTGGGGGGGGGGGGCACTTGATGAAGAGGAAGGGCCAGGAGTGCTGGCGGGGGATCCCAAAAGAAGAGGACTGGGGCTGCTTTATGCAAAACGACTGCATAGAGCAGGTAGTATGACATGTTTATTTGTATGTAAAAAAAAAAAAAAAAAAACACAAGGGTTTACAACCCCTTTAAACGCTGACAAATTATTCCTAGTTTAGAACATCATCTCTTCTGGTTATAATTAGTCCTCCTAGTATAAGGGATTCCAGCCATAGAGCCTACATTGTTCATCGACAATGAAGAGACACCTCTGCCATCAAAGACAATAGAAAAAAAAAAAAGTTTTGAGTTTAGCTCGGAGTTCTGTATCACGTAACTTCCTCTCAGTTTACACATCTGAACTCACCACATACGGTTTCCTTTCTAGGACTATCTAGGCCGCTTCAACCTCTCAGGGTTTACCACATCACTAAACTCCGCACCTCCAGAGACCAGATCCGGTGAGCCAACTCGAAAACTGAACTCCACACAGCTAAACACACAAATGAAATACATTTATGATGAGATGTTTTATTTTCCGCAAGATTTGTGTTTCTCTCCATCCAGTCTTTGTAGTTACACAGATGAACCCTGTCGAGCAGAGCGCAGGAAACCTGAGTTTTCCCTGCTGCAGGCCTTCACCCTCCCTCAGCCTGTGACTGGACAGTGAAAGAGAAGCAGCACTCCACTGATGAGCTCATCTCTCTGATTTCTCTCCTCGCCAGCATGTTTGTATCCTGCAACATAACTGATTGGCTCCTTGTGCTGCTTCTCTCTGCTCTAGTATGTGTCTCTGCTGCACAAGAGAGAGACTGATTCTAGGCCATATTTAGGTACTTACTTTAAAAAGTATTTAAAGCTGAACTCCAGGTACAGTGCATCCAAAAAGTATTCACAGTGCTTCACTTTTTCCACAATTTGTTATGTTACAGCCTTATTCCAAAATGTATTAAATTCATTATTTTCCTCAAAATTCTACAAACAATCTCCCATAATGACAACGTGAAAGAAGTTTGTCTGAAATCTTTGCAAATGTATTAAAAATAAAATAAATATCCCATGTACATAAGTATTCACAGCCTTTGCCATGACACTCAAAACTGAGCTCAGGTGCCTCCTGTTTCCACTGATCATCCTTGAGATATTTCTACAACTTGATTGGAGTCCACCTGTGGTAAATTCAGTTGATTGGACATAATTTGGAAAGGCACACACCTGTCTATATAAGGTCCCACAGCCAACCAAGCCATGAAGTCCAAGGAATTGTCTGCAGACCTCCAAGACAGGATTGTATCCAGGCACAGATCTGGGGAAGGGTACAGAATAATTTCTGTAGCATTGAAGGTCCCAATGAGCACAATGGTCTTCATCATCCATAAATGGAAGAAGTTTGGAACCACCAGGACCCTTCCTAGAGTGGGCCGCCTGGCCAAACTGAGCGATCAGGGTAGAAGGACCTTAGTCAGGGAGGTGACCAAGAACCCGATGGTCACTTTGATAGAGCTCCAGTGTTTCTATATAGAGAGAGGAGAACCTTCCAAAAGAGCAACCATCTCTGCAGCACTCCACCCATCAGGTCTGTATGGTAGAGTGGCCAGACGGAAGCCACTCCTCAGTAAAAGGCACATGACAGCCTGCCTGGAGTTTGCCAAAAGGCACCTGAAGGACCCTCAGACCATGAGAAACAAAATTCTCTGGTCTGATGAAACAAAGATTGAACTCTTTGGCCTGAATAGCAAACGTCATGTCTGGAAGAAACCAGGCACCGCTCATCACCTGGCCAATACCATCCCTACAGTGAATCATGGTGGTGGAAGCATCATGCTGTGGGGATGTTTCTTAGCAACAGGAACTGGGAGACTAGTCTGGATTGAGGGAAAGATGAATGCAGCAATGTACAGAGACAATTGTGAGGAAAACCTGCTCCAGAGCGCTCTGGACCTCAGACTGGGGGTGAAGGTTCATCTTCCAACAGGACAACGACCCTAAGAACACAGCCAAGATAACAAAGGAGTGGCTACTGGACAACTCTGTGAATGTCTGTGAGTGGCCCAGCCAGAGCCCAGACTGGAACCCGATTGAACATCTCTGGAGAGATCTGAAAATGACTGTGCACCGACACCCCCCCATCCAACCTGATGGAGCTTGAGTGGTCCTGCAAAGAAGAATGGGGGAAACTGACCAAAAATAGGTGTGCCAACCTTGTAGCATCATACTCAAAAAGACTTGAGGCTGTAATTGGTGACAAAGGAGCTTCAACAAAGTATTGAGCAAAGGCTGTGAATACTTATGTACATGGGATTTTTTTTTATTTTTTATTTTTAATAAATTTGCAAAGATTTAAAAAACAAACTTCTTTCACGTTTCATTATGGGTTATTTGAGGAAAATATTGAATTTAATCCATTTTGGAATAAGGCCGTAACATAACAAAATGTTGAAAAAGTGAAGCGCTATAAAGACTTTCCGGATGCACTGTAGATTTAAAAGCACAAGTGGAGGCAGCTCCATAATCATTAATACATTATTAAAAAGATTTTTTTAAATGGAAGTACCTGCATTTCACCTGGTATTAGCTTCTTGCAGTCACTTTACAGCAGGGCTAGAGTGTGATCGACAGAAGCAGTACAAGTAACTAACAAGTTCATGACATTGACATTGCTGTAAAAATAGTTAAAATTTAAGCGTCACACCACTGCTAAGAGGTCCAGATACAACTTTATTCCATTAAAGATCAGAGGTGCAATTCAAAAAGTAGCCAAGGCATTTCGGGGGTCTAAGTGCCTCCTTCATCAGGGCTTGGCTGGCAACAATGTGAACAAACCAGAAGTGAACTGGACATACAATGGTAGAGTATCACACAAAAGTCAGTACACCCCTTACATTTTTGTAAATATTTTCTTCTATCTTTTCATGTGACAACACTGAAGAAATGACACTTTGCTACAATGTAAAGTAGTGAGTGTACAGCTTGTATAACAGTGTAAATTTGCTGTCCCCTCAAAATAACTCAACACACAGCCATTAATGTCTAAACTGCTGGCAACAAAAGTGAGTACACCCCTAAGTGAAAATGTCCAAATTGGGTCCAAAGTGTCAATATTTTGTGTGGCCGCCATTATTTTCCAGCACTGCCTTAACCCTCTTGGGCATGGAGGTCACCAGAGCTTCACAGGTTGTCACTGGAGTCCTCTTCCACTCCTCCATGATGACATCACAGAGCTGGTGGATGTTAGAGACCTTGCGCTCCTCTACCTTCCGTTTGAGGATGTCCCACAGATGATCAATAGGATTTAGGTCTGGAGACATGCTTGGCCAGTCCATCACCTTTACCCTCAGCTTCTTTAGCAAGGCAGTGGTCGTCTTGGAGGTGTGTTTGGGGTCATTATCATGTTGGAATACTGCCCTGCGGCCCAGTCTCTGAAGGGAGGGGATCATGCTCTGCTTCAGTATGTCACAGTACATGTTGGCATTCATGGTTCCCTCAATGAACTGTAGCTCCCCAGTCCCGGCAGCACTTATGCAGCCCCAGACCATGACACTCCCACCACCATGCTTGACTGTAGACAAGACACACTTGTCTTTGTCCTCCTCACCTGGTTGCCCCCACACACGCTTGTCACCATCTGAACCAAATAAGTTTATCTTGGTCTCATCAGACCACAGGACATGGTTCCAGTAATCCATGTCCTTAGTCTGCTTGTCTTCAGCAAACTGTTTGCAGGCTTTCTTGTGCATCATCTTTAGAAGAGGCTTCCTTCTGGGATGACAGCCATGCAGACCAGTTTGATGCTGTGTGCGGCGTATGGTCTGAGGACTGACAGGCTGACCCCCCACCCCTTCAACCTCTGCAGCAATGCTGGCAGCACTCATACGTCTATTTCCCAAAGACAACCTCTGGATATGACGCTGAGCACGTGACCTCAACTTCTTTGGTGGACCATGGTGAGGCCTGTTCTGAGTGGAACCTGTCCTGTTAAACCGCTGTATGGTCTTGGCCACCGTGCTGCAGCTCAGTTTCAGGGTCTTGGAAATCTTCTTATAGCCTAGGCCATCTTTATGTAGAGCAAGAATTCTTTTTTTTCAGATCCTCAGAGAGTTCTGTGCCATGAGGTGCCATGCTGAACTTCCAGTGACCAGTATGAGAGAGTGGGAGCGATAACACCAAATTTAACACACCTGCTCCCCATTCACACCTGAGACCTTGTAACACTAACGAGTCACATGACACCGGGGAAGGAAAATGGCTAATTGGGCCCAAGTTGTACATTTTCACGTAGGGGTGTACTCACTTTTGTGGCCAGCGGTTTAGACATTAATGGCTGTGTGTTGAGTTATTTTGAGGGGACAGCAAATTTACACTGTTATACAAGCTGTACACTCATTACTTTACATTGTAGCAAAGTGTCATTTCTTCAGTGTTGTCACATGAAAAGATAGAAGAAAATATTTACAAAAATGTGAGGGGTGTACTTACTTTTGTGAGATACTGTATATATGCATGCTGACATCAGGAGAGAGGAGAGCGATCAAGTGATGAGCTTACTGGGCTGCTTCACCTTTCGCTCCCCAGTCACAGGTTGAGGGTGAGTCAAGGACAACCTGGGCTCAGAGGAAGTAGGTTGAGTGGTGCTGCCCATTGGACTGAGGACATCTAATAGATTTTAGGATTGAAGATGAATGGTTTTGTTATTTTTAGGCTATAAAAAAGAAAATATGTGTATGCCTGGTGTTTAGCCAAGCCTCAGAGAGACATACAAAAAGCTTTCATAGCCAATTTCCTTATGAGACTGCTAGCCCCCTGCCCTGTCAATAAAGGGAGTTAATAAATAAATGGAAAATACCGCTTTATGGCCACTAGATGGAGCTGATGGAAGCACAGGAAATAAATAGATACAACAATTAAGGAATTAGTACAATAATGGAAGATGCTACAATATGGCCACTAGATGGAGCTGGGGGAATTATAGGGCATACAAATATCTTAGTAATAAGAGATACAATGTAACAATTCTAGAGAACACTGGAGGGAATAAGTACATACATTGAAAATATTGCAATATGGCCACTAGATGGAGCTGTGGAAATCATGTGGAATAAATAGATCTTCGTAAGAGGAGATACAATGTAACAGTTCTAAAGAACACTGGAGGGAATACATAAAAAAAATGGAAAATACATTATGGCCACTAGATGGAGCTGAGGGAATCATAGAGAATAAATAGATCTTAGTAAGAGGAGTTACAATGTAACAATTCTAGAGAACGCTGGAGGGAATTAGTTAAATGAATGGAAAATATTGCAATATGGCCACTAGATGGAGCTGAGGGAATCACAGGGAATTAAAACGGAAGTAAAGGCAACTTTTTGAAAATGTGATGACAGGCAGAGTATTTATGACAGAAGACACCCTACTGGTCTCTTCTGCCATAAATGAATCCTTTTGCCTGTCAGCCGTCATGTACACTGAGATGCGCATGCGCAGCTTAGTCATTTCCAGCCCTGATCTGTGCCGCGGCAATGTGACTCCCGTGCGCATGCGCAGGAGTGACATCATCACGGCCTGGCCTATCAAACGATTAAAGGCACGGAACCCCAAAGTGAGGCCGGGAGAAGATGAGAGATGATGGAAGCGCCGGGGGCCAGCTGGATCGATCCCACCGCAGCGCTGGAGGGCACCTTCTGACAGGCAAGTCTGTCATAATATGCTGAGTATACTAGCACATTATGACATAACCCATCTGGGGGGGCCCCAAAATAAAAATGATATAGCGGAGTTTACAACTGCTTCAATAGATACAATGTAACAATTCTAGAGAACGCTGGAGGGAATTAGTACATGCATGGAAGATAATGCAATATGGCCACTAGATGGAGCTGAGGGAATTATTGGGAAAAAAGAGATCTTAGTAAGAAGAGATACAAGATAACAATTCTATGGAATGCTGGAGGGAGCTAGTATATAAATAAATACAACCATTTCTACTATAGGATCCTTGTATATTTGTAAATTCCCTTCTGTGTTCTCTAGAATAGTTACAATATATCTCCTCTTACAAAGATGTAATTATCCCCCATGATCCTCAGCTCCATCTAGTGGCCATAATGTAGTATTTTCCTGATTCGGTTGTTATGTTTGTTATGAATGAACCTATCTATACTCTTACCCATAATATTTGAAGAACATTCAACCAGATGAGAAATAGCCTAAGAACATTCAACTGTGCCTCATTCTCACAATAGCTGGTTAACTTACATTTTCATTATATATATACACACACATATATATACATATACACACCCCACAGAGTAAAATATGTAATGTGTAGCTGGCTCATTACCAGACATTATATGTATCCTACAGATGTGAATGGGGCTTGACAAGGCATCCTGGGGAGCACGGAGTTGGTGCACACAGTAGTAGACATAACTGCACACTGGCTATGCCTATGACGATCACACAGGATATGAGTATCTCCGATTGTGAGAAGAGGATGTAAAGCAGTATGTGTGACACAGTCTACACTACACACACTATGCCGCGTACCAGCAGGTGTGTGTGCATTGTAGATTGTGGTTTACACAGCAGGGCGTGTAGATACTGTAGTACACAGCAGAGTGTGCATTGTCTATGACATTATGATATTTGAGAATATATGATATTATGATAGTACACGGGAGGGTGAGTAGTGTAGCGTAGTATGTGTAGTACATGGGAGGGTGAGTAGTGTAGATTGTGTAGTACACGGGAGGGTGAGTAGTGTAATATGTGTAGTACACGGGAGGGTGAGTAGTGTAGATTGTGTAGTATACTGGAAGGTGAGTAGTGTAGATTGTGTAGTACACGGGAGGGTGAGTAGTGTAATATGTGTAGTACACGGGAGGGTGAGTAGTGTAGATTGTGTAGTACACGGGAGGGTGAGTAGTGTAGATTGTGTAGTACACGGGAGGGTGAGTAGTGTAATATGTGTAGTACACGGGAGGGTGAGTAGTGTAATATGTGTAGTACACGGGAGGGTGAGTAGTGTAGATTGTGTAGTATATGGGAGGGTGAGTAGTGTAGTATGTGTAGTACACAGGAGGGCGAGTAGTGTAGTATGTGTAGTACACGGCAGGGTGAGTAGTGTAATATGTGTAGTACAGGGGAGGGTGAGTAGTGTAGATTGTTTAGTATACGGGAGGGTGAGTAGTGTAGATTGTGTAGTATGTGGCAGGGTGAGTAGTGCAGATTGTGTAGTACACGGCAGAGTGAGTAGTATAGATTATATAGTACACAGTAGGGTGTGTATTGTATTGGTTGTGTAGTAAACAACAGGGTGGGTGTAGTACAGATTGGGGTAATACACAGCAAGGCGAGTAGGTTGTGTTGTAGCCAGTAGCGTGTGTGTAGTGTATATTTTGTAGTATACAGCAGGGTGTGTAGGTTGTGTGGTGTACACTGAGCAAGGTGTGTAGGTTGTGTAGTATACTGCAGAACGTGTAGTGTATAGTATACAGCAAGGATTGCAGGGTGTGTTGGTTGTAAAGTGTAGATTGTGCAGTGTGTGTGTAGTGTAGGTTGTGTTGTATACAGCAGGGTTTGCAGGGTGTGTAGTGCACAGTACACAGAAGGGTATTTACAGAGTGTACATCGTGTAGGTATGCAAGTTGTGTAGTGTATAGTAGTACAGAGCACAGTGTGTATTGTACATTGTGTAAGTTTGTAGATTGCATAGTGTACATTGTGTAGGGTGTTTGTAGTGCAGGTTGTGTTAGGGTGTACTGTACACAGTGTAGATTTGTAGGGTGCATACTGTACAGTGTATAGGTTTATACGGTGTAAAGTACACAGCAGGGTGTGTATAGTGTACAATATGTGGGTTTTCATGGTGTGTAGGGTGTACTGAACAGTACACAACAAGGTGTATAGGTTGTGAAGTTGTATACTGTGTTGTGTGTGTAAGATGTGTATTTGCACACAGCAGGGTGTGTACACTGTGTGGGTTTGTAGGGTGTGTAAGCTGTGTAGTTGTACAGTACACATTATTAGGGTGTGTAGAATGTGTTGTACTCAGCAGGGTGTATGTAGTGTACATGATGTAGCTTTTGTAGGGTGTGTAGGTTGAGTAGTTGTACACTGTGCAGGGTGAATGTAGTGTACATTGTAGCATGTGTAATGTATAGCTGTACATTGTGTAGGGTGCGTGTAGTGTACAGTTTGTAGCACACAGTAGCAAGTGCGTTTAGGTTGTGCATTGTATAGTACACAAAAGGATGTGCAGGTTGTATACACTATGTATGGTGTATTTCATAGTAAAAACACAGCAGGGTGTGTGGGGGTTGTGTATTGTATTAGACTGTGTAGTGTATGGAAGTGTGCACAGCAGGGTGTGTGCGTCTTGCAATTTATAGGCTGTGTAGTAGTTTGTGCAGGGTGTGTAGGTTGATTAGTGGTACACAGCAGGGTGCACTGTTTTACACTATGCAGGTTATACAGTTCACAGCAGGGTGTGTAGTGTTGTAGAGTCTATAGTATACTATGTAGGGTGTGTATTTGCACAATGTGTGTAGTAGTACATTGTGTAGGGTGTGTAGCACAGTGTGCAGTGTATAGTAGAGTGCATATTTGCGCAGTGTGTAGAAGTAGTAGTACACTGTGTAGGGTGTGCATCTGCAGTGTGTGTAGTAGTAGTAGTACATAAGGATGAGCTCAGGCGTGTTCGCAACCCGCAGGTGTAGAGCCCGCCAGGAAGTCGGCACTGCGGAGCGCTAATCACAGGCAGTGATCTCTGCAGCCGCACATCGGGACAATGTCTCACTGCCTGTGATTAGCGCTCCACAGTGCCGACTTCCTGGCGGGCTCTACACCTGCGGGTTGCGAACACGCCTGAGCTCATCCTTACTTAGTAGTACACTGTGCGAGGTGTCTATCAGTGTGTGTATAGTAGGACACTGGGTGTGTGTGTGGTAGTGATACATGGTGTAGGGTGTGTATTGTGGTGGTAGTAGCACACAGGGTGTGTATTTGCACAGTATGTGTATAGTAGTACACTGTGTAGTAGTTATGTGTGTAGTTTATAGCAACACACAGTGTGTGTAGTAGTACTCTGGGTGTGTATTTGCACAGTGTGTATTGTGTAGTGTATAGTAGTAGTACATAAGGTATGTATGGTTGTGTGTGTAGTACACTGTGTGTGTGTGTGTATTTGCATAGTGTGTATGGTAATACTCTGGGTGTGTGTAGTGTAGTAGTAGTAGTACACAGTGTAGTGGTAGGGTGTGTATTGTGTAGTAGTTATGTGTGTAGTAGTACACTATGTAATAGGGTGTGTAGTAGTAGTAATGCGTGTGTAGTATAGTGCAGTGTAGTTGTAATGCACAGGGTGTGTAGCTGTGTGGGCCGGATGTTGAACAATATAGTAGTAGTACACAGTAGCGTGTGTGTAGATGTGCGGGCTGGATGTTGCATGGTGTGTAGTATAGTAGTAGTACTCTGGATGTGTAGTGTATAATAGTAGTAGTACACAGTGTAGTAGGGTGTATAGTAGTAGTACTGTGGGTATGTAGTGTATAGTAGTAGTACACAGTGTAGTAGGGTGTGTGTAGTAGTACTCTGGGTGTTGGGTGTGTAGTATAGTAGTAGTAGTACTCTGGGTGTGTAGTATAGTAGTAGTAGAAGTACTCTGGGTGTGTGTAGTAGTAGTATTACTCTGGGTGTGTAGTATAGTAGTAGTACTCTGGGTGTGTAGTATAGTAGTGGTATCAGTACTCTGGGCGTGTAGTATAGTAGTATTACTCTGGGTGTGTAGTATAGTAGTAGTAGAAGTACTCTGGGTGTAGTATAGTAGTAGTAGAAGAAGAAGTACTCTGTGTGTGTGTAGTATAGTAGTAGCAGTACTCTGGGTGTGTAGTATAGAGGTAGTAGTAGTATTCTGGGTGTGTGTAGTATAGTGGTAGTAGAAGTACTCTGGGTGTGTGTAGTATAGTAGTAGTAGAAGTACTCTGTGTGTGTAGTATAGTAGTAGCAGTACTCTGGGTGTGTAGTACAGTAGTAGCAGTATTACTCTGGGTGTGTGTAGTATAGTAGTAGTAGAAGTACTCTGTGTGTGTAGTATAGTAGTAGCAGTACTCTGGGTGTGTAGTACAGTAGTAGCAGTATTACTCTGTGTGTGTGTAGTATAGTAGTAGTAGCAGTACTCTGTGTGTGTAGTATAGAGGTAGTAGTATTCTGGGTGTGTGTAGTATAGTGGTAGTAGAAGTACTATGGGTGTGTGTAGTATAGTTGTAGTATAGTGGTAGTAGAAGTATTCTGGGTGTGTATAGTAGTATTACTCTGGGTGTGTGTGTGTGTAGTAGTAGTAGTATAGTAGTAGTATTACTCTGGGTGTGTGTGTGTGTAGTATAGTAGTAGTATTACTCTGGGTGTGTGTGTAGTATAGTAGTAGTAGTATAGTAGTAGTATTACTCTGGGTGTGTGTGTAGTATAGTAGTAGTAGTATAGTAGTAGTATTACTCTGGGTGTGTGTGTAGTATAGTAGTAGTAGTATGGGTCTGGGTGTGTAGTGTAGTAGTAGTAGTATAGTAGTAGTATTACTCTGGGTGTGTGTGTAGTATAGTAGTAGTATTACTCTGGGTGTGTGTGTAGTATAGTAGTAGTAGTATAGTAGTAGTATTACTCTGGGTGTGTGTGTAGTATAGTAGTAGTAGTATTACTCTGGGTGTGTGTGTAGTATAGTAGTAGTAGTATTACTCTGGGTGTGTGTGTAGTATAGTAGTAGTATTACTCTGGGTGTGTGTGTAGTATAGTAGTAGTAGTATGGGTCTGGGTGTGTATGTAGTAGAGCTCTCTGGGCCGGATGTTGCACACACAGCAGGAATATGACACTCTGACCTCACAGGGCCTCTCCAGCTGCACCCTGAGCCCACCTGGCCTGTAACCCCGCCCTTTCCTTCCTCCAGTCCCGCCCATCGCCATAGACCGCTGTGCTAACCTCCCCGCCCCTCCCGCTCCTGATTGGCCGCCTCGCCAGTCAGTCGCGGCTCACGGGCGTGGCCAGCGAGCGATACATTGTAACAAGAGAGAAACAGTGGCGGGCGCGCGCCTGTGTAAGAAGCGATGCGCGCTCCCGCGCCCTACCTGCACCCACATATTACCCCCCTTATTCAGCACCCGGCACCCCCTCCCCTCCCCCTCAGCACCCCGGCTCCGGTCCCTCCGCACAGCCCGGCCTCCCTCCCTCCTTCCCCCGGGTCAGACGGGTGTGGGGCCCGTCACTCGCCCGCCCGGCCAGTCGCCACATTGGCTAGTAGCGGGGACTCACCTCTCGGGGGCCGCTCCCGGCTCGGGGGGGTCCCGGGGTGTCTCCTCCGGGCGGTGCACGGAGCGCTCAGAGCGGCCGGCTCCTCCTCTCCCCTCCGCCACCGCCGCCGCTGCTGCTGCCAGCTGTGACCACCATCTTCTCCCAGCACAGGAAATGACGGAGGAACCGGCGGAGCCGGACCCCCGAGCAACGGGGCCCTCCCCACCCCCGCCCAGACACGGGGGGCCCCTCACCCCGCACACCCAGGGGCCCCTCCTCACCCCATCCCCCCCCCCTGCTAGCCCCTCCGGCATCTGCTTAACCCTTCCCGTGCCGGATCCCAGTGTGACTATGGAGGGTTAACCCCTTGTGTACCGGGCGTGACCCCCTTCCTGTCCTGGAGAAGAGGGGTCACCACCCACATGGTGCCCAATAATCATCACATGACTCCGGACCAAAAATAATTCCATTTAAAGTAGAACTATGGGCTAAAGTTTTTTTTTTTTTTTTTTTTTTGGATGGAGGATTATAACCCCTGTCAGTTTTTTTTTTTTTTTCATCTGTGTCCTCTTCAGGGAGACTTCTCTTCACTTCCTGTCCCACAGCCAAAACAGGAAGTGACGGGAAATCCCTGCAAGTTAACCGCTTGCCCTCCGGAAGGTTTTACCCCCATATATGTGGTTTTTTTTTTTTTTTTTTTTTTTTGAGCACTGCACTACTTTTACAGCTCCATTCACACGCGATCGCCAAATCGCCGCAATTCCGCCCTCGCAAATTGAACAAAAAAGGTCCGGATGGCCGCACTCCAATGAAAACGATTTTTATATTATTATAATAAATCCACGCAGCAAGGGTAAAACCACTGACGCGTTTCTCACCGTTCTAAGCAGGTGCTTATTGATAGCGCTACTTTTACGGCTCCATTCGCACACGATCGGCGGGGCCAAACTGCCGCCATTACGCCTGCAAAATTGAACTGGCTGCAAAACGCAGGGACGCGTTTGCGATGCCGCTACTTCTAATGGCACTGTAAGAAGTAACGGCATCGCAAACGCGTCCCGCATTTTTTGCAGGGGGGGGGGCAGAATCGCCGCGATTCCGCCCACGCGATCGTGTGTGAATAGAGCCTACCTGGTCATGTGACGCTGTACGCAAATAAAATTGATGTCCTTTTTTTTTTTTACCCCAAAAATAGAGTTTTCTTTTGGTGGTATTTGATCACCTTTTTTTTGTGTGTGCTTTAAACAAAACAAAAAAAAAAAAAAGTTACAATTTAAAAAAAATATATATTTTTTTACTTTCTGCTATAAAACACATCCAATAAAAATGTAACAAAAATCAAATCTCTTCATCAATTTAGGCCAATATGTATTCTGCTACATATTTTTGGTCAAAAAAAAAAAAAAAAAAAAATGAAATCCTAAATAAGTGTATATTGATTGGTTTGTGCCTACAAACTATGGGATATATACTGACATTTTTCTTTATTCTTTTTTTTTTTTTTTTTATACTAGCATAGGCATGCACACGGCCTGGGGACACCCTGTGCTGTGCAGAACACCCTACTACCTGGCTGCAGAGAAAGGGATTGAGGAATCTCTGTCCTCAGTCCCTTTTTCTGTCTCAAAGGTGGGAACATCAGAGGTCTGTTTAGACCCCTGATATTTCTCAACCCCGCCCCCATGGGGCTGCTAAAAAAAAAAAAAAAAATTAAAAATATAATAAAATATTTTTTTGTAAAAAATAATAAAAAAAATAAAATTGTAAAACTAAAAAAATGATAAAAAATAAACTACTGAAACCAACCTCTGCCCTACTGCTATATCTATATATATATATATATATACACCCTGTTTCCCCAAAAATAAGACCTAGCGTGATTGTCGGTGATGGCTGCAATATAAGCCCTACCCCCCAAATAAGCCCTAGCGAAAGTCCTCGTAGGTCTTATTTTCAGGGTAGGGCTTATTTTTGGGGAAACAGGGTAGGGCTTATTTGGGGGGGGTAGGGCTTATATTGCAGCCATCACCGACAATCACGCTAGGTCTTATTTTTGGGGAAACAGGGTGTATAGATATATATATATATATATATATATATATATATATACATACACAGTATATATGTACACACACATATGTAAGCTCCTCGAGGGCGGGGACTGATGTGAATGTACAATGTATATGTAAAGCACTGCATAAATTGACGGCGCTATATAAGTACCTGAAATAAATTTTAAAAATTTAAAAAAATATGTGTTTGAGCTTTCGGGGTGCACACCCATATATAATAGTAATGACAGCGATCAGCATCCTATAGCAGGACAGCGATACTGCAGCGGACAGTCAGACACTAACTGACACTTTGTGGGAACCCAGTGACACTAATACAGTGGAACCTCAGATTGCGAGTAACGCGGTTAACAAGCGTTTAGCTAACCGAGCACTGTATTTCTAAAAATCCTAACTCGGTTTGCAAGCAGGATTCAGGCCGAAAGTGGTGTGCAGTACCGCTTTTGGCCTGAGGTGGGGGGGGGGGGGGCCGGAGCAGAGCCGAAATTCACCGATCGGCGCCGTTCAGAAATGCACGGAAAGGCCTGAGGACAGTTCGGCTGACCTCGGCAAACCTCGGAAAGGCTTTACAAGGTTTGCAGAGGTCAGCCGAAGTGTCCCTCGGGCCTTTTCAACCATTTCCGAGGCTCTCCGGTGCCCCCCCCGCCTCTGGCCGCATGTGGTATTGCATCCCATTGAAGTCAATGCGGAACAAATTATTTTCCTTTCCATTGACTTCAATGGGAAAACTCACTTTGATATGCGAGTACATTGGATTACGAGCATACTCCTGGAACGGATTATGCTCGTAATCCGAGGTTCCACTGTACAGGGATCAGTGCTAAAAAAATATACATGTAATATAAATATAACTGTAATGTAAATATAAATGTACTAATGCCACTGGCTGGGAAGAGGTTAAACATCTAGGGCAGCCATTCTCAACCAGGGTTCCTTGGAATCTTAGGGTTCCTCCAAAGGTTGCTAGGGGTTCCTTGAGCTGTGGCTGATTGACCTCCTATCTTAAGATGTCCGCATAGTTCTGGGGTCAACACCACTTGGTAGAGCCAGTTGCATGAAGCTAACAATCTTTTAAGCCATCCGTAGGGATTGCATTTTGACAACCACTGTAAGGGCTGCCTTATTCCGCATGGCCACACATGTAAAGGGCATTTTTCTTTTTTTCAATGACCACCAGTGAGTTTTATTAAGGGTTCCTCAAGACCTGAAAAACATTTTTCAAGGGTTCCTCTGGGGTAAAAAGGTTGAGAAAAACTGATCTAGGGTGATCAAAGGGTTAAATGTGGGCCTGACCAGTATTTATGTGTACTGTGAGGCCCCTTTCACCTCCGTGACATCCAATCCGCTTTGCTCGGTGGGAGAGCTCTCTCCATTGATCAGGCAGATGAACAGGTCCATGTCCCCCTTCCGTTATGCAGAGCGGATACAGACACAGTCCTGCTCTTCTCTTTGGGGCAATCAGATGGAAACAAACTCCCTGTCCGGTTCCATCTGATCCGATCTGCCAGATGGATGTTGTAACAGGACCACCATTCAACTGTTTTTTTTTTTGGCGGACAGAATCGGATGGGATTGGCGGGGAGGTGTCCACTGACGTCCGCCACTCCATAGAAGAGACTGGATGGCCCCGTGAGGTCCGCCTTGAAAACTGACAGGTGACCTGATCGGACAGCCCCTGTGAAAGGGCACTTAGGTGCTTTTACTAAGGGAAGTGATGGATTTTAGTAGAATTCATCCCCCCCATCAGAACGCAACTCTGCCTTATTTACATAGATCCGTTCTGTGTCTCTGCCCAACGAATGGCAGCAGGCGCGCCCTAGGCGGAAATGCAGACTCACGTTTATATAAGTGATTCTGCGCAGGAAGGCTGCCCTGTAGCAGTATATCTGCTATTTAGTGGTTCTAAACTTTAGAACTTTAGGTTCTACGGGTCTCAAACTGGTGGACCTCCAGCTGTTGCAAAACTACATGTCTCCATACCTCCCAACATTTTGAGATGGGAATGAGGGACACCTACTAGCAAACATATGTAGGCATAGGACACGCCCCCCTGCCACACCCCCTTAAAGGAGACTTAACACCCCCAAAAAAGGTAATTTAAAGCGGAGGTCCAGCTGAAAAAAAAAAAATTAAAAGTCAGCAGCTACAAACACTGTAGCTGCTGACTTTTTAATAAGCACACTTACCTGTCCAGGGTGCCCGCGATGTCGGCCGCCATCGGATCGGGTCCTGACGCCACCATTCGAACTAAGGGAAACAGGCAGAGGAGCCTTGCGGCTTCACTGCCCGTTTCCTACTGCGCATGTGAATGGCCAGCTGTGTTCTGGGACACACACAGTTCCCAGAACACAGCGCGCCCCATTCCCCAGAAGACAACGCGAGGAGGAGAAGAATGAAGATCACCGCGGAGTAGGAAGTGGCAGATTAGGACGATCTGCCTAGCAACAGCCATTTCTGGTAAGTAAAAAAAAATTTTTTTTTTACAATTTTTTTTTCAGATTTTTTGGAGCATTTTTATGTAATTTTTTTTTTTTTTTTTTTTTTAGGGTGGACCTCCGCTTTAAATCCACAAGGGCTTTTTTTTACCACTACTATTACTTTATATTGGCTCTTAAAAGTTACATATGTAGCAATTTAGAATTTGGATGAAAGGTTTAGCACTGGGAAACACTTTTTAAAAGATAAAAAGTGCATTTTATATACAACTATATGAATCAGACCAAAATGAGGGACAAATGAGGAGGAAAGAGGGACAGAGGGACATTGCTCCAAATCAGGGGCAGTCCCTCGAAAGCAGGGACAGTTGGGAGCTATGTGTCCCATCATGCCTCTGCCTCTGGGAGTCATGCTTGTAACTGTCAACCTTGCAATGCCTTGTGGGACTTGTAGTTTCGAAACAGCTGGAGGGCCACCAGTTTGAGATCCTTGGTCTAAAGCCCTAAAGTGGTTGTAAAGTCAGAAGGGTTTTACTCCTCGGGCGTCCTGAACTCCCCCTCCTGATTGGGCTGAGACACTGGCTCCCGCTGCTGTCACTCAAAGTCAGTAAGCCAATCAGGAGAGGGAGGGGGCGGGGCCGAACTGGGGCTCCATGTCTGAATGGACACTGGAACTCGACAGCAGGGAGGGGCCAGGAGAGCCAAAGAGGGACCCGAGAAGAGGCGGATCGGGGCTGCTCTGTGCACAACCATTTCACAGAGCAGGTAAGTATACCATGTTTGTTATTTTTATAGGGGGAAAAAAATTAGACTTTACACTCACGTTAAGGTTTTGCACCTTAAAGCGGAGGTCCGGCTGACAAACACTGTAGCTGCTGACTTTTAATAAGGGCACTTACTGTACCTGTCCAGGGAGCCCGCAATGTCGCCCCCCCGAGGCCGATCCGTCCATCGGATCGGGTGCCGGCGCCGCCATCCTAACTAAGGGAAACAGGCAGTGGAGATTGCGGCTTCACTGCCCGTTTCCTACTGCGCATGAGCGAGTAACGCGGCGCTTTGTGAATGGCCCCGTTGTTTTCTGGGACACACACATGTCCCAGAATACAACGGGCCAGCTCACCGAAGAGGAGGAAGTGACAGAACAGCACCGCGGAATAGGAAGAGGCAGATTAGGAAGACTGCCTAGCAACAGGGTGTTCTGGTAAGTATAAAAAAAAATTTTTTTCAAATTTTTTTATATATTTTTTGTAGAATTTTAATGTCATTTTTTATTTTAGGGTGGACCTCTGCTTTAAAGTGGTTGGAAAGACACAAGGTTTTTTTACCTTCATACATTTTATGCATGAAGGTAAAAAACCTTCTGTGTGCAACAGCCCCCCCCTTAATACTTACCTGAGCCCCCTCTCAATCCAGCGATGTCCAGGAGAGCCTTGCCTCTCTGGTGACCCGCACTCCTGATTGTTTTTTTGGCAGCAGCAGGAGCCAATGGCTCCCTCTGCTGTCAATCGCAGCCAGTGAGCCAATCGGGAGATGGAGGGGGCGGGGCCGAACCGCAGCTCCATGTCTGAATAGCGAGCCGCTTACTGTGGGCAGGGACGGTGCTACCACTAGGCAAATTAGGCAGCTGCCTAGGGTGCACTGCTGCCTAGGGGCGGCCGGCCGCTGGTTTCCCTCCACGCCTGCATGCTCTGCAGGCCACAGCATGTAATTAACTCAGTCCGACCGGTAGTGTAATTAGAGGTGCAGCGCAGCACTGGAGCCAGCGCTAGAGGAAGCAGAGCCGATGCTTCCTGTATAGGGCAAAGGGGGTGGAGCCAATGGGGGCAACAAAATGAGGTTTCGCCTAGGGTGTCAAAAATCCTTGCACCAGCCCTGGCTGTGGGGGCACTTGGCAGGAGGGAGGGGCCAGGAGTGCCGACGTGGGATCAGAGAAGAGGAGGATCCAGGCTGTTCCCCAAATCATCACTGACTGTGGGAACTTCACACTGAACCTCAAGCAACCTGGATTCTGTGCCTGTCCACTCCTCCTCCAGACTCTGGGACCTTGATGTCCAAATGAAATGCAACATTTTCCACAGTCAGTGATGATTTGGGGAGCCGCGTCATCTGCTGGCGTTGGTCCTCACTGTGTTTTATCAAGTCCAAAGTCAGCGCAGCCTTCTACCAGGAAATTCTAGAGCACTTCATGCTTCCCTGACCAGCTTTATGGAGATTCTGATTTCATTTTCCAGCAGGACTTGGCACCTGCCCACACTGCCAAAACTGCCAATACCTGGTTTAATGATCATGGTATCACTGTGCTTGATTGTCCAGAAAACTGGCCTGACCTAAACTCCATAGAAAATCTGTGGGGAATTGTCAAGAGGAAGATGAGACACCAGACCCAACAATGCAGACAAGTTGAAGGTCACTATCAAAGCAACCTGGGCTTCCATAACACTTCAGCAGTGCCACAGGCTGATCACCTCCATGCCACGCCGCATTGATGCAGTAATTTATGCAAAAGGAGCCCCAACCAAGTACTGAGTGCATACTATACTGTACATAGACAGACTTTTTAGTAAGCCAACATTTCTGTATTAAAAATCCTTTTTTTTATTGGTCTTATTCTAATTTTCTGACCTGCTGAATTTTAGGTTTTCACTAGCTGTAATGAAGTGTAGAAATGGTGCTATTCTGCTTTTAATTAAGTATGATACTTAATTAAAAGCAGAATAGCGCCATTTCTACACTTCATTATTCAATCGTGTACTCCACCTAGGTGGTAGTATTATGTAGAGGCAGCAATTCTCCTTCCACTTTCCTATACACTTTTTTTATACTTTTTTTTATATATTTTGTATACATTTTTCTTATACACCATCTTATACTTTTTATATATACATCTTTTTCCCGGATATTTTTGATAACTGTGGCATCCACCTACTGGACTTCATTACTAGTATTACACTCATTTCGCTTGATAGATACCGTGGCGCAGGGTCATTTACTACTTTTCACTCGCTGTAAGCCATAATCATCAAAATTAAAAGAAAGAAATGCTTGAAATCTATCACTCTGTGTGTAACACATCGATATAAAATATATGAGTTTCACTTTTTGAATTGAATTAATGAAATAAATTAACTCTTTGATGATATTCACATTTTATGAGATGCACCTTTATATCCTATAGCTAGAACTTTCACACCCACCAATTAATATACACGTATTATATACCCCGTACCGCGCGCCTTTCCCACACCGTGTTCAAAAACGCAGTGCCGTAGCGATCTGCAGAGGGTGCCAATGTTAACTCAATGACACTTTACCCGCTTCAGCCCCGGAAGATTTTATCCCCTTCCTGACCAGAGCACTTTTTTGCAATACGGCACTGCGTCGCTTTAACTGACAATTGTGTGGTCGTGCGGAGCTGTACCCAAACAAAATTGACGTCCTTTTTTCCCCACAAATAGAGCTTTCTTTTGGTATTTGATCGCCTCTGCGGTTTTTATTTTTTGCGCTATAAACAAAAAAAAGTGACAATTTTGAAAAAAAAAAAGCAATATCTTTTACTTTTCGCTATAATAAATATCCCCAAAAAATATATAAAAACAATTTTTTTTCTCAGTTTAGGCCGATATATATTCTACATATTTTTCGTAAAAAAAAAATCGCAATAAGCATATATTGATTGGTTTGCGCAAAAGTTATAGCATCTACAAAATAGGGGATAGTTTTATGGCATTTTTATTATTAATTTTTTTTTATTAGTAATGGCGGCGATCTGCGATTTTTATCGGGACTGCGACATTATGGTGGACACATCAGACATTTTTGACACCATTTTGGGACCATTGTCATTTATACAGAGATCAGTGCTATAAAAATGCACTGATTACTGTGTAAATGACACTGGCAGGGAAGGGGTTAAACACTAGGGGGCGATCAAGGGGTTAAGTGTGTCCTAGGGAGTGATTCTAACTGTGATGGGGATGGGCTTCCACTCACATAACAGAGATCACTGCTCCCGATGACAGGGAGCGGTGATCTCTGGCATGTCACAAGTCAGAAAGGGGAAATGCCTTGTTTACATAGGAGTCTCCCCGTTCTGCGGTGCCGTGACATGATCGCGAGAGACCGGCGGACATCGGGTCCTGCGGGCACGGTCACGCTGTACGCGGCGCACGCGTGCTCGCTAGCCCCGCCAATTAAAGGGGAAATACAGGTATGCCCATTTGTCCACCGCTGCCATTGTGCCGCCGTATGTCGGTGTGCAGCGGTCGGCAAGTGGTTAAACACAGGTTGCAAAGGTAGTGCATTTGCCTGCACCCGATCACACGGTACAGCAGTACCATGCGATCCAGTTGCCATGCGTTTTATAAAGTAGTACATGCAAAACTTTTGTGATTTTAGCCCGTTCGAACGAATGGGTTGAAATCGCACCGTACGCGAATTGCATGTGAATCGCATAGGAGCGCACGTCACAATCCTGTGTGATTCATGGTGTGAACCGGCCCTAAAGCCCCGTTCACACTAGGAGTAGTAGGAGTTCACGTTCCAACCCACATTTTTTTTCCTGTGCGTTTTTCGCATGACACACATAGATCAGCCCATTCACTTGAGTGGACTGCCCTTCATGTGACAAACGCGCTAAAGAAGATCGCCCACCTTTCTAGGCGGTGAGTTCTGCGCACGTTTTCGCACAACAAGAATGCATGCCTTCTCGCCGCATTTCAGATGCCATAAAGAATTAAAGGCGCCCCAAGCGGGACGCGTGTTTTGTCACTTTTTTTTTTTTTTTGCGCATTCAGGGAACGCACAGCTGTGTATAGGGCCCCAGCCCTCTCTGTGCGGGCACTGTGTTAACCCTTTCCTTCCTGGGAAGACGTCTGCTGTTACACTGGCCACATGCTAGCCCGTGGCTGGTCTGGATGTAGGCTGACATGGTGTTACCAGTGGCACATTCCTAACCCTTTGTGTGCTGGGAACATGCATGCTGGCACAGCGCTAATTCTCTCTGTCCTGGGGTGATCTCTGCTATCTGGTCACATGCTAGCCCATGACTGATCTGATTACATTGAGGAGCACCCTTAACCCTTGCTGTGCTGCTACAGGGTTAACCCTTCCTTTCCTGGGCTGAATTCTGACATCACACTGCCCACGTAATACTAGTCCATGGCTCATCTGGTTGTATGCTGGCATAGTGTTAACCCCTTCTGCGCTGGGGTGATGTCTGCCGTCACAACTGGCCACATGCTAGCCCGATAACGATGTGATTGCATGGTGGGACATTCTTAACCCCCTCTGTGCTGGCAAGGTGTTAGCCCATGGCTGGTCTGGTTGTATGCTGGCATAGTGTTAACCCCTTCTGTGCTGGGGGTGATGTCTTGTCATGCTGGCCACATGCTAGCCCAGTAATAATCTCAATGAATGATGACGCATTCTTAACCCTTTCTATGCTGAGGTGATGCCTGCTCTCACACTGGCCACATGCTTCTGATTGCAGACTGGCTTGTTATTAACCCTTTGCGTACTGGACACACGCATGACTACCTTCTGTGCTGGCACAAGGGTTAACACGTTAATTCCTGGAGTCATGTCTGTTCACACTGGCCACAATATTCTGATTGCATGATAGAACATTCTTAACCCTCCCTGTGCTGGCACCGTGTTAACCCTTTGTTTCTGGGAAAATGCCTGCTGTCACACTGGCCATATACTAGCCTGCTTGGCAGATCTGCCTGTATGGTGGCGGCACGCCTTAAACCCTTTCTGTGCTATCATGGTGTTAACCCTTTCTTTTCTCATTTGAATTCCTATGTCACACTGACCACATGCTAGTCTGGCTGTATTCTGGCATGGCGTTAACCCTTTGTGTGCTGGGGTGGCCACGTGTTCGCCCAGTAATGATCTGATGGCATTGTGGAACATTCTTCACCCTTTTCTGTGCTGGACACACATGCATGACCCAGTTCTGTGCTGGCAGAGTGTTGTTAACCCTTTCTTTTCCAGAATGATGCTTGCTGTCACACTGGCCACGCGTTAGCCAATGGCTTATCTGGTTGTATGCCATCATGGTGTTAACCCTCTCTGTGCCGGGGTTGATGACTTCTTTCACACTGGCCACATACTAGCCCACATGGCAGATCTGCCTGTATGGTGGCACACCTTTAACCCTTTCTGTGCAGACACAGTGCTAACCCTTTCTGTGCAGGCACGGTGCTAACCCTTTCTGTGCTGGGGATGGGTCTGCGCCCATGGGGACCTGTTGGTACATTCTTAACCCTCTCCGAGCTGGTCACATACATATGACCTACTTCTGTTCTGGCACTGTGTTAACCCTCTCTTTGCCAGGACGATGCTCTTACACTGGTCACCCATCCAGCTGTCCTCTGCCAGTGGAAATGTTAATTCCTTCTGTGCCTGTGCCCATGGGGACCTGCTGGCACATCCTTAACCCTCTCCCTCTCCAAGCTGGCCACATGCATATGATCTACTTCTGTGCTGGCACCACGTTAACCCTCTCTGTGCCAGGGCGATGCTGCCCTTAATCTGGCCCCTGCTAGCCCGGCTGTCATCTACTGGTAGAAAGTTAACCCTTTTTGTGCTGGTCACGTGCATGATCTGCTTCTTTGCTGGGCTGAGGGCTTATGGGCAGACTGGCCACATACCAGCTTAATGTGTGTAGCATTAACCCCTTCCTTACTCCGATGCCTGGTTCCCAAATGCAGGGACCAGTTCCTTTACTGGCATAATGCTAATCCTCGCAGTAAAAGGTTGATGCCCGCGTCACCCACTGGCCCCTCACTAGCCCATCTGTTATTGGGTTAACCCTCTCTGTGTAATCGACTTATCTGCTGGCACAATGTTAACCCTTTCTTCTGTAAGATATGTCATCTGGTTGCATACTAGCTCATGTGTGTTAACTCTTTCTTTACTGCTTGCTCAAATATTGGCCACATACAGTATAGACTCATATATGGTCTAATTGCAAAGGATACACTGCAATGTCTGTTCCCGATTCTAGGCTGGTACAGTTTTAACCCTTGTGGTACTGGGCAGTGCCAGCTGTTGCTTTGGCCCCCGTGACATCCGATAGTAGTGTAATAATCCAGGCTGGCACAGAGCCACCTACTCCCGGGCTGGCCACATGTTCTGCTTTTGAGTTGGCACATTAACCTTTTGCATACCCGAGTGATGACCTGGTGTTTGATTGGCCACACACTTGCCTCTATAGGATCTGATCCAACGCTTGCAGTGCTGGGGCGACGCCTGCAGCCAAGCTGGTCCCATTCTATCCAATGTTTGCCCTGCTTTGTTGCATAAAGTAAAAGCAAATTAAACTTACGTTTTAACCCTTTGCAGTGCTGAAATTATGCCTGCAGTATACTAGGAGAATACTGTTCTATCCATCATATGGGTATAACGTCTTCTATGGGCACAGAATTGACCCTCCATAGTTAGGGTGATACTGAGTCCCCTATACTGAACTGGCACAAGTTGCGCCCGGACTGGCCAAGTGCCAACCTATGTGTCAAAATCTTTTCTCCATTAGACCTTGGCAAAACAGCTACAGAATAATTGACTCTTCATCATGTTCTTTGCTAAATCTTTATTAACCTTTTTCCATTTTGCTTCAATACCTGATCATTAGATTAACCACGTCATATGACGTCCTGGGTTTCATTGGGACTATCTCTGCATGATGTGTGCAGCTACAGGCATCATCCAGATATCATTCTTTTCTGCAGGCGACTCTCTGCAAAAACAGTCATAGTGCCAGTTCAGCCGCTCGATCATTTTTACAGGCGGCAGTAGGGGACATCCCCCCCACCACCACCACCCCTGGTGCTTCTACCGGCTCGCCAGTGCGATCCACGAGCTGGTGAAGGAATCCGCCGGCATCGGAAGTTGAGCATAGAGATTTCCAGTGACCAGATAGTCCCCAGCAGTCTCTATGACCTTCGGAAGCCCGGGTGCGATGTTATGACGTCACGTCCGGCCCGGCGGAATTAAACACTGCGTGTACTGGGCTGGAAAGGACCGAGATCGTTTTTTATTTTTTATCTCAGTCTTTCCAGCCTAGAAGAGAGATGTGGGGTCTTATAGACCCCATATCCCTCCATAAAGAGGACCTGTCACGCCCTATTCCTATTACAAGGAATGTTTACATTCCTTGTAATAGGAATACAAGTGATCAAAAAAGAAAGATTTTAAGGGAAAGTGTAAAAATAAAAAAAATTCAAACAAAATAAACAATAAAAAAAAATGTTTTAAAGTGCCCCCTCCCCTGTCCCCGCGTGCTCGCATGCAGAAGCGAACACATACGTTCGTTGCGCCCACATATGTAAACGGCGTTCAAACCACACATGTGAGGTATCGCCACGAATGTTAGTGCAAGAGCAACAATTCTATCCCAAGACCTCCTCTGTAACTCTAAACAGGTAACCTGTAAAAAATTTTAAACCGTCGCCTATGGAGGTTTTTAGGTACCAAAGTTTGGCCCCATTCCTCGAGTGTGCGCAATTTTAAAGCGTGACATGTTAGGTATGTATTTACTTGGCATAACATCATCTTTCACATTATACAAAAAAAAAATGGGCTAACTTTACTGTTTTTTTTTTTTTTAATTCATGAAACTTTTTTTTTCCCCAAAGAAAACATGTTTAAAAAATTGCTGCGCAATTACCTTGTGACATAAAAAGTTGCAACAACCGCCATTTTATTCCCTAGGATGTCTGCTAAAAAAAAAATATATATATATATATATATATATATATATATATATATATATATATATATAATGTTTGGGGTTTTCTGAATAATTTTCTTGAAAAAAAATGATTTTTACATGGAGGAGAGGAGTGCCAGAATAGGCTTGGGCGGAAAGCGGTAGATTTGTTTGCTATGGTCCCGTAAACAGGACAGGTGTATGGCTGGATCCAATGCCTGGAACACCTATCGCTCTTCAGCCTTAGAACCTAACACGGACACTTGTGTGATCTGATACTTTAGATGAGTGTTTCTCAACCTTTTTTCAATCAAGGCACCCTTTAACCACTTGCCCACTGGGCACTTAAACCCCTTCCTAACCAGATCAATTTTCAGCTTTCGGTGCTCTCACATTTTGAATGATAATTACTCAGTCATGCAACACTGTACCCATATTACGTTTTTTCACACAAATAGAGCTTTCTTTTGATGATATTTGATCACCTCTGGGTTTTTTATTTCTTGCGCTATAAATGAAAAAAGACCGAAAAATTTGTAAAAAAGAAAAAAAAAAAAAAAGAAAAGTCCAAAAATTTTGTAAAAGAATAAAACAAGCCCAAAAATGTTGTACGAAAAAAAGGACCGAACATTTTTTTGCATTTTTTTTTCGTTTCTGTTATAAAATTTTGCAAATTATAGTTTTTTTCTTCATAAATTTTGGCCAAAATTTATACTGCTACATTTATTTGGTAAAAAATAACCTAAATCAGTGTAAATTATTTCTGTCTTAGGGAAAGTATAGAGTCTACAAGCTATGGTGCCAATCTCTGAAAATTGTTCACACCTGATGTACTGACAGCCTATCTCATTTCTTGAGACACTAACAAGTCAGGACAGTACAAATACCCCCCAAATGACCCCTTTTTAAAAAGTAGACAGCCCAAGGTGTTTAGTGAGAGGTATGTGAGTTTTTTGAAGTTGTCATTTTTTCCCACAATTCTTTGCAAAATTAAGATTTTTTTCACAAAATTGTCATATTAACATTTTTTTTTCTCTCACATGGCATATGCATACCACAAATTACACCCCAAAACATATTCTGCTACTCCTCCTGAGTATGGCGATACCACATGTGTGAGACTTTTTTACAGCCTGGCCACATACAGAGGCCCAACTTACAGAGAGCACCATCAGGTGTTCTAGGAGTATAAATTACACATATCATTTCTAGACTACCTCTTACATTTTGGAGGCCCTGGAGCACCAGGACAATAGAAACGCCCCAAAAAATTACCCCATTTTGGAAAGTAAACACCCCAAGGTATATTCTGTGAGGCATAATGAGTCTTTTGAACATGTTATTTTTTTCCGCAAGTTTTTGAAAAATGTGGAAAGAAAATGAAAGCACATTTTATTTTACACAAAGCTATCCATTTATAAGATATTTCCAACACATAGCATGTACATAGAAAAAATTACACTCCAAAATATATTCTGCTTCTCCTCCTGAGTATGGTGATACCAGGTGTGAGACTTTTACACAGCCTGGCCACATACAGAGGCCCAACATGCAGGGAGCACCATCAGGTGTTCTAGGGACATGCATTTCAAATCTAATTTGACTACCTATTACACTTTTGTGAGGCATTGTAGTGGCACAAATGAGTACTGATGTGGCATGGATGTGGCACGGATGAGCACTGATGTGGCATGGATGAGCACTGATGTGGCATGGATGTGGCACGGATGAGCACTGATGTGGTATGGATGTGGCAAGGATGAGCACTGATGTGGCATGGATGTGGCAAGGATGAGCACTGATGTGGCATGGATGTGGCACAGATGAGCACTGATGTGGCATGGATGTGGCATAGATGAGAACTGATGTGGCAATGATGAGAACTGATGTGGCATGGATGATTGCTAATGTAGCATGGATGATGTAGCAAATATTCATTCCCTTTTCTAACACATTTGGGTGGACACCGAGCGCAATGCTCTGAGCTCCGAGTCCACCTTTTTTGAAGTCTATTAGACCTTATGGCTCTAATCTGGTGCTTCAAAAATACACCTTCGTCACTGTAATTCAGGCGCCAGGTGTTCGAAAAGGGGCCTGATGCCTGAAAAGGGGGTGGCGGCGGCGCTGCGGCAGCCATGGATAAATTCATGCAATGCATGAATCTATCCATTAGTCATAGAGGGGGTGGCTGGAGAGAGAGGGCGGCGCCCGTGTGCCCCTTAATGGACGCACCGCCACTGGCCCTGCCGCAATTTATCGCTCAAGGAAAATTTAAAATGAATAGCACCTGAGTGGTTCAATTTGTCAGTTTTGCAGAGCGTTCTGCCCACGATCGCAAATGCCTAGGTGTGAACAGGGCCATAGCAAATTTACAAGAATCCTGTAATAACAATGGTTACATTTATTTTCGAATTGCTTCAAGCATGCTCTAGAATTGTTACATTGGATCTATTCTTACTAAGCTGAATTTGTTCCATATGATCCTGTGCGCCATCTAGTGGCCATAATGCATTTTTCCACATTCATTCGAAAGTTTTGTGATGAATGAACCTGTCTTTACTACTGCCCATAATATTTGACATATTAATCAGAAGAGAAAAATAGTTTAAGAAAATGCAATTTTACCCCATTCTCACTAACAGCTGGTTAGTTAGCACAGAACAAATGTACGTGCAGTTTCGCTGGACGGGCAGCTATGCAATTCTTTCTGTAAGCATAACCCTAAATCTATACTATACAATGACTATGACTATATATACGGTATGTACTTACAATCAACAGAAAAGTAGAGAAAAAGTGTTAATGTGAGCGTTGTATCTAATAAATTCAAATAAGCAAAAATTTTAAAATCAAGATATGCTCAATTGGTATAATTACATTCATATTAGAAAAATGTTTAAAATTAAATTTATATTAAAAAATTGTTTACAATTATATTGAAAATCATTTACAATTATATTGCAAATCAATAACACTATAACACAATAACACAAAATAATTATATTTTACAAAGTAGTACAATAAAATGTTTTTTTTTATTGTTATCATTATGCTGATTCTCCTTCCAGTGCTCTTGTTTTGTTGATTTGATGTCGTTATACAAAAGTTAAACCCAGTATTAAACCCAAAAGCAAACATTTATTATATTGCAGCTTACCAGTTCTCAGATGTGATGGCTGCATTCGTTTTCTTTTAAGGCTTTCTTTCTTTCTTTCTTTCTTTCTTTCTTTCTTTCTTTCTTTCTTTCTTTCTTTCTTTCTTTTCTTTCCTCTCTTTTCTTCCTCCTTCACTCTTTTTCTCTTTCACTCCTTCTCTCTTTTTTTCTCTCTTCCCCTCTTTTTCTTTCTCTCTTTCTCTCTCTCTTTTTCTCTCTCTCTTTTTCTCTCTCTCTCTCTCTCTTCCCCCTCTCTTTCTCTCTTTCTCCCCCCTCTCTCTTTCTCTCTTTCCTCTCTCTCCCCCCCTCTCTCTCTCTCCCCCCTCTCTCTCTCTCTCTTCCCTCTCTCTCTCCCCCCCCTCTCTCTCTCCCTCTTTTTCTTTCCCTCCCTCCCTCTCTCTGTTTCTCTCTCTCTCTTCTCTCTCTTTTCTCTCTCTCTCTCCCTCTTCCCCCCCCCTCTCCCCCTCTCTCTCTCTCTCTCCCCCCCTCTCTCTCTCTCTCTCTCCCCCCTCTCTCCCCCTCTCTCTCTTTCCTTCCCCTCTCTCTCTTCCCCCCCCTCTCTCTCTCTCTCTTCCCTCTCTCTCTCTTCTCCCCCCCCTCTCTCTCTCTCTCTCTCTCTCTCTCTCTCTCCCTCTTTTTCTTTCCCTCCCTCCCTCTCTCTGTTTCTCTCTCTCTCTTCTCTCTCTTTTCTCTCTCTCTCTCCCTCTTCCCCCCCTCTCTCTCTCTCTCCCCCCTCTCTCTCTCTCTCCCCCCTCTCTCCCCCTCTCTCTCCCCCCCCCTCTCTCTCTTCTCTCTCTTTTCTCTCTCTCTCTTTCCCTCTTTTTCTTTCCCTCCCTTTCTCTTTTTCACTGTCTTTCTCTTTCTCTTTCTTTCTTTCTATAAATGCATTTGGAAGTGCAGTCGCTGTAGATTTAGCTAGTCCATCTAACACTCCCTCCCCCCAGTCTGACAATGCTGCAGTCCAAATGTGTCTCTGTTGCTCCTTCGTCCAGAGTGGGGGGGGGGGGGATGCCCTAATACAGGAGGTGTGTTACTGGCCATATTACCAGGTGAGAGCAGAGGGGGGAAAAAACTACAAAAAAGAAAACAAATGCGGCCACTACATCTAACGATTGGTAAGCTGCAATAAGTAACAATTTTTGGTTTTGGGTTTAATACTGCTTTAATATTAAGACATTTTTTTGAACCAGGAAGAATATACATTCATGTTTCCCATTCTATATGTTTTAAAGGAAACCTGTGCTGAAAGAAACATGATGTTGTAGTGGAACTGATCTCGGCCTCCAAAAATTTAGTGGACCCCTTACCATGTTTTACTAGCATTTTTTTTGTGAGCGATTGGGAGCCCAATACATACAGGATGCAAAATCACTGTACATGTGCGGGGGTTGTGTCATCACAGCCTTTCCAGGTGCTGAACAAGGAAAACACCAACAGTGGAGAATGGTTCAGGCACCAGTCATTGCAGGAACACGATTATCAGTAAGTGTGCTGTGCATACATTCTTATTATGGCAAGCAACCCTTGAACCATAGGTGTGCACAGGGGGTGTACCAGGTGTGCCTGGGTACACCCTAATGATTGCATTGCCTGGCATTTATCAGTCCCTTCCTTTTCTAAATGACTCACTCATTGGGTTTATACCTTGCAGATGACGCCAAACTATGCATTGGAATAACGTCCTTACAGGATGTCTCCAATTTACAAGCCGACCTCAATGCTCTGTCTAATTGGGCAACTAAGTGGCAAATGAGGTTTGATGTTGATAAATTTAAAGTTCTGCACTTGGGTGCTAAAAATATGGATCATACATACTAGGGGGAGTACAACTGGGGGAATCCATGGTGGAGAAGGATCTGGGAGTTTTGGTAGATCATAAGCTCAATAATAACATGCAATGCCAAGCTGCAGTTTCCAAAGCAAGCAAAGTCCTTTCTTGTATTAGGAGAGGTATGGACTCCAGAGAGAGAGAGAGATAATTTTGTCCCCCTGTACAAATCATTAGTAAGAGACCTCATCTGGAATATGTAGTTCCGTTTTGGCCATCAGTTCTCAAAAAGAATATCAGGGAACTGGAGAAAGTGCAGAGAAGGGAAACCAAACTGATAAGAGGCATGGAGGAGCTCAACTATGAGGAAAGATTAGAGGAAATGAATTTATTCTCTATTGAGAAAAGGAGATTAAGGGGGATGTGATCAACATGTATAAATATATAAAGGGTCCATATAGTGAACTTGGTGTTGAGTTATTCACTTTACGGTCATCACAGAGGAAAAGGGGGCACTCTTTACATCTAGAGGAAAAGAGGTTTCATCTCATTTTTTATTTATTTATTTTTTATTTATTTTTTTTATGGTTGAACTAGAAGGACTTGTATTTTTTTTTCAACCTGACTAACTATGTATACCTGAAGCATTGTAAATTGTAGTAAATAATAAACAGCACAGAGCACTATCCCGTTCATTTACTGTCCAGTGCAGCTGAGGCTGCAGAGAAAGGTGTGTGTGTTTTCGAACTTTGGGGTGCACACCCTAATGCAATAGGCTGCGCACACCTATTCCCCAAACCCTTAGTTCCTTTTTAGGGCTCTTGCACACAAGTACCAAAAAGCCACATTTTTAGGCGTTCACATGTGCAAGGACCCTTAAAGTCTTACAAAACCCACAACAGTAAAATCTGTCTGTATATGCAGAATAGCATGCTTGTTATACTCACTGTGGAATTTAAGGGGTTAATCCTCTGCATTGTGTAAAAAGACTATTTGATCCTATAAGGACAGCTCCTTCCCTCCTGCACTTTCTCTCTTGGCAAGGCCAGAAAATACAGCGTGGGTAGCCCTCCTGCACATGCTCAGTTTGGCCTCTATTGCTGGAGAGAACATTTCCTTGTTCTCAGAGCTAGCCAGGTCACATGATATTGACATCAGACATGTGGGCGTGTATACAGGCTATAGTGGAAATCTCCTCCTACCTGAACACACAGCTCTGGACAAACTCTGCAGTTTATCATGTGACCATGATAAACAGATCAGCCAAAAAGGTATATAGTGGCAGTATTTTAATGTAAAAAGAATATTTGTAAGCTGTGGGCTCTCTGGATGAACTATTTTTTATAATACTGGGTTTAGTAACACTTTAAAGTGGAGCGCCGCCAATTTTTTTTTTAAAACGTCAGCAGCTACAGATACAGCAGCTGCTGACTTTTAAAATAAGGACACTTACCTGTCCAGGGCACCTGCGATGTCGGCACCCAAAGCCGATCTATCCTTTGGCTCTCGGGTGCTGCCGCCGCCATCTTCAGTAAGGGAATCAGGAAGTGAACTTCCTGGTTCCCTACTGCTCCTGTGTGTCTCTCAGAAGACCGAGGGGGGGTGGAGAAGGTGCCGGAAGTGGCGTAGCTACCCGCGGGTGGCTCGGGTATCTATGCCCAGAAGTGGGAGCAAAATACCTGTAATAGACAGGTATATGCTCCCCCTCCCCCCTGAAAGGTGCCAAATGTGACACAGGAAGGGGGGGATCCGAAAAGCAGAAGTTCCATTTTTGGGTGGAACTCCGCTTTAAATGTTTGTTATAAATCAGTTTATACTCTTGTAAATGTTTAGTTACACTTAAATGCTGTGGGCTGCCACCTGGTGGAGTTGCAGAGTAGCACAACCTTTACTTGGGATATCGCAATTGTCTGCATTGTTGATGGAAAACAATTTGACCCAGCAATTCCTGGAAGTAGAACAATGGGTAAAATAAATTAAAAAAAAAAATGACATATATGATGAAGTCTGTTGATGGCATTAACACAACAGTTTTTGTTTGCATTGTTGACCGAAAACAATGTAACCCAGCAATTCCTTTACCATTCGGAGACTGGCATTTTAAACCCCTTTCCTGTCCAGGCTATTTTTCAGTTGTCACTCTGTGATGCATTGACTAGCAATTACTCAGTTATGCAATACTGTACAGAATGGGTACAAAAGTGCAGCGCTGTATGTAACCAAACCACCAACCATGGTGACTCCTTAAGTCAAACTTTGAATTTACTTCACTATTCATCATTTGACATGAATTTTGTGTTCTTTTTCACTTTTTTGGACTTTATTATGATATATTACTAAATAATTCATTTTTCATTATTACACTGTGCACTTTATTATGTCAATTTGGTAATATCTTGACTGTTTGGTTACACTTTTGTACCCTATCTGTCCATACAATTCTTGTTAGATTGTAGCGCTGGCTGCTACTGATTTATTCCACAGTATAGCGCAGTATATTTTCACAACCCTTATGCAATACTGTACCAAATTCATTTTATATTCATTTTTGAGACAGATAGAGCATTCTGTTAGGCTACTTTCAGACTGGGGGGTTGGGGGCATCGGCGGTAAAGCGCCGCTATTTTTAGCGGCGCTTTACCATCACTTTTGCGGGGGGTTTTGGCCGACGCTTTTAACCCCCCGCTAGCGGTCGAAAAAGGGTTAAAACCGCCCACAAAGTGACGCACTTTTCCGGCGGTGCCGATAATGGCCGAAAATCTCTCATATTCACTTAAATTCATGATATTAATTACATACAGAATACTTTATTACTCCCAAAGGGAAATTGGGAAATAGTTAGTCTTGTGCACAACAGAAAATTTCGTTTAGTTTCGGTTCGTTGTCATTCGTAAAATACATAATTTCGCTCTGTTATATTCGTTATGTTACGTTAATACGTTTTCGGATAATTCGTTATTTCTGTAGAGTGTCGATATTCGTTACACTGAATCTATTAACACACTTAACAAAGACAACACAAGATCACAACAATAGACTGAAAAAGATGCAAAAACACAACAAAATTACCAATAACAGCCATTAAGACCAAATAACAAGATTAAAACGACACTACAAATAAAACATCCATACAATTAAAATTCAACATAGAATAAATGAAATAAATTAAAAAGTTGAATATAATACAATTATATAAGAAAAATGTATATAGTTCTTAAAAACTGTCCATTTCGGTCTCGGTTTTGGTTTTCGGCCAAGTGCCTGAATTTTTCAAGTTTCGGTCCAGAATTTTCATTTTGGTGCACCACTACTTACTGATCTTCTTAAAAGTCTGCAAGGCAGATTTTGGGGATCCTCTACAACAAAAATGGCATTTTTGGTGAGATATTTCCAAAGGGAAATCGCATCTAAAGGGATGCAGACCCTGCCATTTTCCTCATTAGAGCCCTGTAGGTGCAGCAGCTGATTCATAATTCTAAATTCACTCCCATTCACTTTGCATATGGAGACAGACAAACAGCTATTTCTTCAGAATAACGAAAGGTAGGAATCTGCAACAAAGTTTCTTAAAATCCCTGCAATTTACATAGATTACCCAGAGGGGAATGTTTTTTTTTTTTCCTCTTAACAAAAGTGGAGCTACTTTTTCATCACCACTGGGTTTTTCATGTTTTACTAAATACTGTAGAAAAAAAAAATGAAAAAAAGTTTATGCTATAGTTGGTGATTGTAGAGTTGATTGTAGCTGTATTAGTGCAATTGTGACAGAGAAAATTGAGTACTGTCCGTGATACTTTTTTTATTTGCACTAACGTATAATTTTTCATGGACGAGCTTTTGGGGTGTGTCCCCTTCTTCAAGGTCTAAGCATTACTGATTGACAAACGTTTTAGCAGAAGGTAAAATGTTAAAACAAAAAACAAAAAAAAACAAAAAAAATTTCTGAGGGAAAGGAAAAAGAAAAACAAACACATACAAATCAATGTGTATGGCAATGGTAATAAAGCTATCAGTGTTAATCAATGAGAAAAAATGTTGTAGATTTTCTTCACCTTCAGTTCAGTCCATATCATTAAGATATCATCAATATAGCGATAATCTCTGTATATCTTTTGTTGAATGCTGTTCAGGAAATTGTTCTCCAGGTCAGCCATAAATAAATTTGCATATTGGGGTGCCATTTTACGTCCCATAGCAGTACCCATACATTGGAGATAGATGTCATTGTTGAAAGTAAAGTACCGTATATACTCGAGTATAAGCCAACCCGAATATAAGCCGAGGCACCTAATTTTACTACAAAAAACTGGGAAAACTTATTGACTCGAGTATAAGCCTAGGGTGAGAAATACGCAGTTACTGTAAGTGGAGAAGAGGGTCAACAATTCCCATTTGCAGCCTCACTGTGCCCATTTGCAGCCATAGGTCTCCCAAACTTCAAACTCGGTAGTTAAGGGTTCCAATGCGTCCCAAAATGACATTGTTGCAGATGGACACAGTTGACCAATTTTGGGGCCCCGTATCTCGGGGGGCCACTTGATGCTAGGAACTAGGTGCAAACCCAGTGGAACTAGCAATACAACATATCCAAAGCTGGGGTTCCTAGCACCAAGTGGCCCCCGAGATACGGGGCCCCAAAGTCGGTTCAGAAAATGTCAAGCACTTTTCTGCAGCAGAGAATGACATTTTCCGAACCGACTTTGGGGCCCCGTATCTCGGGGCCACTTGGTGCTAGGAACCCCAGCTTTGGTTAGTGCTAGTTCCAATTTGTTGTAGTGCTAGTTCAGTTCCATTGGGTTTGCACACCAAATTTGGGGTTCCTAGCACCAAGTGGCCCCGAAATATGGGGCCCCAAATTCGGTTTGGAAAATGTCATTCTCTGCTGCAGAAAAGTGCTTGACTCGAGTATAAGCCGAGGGGGGCATTTTCAGCACAAAAAAATGTGCTGAAAAACTCGGCTTATACTCGAGTATATACGGTAGTCATGTGTAATGCCGCGTACACACGGTCGGACTTTTCGTCTACAAAAGTCCGACAGCCTGTCCGACATACTTCCGACGTACCTTCGGCGGACTTGCGGCAGACTTTCTTACGAACGGACTTGCCTACACACGACCACACAAAAGTCCGACGGATTCGTACGTGATGACGTACACCGGACTAAAATAAGGAAGTTCATAGCCAGTAGCCAATAGCTGCCCTAGCATGGGTTTTTGTCCGTCGGACTAGCACACAGACGAGCGGATTTCGGGGTCCGTCGTACTTACGACGTAAAGATTTGAAGCATGTTTCAAATCTAAAGTCCGTCGGATTTGAGGCTAAAAAAGTCCGTTGAAAGTCCGGAGAAGCCCACACACGATCGGATTACCAGCCAGCTTTAGTCCGTCAGCGTCCGTTGGACTTTTGTAGACGAAAAGTCCGACCGTGTGTACGCGGCATAAGAATTAATTCGATGAACTGTGTAACATCCTCAGCAGTGTATTTGTGGTTTTTTGAGGATGATAAGAATCTGTGACCTACTGCCAACCCATCCTTGTGAGGGATGTTACTGTACAGAGATTCTACATCCATAGTGACTAGAAGTGTTTTTGTTTTTTCTGAATTTCTCTTGCTTTTATTAAAGTGGGGGTCCACCCACACCGCCAAAAAAAAAAAAAATATTAAAAGCCAGCAGCTACAAATACTGCAGCTGCTGACTTTTAATACATGGCCACTTACCTGTTCCAGGGTCCAGCGATGTCGGCAGGGGACGCCGAGAACCCGCCGCCATCCTAGGTGAGGGAATCAGGAAGTGAAGCGTTGCGGCTTCACTTCCCGGTTCCCTACTGTGCATGCGCGAGTCGTGCTGTGCGTCCCAAGTGGTCCCCGCTCTCTCCTGGGAGCTGTGTGTTCCCAGCAGACAGCGCGGTGGGGACGGGAAGTGGCGTAGACTCCCATAGGAGTCTATGCCGGAAGTGGGTGCAAATACCTGTCTTAGACAGGTATCTGCACCCCCCTCCCCCCTGAAAGGTGCCAAATGTGACACCGGAGGGGGGGAGGGTTCCGAAAAGCGGAAGTTCCATTTTTGTGTGGAACTCCGCTTTAAGTAATATGAACTGGGATAGGAGAAGGATTCTCTGAGATGCTCTTTGGTTGCTTTGTCATTTTTCTCCTCTTTGCCTCTCATGCAAAGACCTAGAATCATTGCAGAAAATAAGAACTCACTCTATGTGATTTCTTCATCAGGGAAGATGAAAGTAGATTTGATAGAAAATAATTGATAAAGAGTCACTCTGAATAACTTCTTCATCTGCAGAACTTTTTAAGGACAGTCTGTATCTCTATATATGTACTAGCAGCTTCACCGCTACCTTTTTACCACTCCTTCCCATCTGCATGGTAC
This sequence comes from Aquarana catesbeiana, assembly GCF_042186555.1. Taxonomy (NCBI): domain Eukaryota; kingdom Metazoa; phylum Chordata; class Amphibia; order Anura; family Ranidae; genus Aquarana; species Aquarana catesbeiana. Next base: position 32,670,212 of record NC_133334.1, on the reverse strand, counting down.
TTCCAAGTTGAGCTAAAGAAAAGTCACTCTGAATAACTCCTCCCGCTTGACTGATTGGAATCCCAAGGGCATTGTTGAACCCAAAGTCACAGGCCATCGCCACCTGTCTCACTGACTTGCGTACCAACATCCCTCAGCCTCTGGCAGTACCCTTCCCTTGGGCTTTCACTCACGTGATTAATAGTCCATGTGCCACTCATAAACCATCGATCGCCCAGTTTCCTTCCGCTTTGTTGCTACTTCTTCTGCAATGATTCTTTGTTCCCTTTCCGTTTTCTGGCACGCTCCCTTTCCCCGCAGGGGCAGCCAAGGACACTAGCGACTACATGCTATCATCTACTCCTCTACGGGTGCCGGTTCCCCACCCTCCTTGCAGGGGGCGGACTCCGTTGGCTCACCGGAGGGGGGGACCTTTCCCCTCTGGGAACCAGGCTGGGCTTCTCTCCAAGCTCGAACAGGAAACTCCTCTTCCCGGACCATGTGACCCGGCTTTTATATGAGAGTCCCGGGGGAATTGTCCAACAAATTAATGATTGGCCAAGACTCGCATACAAACTACCTGCCACTCAAATCCCAAATGAACAAACAGGCCTGCTATATGGTACAAGCCTGCCTAAATTTACCTGAAATTGTAAGCTAACAAAAAGGTCACCTACATAAAAGTAGGTGCCCGCTACACACCCATTATAACAGAGGATGAAACTCTGAAAAAAATATTCCGACAACCCCCATTATTGGCTTTCATATAACCACCTAACCTCAGACATGAACTAATCAGCAGGAAACTTCACTCTGATGATGAAGTCACAAATAATGGAAGCAAACCCTGCAATAAAAAAACGCTGCAAACTGTGCAACCAGATCAATCCATCCAAAAGTGTCACACACACAAATGGGACCTTCAATATCACGGGATCATACAGCTGTACCTCCAGTAATGTGGTGTACCTCATCCAATGCAACAGGTGTAGCAAAGGATCTTATGTTGGTGAAACAGGGCAGAAGTTGCAAGTGAGGATGAATTTGCACAGACATACCATCAAGGAACATAAGGAAGACAGTTTCTGCACACCTGTGGGACATCATTTCTCACAACCGGACCACACTATAGAAGACCTCAATGTTTTAGTTCTTAAAGGGAATTTCAGAACTATCCAGGAAAGGTAAACGTTTTAACTGTGAAGTAATGTGATGTAAATAATAATAATAATAATAATCTGAAAATGTCTATTTTCTTATGTGCATACATATTTTTCTCCTTACTCATTATATAAGTATACAGGTTTGCTCTGTTCCTATATTTTCTCAAGATGGCGGGTACCCCCTACATCCCACACATCAGAAGAACGCGGAACTGAAGATAAAACCAAGGACAGCCAAACCTCGTTATGAAGATTCTCCATCTTCTTTTCTATCTTAACCAATGAGATGTACCTATTAGACTAACATAGCAATGACGTATTTTTGTGTATAAAACATTAGCACCGCCTTGAATAAATTAGAAGTGTAAGAAGTAACGGTGCTGAGCGTGTCTCAGAGTGTTTACTTTTATATGCATGCATATCCACACTTTTCAATTAGAGACAGCAGCAGATAACCTTGGCCTCGATTGGAGCTCTTAATCATTTCCATAACAGCTGGTGCTGAAACCCGGGACCTCAGGCTACAGTCGAAGCCGTACCGCGATAAGCATTTGGGCGTTAACTGATTGATGAGACAGGGGTTTGCGCAGCCCTAACAGTACCGGTAAGTCTTATTTATATTCTTACCACTGTACGACTTTCTTATCTTTTGGTTGATGGCTGGATTCTGTCGGTATGCTGAGACTGTCTTAGAGGCAGGTATTTCCTCGCCTGAGGTTGTTTTAACGAACCTGCCAATGGGTTTCTGCTGTCTGTATTTGTTCACTGTCTGCCATTCTTTGGGCTACGAAACTCAGCAGTCTAAAAGTGCTACATGTGTGTTCTCATCTCCAGATGAGCTGTCGGCCTCTGGAGTGAGATGGGTTATTGTGGCAGTCGGTTATGGGACGGGTTACTCTGGGTTCGTCGAATCTTTGAGGGTTATCTCAGCTGCTGGCGTTGCAGTCTGAAAGCATTACAGATGTATCACCCCCAGATGAGCTGTCGGCCTCTGGGAGTAACTGTAATGATGGCCTTTAACTGGGTTTAAGGGGAGTTGTCTGCCCCTGGGGTTATCTTAGCCTGCTGAAATTTTGCAGTTCGAAGAGTGGCAGGTGTAATGTCCTGTCGTGAGTGTATTTGTGGTTTACTGTTTGCTATACACGAGAGGGGTTGGGGACTGGTTAAGGTCGGAGGGGGGGCTGCCCGGGGGATCTGTTGGGTCGTGGGCCGTTGCTCCGCACTACCCCTGATGTGTTTGTTCTTGTTCTGAGATTAACCGTACATTACAGGGTTATAGCAGACAGTAGCAACTAGGAGCTTATGTGCCCCCACCGAAGGAATTTGTTGATAAAGAACGCTGAGAAAAATATTAACCCCTTGGTTGTACGTATTCTCCTCTCAAGCCGTTAGCCGAGAAACAGAGAGAGAAAAGAATGTGATAGTGAAGAGGAGATAAGATGTTGAAATAGTTAACAAAGTTGAAAGAAGTGGCGAAAGTTATGTTGCTAAAGAAACAGGGAGAAAAATCCTGTGTGATAAAGAAAATTGGATAAAGGAAGTTAAGAAAGATGGCGATTGTATTATGTATGTGTATCACAGAGCTGATGATATGTTGGAACTTGAAACAAAGGAGGGGAGGGACAGCACTGCCCTCCGTCTAACAACCACTCCTTTCTCACCACCCAAGCACAACCCACTGTGACAACTCAGCCCGGCGGCCATCTTAGTGCACCCATGCCTTCACTTTCTACCCAGCCCAGTGCACTTCCTGCCGGTGGCCATCTTGGTACACCCAGTAAGCTTAAACAGCCTGTACCCAGCCCTCCCTGTTTTAAACCAGGATGGTTCATACCACACACACACATGTTATCAGCTGCTTTTGTTTCAGGGCTCAGAGAGGATATCAGAAAAGGCCTGATGGTGGCTCGCCCTGAATACCATTCAATGAAAATGTCTGATTTATTGTTGGTGACCAGAGGTATAGAAAATCAAAAAGGTAAAAAAAACCAACGCCCCTCATGGTAACCCATGACGAAGATCCCGCCTACACTAGTCCACCACCACTGCCCAATACCAGGGAAAGGATCACCTGTTACAACTGTGGGAAATGGGGTCACTTTAGAAAAGAATGCAGAGCCCCAAGATGTCCCAGACGAAAAACCTACCACTTTCCTCATTGATAGGGGTGCAGCCAAAAGTGTGTTGAGGGCGGTGAACCTGCCTGATAATTCTTTCCTTTCCACTATTGATGTTTCCTGCGTAGGAATGGATGGGGTGCCCCGCTCCAGTCCACTTCCTGATTTGCTTGCCAGATTTGTGGTGTCCTCTACATGTTCCTTGAATCTACTAGGAGCTGATGTGTTGTCCGGACTACAGGCCTCAATCAGGACACGCCTGAAGGGGGGATGAAGTTACATACTCCCCTATCTTTAGAAGACTAATCTGCTTTGTGTTCTCTGCCTCTCCTGATGACACTTAATGAAGCAAAAACTTCAAGTTCAATACTGCAGGAAGTACTTGACAGAATCCCTGCGTGCCTATGGTCCACAGGACCAGAAGACAACGGTCACTTAAAGGTGCCACCAGTTTCAGTCAAGCTAAAAGAGGGCGCATCATTGCCCTGGAAACCACAATAACCCCAAGAAGAGAATCCTAAAAAGAGAACCAAGTACCTGCTGTGGATGCCTTTGACTGCAAAGTACCTCACAGAGGTGGACCTTACAAACGCTTTCTTCAGTGTCCACCCTCACCCCTCCTGCTGGTACCTTTTTGCATTCATCCACGGAAAGAAACGGCAACATACCTAAACAGTTGTGCCACAAAGGGCACAGAACTTTCCAAGCCAGTTTGCAAAAGCTATGGCTATCATCCTTGACATATGACAAGAAGAACACCCGGAAGTGATTCTCTTCCAACATGTTGATGACCTTCTCCTTTGTGCAGCTGACTTACCCCCTGTTGAAGTCACCTCAGAAAGCCTGTTGTGCTATCTTGCCAACCAGGGCTGCAAAGTCTCAAAGCCCAAATTGCATTGGTGCTCAACACCTGTCATTTTCCTTGGACACTGTTTGTCCCATGGGACAAGACACCCCACTGAAGACAGGGTGCAAGTAATCTCTGATATCCCACTGCCACAAGGTCAGAAATCCCTTCATGCCTTCCTTGGACTAATTTCCTAGTGCAGAGCATGGATTCCAGAAGCCTTCCTACTGATGCTCTGCAATCAGACCCTTCCAGATGTCTCCTGAAGAAATATCTAAGTTTAAGGCCCTCAAGTGTGCCATCTCAGGCGCTAGGGCTCCCAGACTACGACAAAACGCTCAAGCTCTTTGTATCCGAACGTCTGGGACATGCTGCAGGTGTACTCACCCAATCACACGGCATCAGCCTACGCCCCGTAGGATATTATTCCTGTCGGCTGGATGCGGTAGCAAGAGGAGGCCTATTGTGTCTGCGAGCTGGCTTTGCTATACAAGCCTTGCTTGACAAAACTTTGAACTTGGTCCTCGGACACTGCCTCGTTCTGCTTACTCCCCATGATGTTGTTGCCATATTCAACCAAGATCCAGCCGAAACACTTGTCCACTACCAGACACTTGAGACTCCTGTGTTCCCTTCTACTGGACAGCATTACTCTATTAAGATGTCAAACACTGAACCCTACCACCCTTCTTCCACTTCTCGAGGGGGGAAAGGAGGAGGAGGAGGAGTAGAGTCTTGACTTGTCACCCCATGACCACACAGGACACGCGGTCACCACTGAAAACACTGTTCTACAAGCTGAAGCCTTACCACCGGTGATGTCTGAACAGGAGGCAGAGCTGTAAGCACTTACTACAGCATGTAAATGGGCAGAGGGAAAAAGAGCCAACATTCATATGGACTCAAGATATGCTTTCAGCATTGCCCATCATTATGGTGTTATCTAGGACAGAGGATTCCTGACGGTTGCAGGAACACCTGTGAAAACTTGATTGATGCCTTGCTTCTCCCAACCCTACAACCCAAGTGACTATTATGAGTAAAAGCACACGACAAACTGAACTCAAAGGAAGCTCGAGGCAATCATCTAGCCAATTCAGCTGCCAAACAGACAGCTGGTAGTCCACGGGAAGTGGACAGCAGGGTGGTAGAAGAAGACCACCCTGTGCTTACCGTACAAACTCTCCCAGTGGACAGAGTTTATCTAAAAGAACTACAGGAAACAACAAGTCCGGATAAGAAGGAAAGCTGGAAACGGACTCAACTCTCAGAAATGGACTATTCGAATGCAACAAGAAGCCTTGTCTACCCAGGAGTATGTACCCAGCCGTGGTGCAATGGGCACATGGAGCTGCCCACTTGACAAAGACTTTTATGAACTCTCTTATCAACAAGTGTTGCACCAAGAGTTACTCCACTGACCGACAACTTCTGCAGATAATGCATTATCTGCACCAAATGTAACCCAGGACGCACAGGAAAAAAAAACACAGAAGAAGCACATGGCAAAAGCCCTATACCCCATTCCAGAGGATGCAAATTGATCATTCTCAAGTGCCAAGAAGTGGCAGATTTGAATACGCCCTAGAGGAAGTGGTCACGACTGCCAGGACCACAGCTAAGAAACTACTGAGTGAGATAGTATGTAGATTTGGGGTCCCAGAGGTGATATTGAGAGATCAGGGACCAGTCTTAACAGCAACCCTTACTAAAGAGAGTTGGGCAGCACTGGGGGTTCAGTTGGCACTACACATCCCATACCACCCTCAAAGTAGCGGGAAGGTAGAAAGGATGAATGGGACACTAAAAACAGGATGTTAAAGATGGCCCAAGAGACTAACATGAGTTGGCCAGACAGTTAGCCCATTGCCCTGTTCAGTGTCAGACACACCCCCAGGGGAAACATGCCCTATCCCCTTATGAAATTTTGTTTGGTTCAGCTCCCAGACTTGGTTGTTACTTTCCACAACAGTTACAGTTGCAGTCTGATGTGTTGACTAATTATGTAACCACATTATCACGAGAATTAACCTGAATGCATGTCCAGGTGTTTTCTTCCATTCCAGATCCTGAATTAGATACAGGAACACACCAACTACTGTCTGGAGATCCTTGAGCCAAGATATGATGGTCCATTCCAAGTTTTGCTGACCACAGCCACCTCAGTCAAGTTGGCCAGGAAGAACACCTGAATGCACGCTTATCACTGCAGGAGAGCGTGTTTTTGGGTGCTGCATATCCTTTTTCAGTTGGATCTAGAGGGAATCTTGACCAGTGAATGTGCCCTTGCAAAGGTCATTATGCCCCCCCATATCCTAACCGAAGATACCCCTGATACATACACTGACCCAGCACACAGTCAGAGATGGAAGCGAGCAGCTCTCTCCGGAAGCTTTGACCCTCATGTATACATAGATGTCATAAGGGTTACAAGGGGGGTCCCTGATGAGTTTAAAGCCAGGGATCAGGTAAAAGCTGGTTTTGAGTCTTTGATTCCCATAACAACTGTCAGCAAGAATGTAGATTGGATTAACTACATGTCATGGTTATGCAATAGAGTTTGTCGATCAGCATACCTGTCTCCATGTGTTCATCTCTAGAGACCAGCTGACCCTCACCTGACTGCTTTTGTAACCTCTCCTCTAAGCATGGCCCCACCCCAGGCCCTATCAGGGAACCCTATATTAACCTGTGCACTGCAAGCCAGCAGTGCTGATCAACCACTGTGTGTTAGCCTCTATGTGTACTTGCTGTGTTTCCTACATCTGATTCCTGTTACCGACTTTGGCCTGTTCCCGACCATCCCTGTTTGCCTGTGACCCTGATGTTCTAGCCAGCTGCCTCCTTCCTCTTCTCCTGTAGTCTACTGTGAGCGTGAACTGTGAGACCCTGGGGGCCGCGACCTGGAGCCAGACTGCAGCGCAGTCCATCCTCACCACTAGAGGCTCTGGTGAACACCTGCTGGCTCTTAGACTCCGCGCCCTGGGGAATCTATGCTCTAGCTCCCAGTGGGATCTGTGTCAGTGATCCAGTAGACCTGCTTCCTGAACCTCCCAGGGTACAATCCGCAGCAGTCAGCCATATGGTCCACTACCTTGCGGTGCACTCCTGATCCCAACGGTGTGCATCTGTCACCCAGCCTCTAGGTGACCTGACACTACACATATTATAACCAACAGAGATTTGTAAATTACACTAAAGATGCCCTCCAGGGAATTGCTGACCAGTTAGCCCCCACTTCCTACATGACATTCCAGGACCGGATGGCCTTAGACATGGTGCTAGCTGGGAAAGGAGGTGTTTTGTAAAATCATAGGAAAAAACGGGAACCTGTTGTACATACATTCCTGATAATACTGGCCCAAATGGTAAGGTTAATTTAAGAAATTAGAAGATCTATCACTGGAGTTGAAGAAGAACTCAGGTATCATAGACCCATGGGATCAATACTTTAGCTGGATGAGTGGGTGGCAGAAGGTGCTCGTCGAGATAGGGGTAACGGTATTAATAATCCTGGTTCTTTTAGCCCTGATTATATGCTGTATTCTACCTTTCGTAAAAAGTTAATGAGCAAGGCTGTAGACAATAGCACACCTACATTTCTCCACCAAGAAGAAGAGGACCCCCTTATGATGGAAGATGACAAACCCTTCACTCCCCTACAGTCACTCCTTGTCCAAAACCTCACAATCCTATAGGGTTTTAGGGATAGATAGCGCCTGACTGCCCCTCTCCAGCTGTATAGAGGAGGGAAGTGAACAGTTGCTGCCCAATTCTATATACAGCCTAAAAGAGTTGCTGAGGAGAAGGGCCAGGCCAAAGTGGGACCTTTAGTATTAGGGACAGAAAAGAGAAAATAGTCATTTTAGGGGGGATTGTGAAGGAATGTGATGTAAATAATAATAATAATAATAATAATAATAATCTGAAAATGTCTATTTTCTTATGTGCATACATATTTTTCTCCTTACTCATTATATAAGTATACAGGTTTGCTCTGTTCCTATATTTTCTCAAGATGGCGGGTACCCCCTACATCCCACACATCAGAAGAACGCGGAACTGAAGATAAAACCAAGGACAGCCAAACCTCGTTATGAAGATTCTCCATCTTCTTTTCTATCTTAACCAATGAGATGTACCTATTAGACTAACAGCAATGACGTATTTTTGTGTATAAAACATTAGCACTGCCTTGAATAAATTAGAAGTGTAAGAAGTAACGGTGCTGAGCGTGTCTCAGAGTGTTTACTTTTATATGCATGCATATCCACACTTTTCAATTAGAGACAGCAGCAGATAACCTTGGGCTCGATTGGAGCTCTTAATCATTTCCATAACATAACTAAGAATGATACTTCTTTTTGACACAAAAAACAATGGACTAAATTTAGATATTGGTTTCCTCACCTTTTATACTACAGTTTTATGACCCCCTCTGTGACTATCATCCTCCCCCCCTCCAGTTTATAGCTTTCCCCTCTGTCTTATCTCACTTGCTGATAGCTTTATTACCATTGCTATACACATTGATTTGTATGTGTTTGTTTTTCTTTTTCCTTTTCCTCAGATAATTTTTTTTTTTTGTTTTAACATTTTTCCTTCTGCTAAAACTTTTGTGAATCAGTACTGCTTGGACCTTGAAGAAGGGGACACACCCCGAAAGCTCGTCCATGAAAAATTATATGTTGGTGCAAATAAAAAAAATATCACAGATAGTACTCAATTTATGCTATAGAAAATAAATGAGTTGTCTTCATACATTTAGGCCAAAATGTATTTTGTTACATCTCTTTGATAAAACTAACTAAACACATAAGCGTATATTATTTAGTCTGTGTTAAAATGATAGAGTTCACAAACTATGGTATAAATATTTGAAAATTGATCATTCCTGATGTGTTGAATGCCTATCTTGTTTCTTGAGACTCTAAAATGGCAGGGCAGTACAAATGCCCCTAGAATAACCAAATTTTGGAAAGTAGACACTTCGAGGTATTTAATAAGAGGATTGGTGAGTTATTTAAAGTTGCAAATTTTTGCCACATTTGTTTGTAAAATAAAGTAAAGGTTATTTCTCACACACAGCATGGACATACTTACAATTATACCCCAAACACATTCTTCTACTCTTCCCTAGTATTAGGATTGACACGTTTTTTGCTGCCTAGATGCATAGGGAGGCCTAAAATCCAAGGAGCACCTTCAAGCTTTCAAGGGGCATAAATTAGACATCTGATTTCCTGACTACCTATCACATGTTTGGAGGCCCTGCAGTGTCAGGACAATAGTAACACCCACAAAATGGCCACATTTTGGAGAGTAACTTCCACAAGGTATTTTTTAAGAGGCATGGTGAGTCCTTTGACAGATTTTATTTTTTTGCCACAAGTTTTTGAAAAATGCAGAAAGAAAATGAAAAATTATGTTTTTTTACACAAAGTTGTAAATGTATAAAATATTTTTGCTACACAGCATAGGCAAACTTAGAATTGCACTCCAAGACATATTCTGATACTCCTTCTAAGTATGGTGACACCACATATGTGAGACTTTTTAACAACCCAGCTATAGAGACTTAGAGAGGAGTCCAAAGAGCACCTTCAGGCTTTCAAGGGGTATATATTTGATATCTAATTTCCTATCACATTTTTGGAGGACTTGGAGCACCAGCACAGTAGACACACCCAAAATTACATTTTGAGAATAAACACCCCAAGGTATTTTTTAAAAGTAAGCCAGCAATACTGTTACTGACTTACACTGGGCTGGTAACATTGGGACTGGTATGTCGTGATCTGGAACACTGTTGCTGTCTGCACTGGTCTGGTGCCATTGCAACTGGTGTGGCAGAGATCAGGAACACTGCTGCTGGCTTGCACTGGTCTGGTGACAAAGGGACTCGTGTGGTGGTGGTCAGGAAAATTGTTACTAGCTTACACCGGTCTGGTGACACTGGGACTGGTGTGGCAGTGATCAGGACCACTGTTGCTGACTACACTGGTGTGGTGACACTGGCACTGGCATGGCAGTGATAAGGAACACTGTTACTATCTTACACTGGTTTAGTGATGCTGGGACTGTTCTGGTGGCAATCAGAAACACTGGTCTAATGTCACTGGGACTGGTGTGGTGGTGATCAGGGTAACTGTTGCTTGCTGTGGTGACAATGGCCTAGATGTACCAGTGATCAGGAACACTGTTGCTGGCTTACACTGGTCTAGTGATGCTGGGACTGTTGTAGCGCTGATCAGCAACAGAATTGTTGACTTACACTTGTCTGGTGACGTTGCGACTGGTGTGGTGGAGATTAGGAGCACTACTTCTGGCTGCTGGTATGGTGATGATCAGGAACACTGTTGCTGATGTAGCACCCTGGGGTTTAGTCAGGGATGCTCCCCACAAATTTACTTGCCAGGAGTAGTTATACCCTGGTCAATTGTTAGAGATCCATTGATTTCTCCCTAAGCTTGGTCTGGTTCTACTTTCCTCTTCCACCACTAGGTGGCCGAGCACTTGGTGGTATTAGATATGAGAAGGACATCTTAAGGTCAGGTTATGGGTATATGGTTTATCTCAGCCAATGGGCAGGGGTTTTCTTGAATCCCTTGGCCTGCTGGGAGAGCCTATATATTCGGGTGAGGTCAGGTGATCTAGGTTCTGTGCCACCTGGACGGCTGTCTGGGTGGACGTGTGTCGTGTGCCCTGGGCTGCTAGGCCGGAGATTGGGCCTATCCCGGGGGCATCTGGCTGCAGGGCTGTGTGAGGGCCTATCCAGAAGTAAGAGAGCAGCGCAGGGTTGGGGTTGCGGCTTGCAGTCCAACCAGAAGTGACGGTTCTGCTGGCCAGAGAACCTGTCAGTTGTCGAAGATAGAAGGAAAGCTGTCACCACAAAGGGACCAACCACCTTATTACCAGGGATCACAGTGAGTAACTGAAGCAAGTACCGGAGCAGCATTCTCACCGAACGGGCATGGTGGAAAATCCGTAAACTTCAGGCGGTAATCAAGTCAGGGTCCCAACCAGTGGAGGTGAAGCTTGCAGAGCAGCCTTGTGAGTCAAGCCAGGGACCGAGGCGGTCAGCAGGGGTGAAGCTTGAGTAGTATCTGGAGTGACAAGCTAGGGACCCAGCAGGGAAGAGTGGGTGACGCTTGAGGGAGATACCACCGCAAAGATTGGAGGAGCTCCAGGGATTCAGAGTCAGTGAACCAGAGGGTCTAGTGAGAGACCGGGAGCTCAGTGTTGAGGAACTACAAGAGGCAGTTGTAGTGGAGGTGAAGGAACTGTTACGTTTGAGTTAGGAACTGTTAAAGACTGTTGCCATAGGAGACAGCATTCCTGCATGTGCAGATGTGGTGCCTTGCTGGGGCCTTTCCCTGCATGGCTGTCCTCCTGTTGATGTCTCGGAGTTTGCCAATTGAATCTACAACTACTTAAGGATGTCCTGGCCCCAACCCTCTTTCCCCCAAAAATATAAAAAGGACTGTTAAGAGAAATAAAACCTCTTTTACATCCAAGACGTGTCTGGCGCCCAATAACTTTGTCCACCTTGCACCCACTATGCCCCACAACCCACCACATACAAAAGGATGTCAGCTATCTTTGGTCTGGAAAGTTCTCATTAGACTGGACAAGGCCAGAGACCTTGCTACACTAGCTTACAATGGTTTGGTTACACTGGGACTCGGTGGCGATCAGGAACACTGTTGCTGGCTTGCAGTGGTCTTGTGACACGGTACTCGATCAGGAACACTGTTGCTGGCTGCATTGGTCTGGTAACATTGGAACTGGTGTCGCGACGATCAGGAACACTGTTACTGGCTTACACTGGTCTGGGGACACTGGAACTGGTGTGGTGGGGATCAGGAACGCTGTTGCTGGCTGCACTGATCTGGTGACACTGGCACAGGTGATGTGGAGATCAGGAACACTGTTGCTGGCTTACACTGGTCTCATTACATTGTACTCGTGTGGCCGTGATGAGCAACACTGTTACTGGCTTACACTGGTCTGGGGACACTGGAACTGGTGTGGTGGGGATCAGGAACACTGTTGCTGGCTGCACTGGTCTGGTGACACTGGCACTGGTGTGGCAGTAATCAAGAACACTGTTGTTGGCTAACACTGGTCTCATTACATTGTACTGGTATGACAGGAAGCAGGAAAACCTTTGCTGGCTTGCACTGGTCTGGCAACATTAGGACTGGTGTGGTGGTGATCAAGAACACTGTTGCTGGCCTGCAATGGTCAGGTGACACTGGAACTCGTTGGTGATGATCTGGAAAATTGTTGCTGTTTGCCTTCATCTGGTAACACTGGGACTGGTGTGGCAATAATCAGGAACACTGTTGCTGGCTTACAGTTAGGGTTGCCACCTGTCCAGGATTCACCCGGACAGTTCGGGTTTGGAATCATGCGTCCGGGTTTCAGACTGCCTGAAACCCGGACACATTATTTAGACTGGACTATGGCTTCCCAGCAGGGTTACTGGCTGCAGTTGTCTAAGCTGAGAGTGTCTGTTACACTCTTTAACACTGCCCAAAGCCATCACTAACAACCCCCCCAACACACACACAGACAGGAGAGAGGGTGCGATCTGCACCTTTTCCCGCCACCCCTACCCCTCTGTGTCTGCCCACACTCCAATCCCCGGCGCTGTGCCTCAGAATAGGGAAGTAAGTTGGGGCTGGAAATTTGAAGTCCAGCAGCCTCAGATACATCTGGATGAGAGGTGCTGACTGCCAAGGGGTGAGTGAGCTCACCATCCATCCCTGTCTGTGACTGAAGTCTACCCCTTCTCTCTCCTGCCTCTGAGTAAGTACACTATGGCAAATCAGGGTTCTCAGAGCGCCCCTTACATCAGATTTCCCCTTTACACCAGAGGCCACAGTGTTCCCCCTTACATCAGAGTCTTCTCCGTACATCAGAGTTCTCAGTGTTCCCCCTTAAATCAGGGTTTCCAGAGCATTCCTTATGTTAGAGTTCTCCCTTACATCAGAGTCTGCAGAGTCCCCTCTTACAATGAAAGGGAACTCTGCGAGTTCAGATGTAAAAGGAACTCTGTGGACTTTGATGTAAAGGGGGACTTAACTTCATATGATTAGAAATTTTATTTAATAGCAAAATATATGTATAGTTTATACTATAAAAAAAAAAAAAAATTGCTGTGCACCGCTAAAGTGTTCTGGTTTGTCGTGAAGAAAAGGTGGCAACCCTACTTACAGTTGTGTGTTGACACTTTGACTGGTGTGACAGTGATCAGGGATAGTGTTTCTGGCTGCACTGGTATGGTGATACTGTACTTGTTCAGTTAGTGGACACTGGCTGGCTGCACTAGCATAAAATGTCATCAGAGCAGCCAGCCAGTGTCTTTGTTCACTAGCTACCCCAGTACAGTGTCACCATAGTGACATAACTCTTCCCTCTCTACTCCATAACAGGGGGATGTGTTTTGTAGTCCATGTAGATAGTTAGAAACAATGTTAACTAACAACAGTCCAGAGGCAGAGAGCATAGGAAGTTATTAGCTCACCCGATTTCCTGTGCTGAGGAAGTGAGCCCTTTTGGTTACTATTCAGCAAGGCTGTCACATGGCAGAGGATTCAGAAGACTAGAGGATTACTGTAGTAGCAGCAGATACTACTGTGATTCTTCGCTTCCTCAGGATCGACCAGTTATGGAATATGCATACTTACACTGGTTTAAGGTGGTCCAATGTACAGTGGCGGCTGGTGCTCAATTTTTGGCTGGCCAGCCAGTCAAACAACCACCCCCCCACCCCTACGGTGCTCGATCGATTGATTGATTGCCATCCCCCTCACTCCCCCCCACTTTTCTTGATCGCCGCTTCGCTCGCCCGTTGCCCACCAGGCCCACGACCAGCCCCACACTAGTGCCCCGTAAACACGATCGCACATTCCGACAACAAAATCCATGTTTTCTTTCCGATGGATGTTGGCTCAAACTTGTCTTGTCTTAAACTTGCATACACACAGTCACACAAAGTTGGTCATAAACTCTGAACATCAAGAACGCGGTGACGTACAACACGTACGACGAGCCGAGAAAAATGAAGTTCAATAACCAGTGCGGCTCTTCTGCTTGATTCCGAGCATGCGTGGCACTTTGTGCGTCGGAATTGTCTACACACGATCGGAATTTACACAAACGGATTTTGTTGGCGGAAAATTTGAGAACCAGAACTCAAATTTTGTGCAACGGAAATTCCGATGGTAAAATGTCCGATGGAGCCTACACGCAGTCGGAATTTCTGACAAAGAGCTCCCATCGAACATTTTCCGTTGGAAAATCCGACCGTGTGTACGGGGCATTACTCCTTCTGTGGCTTCCCCCCCCCCGTGTCTCCTCCCGAGTCCTGGTAGTCACTTCTCCTCCCGGCCAATCAGGACTTAGGACTTGCGGCCAATTGAGTCTTAGGACTCCCGGACAATCGGGTCTCAGCTTCCTGATTGGCCGGGAATAGAAACAGGAAGACATTAGCGAATATTAAATCGTTAATGTCACACAACTGGGTGGGTTCGGGGCGCAGAGCTCTGCACCCCAAGCCCATCCTTTTTTAAGCCAATTAGAGCCTCAGACTCTAATCATGTGCTTCAAAAAAAACAAAACATTGGATTCCATGCGTCCGGCACCGTACATGTAGATTAGGGCCGGGCACATGGATTAGGGGGGCAGTGCTCTTGCTCCCTGTATGATCGGCCGACACTGACAATCTAACTATGCAAACTATGCAAAGACGAAAAATAACGGCCTGAATTTAGATATTGGTTTCCTTACACATTATGCTAAAGTTTTACGACCCCCTCTGTGACTAGTATCCCCCTCCCCTCCATTCTATAGCTCTTCCTCTGTCTTATCTCACTAACTCTGCTGCTATCTTTATTACCATTGATTTGTATGTGTTTGTTTTTCTCTCTCTTTTTTTTTTTTTTCCTTTTTCTTTAACATTCTGCTTAAAAATTTGTGAATCAGTACTGCTTGGACCTTGAAGAAGGGGACATACCCCGAAAGCTTGTCCTGAAAAATTGTATGTTAGTGCAAATAAAAAAAAGTGTCACGGACAGTACTCAATTTTCTTTCTCTCAAACTATGCAAAAATATCTATACCTGGACTTCTTTAAAAAGTCAGTACTCAATCGTGGTGGGGTTTTTCTTAGGTCCACGGCAGCAGGAAAGCACACTATTGTTAAGTGAACACTACAAAGTGGCATAGCGTGGGGGGGCTGCAGCAGGTGCAGTCACCCCTGGCACAGCATTTAGAGGGGTGCAGAAAGTAGTCTGGTGCCCCCAAAAAAGTCAGCCACTTCACTCACAGTACTAATCCCACTGTTGCTCTGATGCCCCACCACTTCACTCACAGTACTAGTGTCTGTGTTCCCTCTCCCACTGTCCCAGCCGAGAGCCGGCTCTGCCGCTGCCCGCCACTGCCCGCTGTCTGATCACTAGGACCGCCTGGTGTCTAACAACCAGTGACGTCACTAATACAGAGAGTGGCCCCAGCATTCAGAGCGGAGGAGGATATAACTTCCTCCTCCCCCTAGTGCTCAGCTCCATCCACCTCCTCCAGCTTCTGCTGCAGCGGCCCCCTGCTCATTTCCGGGGATAGAAACAGTTTGGCAGTCAGGAGGGAGCTGCCACTACAGCAACAGAGAGAATGGCAGATGAGGATGCAGGAGGACAGAGTGCCCTCGGAGGAATGGAAAGGGGTGGAGGTGGTCACATCCTTAGATCACAGGCAATGTGACCCCTCCAAAAGTGAAGAACTAAAAGCCCCAGTATGACTCCCTGAGATCTACAGGGTCACATCCTTAGATCTCAAGGGTTCATGCTGGGACCTGTAGTCCTTCACTTTTAGGGGATGTGGCTGCCTCAAAAGTAAAGTACTACAAGCCCCAGCATGAACCCCTCAGAGCTGAGGCCATGACAACCCCCCCCCACCCCCAAGTGAAGGACTACAAGTACTAGCATGAACCCCTGAGATCGAAGGGGTCACATCACAGGGCTTCATGCTGGGATTTGTAGTCCTTCACTTTTAGGGGATGTGGCTACCCCAAAAGTGAAACAGAAAAGAAAATGTCCCCTATGGTGGGCTTTAAAGGCACATATGAATATAGTTGAAAGAATACACAGTGTTTATAATGCGAAAAATGTATTTATTA
Organism: Aquarana catesbeiana; assembly: GCF_042186555.1. Lineage (NCBI taxonomy): Eukaryota > Metazoa > Chordata > Amphibia > Anura > Ranidae > Aquarana > Aquarana catesbeiana. The sequence continues at coordinate 32,653,927 of NC_133334.1, read as the reverse complement.
ATGATTAAACATAGTCGCTAAAATACATATGAAAATATGAAAAGTTGGAATGTTTAGACAGTTCATGATGTTGTCACCATATTTGTAAGAAAGAAAACATATATGAAGTCCTCTTGCACCTCAGGCACTATATTGGCATAATATTACTGTTCTGCTCTTTTTCCCCCAAAACTGAAGTACTATAAGTCTCAGCATGAACCCCTCAGAGCTGAGGATGTAAACCCCCCCCCAAAAAAAGTGAAGTACTACAAGTCTCAGCATGAACCCCTCAGAGCTGAGGACGTGACACCCCCCACAAAGTGAAGATCTGCAAGTGCAAGGGGTCACATCCTTAGATAATAGAGGTTCATGCTAGGACATGTAGTCCTTCACTTTTGGGGGGGAGGTTGTCACGTCCTCAGCTCTGAGAGGTTCCTGCTAGGACTTGTAGTGCTTCACTTTTAGGGGATGTGGCTCCCCCAAAAGTGAAGTACTAAAAGCCTCAGCATGAACCCTTCAGAGCTGAGGACGTGACACCCCCCCCCCAAAAAAAAATGAAGGACTACAAATACCAGCATGAACCTCTGAGATCTAAGGGGTCACATCCTTAGATCACAGAGGTTCATGCTAGGACATGTAGTCCTTCACTTTTGGGGGGGGAGGTTGTCACGTCCTCAGCTCTGAGAGGTTCCTGCTAGGACTTGTAGTGCTTCACTTTTAGGGGATGTGGCTCCCCCAAAAGTGAAGTACTACAAACCTCAGCATGAACCCCTCAGAGCTGAGGACGTGACACCCCCCAAAAATGAAAGACTAGAATTACCAGCATGAACCCCTGAGATCTAAGGATGTGACCGCCCAAAAGTGAAGGACTACAAGTACCAGCTTGAACCCCTGAGATCTAAGGATGTGACCCCCCCAAACGTGAAGGACTACATGTCCCAGCATGAACCCCGCAGAGCTCAGGACGTGACCCCCCAAAAGTGAAGGACTACAAGTACCAGCATGAACCCTTGAGATCTGAGGATGTGACCCCCTCAAAAGTGAAGGACTACATGTCCCAGCATGAACCCCGCAGAGCTCAGGACGTGACCCCCCCAAAAGTGAAGGACTACATGTCCCAGCATGAGCCCCTCAGAGCGCAGGACGTGACCCCCCCAAAAGTGAAGGACTACATGTCCCAGCATGAACCCCTCAGAGTTTAGGACGTGACACCCCTCAAACTAGTGAAGAACTAAAACTACCAACGTGAACTGCACTAGTGGAAAGGACTCAGGGAGTGCTAAAAGTCCAAATTGCTTGTCTTGCCCCGGGAGCTGACAACCCACGCTACGTCACTGAGGCTGCGATCATATTATCCAAGCTCTGCACGTTGAACACCAGCAAACTTTCACAAGTCATTTTAAGACCAGCTAAAAACACAGTTAAAGCAAGGTCACATCTTTATCTCAATCAGAATTCAGCGAGCACCTAAAAAGAAACGCACTTGGCAAGACACGGATTCCATAAAATATGTAAGAGATGATGATTGCATCCAGCAGTCTAAAAATAAAGTGTTCCCAGACTTTAAAAATCTGCCGTGTTTTTTCTGAGCACTTTGCAGAAGGATGTAGCTAAGCAACTGCATTTTCCGAACCACAAAGGGAACTCGCATAACTTGATTTCTCTTAGTCCTTTATGAATTTTGTTGTTTAGTGGGGCGGAGGAACTTAAAATCGAAAGCTGAAAGTGACAAAAAATGATATTCTTGTTCTCCAAAAATAACCCGTACACATCCGCTACGTAATGGTTCTGCCATCTATTTTTCATGAAGTTGTTTCTTCTTTTTCCCCTTTCACTTCCCTTCATTTGGAACAAGAAGTTTGCATTAGTTGCATTCATGTACACTGCTCTGTGCAAACTACAAATCCCATCGTCCCTCTTGGGAGCGAGCGAGAGAGGGAGGCTACGTTCCTACACACGTGGGATGATGGAGAATGAATGTAGCCACCCTCTAATAGTCAGATCACAGCAGCAAAAAAAAAAAATGAAGATTTGGAGGAGGCTGAGAGTAATAGAAGGGACTTTTATTGAGTTAAAGACAGTGGCGGCCCATGCATTAAGGGCGCACGGGCACCGCCCCCTCTCTCCTGCCACCCCCCTCTAGCACCAATAGATAGATTCATGCATTGCATGAATCTATCTATGGCCGCCGCTGCTACCCCCTATACAGGCGTCCGGCCCCTTTTTGGGTGCAGGGCACCTGAATTACAGCAGCGGGGGGGTGGTTTTGAAGCACCTGATTAGAGCCATAGGCTGGGCGCTGGCAGGTCACTCAGCTGTGTTAGAAAAGCAAATGAATATTCGCTTTCCTAACACTAAACCGCCTCTCCGCCAATCAGGTGCTCAGATCTGTTACCCGTCACCTGATTGGCTGAAACGACAGGCGCTGTGATTGGACGCCAGGCGTCCAATCATAGCAGAGGACGGGAAGAGAGGATGGGAGAAGACATCGAGGAGCTGTCCCACCGAGACAGACAAGTGCAGGAGGCGGGCCGGCGGGGGGCACACTGGCAGCATTTGATATGGCACAGTGGCTGCGTTTGGTGGGGCACAGTGGGAGCAATTGATGGGCACAGTGGGAGCAATTGATGGACACAGTGGCAGCATTTGATGGCACAGTGGAAGCATTTGATATGATACAGTGGCTGCTTTTGATGGGCACAGTGGCTGCCTTTAATGGGCACAGTGGCTGCGTTTGATGGCACAGTAGCAGTAACTGATGGGAACAGTGGCTGCATTTGATGGCACAGTGGCAGCAATTGATGGGCACAGTGGCTGCGATTGATGGGCACAGTGGCTGCTTTTTATGGCACAGTGGCTGCGTTTGTTGGCACAGTGGCTGCGATTGATGAGCACAGTGGCTGTGTTTTATGGCACAGTGGCTGCGTTTGATGGCACAGTGGCAGCAATTTATGGGAACAGTGGGAGAATTGATGGGCACAGTGGCGGCAATTGATGGACACAGTGGCAGCATTTGATGGCACAGTGGAAGCATTTGATGGCACAGTGGGAGCATTTGATGGGCACAGTGGGTCTAATGGGTGTGTTTTCATAATTATCAACCAGCTGCTGCACTTTCAGGGCTCTAATGAGGAAAGTGGCAGGGTCTGCATCCCTTTAGACTTATTTACTATTGGGTAGACAAGTGCACCACCAAAAAAATTGTTCATTTTCGTTTCATTTGTTTTTTGTTTTTTCGTTTTTCGGGTCATTCATTATGATTGAAATTCATACATTCAAAAATCCGGAAATTCGAAAATTCATAAATTCGTAAATTTAAAAATGTGAAAATTCGTAAATTCGAGAAATTCGTAAATTCGAAAATCCGAAAATTATAAAGAATTAAAATCTGAAAATTTGAAATAATAACTAACTAACTAATAATAACTAACTATTAAGCGATAGGTATTGGAATTTCCTTTCAAATTTGGCTGTTAGTCAATGTAATAAATACAAATTTATCCGAAGTTACGAATCATCCGAAATAACGAATGCTGTATCTAAACAAATGGAACGGAACAAATTAATAATACAATGTTTTTATTATTATTATTGTTATTTATTATTATTAATTCATTACATTCCATTCGTTTAGATACAGCATTCGTTACGTCGGATAAATTCGTATTCGTTACGTTCACTAACAGCCAAATTTGAAAGGAAGTTCCAATACCTATAATTTAATAGTTAGTAATAGTTAAGTTATTATTAGTTAGTTATTATTTCAGATTTTTGAATTTTCGGGGTTTTGAATTTTCGGATTTTTGGTTTTATTTTCGGATTTTCTTTCTTTTGAATTATCGTTCTTATTTTCGGATTTTCTAATTTCCAGATTTTTGAATTCCCGATTTTCCGAATTTCCGGATTTTCTAATTTCGAATTTATGAATTTCGAATTTACGAATTTTCGAATATTAGAATTTATGAATATTTGGAAAGTTTCAGTAAACGAGTTTTCATTAATTTGTATATTTCCAAATTAACAAATTCTTTAACTGCTTGATGCCCACCCCGCCGTCATAAGACGGAAGGGGCAGTGTAGCTCTCGTTCTGGGACGCCGTAATATGATGGCATCCCAGAGCGGCCGCTCTTGCGCGCCCTCGGGGGCACGCAGCGCGGTGATCGTGACCATGCCGTGTTGCTAGCACACAGCGCAACGCCGATCTCTGTAAAGAGCCGCATCTGCGCTCTTTAACCATGTGATCAGCTGTGTCCAATCACAGCCGGTCACATGTAAACGAGGAGATGCCGGTAATCGGCTCTCCTCGCCTCACACTGACAGAGTGTGAGGAGAGGAGAGACGATCAGCTGCATCTCCTCACAGGGGGACATCTAGGGATGTAATCAGTGCCCTGGTTACAATAAATAAATACAGTGTCACAAAACAGTGCCCACCATTGCCCACCAAAGCCAGAATACAGTGCCCACCAGTGGCAGCAATCAGTGCCCACCACTGCCCACAAGTGCCACCAAACAGTGCCCATTAGCGATGCCAGTCAGTGTTGGCAATTGGTGCCACCTATCAGTGCTGCCCATCAATGCCCATCACTGCTGTCGATCAATGCCCATCTGTGTCGCCCATCAGTGCCACCCATCAATGCCCATCAGTGCCCATCTGTACCGCCTATCCGTGCCGCCTATCAGTGCCCACCAGTGCTACCAAACAGTGCCCATCAGTGCTGCCTATCAGTGCTCATCAGTGCCACATATCAGTGCCACCTATCAGTGCCCATAAGTGCGGCATATTAGTGCCTCCTCATCAGTGCCACCTATCAGTGCCCATAAGTGCGGCATATTAGTGCATCCTCATCAGTGCCTCCTCATCAGTGCCCATAAGTGCCACCTAATCAATGCCCACCAGTTCATCCTATCAGTGCCCATCAGTGCTGCTTCATCAGCGCACATCAGTGAAGGCGAAAATTTACTTAGTTACAGAATTTACTGACAGAAAAAAAGTAAAAAACATTTTTTTTTCAAAATTTTTGGTCTTTTTTTTTTTTTTTTTGTAAAAAATAAAAAAAACAGAAGTGATTAAATACCACCAAAAGAAATCTATATTTGTGTGAATAAAATGATATAAAATTTGTTTGGGTGCAGTGTAGCATGACCACGCAATTGTGATTCAAAGTGTGACAGCGCTGAAAGCTGGAAAATGGCTTTGGCGGGAAGGGGGTGTAATGCCGCGTACACACGAGCGGACTTTCCGGCAGACTTGGGCCGGCGGACCGGACCCCATCAGACAATTCCATCGTGTGTGGGCTCCAGTGGACTTTTTTTTCCCAAAAGTCAGACGGACCTAGAGTTAAAACATGTTTCAAATCTTTCCGACGGACTCGAGTCCGGTCGAAAAATCCGCTCGTCTGTATGCTAGTCCGACGGACAAAAACCGACGCTAGGGCAGCTATTGGCTACTGGCTATGAACTTCCGTCGTACGTCATCACGTATGAATCCGTCGGAATTTGGTGTGATCGTGTGTAGGCAAGTCCGTTCCTTCGAAAGTCCGTCGGAAAGTCCGCCAAAAAGACCGTCGGACCAGTCCGGTCGAAGAGTCCGCCCATGTGTACGCGGCATAAGTGCCTGGTAGGCAAGTGGTTAAAAAACTAAACAAATTGCACATGTCTACTATTGGGAGTATCTTACCAAAATGACATTTTTGCTGCAGGGGATGCCAAAAAGCTGACTTGTATCTTAGTGTAGACTTCTAGGAAAATCAGTGAGCCAATCACACGAGCAGAAAATGACATTTGTGGGGGGGCGTTCTGTATACCATCTGAGTACAGAACACCTCTCCTGTGTATCCTAGAGCTCCATCCGGAGTAGTCAGCCGTAGGGTCCACTACCTTGCAGTGCACTCCAGACCCCAATGGGGTGCATCAGTCACCTAGACTCAGGTGACCTGACAGTTTGATCAGGCATGGACCCGGCTGACGTGGTCCAGATAATCAACTGCAGGGCATAGTCTGCAGACTTGAGACCCAGGAATCGAATCAGGCTCAGGTGATGCGATTTCTCCAGGATCTGGCTTCCTGCTTCGAGCAGCTTCAGGCCTCCTTGGGAACCCCGAGTCAGCAACCTCAAGTACAATCAGCGGCTGCACCTATTCCGGTCGCAGTCGCAGCCACACATTCACTACAACTGCCAGCTCCGTCCCGTTTCTCTGGGGACTCCAAGGCCTGCAGGGGGTTCTTCAGCCAATGCACTATTCATTTTGAGCTCCAGCCTCAAAACTTCCTGATTCCTGACTCCAGATTCCTAAAAAGCCTCAAAATCTCTAACTCCTTCCATGTTGCCCTTCTATAGCCTTTAGTCCTCAATAAGTTCTCTCGTCCTCTCCCTACCGCGGCCCCAGTCTCTGAGGATAATCAGGAGTACGAGGTTAGTCAAATTCTGGATTCCCGCCTCTGAAGAAGCATTCTTCAGTACCTCGTGCATTGGAAAGGGTTTGGTCCTGACGAGAGGTCTTGGATCACTGCATCTGAGGTCTTTGCACCTCATCTGTTGAGGAGGTTTCATCTGAAGTTTCCCTCTAAGCCTGGGCCCAGGCGGGGAAGGGAAGTCCTCGTAAGAGGGGGGGTACTGTCATGGGTATGCAGTAATGTTTGTTTGTCAGCTTACCTCTCCATGTGTTCTGCTTAAGAGGCCAGCCACTCTCACCTGGCTGCTTAAGTAATCTCTCCTCAAAGCATGGCTCCACCCCAGCCCCTATCAGGGAACTCTATATTAACCTGTGCACTGCAAGCCAGCTCTGCTGATCAATATTTTGTGTTTAGCTTTCATGTGCGACTTGCTGTATCTTCTACGTCTGATTCCAGTTACCGATCTTGGCTTGTTCTTGAGTATACTTACCTGCTTGTTACCCTGACCTTTGGCTATCTCCTGACTATCCTTACCTGCTTGTTACCCTGACCTTTGGCTATCTCCTGACTATCCTTACCTGCTTGTTGTCCTGACCTTTGGCTATCTCCTGACTATCCTTTGTTGTCGCAGTCTGCTGCTTCCACTCTACCTCTCTGTAGTCGAGCGTGAGCTGGGAAGCCCTGGGGGTCGCGACCGGGAGTCAGACTGCAGCTAAATCCATTCCCACTACTAGGGGCTTCTGGTGAACACCCGCTGGCTCTTAGATTCCACGCCCTGTGAAATCTCATGCTCTAGCTCCCAGTGTCATCCATGTAGGTACCTGATCTCCTGTATATCCCAGAGCTCCATCCGCAGCAATCAGCTGTAGGGTCCAATACCTTGCTGTGCACTCCAGATCCCAATGGGGTGCATCTGTCACCTAGACTCAGGTGACCTGACAGATGCAGAGCCCGCAACTTACTAAAACAGTAGTAACAACCTGTTATTAAGTGCTAAAATAAGTAAAAACATGCTAAATTAGGGGTCTGTTTATAAAACATTTGTTGCAAGAATGTCACAAGCATTCCCCCTGTATTTTCTCTAATAATATAAGGCTTCCTGTGATCGTCAGCTCCTTCTAGTGGGCAAAATGTGGTATATTTTCTGATTGAGGAATTTCATAAAAATATACCCCATTTTGACCACCGGATGGAGCTGACGAACAAAGGAAGTCATAGTATTGAAGAAAATACATGGAAAATGTGCTTTTGATAAATACAAGTAATGCTTATCTAAATAGACCCCCTGGTGTTGTTAAAAATAAACTGGTTTTGTTAAAAGTATACAAAACTATACAGTATATTGGCTACAATCCTTCATAAATGTCATTATGTTATCCATATTATTTCCACAGTACATATACAGTGCCTTGAAAAACTATTCATACCCCTTGAAATTTCCCACATTTTGTCATGTTACAACCAAAAACGTAAATGTATTTTATTCGGATTTGCGATATGTGATTGACCAACATAAAGTGGCCCATATATGTGAAGTGGAAGGAAAATGAAAAATGATTTTCAAAATGTTTTACCAATGAATGTGTGAAAAGTGGGGGGTACATTTGTATGGCGCCCCCTGGAGTCAATACTTTGTAGAACCGCCTTTCACTGCAATTACAGCTGCAAGTCTTTTTGGGGATGTCTCTACCAGCTTTGCACATCTAGAGAGGAACATTTTTGCTCATTCTTCTTTTCAAAATAGCTCAAGCTCTGTCAGGTTGGATGGCGAGCGTCTGTGAACAGCAATTTTCAAGTCTTGCCACAGATTCTCAATGGATTTAAGTCTGGACTTTGACTGGGCCATTCTAACACATGAATATGCTTTGATCTAAACCATTCCATTGCAGCTCTGGCTGTATGTTTAGGGTCGTTGTCCTGCTGGAAGGTGAACCTCCACCCCAGTCTCAATTTAGTAAAAAATAAAAAACCCAGCAGTGATTGAATACCACCAAAAGAAAGCTCTATTTGTGTGAAGAAAATTATAAAAATGTCATCTGGGTATATTATAGTATGACCGCGCAATTGTCATTCAAAGTGTGACAGCGCTGAAAGCTGAAAAATGGCCTGGGCAGGAAGGGGGTGTAAGTGCCCTGTAGGTAAGTGGTTAAACAATGGCTTTCTTCTTGCCACTCTTCCATAAAATCCAGATTTGTGGGGAACACGACTAATAGTTGTCCTGTGGACAGATTCTCCCACCTGAGCTGTGGATCTTTGCAGGTCCTCCAGAGTTACCATGGACCTCTTGGCTGCTTTTCTGATGAATGTTCTCCTTGCCCGGCCGGTCAGTTTAGGTGGACGGCCATGTCCTGGTAGGTTTGCAGTTGTGCCATACTCTTTCCATTTTCGGATGATGGATTGAACAGAGCTCCGTGAAATGTTCAAAGCTTGGGATATTTTTTTTGATAACCTAACCCTGCTTTAAACTTTTTCGCAGTGTTATCTCTGACCTGTCTGGTGTGTTCCTTGGCCTTCATGATGCAGTTTGTTCACTAAGGTTCTCTAACAAACCTCTGAAGGCTTCACAGAACAGCTGTATTTATACTGAGATTAAATTACACACAGGTGGACTCTATTTACTAATTAGGTGACTTCTGAAGGCAATTGGTTCCACTAGATTTTAGTTAGAGGTATCAGAGTAAAGGGGGCTGAATACAAATGCACGCCACACTTTTCAGATATTTATTCGTAAAAAATGTGGGAAACCATGTATCATTTTCCTTCCACTTCACAATTATGTGCCACTTTGTGTTGGTCTATCACATAAAATCCCAATAAAATACATTTAAGTTTTTGGTTGTAACAAAATGTGGAAAATTTTAAGGGGTACGAATACTTTTTCAAGGCACTGTACAGCAGTCTTCTTCTTCTCTATTTAGGTAGTTCTTATCAAAGTTATACAAGCACCAAATTCAATCTTCTGGTGCCTTTCTGAAGCAAAGTCGCCTTTTCAGAGGAGTTATTAATGAATGACATTCATAATATTGGTAAAACTTTAAATGTATATAGCAGCCTTTCTCATCCGGGGCTCCTCCAGAGGTTCCTTAAACCCTTCCCAACAGCCCTTCAAGCAGGTCTTACCGCCAGGAGGAAGGACAGACTTCCCAATTACCTGATCATTGGGATTGGCTATTACAATGTTCACATGTTCGGGAGCCCTGTCCGCCAATTCCCCTTCATAAACAGAGACAGCTCTGTCACTGTGCCGGGTAACAAGCTTGCTCTTAGCAAAGAAACCTCAGTCCCCATGTACGCATATGTGCGGCATGTGATTATTAAGGTCCACCTGCCCTGCTGCTGCACATATGCATTATGTGGTTGGCCAGAGGCTAAACAGTGAGCAGTTACAGATTGTTCCCACCTGACTGTACCTGCATTGTGCCAGCATTAACATCACTCAGCAAAGCCAGTATGTGGGATAAGTAGAGCCTTTTCATCTCTCATGGAAGTGAGGCATTCTTTCTACTGACCACTAGTTTAATGGTGTCTTTCCCAACTTACCACAAGTGTAAGGGGGTCCTTCCCCACTGATCACTAGTACAAGGAAGTCCTTCCCCACTGTCTACCAGTCTAAGGGGGTCTTTTACCACAAACCACCAGTGTAAGGTGGTCCTGCTCCCACTGACCACCTGTATAAGAGGGTCCTTTCCCACTGACCACCAGTGTAAGAGGATCCTGCTCCCGCTGACCACCAGTGTATGCGATTCCAACCCCAATGACTACCAGTGTAAGGTGGTCCTGCACTACCTGACCACCAGTGTAAGGGTGTAGGCAGGTTGCCTACAAATGTGTGGTTTTGTTATAGTGAGTTAGTTAGCCTGTCCAGGCTGGGAAGGAGTTGACTAGGTTCGGACTCCTTTAGCAGGCTTTTTGGGCTCTGCCTTCCTACCCTGTGCTATAAAAAGAAGGGAAAGGCTGAGTCTCAGGGAGTCCCCTGTTCCGCTCCTGGCTGCAATCAACATAGGATACTAAGAAGTCTTGCTGCCTTCCTACCCTGTGCTATAAAAAGAAGGGAAAGGCTGAGTCTCAGGGAGTCCCCTGTTCCGCTCCTGGCTGCAATCAACATAGGATACTAAGAAGTCTTGCTGCGTCAGTGGTCCTACAGAACACCGGATTACCAGTGAAGCTGGCAAGTGTCTGGACAACACCAATCATGGACTTGTACATTTGCCAAGGTACACCTGGGCAGCTTCAGTTTAGGTAGTTAAGGTTTGAAAACGTATTGAACTGAAACTGTATTGTACTGTTTTGGACTTTGCCATGAGAAGTTCTTAGTAAAGTTTTAAAATGTTCAAAGAATGATCTGAAGTTACTCAAGGGGGTGCATGGTAGATTATGGCGTATCAAAAGAACAGGACCTGTAAAGCACAAAGGGGATGAAGCAAAGTCACTACTAAAGGTTAACTTGGCAAGAGGAGTGCAGTTGCCACTGGTAACCAAGAACTGGTGGAAAGTGTATAGCAGCCGATCATAAAGTGTGGTACCTGGCAAAGGTGGTAGTGAGGGTGTGGGTGATCCTGCTCCCTCCCTAGCGATTGGTTCCTAAAAATCAATGGCAGACCTTATGTACCTGGCCGCATGATATTGGAAAGTGAAAGAGTTAAGTGAGAGCACGCATTAGGTCTGCACTAGGTGCTTGATGGGACCCCATTCTGTCACTGGACTGAGATGACAGAGGTAAGCTGGACTGGTGGAGTTGGCATAGCCTCAGTGGTGTCCCTCCTAAATGCAAACACTTGACAGCAAGGTGTGTAGTGACATGGGACAAGACACTTCACAGAGGAATTCTGTACATTTAACGGCTGCACACAATACCGACCCAATGTTCATAATGTCAAAGTACAAAATCCAGTTAGTGTTTAAGGCCTTATATCAGCCTTTCTCAACCATGGTCTCATGGAACCCTAGGCATCCTCCAAAGTTTGCTAGGGGTTCCTTTAGCAATGGGCAATTTCCACCTCTCAGTTAGGTAACCTCTGACACCATTGATATTTTTAGCTATCTGTAGGGGGTAATTCTTCCCAATGACCACAAGTGTATGGAGCATTCTTGCAACTTACCATCACACTAATGTATCAACACAAGAAAAAAAACAGTCACCCCCAGTGCTCAGAGGTCCGTCACAGAGAGATAGGGCTAAACAGGTGATACATCCATAAACGGCCCAAATGCTTGGCGAATGCAGCCCACCTCACATGGGGGGATTCAATGTGATACTGCAAGAAGAACAAACGGGGAAAGTCGCAAACACTTAGTGCATTACCCAAAAATGTATTAGGAAGACATATAAAACCAATAAAAGTGAATACTCACAAGCTTGCTAGTACACAGAAGATTGTTGGAGCACTTGCACCTTGCACCACATGGTATCTTGACGTTTACATGTTCTTTTATACTGTACTTTTGTGAGTATTCACTTTTATTGGTTTAATAATTTCTCCTAATCAATTTTTGGGTAATGCAGTAGGTGTTTGCACCTTCCTCATTTGTTCTTCTTGTGGTATCACACTAATGTATCATGAGTTTTAGATATAGTAATTATTAGTAGGGGTTCCCTGAGATGGGAAAGTTATTTCAAGGGCTCTTCTGTGTTAAAAAAAGGTTGAAGTAGCGATCCTACTTCAGTGCTCTTCAGCTTCCATGAGGATCCCATATGTATGGCAATACATACTTACTTTGGTCCAAGCTAGACTATGTAGAAATTGCCATTCCTGGAATTTATTAATAATCTTTTTGTTTGATTGTGATCTTGGTGCACATTTAAACTGCATCATGTTAATCGATTTTCACCCAAACTGGCCTTATTGCATGTACATGGCCAAAAGAGGAATATTAGACCCCGACCTCCTTAGTGGACAAGGGTAATGTGAAATGTTCAATGTTCTCTATAGAGTGCAATCAAACAATTAAAAGCAACATATCAATACAATATACAATACATAAAGCAAATTAAAAAAATAAATAGGTTTATGGCTAATGATTAGCAAAGAGGCTTTGCAGCCTTCCACAGGGCCAAAATGCAACTTGATATTGTCGTGTCTACGTAATTGTTTTTTCCTTACAAAATTTACAGAACCTCTAAGCTATTTCCCTACCGTTTTTCAACTTCTTTCAATAAACAATTAAATGTCATTTTTTTTTGTTATGTTTCTATTGTTCAGACTGGAGAAAGCCAAACTGGTTTTCTGTTCATTCAGTTCCCTATTGTATTGTTTTACCTGCTAGAAATCTGACAGAATTTGAAGGGCAGTTGGAACACCATGTTCTGTTTCTGAGGGACATGACACAAAAGATTTTATAAACTAGCCTGAGAATTCAGCTGTTCCAGAACAATAAAAGGACAATTGCACCCTATTGTGAGTCACGTATAAATCAGGATTCCAAGCTGGTAACCTCATAGACTGCAGACTTTGTTTAACATCTGTAAATCTTGTGGTCAATTGGTGGTGACGTTATGACCTCGCCTTCCATTTCAAAATGTAGTTCTTTCCATAACCTCATACCCACCTTTTTGCCTTGATTTTTGGATAGAGGGGAGGGGTTAGAACCAGGGCCGGTCTAGCCTATCTGATCTGGGGGTGCAGTAAACAAGTTAGGGGGCATAATGCTAACACTGCGTGTGAACCATTGACAGTCTATCACACAGTGTCATGAACTGGGAAACACTATTAAACAGAACCTGTGCCCCCCTATATCAGATGTCCCTCTTTACATCATGACTACATGAATACATTGAAGTGCCTCCTTACATCAGGTGTCCCCATCAAGAGTGCCCTCTTACATCAGGTGTCCCTATCAAGGGTGCCCTCTTATATCAGGTGTCCCCATCAGAGTACCCCCTACACCAGGCGTCCCCATCAAGAGTGCCCTCTTACATCAGGTGTCCCTATCAAGAGTGCCCTCTTATATCAGGTGTCCCCATCAGAGTATCCCCTTACACCAGGCGTCTCCATCAAGAGTGCCCCCTTATATCAAGTGTCCAGATCAGAATGCCTCCTTACATCAGGTGTCCCCAGTAGAGTCCCTCCTTACATCAGGTGTCCCCAGTAGAGTCCCTCCTTACATCAATTGTCCTATCAGAGTGTCCCCTACTTGGATTGTCCTCAGAGTGCCTCCTTACATCAACTGTCTACATCAGACTGGTTCATGGATCAATGAATACTCTCTCCGAGACCTGGGGGGAGCACAGATAAAATCTGGGGGGTACAGCCCACCCCAACATCCCTGGTGACCATTGCTACCATGGCAAAATGTGATAGAAAATCTGATTTTTTTCAAGTAATACTGGAAATAAGAAGTAAATCTTCCATTGTGGCCAAAGTCCTGGTGACAAATGCCTGACAATGGAATTTTCCCTACTTTGAAGAGAGTTCCTGTCCCTCGTTGCTTCTGTGGAACAGAAAGGAGTTTTGAGCATTTTGTAACCTAAAATAAGAAGTTTGGATGGGGATGCACGACAGGAGATGCATGGAGGCTGCCATTGCTGACCTAATTCTGAAATTGAGTTGCCTTGCCATTATTTTGATCCAATGGCTTCAGTACCTTGCTGATCCAATGGCCTCAGGACCCTTTAACAGGAACCTAAACTGAGATATATACGTAGGGTGCACTTGCATGAAACATAAATCACTTGTCTGGCTGAATTTTGTGCTCAATTTTAAATACTGCTTGTGCTCTTTCTATAAAATTTACTTTTTCATTGCATATTCTTGCAATAGGCCTTATATAAATCACATTCTATATTACTGTTCTTGCAAGTATGCATTTTAATGAAGAGGGGTGTAGAATAATCTAACGTCTCAGTCAGTGTTTGTATTATATTGTTATCCTTTTGTTTTAAACACAATGCAATTTTGTTTGTAGAACACACACACTGACATTCCATTTTAGCTAAGCAATCATTTCTCTGGACAGAGAAAGTTTCCCGATCCAACGGCCTCAGGACCCTTTAACAGAAACCTTGGCTGAGGTATATACAGTGCCTTGAAAAAGTATTCACACCCCTTGAGATTTTCCACATTTTGTCATGTTGAAACCAAAAATGTAAATGTATTTTATTGGGATTTCCTTTATTTATTTTTTTTTTAATTGACAATTTTTACACAAGGAAAAAGAAACGTTAACAAACAGAGGGCACCATATACGGTCCACAACAGACCAGCAATCCAACAACAGTATAGGTCTGAAGGGAATGCATGAATAATAGTTACATAGCAGGCGAGGTTGAAAAAAGACACAAGTCTATCAAGTCCAACCTATGTGTGTGATTTTATGTCAGTATTACATTGTATATCCCTGTATGTTGTGGTCGTTCAGGTGCTTATCTAATAGTTTTTTGAAATTATTGATGCCCCCTGCTGAGACCACCGCCTGTGGAAGAGAATTCCACATCCCTACCGCTCTTACAGTAAAGAACCCTTTACGCAGTTTAAGGTTAATCCGCTTTTCTTCTAATTTTAGTGAATGGCCGCATGTCTTATTAAATTCCCTCTTGCTAAAAAGTTTTATCCCTATTGTGGGGTCACCAGTACGGTATTTATAAATTGAAATCATATCCCCTCTCAAGCGTCTCTTCTCCAGACAGAATAGGTTCAGTGCTCATAACCTTTCTTCATAACTAATATCCTCCAGACCCTTTATTAGCTTTGTTTCCCTTCTCTGGATTCTCTCCAGTTCCAGTACATCCTTCCTGAGGACTGGTGCCCAGAACTGGACGGCATACTCCAGGTGTGACCGGACCAGAGTCTTGTAGAGCAGGAGAATTATCGTTTTATCTCTGGAGTTAATCCCCTTTTTAATGCATGCCAATATTCTGTTTGCTTTGTTAGCAGCAGCTTGGCATTGCATGCCATGCTGAGCCTATTATCTACTAGGACCCCCAGGTCCTTTTCTATCCTAGATTACCCCAGAAGTTCTCCCCCTAGTGAGTAGATTGCATTCATATTTTTGCCACCCAAATGCATTATTTTACATTTTTCTACATTAAACCTCATTTGCCATGTAGTTGCCCACCCCATTAATTTGTTCAGATCTTCTTAAAAGGTTTCCAGATCCTGCGGAGAAGTTATTGCCCTGCTTAGCTTAGTATCATCCGCAAATACAGAGATTGAACTGTTTATACGGGCCTTCCTTTATCTAGATGGCAGCTCACTTCCTCATAGAAGGTTAATAGATTGGTTTGGCAAGAATGATTCTTCATGAATCCATGCTGATTACTGCTAATGATACCGCTGTCATTACTAAAATCTTACAAAAGGTACAGACTCAGGGGCAGACTGACCATTGAGCCCCTCGGGCACTGCCCGAGGGCCCTGGGCCACTAGGGGGCCCCATCAGGATTGCCAGCCTCAGTAAAACCAGGGACAGTATGGACCAGGGACAGCCAATAGAAACATGTCTGTGTATACTGCGTGTACATGTATGTGTATACTATGTGGCCCCATAATCTCTGATTGCCTGGGGGCCCCATAATCTCCTATTGCCCGGGGGCCCCATGAGTTATCAGTCCGCCCCTGGGTACAGTCATGACAGGCATGTAGGCATTAAATGCCGGACGTCCGGGAAGCGAATGGGATCTGTTGGCTGGATGGCTGCGGTGTCCAGGAACAGGCTGCGCCGGGGTATGCTGACACCTCCTGTCTCTGGAACGCACGCTGGGAGCCACGGGGATGAGGTCACTTCCGAAATGTTTAGCCAATAGGCAACACGTTTGCGGAGCTGCGCTCCTTCTTCAGGCCTGACAGCGGCTGTGATAGGTCAAGGCTTATATACACGGCAGGCAACAAATTAAAACACAGTTTAAAAACACAATTTAAAAACTCAAAAAGGACTATTTTATGAAAACAGGAATTAAAAGAAATTAAAATTACATATATATATATAGCCCATGAACGTCCAAAGATGAAGCTACGCCATCAGCACGGCGAAACGTGTTGATGTCACAACGCAGCCCAGTCCGCAGACGACACGGGCATGGTGAAGAGTTTTTGGCTGTGGAATACAAGCCGGGAGCTGACGATTGGCGTGCCTGCTTGGGACTTGTAAAATACTGTCCATAGGACCCGGACAGAATATCAAACGACAGCGGCAGCAAACTAACCTGTATAGACCGTCCCTTCCCCTACAACCTACTGAAGCAGGTGTGGAAGTAACTGGGAATTGAATCCCATATCGGCTTGGATGACTGCTGTGGATTGTACAATGCAGCCCCTGCTGAAGACGGTAAAGTACTAACTTACAGGACACTTGCCAGCTTGTATACTCGTTGTCGGTCAGCAGCTACTCAATAGCACACTGGAGCGGTTATAGTACCGTGTCAGGGACAGGTCTGCTTATAATTGCCAACTTGTATGTGTACACACTGAGAGTGACTTTCCATCTGTACATTGGTGCAGCGGTGACATTATCCCAATATTGGGTTGCCAATGCCTACCAATGAACACCAGGGGAACCTGGATACCTCTGTGATAAATAGATGTCACCCCTTTTTAGAATGACCATTACTTGATGACTAGGAATGAGCTTCGTGTTCGAGTCGAACCCATGTTCGACTCGAACATCGGCTGTTCGATCGTTCGCCGAATTGCGAACGATATGGGCCGTTCGCGCCAAATTCGTGTGGCGCGTCACGGCCCATAATTCACTGCGGCATCGCAGTACATTGCTTGCTGATGATTGGCCAAGCATGCACTATGACCCGCATGCTTGGCCAATCACAGCGCCGCCTTAACAGAGAGCCATAATTGGCCAAAGCCAAGGAGGCTTTGGCCAATTATGGCTCAGGGGATTTAGTACACGCCCCACACTATATAAGGCCGCCTGCACGGCGGCCCTGTGCAGTGTGTTCCGGTGTGCTTAGAGAGAGAGAGAGACAGTGTCATTTCATTTGAGTTAGCTAGATTAGGCAGGACAGTCAGTCAGTTAGCTGCACTTAAAGTGTATTGTGTATATATATGCATCCCAGGTGTTGCATATATATATATATACAGTGTATATACTATATATACACTTCAGTTTAGCTAGATCCGTTCCTGTTATCTTCTAGACTATTTACATTTAGTGCAGTGCGTCCTGCTCACAGTGTTCAGCTAGATCCGTTCCTGTTATATTCCTACTGACAGGCAGGCTTGTCTTGTTACAGTATTTTGAAGAAAATTACTGGTGTTCTTTTGATCCTATTAGTACCACAGTCAGGCAGCTAGACTATTTACATTTAGTGCAGTGCGTCCTGCTCACAGTGTTCAGCTAGATCCGTTCCTGTTATCTTCTTACTGACAGGCAGGCTTGTCTTGTTACAGTATTTTAAAGAAAATTACTGGTGTTCTTTTGATCCTATTAGTACCACAGTCAGGCAGCTAGACTATTTACAGTTAGTGCAGTGCGTCCTGCCCACAGTGTTCTGCTAAACCTACAAGTAAGTGGGGTGCGTCCTGCTCACAGTGTTCAGCTAAACCTACAAGTTAGTGGGGTGCGTCCACCTCACAGTGTTCAGCTAAACCTACAAGCTAGTGGGGTGCGTCCTGCTCACAGTGTTCAGCTAGATCCGTTCCTGTTATCTTCTTACTGACAGGCAGGCTTGTCTTGTTACAGTAAATACAGCTACCTGAAGAAAATTGCTGGTGTTTTTTGATCCTATTAGTACCACAGTCAGGCAGCTAGACTATTTACAGTTAGTGCAGGGCGTCCTGCTCACAGTGTTCTGCTAAACCTACAAGTTAGTGGGGTGCGTCCTGCTCACAGTGTTCAGCTAAACCTACAAGTTAGTGGGGTGCGTCCACCTCACAGTGTTCAGCTAAACCTACAAGCTAGTGGGGTGCGTCCTGCTCACAGTGTTCAGCTAGATCCGTTCCTGTTATCTTCTTACTGACAGGCAGGCTTGTCTTGTTACAGTATTTTAAAGAAAATTGCTGGTGTTCTTTTGATCCTATTAGTACCACAGTCAGGCAGCTAGACTATTTACAGTTAGTGCAGTGCGTCCTGCTCACAGTGTTCTGCTAAACCTACAAGTTAGTGGGGTGCGTCCTGCTCACAGTGTTCAGGTAACCTACAAGTTAGTGGGGTGCGTCCACCTCACAGTGTTCAGCTAAACCTACAAGCTAGTGGGGTGCGTCCTGCTCACAGTGTTCAGCTAGATCCGTTCCTGTTATCTTCTTACTGACAGGCAGGCTTGTCTTGTTACAGTAAATACAGCTACCTGAAGAAAATTGCTGGTGTTCTTTTGATCCTATTAGTACCACAGTCAGGCAGCTAGACTATTTACAGTTAGTGCAGTGCGTCCTGCTCACAGTGTTCTGCTAAACCTACAAGTTAGTGGGGTGCATCCACCTCACAGTGTTCAGCTAAAGCTACCTGTAGAAGGTTGGTGGTATTCTCATACTACAGGCAGGCAGTTGATTTTGCTAGCTGCAGTATCAGTACATATATATATATATATCCCAGCTTAGTGCAGCTACAGGCCATTAGTATGTCTGGAAGGCCAAGAAGGAGAGGCAGACAGTCACAAGCCAATAAGAGAGGGCAAGCAGGCTCTGTGTCTAGTGCTGGTCGTGGAGACGGTGCATCCTCATCAGCACGTGGCCATGGGACACGCTTGGCCTTTTTTTCGGCAGCTGGCCATGTTGAGCCGCAACATGCGGAAGACTTGGTCGAGTGGATGACCAAGCCGTCCTCATCCTCCTCATCCTCTCTCACCCATGCCCAGGGTACTTTGTCTGGCAAAGCAGCGGCCTCTTCCCTCGGCTCAATGTCATCAGTGACTCCTTCCCTAGCCCCACCATGTCCTCCTGAGGAGTCCCTCGAACTGTTTGACCACAGTGTTGGGTACATGCTCCAGGAGGATGCCCAGCGTTTGGAAGGCTCTGATGATGATACTGAGCTCGATGAAGGCAGTAACACGAGCACGGACAGAGGGGGTGCCCAAGAAGGACAGCAATCTGGCAGTCATGCTCCCCCTGCTGCAGCATACTGCCAGGTTTGCTCCAGTGATGAGGAGGGAGGGGATGATGAGGTCACTGACTCAACGTGGGTGCCTGATAGGAGAGAGGAGGAGGAGGAGGCGGCACATCACCAACGAGGCAGGATGCCCTCCAGGGGCCAGCCTAAGGGCAGCACATTGACTGCATCACACCCCAAAGCTCCACATGTGCAGGGCGCTGCAGTCTCTGCACGTTATTCAAAAAGTTCTTTGGTGTGGGCCTTTTTTGAGACGAGTGCATCAGATCGCACCGCTGCTATTTGCAACATATGTCTCAAGCGTATCTCGCGTGGCCAAAACATCTCCCGCTTGGGTACCACATGCTTGACCAGACATATGTTGACCTGCCATGCAGTTCGTTGGCAAGCGTATCTAAAAGACCCACACCAAAGAACAAAGAGGACCTCTGCTTGCTCCTCATCAGCTGAGATTTCCAACCCCACTAGACCTTCAGTCCTCTCTGAGACCTGCACTGAGAGGAATGAAGGTGTAGAATTAGGTGTGTCACAGCCACGTACTTGTGGGCAATCTGATTTTGGTACACCGACGTCAGATTGTACCAGGCAAATTTCCCTGCCCCAGCTGCTGCACCGCCAAAAGAAGTTTGCTCCCAGCCATCCACATGCCCAACGGTTGAATGCTAGCTTGGCAAAATTGCTAGCACTTCAACTGCTGCCTTTTCAGTTGGTAGACTCTGCCCCCTTCCGTGAGTTTGTGGAATGTGCGGTTCCTCAGTGGCAGGTACCCAAACGCCACTTTTTCTCACGGAAGGCGATTCCGGCTCTCTACCAGCATGTGGAAGGCAATGTCCATGCCTCGCTGGACAGGGCGGTCAGCGGTAAGGTGCATATTACCGCTGACTCATGGTCCAGCAGGCATGGACAGGGACGTTACCTAAGTTTCACGGCGCATTGGGTGACTCTGCTGGCAGCTGGGAAGGATGCAGGACAAGGTGCAGTAGTGTTGGAGGTTGTTCCGCCACCACGCCTCCAAAATGCTAATGATTGTGACACACCTCTCTCCTCCACCCCCTCCTCTTCTTCTTCCTCCATGGCCTCTTCCTCGGAACTAGCGGTGCTCCGTAGTCGTTCAAGGGGCTACGCAAGTACGCAGGCCAAAAGATGCCATGCGGTGCTTGAGCTGGTGTGCTTGGGGGACAGGAGCCACACTGGGGCAGAGGTTCTGTCAGCTCTGCAGGGGCAGGTTCAGAGGTGGTTGACGCCACGCCAACTTAAGGCAGGAATGGTGGTTTGCAACAATGGCACCAACCTCCTCTCTGCCCTCCGACAGGGACAAATGACCCATGTGCCCTGTTTGGCTCACGTCCTTAACTTGGTGGTGCAGCGGTTCTTGGGCAGGTACCCGGGCTTACAGGATGTCCTGAGGCAGGCCAGGAAAGTCTGTGTGCATTTCCGCCGGTCATATAATGCCAGTGCTCGGCTGACGGACCTCCAAAAGGAGTTTAACCTGCCCAAGAACCGCCTAATCTGTGACATGCCCACCAGGTGGAACTCAACGTTGGCCATGCTGCAGCGGCTGCACACGCAGCAGAGGGCCATCAATGAGTACCTGTGCGACTATGGCACCAGGACAGGGTCAGGGGAGCTTGGTTTTTTTTCCCCACGCCAGTGGGCCATGATCAGGGATGCATGCACTGTCCTGTCACCATTTGAGGAGGCCACGAGGATGGTGAGCAGTGACAGTGCATGCATCAGTGACACTGTCCCCCTTGTCCACCTGTTGGAGCACACGCTGCGTGGAATAATGGACAGGGCACTTGAGGCAGAACAGAGGCAGGAAGAGGAGGACTTCCTTAGCTCTCAAGGCCCCCTTTATCCAGACAGTGTTCCTGCGTGCCCGCCGATCACACAGGAAGAGGACGAGGAGGAAGAGGAGGAGGAGGAGGAGGAAGATTGTGTCAGTATGGAGGTGGAGCCTGGCACTCAGCATCAGCAGCAGTCTTTAAGGGATCAGTCCCAAGAAACACATGGACTTGTACGTGGCTGGGAGGAGGTGGCTGCGGACCATGTCGTCCTTAGTGACCCAGAGGACTCCGGACCGAATGCCTCAGCAAACCTACGCTGCATGGCCTCCCTGATCCTGCAAAGCCTGCGTAAGGATCCTCGTATTCGTGGTATCAAGGAGAAGGACCAATACTGGCTGGCAACCCTCCTTGATCCACGTTACAAGGGTAAGGTTGCGGACCTTATCTTGCCATCGCAGAGGGAGCTGTCAGAGAACCATCACAAACGCTCATTCCCGGGTGCCAGCCGGACGTACGGGAAGAACGAGCGAGCCCCGGACTAGGTACGCACGCGATGCGATCGTACGAACGAGGGCACGTCAGCGTGTGCACGCCCGCACTCCAACGAATCACGGCGCAAGGCGCCCTATTTAAACAATCAGCAGACTAGCATCAATGCTGGATTGTCTCAGCTCGTTCCTGAACCCTTGCTGTTGCCTTGTTTACTTGACCCTGATCTTGAACCTCTGCTTGCCTTGACTACCCTCTCGGATCACCCCTACATCTCTGCCTGCCTTGCTTCCTGTATTGAACCCGGCTTAGACTCCTGACTACGGCTCTGTCTCCTGATTCGGTACCCCGCTGCCAGTTCGTTGCCAACCTCCGCCAGTCCCTGACCACGTCTCTGCCTGCCGATTGTGTACCTCGTTGCCAGCACGTTGCCAACTCCTGCCTGCCGTGACCCTGCAAGTTCCTCTGCTGGACCTCTCCTGCATCCATCCAGGAATCAGCACCTCAGCTTCCTTCCGAAGACCTCTGGGCTTCTGATCCTGCCAGCAGGCACCTGCACCCTTCCGCCGCCCTAGCAACCCTGTCTCAACCTCCAGGGACGCTAGGACCGGGACCGTGCAAGAGGCCGCCCTCGTCATTTCAGACTCCGCTGTAAGGTACGTGACAGTACAATCCAGCCAAAATGGAGTCTGAAAGGGGGGCCTCAGCTATGGACGCTCTGTGTCAACAGATCGCAAATCTCACCCAGGCAGTTCAGGGCCTGCAAGATGGCTACCAGCGACTTGAACAACGAGTGGAATCTCTCTCTCCAAACATCTCAGCACCTCAGGTCACAGCACCTGCATCATCAACTCCAGTTTCTACACCCACAGTAGTGGTGCCACCCCCAGAACCACGAGTTCCTGCCCCGGAGAAGTTTATGGGTGACCGCAGCAAATTCCGTGCTTTCAGGAATGCCTGTCATTTGTACTTCTTGCTTCAGCCCCGCACCTTTTCTTTGGAGAGTACCAAGGTGGGGTTCATCATTTCATTACTGCAGGGAGAACCTCAAACCTGGGCCCATCATTTACTGGAACAAGCCAGTCCCTTGCTGGGTACCATGGACTCTTTTTTGGATGAAATGGCCAAACTGTATGATGATCCCCAGCGTACTACCACCGCCGAGGCCAGCCTCCACACCCTCCAACAGGGTCGTAGGCCCGTGGAGGACTATGTTACAGACTTTAAACGGTGGAGTACTGAAACACATTGGAACGACGCCGCTCTCCGTTTTCAGTTCCGTTCAGGGCTTTCGGAGGCACTCAAGGATGAACTAGCTCGTGTGGGGATCCCCGATTCCCTCGAAGGACTAATTCAACTGTCCATTCAGATCGATCGCCGGCTGAGGGAGCGAAGATCTGAAAGGACCAGCCAGTATCGGCCCATGTGGATGCTACCCAGAGTACCCAGTCGCCTACCTACCTCCACACCCCCACTGTCTGCTCCTACCACTGAACCTCCAGAACCAATGCAGTTGGGTGTGCTTCGTGCACCCTTGACTCCGGAAGAAAAACAACGCCGTCGTATGAATAACCTTTGTCTCTACTGTGGGGAAGCCGGTCATTACGCCAATATGTGTCCCAACAAGACCCGTAAGTGTGACTCTCCTCTTCTTGATCGTTATGCATTAACTCCAGCAAGAATGACTCACATTGCTGTTCCTGTTTCTCTACAGCTTCCAGAAGGGGTGCTTCAGATCCAGGCCATAATTGACTCCGGTGCCTGCAGTTGCTTCATTGATCGTGCCTTTGCCCTGCAACACAACATCCCGCTGCGATCGAAGCAACATAAACTGTTCATCCGATTAGCTGATGGGTCCAACATCAAATCTGGGCCTATCATCCAAGAAACCCAACCTTTGCCTGCCGACATCTTACCCAATCACCAAGAACTGTTGTGCCTGGACGTTATATCCTCACCACTTTTTCCGATCATCTTAGGAATACCATGGTTACAAGCACATAACCCACAGATAGACTGGACAACCGGCCAGGTAGTCTTTCAATCCTCCTACTGTCTCAAAAACTGTCTCCAGATCCTCCACACCACAGCTCCAGTTATTGGTTGTCTCAAATCAGTATCCGAATCCCAAGACCTTGTCCCATCCGTGTACCATGATTTCTTGGATGTTTTCGACAAGCAGAAAGCCGATACTCTTCCCCCGCACCGGGCCTACGATTGCCCGATTGAACTTTTACCAGGGGCAGAAATTCCATTTGGGAGGATCTTTCCTCTGTCAGAGCCTGAACTCGCAGTCCTAAGAGACTACGTGAATGAGAACCTCAAGAAGGGGTTCATCCGTCACTCAACATCACCAGCCGGGGCAGGAATATTCTTTGTTGAAAAGAAAGACCATTCGCTCCGTCCATGTGTGGATTACAGAGAGTTAAACCGGATCACCGTTAAAAATCGCTACCCCTTGCCTCTGATTCCAGAATTGCTCCAGAGACTCCGCTCTGCAAGAGTCTTCACCAAGTTGGATTTACGAGGTGCTTACAATCTGATCAGAGTCAGGGAAGGAGACGAGTGGAAAACGGCCTTCCGGACTCGTTTTGGCCACTTTGAATACCTCGTCATGCCCTTCGGATTATGCAATGCTCCAGCAACCTTCCAGCATTTTGTGAATAATATATTCAGAGACTTTCTAGATCTATTCATGATCGTCTACCTAGACGATATCCTAGTTTTCTCAGCCTCTCTAGATCTTCACCGTGTCCATGTGAAACAAGTCCTTCTGAGGCTAAGACAGAATGGACTCTATGCCAAGGCCGAGAAATGCGAATTCTAACGACAGACCATCCACTTCCTCGGACTGGTGATTTCTACAGGAGGTATGGCAATGGATCCTCAAAAAGTCGCAGCCATAACGTCCTGGCCACCTCCCACTGATAAGAAAGGGGTACAACGGTTCGTCGGCTTCTCTAATTTCTACAGAAAGTTCATTAAAAACTTCTCTGGTATCATCATGCCCATCACCCAGCTCACCAAGAAACAGAACCGTTTTCAATGGACAGAGGCAGCCCAAGCTGCCTTTGATAAGTTAAAGGGACTTTTTACCTCAGCTCCGTTATTAAAGCACCCTGACCCCGCTCTTCCATACATCCTGGAGGTGGACGCCTCAGAAAGCGCCGTAGGGGCCATCCTGTCCCAGCGCCAAGGACCCAAGAATCTAATGCACCCTGTGGCCTTCTTCTCAAAGAAGTTGGGACCTTCAGAGAGGAACTATGATGTGGGGGACCGAGAACTGTTGGCAATCAAATTGGCTCTAGAAGAGTGGCGGTACCTCTTGGAAGGAGCAACACACCCAATACTGATCTTCACGGATCACAAGAATTTGGAATACCTCAGGACCGCCAAACGCCTCAGGCCCAGACAAGCAAGGTGGGCTCTTTTCTTTTCACGGTTTAACTTCCACATAACCTACCGGCCTGGCTCCAAGAATGTGAAACCTGACGCGTTATCGCGTATGTTTACAGAAGTTGAAGTTCCACCTCAAACTGATACTATCCTGCAGGCTGGAAATTTTCTACTTATGCAAACCGACCTAATGTCACAGATCCGTCAAGCTTCCAGGGAAGTCTCTCTGTCTCCGGATGCAGACCTTCAGGAGAACGATGGGGTCTATTGGCGGGGTAATAAAATTTTCATACCACAGAATTTACGTACCACCATCCTACAAGTGTGTCATGACTACCCACTAGCCGGCCATTTTGGGGGATACAAAACCATGGATTTGATCCAGAGACATTTCTGGTGGCCTAGTTTAGCAAAGGACTGCAGGAAATATGTTGGCTCATGTTCAATCTGTCTCAGGAACAAGAACAGCAAGAACAAAGCATGGGGACTATTAAGACCTCTACCCATTCCTGAGAGACCCTGGGATAAAATCGCAATGGACTTTATCGTAGAGCTCCCTCCATCAGAGGGGTTCTCATCTATTTTTGTAGTGGTAGACCGCCTCTCCAGGATGTCACATTTCATCCCTATGAAAGGGACCCCATCAGCAATTGAAACTGCTAAAGTCTTTGTTAAAGAAGTTGTCAGACTGCATGGAATCCCTAGTGACATCGTCTCGGATCGAGGAGTACAGTTTACTTCAAGATTTTGGAAAGCACTGTGCGAAGCGCTGGGCATCAAACTCAACTTTTCTTCGGCTTATCATCCCCAGTCCAACGGACAGACTGAGCGTACCAACCAAACGCTAGAGCAATATCTGCGTTGCTTCACCTCCTTCTCCCAAGAAGATTGGGCCTCACTTCTGCCACTGGCAGAATTTGCATTTAACAACTCTGCTCATACTGCCACCAACCAATCACCCTTCTTCTCCAACTACGGGTTTCATCCTTCCTTCTTGCCTACATTGATTCCGGACTCTCCTTTGCCTGCAGTTCAGGACAGATTAAATTTCTTTGCTACCAATAACCAGGTGTTAAAGGATACCATTGCCAAAGCACAAGAAGTTAATAAGAGGTTCTTTGATAGAAAGAGGAGGGGAGAACTGGATTTGAAGGTTGGTGATCGTGTGTGGCTGTCAACTTTGAATCTAAAACTTACCTGCCCATCCAAGAAATTGGGACCTAAATACCTAGGACCCTTTCCGGTCAAGAGAAAAATTAATCCAGTGGCTTATGAGCTCGAACTTCCCGACTCCTTTAAGATTCACCCTGTGTTTCATACCTCCTTGTTGAAGCCTGATGTGGTTAATCCCTTTCCTGGTCGTGAAAGAGGGCCCCCAGAGGCCATAATGGTAAATGGGGAAGAAGAGTTCGAAATTGAGACCATTGTAGATTGCAGGAGAAGGCGGGGACAAAATCAATATTTAATTAAGTGGAAGGGTTTTGGCCCAGAAGAAAACTCCTGGGAACCAGAAGCAAACCTCCATGCCCCAAGACTCATACAAGCCTTTCATCATGCTCATCCGGAAAGGAGGTCTCAGGTGGGCATCCGGAGGCTGCCCTTAAGGAGGGGGCAATGTCAGAGAACCATCACAAACGCTCGTTCCCGGGTGCCAGCCGGACGTACGGGAAGAACGAGCGAGCCCCGGACTAGGTACGCACGCGATGCGATCGTACGAACGAGGGCACGTCAGCGTGTGCACGCCCGCACTCCAACGAATCACGGCGCAAGGCGCCCTATTTAAACGATCAGCAGACTAGCATCAATGCTGGATTGTCTCAGCTCGTTCCTGAACCCTTGCTGTTGCCTTGTTTACTTGACCCTGATCTTGAACCTCTGCTTGCCTTGACTACCCTCTCGGATCACCCCTACATCTCTGCCTGCCTTGCTTCCTGTATTGAACCCGGCTTAGACTCCTGACTACGGCTCTGTCTCCTGATTCGGTACCCCGCTGCCAGTTCGTTGCCAACCTCCGCCAGTCCCTGACCACGTCTCTGCCTGCCGATTGTGTACCTCGTTGCCAGCACGTTGCCAACTCCTGCCTGCCGTGACCCTGCAAGTTCCTCTGCTGGACCTCTCCTGCATCCATCCAGGAATCAGCACCTCAGCTTCCTTCCGAAGACCTCTGGGCTTCTGATCCTGCCAGCAGGCACCTGCACCCTTCCGCCGCCCTAGCAACCCTGTCTCAACCTCCAGGGACGCTAGGACCGGGACCGTGCAAGAGGCCGCCCTCGTCATTTCAGACTCCGCTGTAAGGTACGTGACAGGAGCAGAGGATGAAACATCTTCGGGAGGCCTTGCAGAAAGGTCTGTGCAACGCGTTCCCAGAGACTGGGAGGTTACAAACTCCTGTTTCTGGACAACGTGTTGCTGAGGCTTCGGTCAGTCAAAGAAGGAGCGGTGGAGAAGGTGGCCGTCTGACCGATGCGTTCAGACAATTTTTTGGTCCGCAGCCCCAAGGTATGATCGGTTCCAGCAACCATCGCCAGCGTCTGTTTTACATGGTGCAGGAATACCTAGGGGCAAGATCAGACTTGGACACCTTTCCCACCGAAAATCCTCTGGGTTACTGGGTCTTGAGGATGGATCACTGGCCAGAGCTTGCACAGTATGCAATTGAGCTACTGGCCTGTCCTGCATCCAGCGTTCTTTCGGAACGCACATTCAGTGCTGCTGGAGGCGTGGTAACCGATCACAGGGTGCATCTGTCCACTGACTCGGTCGATCGACTGACCTTCATAAAAATGAATGAGTCTTGGATCACCACCAGCTACCAAGCACCTGATGCTGATGTAACCGAATAATTTTTTTTGAAATCTCAGATCCCTTCAAAGACTGCCTATGCTGATGCTGAGTGACTATCCCTGAGTAATTATCCTCTTCCTCCTCAATCATCACGCTGATAGCTTGTAAGAACATTTTTGGTTCTGGGTGCCACCACCAGTGCCTAAGGCACAATTTTTCAGCCCCTGTTTAACAGGGGCGTGTAATTACGATTTTTGATGTAATACTTTGCAGCAGGGCTCGTTCCTGCATTCCAACTAGAGTGTCTGTGAGGGGTTGCAGTGTTGTGGCACCAGCACCAGTGCCTAAGGCCCAATTTTTCAGCCCTTGTTTAACAGGGGCATGTAATTACAATTTTTGATGCAATACTTTGCAGCAGGGCTCGTTCCTGCATTCCAACTAGAGTGTCTGTGAGGGGTTGCAGTGTTGTGGCACCAGCACCAGTGCCTAAGGCCTAATTTTTCAGCTCCTGTTCAACAGGGGCGTGTAATTACAATTCTTGATCTAATATTTCACAGCAGAGCCCTGTGAGGGCTTACAGTGTTGTGGTCACAGCAACACCTAAGGCCCAAATTTCTGCTGAGTATATAGGGCAGGACCCTACTTTCAAACAACTAACTTACAAACGACTCCTACTTGCAAACGGAAGGAGACAACAGGAAGTGAGAATAAATCTACCCCTAGGAAGGGAAATTCTCTCCTGTAAGAGTTAATATGGGAAAAACATTTCTCCTTTCCACTGTTGCTTTCCAATCCATTGGGACAAAAAGTGAGGTGAAATATTCTGAAGAGGAGGAAAGACAGCAAAACAAATGTCACAGGGGTGATAACCCTTCCCTATGTTTTCCAAAAAGCTTAAAAAAGATTTTTTGGCTGGAGCTAAACACGTTAAAAATGTACCCGTTCAAAATTACAAAGAGATTCTACTTAACAACAAACCTACAGCCTGTATACTGCTGTTCAGAGTATATAGGGCCTGGTGGCCCCACACCTTTCCTTATTTTAATTTGGGTGCGGTGTTCCCCTTAATATCCATACAAGACCCAAAGGGCCTGGTAATGGACTGGGGGGTACCCATGCCGTTTGTCTCACTGATTTTCATCCATATTGCCAGGACCCGACATTACATTAAACCCGCAAGCAGTTTTAAATGAGATTTTTTCCTTTAAAAATGACATTTGGTGCAGGGACTGTTCTAA
Source organism: Aquarana catesbeiana (assembly GCF_042186555.1). Lineage (NCBI taxonomy): Eukaryota > Metazoa > Chordata > Amphibia > Anura > Ranidae > Aquarana > Aquarana catesbeiana. Next base: position 32,624,868 of record NC_133334.1, on the reverse strand, counting down.
ACACGGGAAACACGCGTCACTTTACAGGCATACTATAGACACCCCTCAGGTACGATATTTAAAGGAATATTTCACTTTTTTTTTTTTTTTACTTTAAGCATCATTAAAATCACTGCTCCCGAAAAAATGGCCGTTTTTAAAAGTTTTTTTTGCATTGATACATGTCCCCTGGGGTAGGACCCGGGTCCCCAAACCCTTTTTAGGACAATACCATGCAAATTAGCCTTTAAAATGAGCACTTTTGATTTTGAACGTTCGAGTCCCATAGACGTCAATGGGGTTCTAACGTTCGTGCGAACTTTCGGTCCGTTCGCAGGTTCTGGTGCGAACCGAACCGGGGGGTGTTCGGCTCATCCCTATTGATGACCAATCAGTGGATTTCCACATTGTATATAAGGCTTGACATACCGGATTGTTCACCTATTCCCAGACACGCAGCATTTTTCCCAGGAATTCTGACTATCTGAAGCAGCTTTGACCTCTGTCCACTAACCCAAGCAGTTTAATAAGTGCAATATTGTTTCTTTATCAAGCTACAAGCTAGTGCGCTCCCACCTTCTCCCTCTCTCCACCTCTCTATTACTTTGAACCACAACTGACCAAAATAATCTAAAAAGTAAAAATAACAATAGCAATCTTTACCACCAAGATTAAATCTACATGGACTATCAGCAATAGTATCTATTTGGCTAATTGGTAGTTTACATAGGTCCCTGTGGTTCAAAGCAATACGCCCGGACTGGGCTAGCTCCACTTTCTTTTACAACGTCTGTCTTGTTTGTTCTTTTGTTTTTTTGTTTGTCTATGGCCAATTGTCAATGATTTACACATGTCACAATAATACGTGAATTTTAATATTGGGTATTCCCCAAAAAAAAGTAGATTTTTTAAGCATAATCCTATGACTACTCTGTTGCCTAAAGTAACCTCTGTCTAAGCTCACCTATTGGGCTTACTTTCCCCACCTTCTCCCCTCCCTCCTTTTAAGCTAATTAATTTTGGTTACAGCAACAGTACCTAAACAGGGTAAGGATTGAGTACAGGCCACAGCATATCTCTGAGCTAGTACCGGTGGCTACTCGCGTCACCCATTCCCATCCCCCTTCCCTTTTCCCTTCTCCCCACCCCAAATATTTTTTGATACAATTGATGTTAGGCTAACTGGTCTGTAATTCCCAGGGATGTATTTTGGGCCCTTTTTTAAATATTGATGCTACATTGGCTTTTCTCCAATCAGCTGGTACCATTCCAGTCAGTAGACTGTTCATAAAATTTAGGAACAATGGTCTGGCAATTACTTGACTGAGTTCCTTAAGGACCCTGAGGTGATATTAGAAAGTCTATTTCTAATTTCTATTTTTTTTTTTCCATAAACTTTTTATTGAAGATAGAAAGAGGTAAGTGTTCACAATGCATACATTATATAGGACATGTAGCTATGCTGCAGGCCATAAAATATAACAAAGATAATAGAACAGTAAGTTTGGGGATTCATATAAGTAACAAACTTTTTGAGCAATGACATTAAAGGCTTGTTTGTACCACTAAGCAAATTCCTAGCAATCCCACTGTGTGTGATATCTGAGGATTACTGGATTCCACATATCAGAGTAAGATAACTAAGAAAACAAGGAGTAGGGCAGAAACAAAACAAAAAAAAAAAAAAGGGGTAGAAGGGGGTGAAGGAAAGGAAGAGGGGGCCAGAAGTGAAAGGGGTAATAAGAGTAAGATAATGGGACAGATTACACCTGCCCCCCCCCCCCTCCCCGGTCCGTCAGCTCAACTTGGGCTGTCTCGTTCTCCATGTACAGCATACACACTATGCATCGCATAGTAGCCCATTATGTGTCACTTACCTGACACAGGAGCCTGTGATGTCACCGCTGTCCCCTCTTCCACAAAGTGTCCATCTTCCTTCTGGGTATCGCTGCTCCGGCGCTGTGACTGGCCGGAGCAGCGTTGACGTCACTCCGGCGCATGCGCGCGGGGAGCCGTCAGTGACCGCATGATCACCTTCACTAACGGCATGCTCAGTGCACCTGCGCCGTTTTCAGGAAAATACCTCCTTAACCGTGTAGGTTAAGGAGATATTTATTGCACCTACAGGTAAGCCTTAATCTAGTTAAAGTGGTCTGTAAGGGTTTACAACCACTTTAATGCCCCGTACACACGGTCGGACATTGATCGGACATTCCGACAACAAAATCCATGGATTTTTTCTGACGGATGTTGGCTGAAACTTGTCTTGCATACACACGGTCAGACAAAGTTGTCGGAAAATCCGATCATTCTGAACGCGGTGACGTAAAACACGTACGTCGGGACTATAAACGGGGCAGTAGCCAATAGCTTTCATCTGTTTATTTATTCTGAGCATGCGTGGCACTTTGTGCGTCGGATTTGTGTACACACGATCGGAATTTCCGACAACAGATTTTGTTGTCGGAAAATTTTATATCCTGCTCTCAAACTTTGTGTGTCAGAAAATCCGATGGAAAATGTGTGATGGAGCCTACACATGGTCGGAACAAGGTCCTATCACACATTTTCCATTGGAAAATCCTATCGTGTGTACACGGCATTAGTGCGGTGTAGAATAATGTCATGTCTCAGTCATTTATTATATCATTATCCTTTTGTCATAAACACAATGCAATTGTGTTTGCAGAACATACAGTAAGAAATTCCATTTTAGCTAAGCAATCTTTTCCCTGGACAGAGAAAGTTTCCATTGTCATGGTGTTATTTGTAACATGCTCAGACCTTTAAAGAAAAAAAAAATCATTCAAAATTCCCCTATCCTCACAAGAAGCAAATTCACATCATGATATACCAAATATACCAAAACCTGAATTACTGAAAGTAAAATCCCCCCCCCCAAAGAAAAAAACTTTGGATATATACCAAATTCATGGACCAGATAAACCAGAGTAATATATCCATTGGTGGCTAAATTGAACTACTTCCCCTCTATAGCAAGTTTTTCATTTTTTTGCACACATATTAAAATCTGTATTTTTGACTATAAAATTTCTTAAAACCCCAAAACACTATATAATTTCTGAAAGCAGAGGCCTTGTAGAATAAATTTAGAAGTTGCAATTTGTTATGTTGCACAATGTTTAAGCAAACTAAGATTTACCTATATAACTTATCAATTTTATATTTTCAGAAAAAAAAAACCCATTGGAATTAATTTTAGTGCACACAAACACAATTGAATCCTTTTTTTTTTTTTTTGTATGTAATAAAAGATGAGGTATTATAGAGTAAATACATACCAAATGTGTCAAGCCTCAAAGCTGCATGCGCTGGCAAAACGGCAAAAATATGCTACCCTCAGTTATCCATAGATGATTTTTTTAACCTTCTTCCCAACCGCTCCATGCAGATATACTGTGACAGGGCAGCCACTCTGCGCCAGATCACAAACTAGATACGTGATCCTGCACTTCTGGGTCTGGGGCGCACATGCGCGCCGTCGGCGACCCATTCCCGCTGTGATTGGCCACAGCGGGAGCCAATCGTTCGGGAGACAGGCAGAACAGCGGTCTGCCTATGTAAACAAGGCAGATTGCCGTTCTGTGTCAAGGGAAGGCAGTGGTCTTGTGTTTCTGCTAAGCAGAAACACGGATCTCTGTCTTCCCACAGTAAATGCACCCCCCCACACACAGTTGAAGACACTCCCAGCGAACACAGTTAACCCTTTGATCGCCCCTGATGTTAACCCCTTCCCTGCCAGTGTCATTAGTACAGTGACAGTGCATATTTTTTTAGCACTGATCGCTGTATTAGTGTCACTGGTCCCCAAAAAGTGCCAAAAGTGTCAGATGTCTGGTTTATCCACTAGCACATTACTAGCAAAAAAATAAAAATATCCCATAAAATAAATAAACAAAAATATAAGCTATGACTTTTGTGCAAGCCGATCAATTTACGCTTATTGGGATTTATTTTACCAAAAATATGTAGCTGAATATATTGGCATAAATTGATGAAGAAATAGAATTTTTTACTGGGTATGTTTTATAGCAGAAAGTAAATATTGTTATTTTTTTTTCAAAATTGTCGGTCTTTTTTTTATATTACTGTATATATTATTATATTTTATTTAATATATTTTTTATAGCGCAAAAAATAAAAACCGCAGAGGTGATCGAATACCACCAAAAGAAAGCTCTTTTTGTGGGGAAAAAAAGGACCTCAATTTTATTTGGGTACAGCGTTGCCAGTCCGCGCAATTGTCAGTTAAAGTGACGCAGTGCCGTATCGCAAAAAATGGCCTGGTCATGAAAGGGGTGAATCTTTCGGAGCTGAAGTAGTTAAATGCCTTTAGGTTCCATGCACACTGGAAAAAAAAAAAAAACTTCTCATCTAGGGCATTTTTGTGCAGAAGTTTAGGAGAGCTTGGGAGAGGTTAGCGTTTTTTCTGCCAGAAAGCTCCAATCAAAAATGCAAACCAGAGGGGTTTATTTTCCTGTCTCTAAAGGTTGAGCTTAAAATATGCCTCTAATCGTTCTCATGTGCACAGACACATGGGATAAAATTGAGCAAAGGACAAAACTCCTGTAGAAGCAGCTTTCTTTAAGCCAGATAGCATGGACCCTTACAGCGCCTCACTTTAGATTAAACCATAAATGATGGCTCTAGAATTATTGTTCTCTCTCTGACATTTGCAGTTGTAGCGCTACTCCCGAAGGAGCTGCTGGTTAAGATGGGTCGTCTGTTCTCTTCCACGACCTTTCAAGGTCTCAGGCCTTTTGGTACACCGGGTTAATAGACAAAAAGCACAAGCAACTCAAAGAGCTTCCTAACGCTCTGTAATAAGACTTGAGATCTGAGATGAACATGAACGTGTATATAATTGCTTAGAAAACAAAAATGGATTATCAGCAAATGTAAACCACCAATGACTAGGGCTACACAGTATAAATCTATAAATAGTTAACAGAAGAAATGGAGGGTGGGGCATAAATGGCTTATTTGTCACAAATCAGCATAAACAATACCAATGCTATCCAGAATGTCAGACAGGCAGTGAGCAGATCTTATTTAACAATACCAGAGTCATATTGCCTGTGCATCTTAATGATGACAATGATAGGCCTAGACTGCTTAGGTGACCACATAAAGCGATAAACAGCATGAATGATGTAAAAAAGTAAAAAGGGGGAGAAAGGGGGGCGGCGACAGTTTTCTTTAGTAATACGGGCAGTGTCTAAGTTGAATCCTCTGCCGCCAAGCGTTGGGGCTCTTTAGATTACTGTTGGTGCACTAGAGGTTGTCTTTAAATCCTGCAGGCAGTGGAAGATGCAATTTAAACCGGTAAACAGAACACTCACGCAACAGATGATGGAAAAGGGTACTTGGTGAAACTGCAGTATGACTGACCCCTTGGATCACAATAACTTGGGAGAATTTACATAATAACAACTGGTGACATGTGAAGGGATTGTGAATGGTGTCCTGCCCTCAATAGCTTGTCTGTTAAGAATAGGGCGGATGGGCTGGTGGCCTCTAGTGCACCAACAGTAACCTTTTCAGTCTTGTGGTGGAGGGGCCCCTCTTGCACTGGTTCCAGTGTGGTTGAGTTTTGACTGTTCAGATGATCTGGCAGATTTGCTGGTTTCTTGTCCGCAGTTTTACTATGTGTACAGTAGTGGTTCCGATCCCTGCGATCTTAGGCCTTCTCCCAGACTCTCTCAAATGGCTCTTTCCAACAGGTCTAGAAGCTTGGATCCCCACAGCGCCAAGAGTGCAGACTTTTCCTGGGCTAAAGAATATACAATATATCCCATCAGACTCTTCCTGACGCATACAGGCTGTTGGGATTTGTCGTTTAGGAAAAAACAAATTTCATTCAATGGCTGCCAACTGGAATTAGATCTCCCAGGATTCCAGTTGTTCCACTCTAAAGTTTTCGGGCTTGAGGTAGTTTGACTCTCCCCCTGTTGGCCGGAGGAGAATGTTGCAGCAATATTAATAACTCAGCACAAGAGCAAAAAGACAGATGCACTCCAGATCAAGTTCTGGGTGACAAAGTTGCTTTTATTTTTTTTATTATTTTTGTTACTTTTTTTTTATATAGAAACTTTTTTTTATTGAAGACAGAAAGATAAATGCATATATAGCAAACATTACATATCGTTGTTCATTAAAGGTCCATGGCATGCAAATGTGCTGTGGACCACCGATGGCTTCCAAGCCAAGGAGTATAACAAAGATAATAGTACAGTAAATCCAGGGATTTATATAAACAAACTTTTTGTTAAGCAAAGAAATCCAGAGCTCATTTGTATCACTATGCAAATTCTTGTCAATCTCACTATTCGTGGTTCATATGGTTCAATGGAATCCTTATACAAGGGTAGAATAAAAAGGGAACCAGAAAATAAAAGTAAGAGAAGAGAGGCGGGTGACAAAAAAAAGGGGGGGAGAGGGAAAGGGAAAAGGGGGAGGAGCCAGAGGGGAGAGGGATAAGAAGAGTGTGATCATGGAAAGGGCTATACCTGCTTCCCTTTTCCTGTCTGTCGGCTCCGTTTGGGCTGTCTCATGCACAACTTATGTGACAATCAGTTATCTAAGAATCATAGAATTGAAAGTGGGTCCAACATGCCCACGTACTTGTAAATTTTTGTATTTGCTCTTGGGAAATGTAGACAAGTTCCTCCATCTCCTCTATTTTTTGTGTAATTTTATTATAATTTTATTTTATTTTTTCATTTAACTTTATTGCTTTCACAAGGTGGCTAACAGGCGATGGGCCCTCTTTATGGTGACATTGGCAGTCTATTTGACCCCCAATATCTCCCTTGCCTTCCACTGCAGATAATCAAGTTATAGGCTTGTTTTAAACCCTTCACTCTCTGGATGTACATAGTGCGTCCAAAGAGCTGAAGTGGTTAAAGTATACGTGAAGACAAAAAAGTTTTCTTTAGATTTGGATAAAGTGATGAAATCTGAGGAATTCCTTCACTTCCAGTCCCATAGCCAAAACAGGAAGTTAGAGGAAATTCTTCCAAAGTGAGGGAATCCTTTATTTTCACCAGGGTCACCTAAACTAGTGTCCCCACTGAAGATTTTTTTTACCCTCTATTCTTGTTCAGTTACATCCCAAAGACAACCCAAAATTGGGCGTGGCTTCCCTGAGGACACGGTTTGCGAAACTAGTTGGAAGCCCCATGGGTGACGGGTGTTGTCACTTCCGGCTGTACATTGATGTCACATCTGACCAGAACTTCCTGTTGGTGAAACGCACGCCGATCCTGGGAGGGGAAGGCGGCGGTGTACAATACCTGCAAGGCTGTATACACTAGTGCCGGGTTAGGGCACAAATATAAGTGAGTGCAATATATTATCTGTTATTTGTCAATTTGGTACAATAAAATACTGCACGAAAGTATTTTTTTTGTGGTCCATTGTGGTGATATCCTTTGGAGAGAGGATGGCACATTTAGGATACTATTGGAGGATCTAATGGAGAGGTTATGATCGTATTGAAAGACTCATTAAATACCCCAAAGCACTCATTCACCTTTATTTAAAGGTCACTGGAGTGATGGTGAGTGTGCACTTCTCAAGGTGGTGGTGGCATTTGGTGTCCCATTTGAAGATTACTCACCACCAGAATATAGAAGATCACAAATTTGCATGGTGTGGGATGTATCACATTTATTTATGGACTTTTTTAGTTGATTCAAGGTTGTTATTGAGGTTGTATTAGCCCCCGTTCCTATTATTGTTCAAAACCCAACATTTTGAATTTTCCTTTTCTTGCACTCTCAGTGAATAATCAAAAATCTGACAGATGCTCAAGTCCTTCTCCACTCTATTTAAAATTAGAAAAGAAAATGTTTTGGTTTACGTTTGTCTATTCCTTCTCTGTATTTTCGAGACTGAAGTGTTGGTGGCACTCTAGACACTAGGTTATAGGATAATTTGCAGGCATATATATAGTGAAAGCAGCTCTCTGTAAACAGATAAACCCAGCAGAGGTCACAGTAGTAGTGCAAAAAGACGATAAAGAAGTGAGAACGCAAATTAAGAGGGCCAGTTGACTTTGGACTTTGTAAAAAAAATTTCAGCTGGAACCTTTAAACTTAATTAGTGATCTTACTTCTTGTTTTTTTTTTGCTACATACTGAACCATTGCTTTGTGCTCCTTCGTGGGAGGAATTGGCAATAGAATGTATATTTACCATATTCTTAGTGTCATGTCCAGTATCACGTTTATTTTTAGTGGATTATGACTGTTGCTATTTTCTCAAAATGCCCATCTGCTTTTCAAAAGTAATACTTTTTTTTTGCATGACTACTTGTGTGAGAGATTCAGTTTTTGCTTGACAAACATAGCAAGTACAGTATATTATTTTGTTACAGTAGCCTTATACCAGCAGAAACAAACACTTTACGTTACCTTAGAGTAACTTTCAGAAAGGAACACAGATGGTAGCTATTGGCCAACAACAACAACCCAGAAGTACAGTACATACTATTTAAAGAAGAATTCCAGGTAAGGCATTTTATCCACTGTTGCATTGGTCCAGTTTGGACCAATATAACTATGCATATACCATACCTGTGGGATCCCTCTAGAAGGTGGAAACCACTAAAGTAGACACCCCTACTCCAGTGATCTCCACTAACTTCCGGAGCCTGTGTCAAGTGGCTTTCTAGCTGCATTTCAAATACAGATGGTTGGCAGCTTGGCACAAAATTCAGAGAAAGATTTGTATTTTCTTAAGTGTTCTTTGATTGGACGAGATGGAGAGGTGAGGCGGCGAGATTAGTAGAGGAAGCTAGTTGAGGTCATTGGAGGAGCAGTGTCTACTGCAATGAATTTCAGCTTTTAGAGGAATCCCACAGGAATGGTATATGCATGGTTACAATGGTCCAAGCTGAACCAATATAACTATATGCATACCTGGAATTCTTCTTTAGGTTCTTTAGGTTTTCATTTTTTTATTGAACACTGTGCCAACCAGCCAGGGCCGGGGCAAAGAGGACCCCCCAGGCACTGTAATTAAAGGAATTTTTCATGGGCCTCTTCGCTGCTTCTCTGATTAATTCTCTCCTTGGCCGGCTTGTCAGTTTAGGTGGGCGGCCGTGTCTTGGTAGGTTTGCAGTTGTGCCATACTCTTTCCATTTTCGGATGATGGATTGAACAGTGCTCCGTGAGATGTTCAAAGTTTTGGATATTTTTTTTAAGCTAACCCTGCTTTACACTTCTCCACAACTTTATCCCTGACCTGTCTGGTGTGTTCCTTGGCCTTTGTGATGCTGTTTGTACACTAAGGGTCTCTAACAAACCTCTGAGGGCTTCACAGAACAGCTGTATTTATACTGAGATTAAATTACACACAGATGGACTCTATTTACTAATTAGGTGACTTCTGAAGGCAATTGGTTCCACTAGATTTTAGTTAGGGGTATCAGAGTAAAGGGGGCTGAATACAAACGCACCCTGCACTTTTTCATATATTTATTTGTTTAAAAAATTGAAAATCATTTATCATTTCCTTCCACTTCACAATTATGTGCCACTTTGTGTTGGTCACATAAAATCCCAATAAAATACATTTACGGTTTTGGTTGTCAAAATGTGGAAAATTTCAAGGGATATGAATACTTTTTCAAGGCACTGTATATCACTGATATCACTTGGCGTGATCTCACTACATTCAATGAAAATTAATACAATTTGCTGCCACTTGTGACTCTGCCAGCCTCAGAGGACCCTTCCAGTGCTTCCTTCCACCACGTCTTCCAACCATTCAACCACAGACCATTGAATTAAAATGCAATATGTTGCCAGAAGCCTAGAAAACTGGAGCTTTATTACTTATTTATTTTAGGATGACGATAACCAATGATATTATTCTATTAGGTGCATAAAATAAATCTTGTGATCTGAAAGGTGTACGTGTCCAAGCTATGAAAGCTAAGGTCCATGTCTTCTAGCAGGTTAGCTTGACAATTCCACCAGAAAGAACAATGCCTTGTACCCACACAAGAACAGTGTACCGTGTCCAGTCTGAAGATGTGATTTAAAGCCGGTGTCATTATGACCCCTATTTACTAAGCTTTTCACTACTGCTGGAATGCTTGATGTAATAAGGGCTCTTTTTCATAGTTTTTTTTTTTTTTTCATTGTTCAGAGTGCCAATGTACAGCTAAAATATCCCCCCCCCCCCATCAATTCCAGACATTATTTGATTAAAGTGAATGTAAAGGCAAAACTTTCTTTCTAATATAAAATGGATAAGACCAATGTAAGTCTTTTTTACCTGTCTGTATCCTGTTGGGGAGATTTCATTTTACTTCCTGCCCCAGAAACATTAGAGGAAGTGAGGGATCTCCCTAAATAAGTGGATATTCCTTCTTTCGCTAGCCATGCACAGTTAGATTTTTCTTATTCAGCCTGCAGGATGAAAATGAAAAAAATTTAACAGATTCTTCTATCCACACTATACAGAAGAGCTGAACTGCCCTTGGTTTGTCTTGAGCAGGTTTAAGCAAATTTCAAAGAAGTTTGCATGAAGAACACACAAGCTATTGAAATAATGGGAGCCAAATCTGCACAAAGACTACTCCAAAGGTCTTGAGACACCGGCATCCCCCTACACGAATGAGTAAGGGGATACATAGTACCCCTACTCATTCACAAAAAAAACTGTAAGCTAGAAATAGACAACCAAAGTTTGACAAACTTTTATGAAAAAAATAAAATTCCCCAAAAAAGTCTCTCTATATAAATCCATCACCAATCACGACTGCTATCACCCACTGACTTGAATTAAAAACCAGACATACCTGGCGCACAAGAATGATCACAATGGTACTCTTGCCAAATGACAGCTCCCCAAACTGTCATCAGCTATATAAGGGAAGGGGCAGGGATAGTAATGACATAATTTGGGCAAAATTATTGCCCATCTATGTCCAATGGCCATATTTTGGCAGTGATGTCACCACTATCACATAGGTTGGACTTGAGGAACTTGTGTCTTTTTTCGACCTCACCTACCATGTAACTATCCCCTTCCCTTCGCATATGTGGTCGTGGATTCCCAGACAATGCGCCAATGTGTCGGTGACCTCAGTGGTTGCCAGGGATGCAGTGGGTACCAGCACTCGCTGTTTTTTTAGAAACCATTGAGAGTGGGAAGCTGTCATATATAGAAGTGGTAGAAATACAGCTTCAAAATAGGATGCTCGGCTCCCTCCGAACAGGGGATGAAGTTGCTGGCTCCTCCCTAATGAAGACTTGTGCCACTTATATAGCAGATTTTGGACAGTTCATCAGGAACCCACCAAAATTCTCATAGTGTATGGCAAGGCAATTGTCACCAGAACAGGATTATCCATTGTGAGATTTCTCCTCACTTTCTCTTCATATGACAACTCAAATATGTTGAATTTCCCATAACTTTTCAAGCTGGAAACGATGATCTTCAGGACCAACAGAGCAGGTGATTCTCTCCATGAAGAAACAGAGATAACAACAGAGGTTCTAACATTTCCACCTTCTATTCAAAACCAAAGAAAAAAGTTTGGGATTTACATATAGTTCTATGAAAAAGTTTTAGGCAGGGGTAGAAAAATGCTGTAAATAAAGAATGCTTTCACAAATAGAAATGTCAATAGTTTATTTTTATCAATTAACAAAATAGAAAGTAAATGAACAGAAGAGAAATTCAAATCAAATCAATATTTGGTGTGACCACCCTTTCCCTTCAAAACAGCATCAATTCTTCTAGATGGATTTACACACAGTTTTTGAAAGAACTCAGCAGGTAGGTTGTGCCATACACCTTGGAGAGCTAACCACAGATCTTCTGTGGATGTTGGCTGCCTCAAATCCTTCTGTTTCTTTATATAATCCTGCTGTCCTGCTGTAGAAAATATTTGGGGCCAATCACATACCTCCCTGATGCTATGGCATGATGGATAATAAGTATCTACCTGTATTTCTCAGCACTGAGGACACCATCGATCCTTACCAAATCTCCAACTCTATTTGCAGAAATGCAGCCCCAAACTTCTAAGGAACCTCCACCATGCTCCACAGTTACCTGCAGACACTCATTATTGTACCACTCTCCAGCCCTCCTGTGAACAAACTGCCTCCTGCTATTGCCGAATATTTCAAATTTGAACTCATCAGTCCAGAGCACCTGCTGCCATTTTTCTGCACCCCAGTTCCACTTGACCACTTGTGGCCAGTAGATTGGTGTACCTGGGTCCCACTGTTTTTTGCCAGTGCTGATGGCACTGCTGGACATCTTCTGATGTTGAAGGGAAGTAAGCATGATGTGTCTTTCATTTGCTGCATTCATTTTCCTTGATCGACCACTGCGATATATGGTCCTTAGTGTTGCCTGTTTTTTTATGTGCTTTTTCTTAAGAGCTTGAACAGCACATCTTGAAACCCCAGTCTTCTTTAAAATCTTTGCCTAGGAGAGACCTTGCTGATGCTCTATATTTACTTTGTATCTTGTCCTGCCATGGTGTATGACCCGTGACATGAAACTGTCCTCCACAACCTCACCTCAATAGCAGAGTTTAGCTGTTCCTCACCCAGTATTAAGCCTCCTACACAGCTGTTTCTGGTTCAGTTATTGTGTTTCAACCTACGTATGAACTTGATGACCCTTAGCACCCGCTTGGTATAATTGGCTAATCATACACCTGACTCTAATCCTACAAATACACTGACTTTGTGCAAGTGTACAAAGTGTGCAAGTGTAGGAATTGATGCTGGTATGGAAGCCAAAGGGTAGTCACACCAAATATTGATTTGATTGAATAATCATAGGTAATAGAAAATGCATTGGCATGTGCAAAAGAGCTGCAGGCAGAAACAATCAGACACACTGAACAATCAACAGAATGAACAAAATTCTGCCACGTTGATAGTAATATAATACAAAACACATCAAACACATCAAAAACGCATAAAGCGATAAAAAACGTATGTGAAAAAAATATTGTAAGTCCGTTTTAAATGTGTAAAGATGAAAGCAACAGCCCCAATCCGAGGTTGCATACACCACTGTGTAATGGGAAGAGTCAGAAAATGTCTATGTTCACCATGTGGGGCACCACTAATAGCTGAGTGGACTCTTACCAGAACCTATGGACTCTATTACAGTCAGATAGGCCTGCAAACAATATCACAAGGTTCTGATGTTATCACCTGGGTCTCAGCATCGAATACTAGGATATTGTTTGCAGGCCTATCTGACTAGAACTAGTGTCCCCATTGGAAGATTTTACCTCTATTACTTTTCTGGGGACAACCCACAATGTTGAGATATTCTTTTACTTTCACTTTCAATGATAATGGTAAACAAGACAAATAGAGTAGGTGAATCTCCTTAACTACTTGACCTCTGGAAGATTTACACCTCTTCATGACCAGTCCATTTTTTTGCAATACGGCGCTATGTTACTTTAACGGACAATTGTGCGGTCGTGCAACGGCTGTACCCAAATACAATTTATGTAATTTTTTCCCCGGAAATAGAGCTTTCTTTTGGTGGTATTGGATCACCACTGCAATTTTTTTGCACTATAAACAAAAATACCGACAAAAAAGACAAATTTCGTCATGAATTTTAGCTAATATATATTCTGCTACATGTTTTTGGTAAAAAAAATCCCTATAAGCGTATATTGATTGGTTTACGCGAACGTTATAGCGTCTACAAACTATGGTATATACAGTATCTCACAAAAGTGAGTACACCCCTCACATTTTTGCAAATATTTTATTATATCTTTTCATGTGACAACACTGAAGAAATGACACTTTGCTACAATGTAAAGTAGTGAGTGTACAGCTTGTATAACAGTGTAAATTTGCTGTCCCCTCAAAATAACTCAACACACAGCCATTAATGTCTAAACCGCTGGCAACAAAAGTGAGTGCACCCCAAAGTGTCAAAATTTTGTATGGCCACCATTATTTTCCAGCACTGCCTTAACCCTCTTGGGCATGGAGTTCACCAGAGCTTCACAGGTTGCCACTGGAGTTCTCTTCCACTCCTCCATGACGACATCACAGAGCTGGTGGATGTTAGAGACCTTGCGCTCCTCCACCTTCCATTTGAGGATGTCCCACAGATGCTCAATAGGGTTCAGGTCTGGAGACATACTTGGCCAGTCTATCAACTTTACCCTCAGCTTTTTAGCAAGGCAGTGGTTGTGTTGGAGGTGTGTTTGGGGTCGTTATCATGTTTGAATACTGCCCTCTGGCCCAGTTTCCGAAGGGAAGGGATCAGTATGTCACAGTACATGTTGGCATTCATGGTTGCCTCAATGAACTGTAGCTCCCCAGTGCCGGCAGCACTCATGCAGCCTCAGACCATGACACTCCCACCACCATGCTTGACTGTAGGCAAGACACACTTGTCTTTGTACTCCTCACCTGGTTGCCGCCACACACGCTTGACACCATCTGAACCAAATACGTTTATCTTGGTCTCATCAGACCACAGGACATGGTTCCAATAATCCATGTCTTTAGTCTTGTCTTAAGCAAACTGTTTGCAGGGTTTCTTGTGCATCATCTTTAGAAGAGGCTTCCTTCTGTCATGCAGACCAATTTGATGCAGTGTGCGGCGTATGGTCTGAGCACTGACAGGTTGACCCCCCACCCCTTCAACCTCTGCAGCAATGCTGGCAGCACTCATACGTCTATTTCCCAAAGACAACCTCTGGATATGACGCTGAGCACGTGCACTCAACTCCTTTGGTCGACCATGGCGAGGCCTGTTCTGAGTGGAACCTGTCCTGTTAAACCGCTGTATGGTCTTGGCCACCGTGCTGCAGCTCAGTTTCAGGGTCTTGGCAATTTTCTAATAGCCTAGGCCATCTTTATGTAGAGCAACAAATCTTTTTTTCAGATCCTCAGAGAGTTCTTTGCCATAAACTTTCAGTGACCAGTATGAGAGAGTGAGAGCGATAACACCAAATTTAACACACCTGCTCCCCATTCACACCTGAGACCTTGTAACACTAACGAGTCACATGACATCGGGGAGGGAAAATGGCTAATAGGGCCCAATTTGGGCATTTTCACTTAGGGGTGTACTTACTTTTGTTGCCAATGGTTTAGACATTAATGGCTGTGTGTTGAGTTACTTTGAGGGGACAGCAAATTTACACTGTTATACAAGCTGTACACTCACTACTTTACATTGTAGCAAAGTGTCATTTCTTCAGTGTTGTCACATGAAAAGATATAAAAAAATATATACAAAAATGTGAATGGTGTACTCACTTATGTGAGATACTGTATATGATCGAGTAATAGGATAGAGGTCTTTCGCTGAATTACCGCTTCTTCGGGACCACCTAACCCTTGAGGAACACTAGAGATTGTTTCTAAAGGTAGAAGAGCATATCAGTGTGATTCATAACATAATGTAATCATTTTATTCACAAAAAAATCATTATTAAAACTAACTTCACTGAAAAGACAGAATGGAATACTTTATACATCAATATGACAATACTATCCCTCAGAGATAGAGATTGAGACGAGAAGAAAAGGGGAAAAAAACAAACAAAAAAACAACCATACACCTTAGAATGGGGATCACATATTTACCCATATATTTATTTATTTATACCTTTTCAGCAGCAAAGGTATTAAATATATGGGTAAATATATGATCCTCATTCTAATGTGTTATTTTTTTTTTCCTTCTCTTCCCTCTTCCATGTCGATCTCTGGGGGATGGTATTGTCATATTGATGTTTAAAGTATTCCGTTCTGTCTTTTCAGTGAAGTTTTCATATTGATTTTTTGTGAGTAAATATGATTACATTATTATGAATCACACTGATAGGCTCTTCTACCTTTAGAAACAATCTCTATGGTACCTCGAGAGCTAGGTGGTCCTGAAGAAGCGGTACTTCAGTGAAACGCGTAGACCTCTATCCTATGTCTTGATCATATACCATACAACTCCATTGTGGCTATCTTTCGTAGAAACAATATGCAAGCTCATTTTTCATATGTTGTATGTTTCAATACATTTTTATTGTCAACAACTAATAAAATATTTTGTATTTTTATATATACATTTGTACTGGGCAACTACATGGCAAATGAGGTTTAATGTAGAAAAATGTAAAATAATGCATTTGGGTGGCAAAAATATGAATGCAATCTATACACTGGGGGGAGAACCTCTGGGGGAATCTAGGATGGAAAAGGACCTGGGGGTCCTAGTAGATGATAGGCTCAGCAATGGCATGCAATGCCAAGCTGCTGCTAACAAAGCAAACAGAATATTGGCAGGCATTAAAAAGGGGATCAACTCCAGAGATAAAACGATAATTCTCCCGCTCTACAAGACTCTGGTCCGGCCGCACCTAGAGTATGCTGTCCAGTTCTGGGCACCAGTCCTTGGGAAGGATGTGCTGGAACTGGAGAGAGTCCAGAGAAGGGCAACAAAACTAATAAAGAGACTGGAGGACCTTAGTTATGAGCAAAGGTTACGAGCACTGAACTTATTCTCTCTATTGACCTCACAATAGGAATAAAACTTTTCCACGAAAGAGAATTTAATAAGACACGCGGCCATTCACTAAAATTAGAAGAAAAGCAGTTTAACCCTTTAAACTTCATAGAGGGTTCATTACTGTAAGAGTGGTTAGGATGTGGAATTCCCTTCCACAGGCGGTGGTTTCAGCTGGGAGAATCGATAATTTCTAAAAACTATTAGATAAGCACGTGAACGACCACAACATACAGGGATATACAATGTAATACTGACACATAATCACACACATAGGTTGGACTTGATGGACTTGTGTCTTTTTTCAACCTCGCCTACTATCTAACTATGTAACTATGTACTTGTGTGTACTTTGGAGAGGTATTTAAAGTTCTACTTGCTCTTTCTGTTCCCAATATATTTGAAATAAGGATGATACCCTCCATCTGTACACGACTTTGACCTATACCTCCCCCCACACATGTTCAACTCTTCTAAGGGAGAAATAGTACCCCATCATTGGTGTTAGTGGAAGGTATATTACCCCATCATTAGTATTAGTAGGGGGGGGTTTGTGCCCTATCATTGGATTGTGCCCTATCATTGGTGTTAATGGAAGGAATCAGGGGCGGACTGACCATTGAGCCACTCGGGCACTGCCCGAGGGCCCTGGGCCACTAGGGGGCCCCATCAAGGTTGCCAGCCTCAGTAAAACCAGGGACAGTATGTATAAATCTGTGTTTTTTTTACATCTGTCTGTGTATACTGTGTGTACATGTATGTGTATACTGTGTGATTGTATACTGTGTGATTGTATACTGTGTGTCCCCATAATCTCCTATTGCCCGGGGGCCCCATGAGTTATCAGTCCGCCCCTGGAAGGAATAGTATACCATCTTTGGAATTGGTGGGGGGAATTGTGCCACATTCCTGTGTCAGTGGGAGGAATTATGCCCCACTGTTGGGGTCACTGGAAGGAATAGTGCCTCATATCAGTGATAGGAATGTTGCCACAAGGGCCAGATAAAGGCAAGCAAAGGGCCGCATCCGGCCAAAGTTTGGAGACCACTGTTCTAAACAAAAGCTTGGCTAAAAACTGATTTTCTGAAGTCTCCTGCTAATTATATATAATTATTGGTGATAAGAACAATTTAGGAACACTTCAGTGGCTGCCTATGGAAGAGACAGCACCTGTACTTTTCCAAATCATGTGGCTGGCAAATAGAGAAGGCGATTAAGGCACAGGTAGCAGAGAATGTGCATAGCAATAAATCACTGTATAGCCAGTGAGCAGATTGCATTAGTGGGAGGAATGCCAAGGTTCCACCTATCAAATTACACAGCGGGTAAGTATAAAACGGCAAGGTGATGTGGCTCTGACAGACTGAGTGACCCACAATCCATCTTCTTGTCTGTGTGCTGTGTGTTTGAGTCTTTCACTATGGCATTCGGGAAGACTATTCTTATTTTCTTTTTGATTGCAATTGTTCTACTACCAGACCAAGGAGTAGGAGCAACAAAACCTGTAAGTTGCAAGTTTTGTATTCGATTATTTATCACTACGGTAGTTTCCAGCTTGCATTATCTATCTATCTATCTATCTATCTATCTATCTATCTATCTATCTATCTATCTATCTATCTATCTATCTATCTATCTATCTATCTATCTATCCAACAATCTATCAATAATATATGTAAGTAATGGAAATACAGTCCCGGGGATGGATAATTTGGTGAGGAAGTATACTATTTCTGTAGCACTGCTCCTCCCAAGGTTGTGTAGGATGACCCCTCAAGTGGCCTAGTAGGCATACACCCCATTTACCCCAGTATACTTACTTCTTAGTAGCTCCTAGGCTACATCTACGGCCAAGTTGGGATCCTTGGCATGTAGTGGGTCACAGAAGATGGACTCTTCTCTGGGAGAGGTCCCATGAGAAAAAACAAACAAAAAAAACCCCACAGATTAGCTAGATGAATTTGAATTTCCAGACCCAAGATTCCCATGTTTGCTTCCTTCTAAAGCCGCGTACACACGGCCGGACTTCCGGACAGAAAAAGTCCGATGGGAGCTTTCGGTCGGACATTCCGACCGTGTGTATGCCCCATTGGACTTTTTCTGTCGGCACTTCCGATGGAGTCAGATAAAGAACATGTTCTAAATTCTTCTGCCATAACAACGATATCCGCCGCCAAAGTTTGGACGTACATCGGCGTGCGACAGTCGGCGAGTGGTTAAAAGCTCAAAAAAGTGAACAAAGCTCAGAATGGCTACAGCCAAGCTGTTACAAGCAAGCAGACACCAAAATTAAATACATTAAGGGGTTGGTGTACTAAAACTAAAAAGTGCAAAATCTGGTGCAGATGTGTATGGTAGCCAATCAGCTTCTAACTTCAGCTTGTTTAACCACTTGCATATAGCAGTATGACGGCGGCAAAGTGGTTTCAATATCCTGACTGGGCGTCATATGACGTCCTCAGGATATTGAGCCCCTGCACGCCCCCGGGGGGGCGCATCGCGTTGATCGTTGTTGCGGTGTGTCAGTCTGACACCCCACAACACTGATCTAGGTAAAGAGTCTCTGACGGAGACTCTTTACCACGTTATCAGTCGTGTCCAATCACGGCTGATCACGATGTAAATAGGAAGAGCCGGTGATCGGCTTTTCCTCACTTGCATCTGACAGACGAGAGTAGAGGAGAGCCGATCGGCTGCTCTCCTGACAGGGGGTCTCTGCTGATTGTTTATCAGCACAGCCCCCCCTCGGATCGCACCCAGGACCACCAGGGAAGCCGCCCAGGACCACCAAGAAAGCCATCCACACTGGACCACCAGGTATGCCCCCTAGACCCCCAAGGAAATACTAATCTGTGCCCAGGCAGCTGCCAATCAATGCCCAGGCAGCTGCCAATCACAATGCCTACCACTGCCAATGCCACCAGGGATGCCTATCAGTGCCGCATATCAGTGCCGCATATCAGTGCTGCGTATCAGTGCCCATCAGTGCCACGTATCAGTGCCCATCAGTGCCGCCTATCAGTGCCCAGCAGTGCGGCCTATCAGTGCCCATCAGTGCCACCCATAAGAACCCATCTTTGCAGCCTTTCAGTGCCCATCAATGTCGCCTATCAGTGCCCATCAGTGCCACCCATGAGTGCCCATCAGTGCCGCCTATCAATGCCCATCAGTGCTGCATATCAGTGCCACCCATCAGTGCTGCCTACCAGTGCCCATCGTCAGTGCCCGTCAGTGCCAGCTCATTGGTGCCACCTCATCAGTGCCGCCTTACCAGTGCCCATCACTGAAAGAGAAAACTTACTTATTTACAAAATTTTTGATCAGTAACAAAAGCAAAACTTTTATTTCAATCAAAATTTTCGTCCTTTTTTAATTTGTTTAGTAAAAAATAAAAACCGCAGAGGTGATCAAATACCAACAAAAGAAAGCTCTATTTGTGGGAACAAAATGATAAAAATTGAGTTTGGGTACAGTGTTGTATGACCGCGCAATTGTCATCCAAAGTGCGACAGCGCTGAAAGCTGAAAATTGGTCTGGGCAGGAAGGTGTATAAGTGCCCTGTACTGAAGTGGTTAATAAAGCTTTGACACAAAAAAAATTAAAAAAGGAAGCTGGTTGGTTTCTTTGCAGAGCTGCACCAGATTTTGCAATTTGAAATTTTAGTAAATCAACCCCTATGGCTTAATGCAAGGTTCCTAAATCTCATGTCACAGTTTTACTGAGCTGTACAACATCAGATGTAGTGCTACTTAACATCACTAATCTCGGGTGGTATAAGCATAGTTAAAAAAAAAAATCCTGGATTTCTTTGATGTAAACTTGGTGATTTACTTAAAGCAGTATTAAAGCCAAAAACAGAAATGCATTATATTGCAGCTTACCAGATGTAGTGGCCGTGTTATTCAAATTTTTAGTTTTTTCTTTTTGCATGGTGATCCTGCCAGTAAGTCTGCTATTTTTTTTGTTTTGTTTTAGCTTCTCTTAACAGACCAAGCTGTCCAGCAGAAAAAGCAATTAAGAGGTTGAGACAAACCATTTAATGGTCAGCTTTTATCCATTTATGTACAACCTTTATCCCAAAAAACCTTTAACCCAAAAAGAAAAAAAAAATGATGTAACTGTAAAGTATAAAACTATGGACAATTTTTTATTTTTATTTTGGATAGAATAAGGGAGGGTTATATCCCTTGTCAGATTTTTTTTCGCCATCTGTGCCCCATTGGGGAGATTTCCCTTCACTTCCTGTCCCATAGCCAAACAGGAAGTGAGAGGAAATCCCTGCAAATTAGGGGAAAATCTTGGGGAACCCCAGGTCACCAGAACTAGTGTCCTCATTGGAAGATTTCCCCTTTATTGCTTTTCCTGGGAAAAAAATCAAAATTTGAGATGTTCTTTTTACTTCACTTTCAATGATAATGATAAACAGGATGTATAGAGAGGGTGAATCTCCCTAATGGAGGCACAGACAGTGAAAAAAACTGACAGGCGTTCTAATTCATCTCCACTCTATCCAAAAGGGAAAAAAACACTTTTGCCTTTAGTTATACTTTCATTTGTTAGATCCATCTAAATCTGCTAGAACATCTAATGCCCTGTACACACGATCGGTTTAGCCGTTGGAATAAACTCCGAAGGTTTCTCCGACGTTTCAAGCGGTCTTGCCTACACATGGTTAATCCAAAGTCCGACCGTCCAGAACGTGGTGACGTACAACACGTACGACGGGACTAGAAAAAGGAAGTTCAATAGCCAGTAGCCAATAGCTTCCGTCTCGTACTTGCTTCAGAGCATGCGTCGTTTTTGGTCCGTCGGAACAGCATACAGAGGAGCGGTTTTCCCGATAGGAATTGGTTCCGTCGGAAATATTTAGAACATGTTCCATTTCTAGGTCCGTCAGAATTTTTGGAAAAAAAAGTCCGATGAGGCCTACACACGATCGGAATAGACGATGAAAAGCTTCCGTCTGACTTTTGCTGTCGGACATTCCGCTCGTGTGTACGCGGCATACCACTATGCACTCCCCAGAATGACAATTTTGCTGTCCAAGGGTGTCTCCCTTGCTTCTCCATCCAGGAGGGAAGTGTGTCTTAGGGTAAGAATAAAGGGGGGGGGGGCGAACCTAAAACAGAAATCTAAAGCAGCCACCCTATTTTAGACCCTGTTCAAACTTGAACATTTTTCAGCTTGGAGCTCGATGCTCAGAAACCCTCAACAAGCAAAATACCATTTATTTCAATGGCCCCTGTTCACATTTGAGAGTTTTGCCGCCTGTAGCAAACGCCTGTCGCTCAAAAAAGTACATGAGCTTCTGCTTCATGTTACTACTGCAGCCAAACAGACCATTGCAAAAGGTCTGGAAATCCTCCTCCTTGTATGTACTCAAGACAAAGCATCGCGTAACTCAAGCACTGATCCACGCAAAACTAGAAGCTGTTCTACTGGACAAGGTGCACCAATTTGTGAAGCTTTGGAACCCCTGGGTGGTCCATTATCTACCCCCCTGGCTTCGTCGAGAGCTTTCTGCTCCCGTAATTACCCATATGTGCACCCTCTACTCTGACCTTGGGTCTGTCACCACTCTTTCTCTTTCCCCCAAGGGGGTATATTCTCTCCCCCTCCCCCCTTTCTCACCCTACCTCGCCTTACTTCCTTACCCTCCCCTCCAGCCTCCCCAGCCCTTCTGTTCTCTGGTTCTCCATCCTTCTTGTACTCTTAGTCCCCATCTTTTCCTAGTTCTCCTCCACAGCCTCTCCACGCTCGTTGGAGACCTTCCAATGGGCTTGCCCCTTGGCTTGCCCTCGCCACCCACCCCTATCTGCAGTCTCCCAGTACTCTTGGGCTATTCGGTACCCCCCCCACTCTTTGTGGGAGTGCCAAACGGCTACCTTTGTTTCATCCTGTACAAAGATAAGGGTTCCCTTACCTATATATCCCCCCCTCCCAATTTTTTGTTGTCGTGTTGACTATACACAGTCTTTCAGCCTACTTCTACATGCCTTTTCAGAGGATTATCCTCCGGCACCACTTGTTATGCAACCTTTTATCTATACATGGCTATTACCATATTCAATACATATGGAGTAGAATTTTCTGTGTATTATTACCTGTTGTACTATGACCTGTACCTCTGTACTGGAACCCTTTTCTTATTTCTCAATAAAATATTTGAACAAGAAAAAAAGCCCATGAGCTATTTTTCAGGCAGATTTGAGCGTGTTTGTCCCCGTAGACTTCAATGGAAAACTCCCGAACAGCAAGAAATTAGCGTTTTTTTAGGCTAGGGAAGGTTATACATCAAGAGTGATACATTGTTACACTTGAAATTGCACTATCCGATGTATGGAAATGCCCCAATGCATTTCGACCTCAAAGGTTATGGTCTTCTTCAGGGGGTCCTTACATTTCTATAAATACATCAAGAGGACAGATTTCAATATTCTAATTGTCATGTGATTTAATATCCAATACAGTATCATTTATTATGTCTACATTGTTTCGTGTTTGATTTATGTAATCATAGTGTATTTACCCTTTCCGCCAGGAAGGCTCGCTTAACCAGAGACTTCTTTAAAAAAACAGATAATCCTCTCAAGTACGATCTCGGACCCACTGAGAGCCTGTCCATGCCCTTAACCCAAGGGGGCGACTTACTAAACGACTTACGATTTACTAAAACTGAAGCGTGTAAAATCTGGTGCAGCTGTGCATGGTAGCCAATCAGCTTCTAACTTCAGCTTGTTCAATTAAGCTTTGACAATAAAAGCTGGATGCTGATTGGTTTCTATGCAGAGCTGTACCAGATTTTGCACCCTCCAGTTTTAGTAAATCAACCCCCTAAATTTGGTTGATTTACTAAATGAATAGAGCATGTTCACTTTTAGTAAGTTTTCACTTTCCAAGTTGCATTTTCACGTATCCTAGAGAAACAAAGTGAAAATCCACTTTACAAAGGAAATTCAATCAGGTGCAAGGAAAAAAATAAAAAATAAATAAAAAATAAAATTGTAATCAATTATTAAGTTGATGAGGTGACAGGTCTTCTACTACACCAAGAGGTAAGAAAACATTAAACTCTGTGTTATAACCACTTCATAATATGTGAAAAAAATGTCCATGATTAAATTAAATACACATTCGGTTAATACATTTATAAAGTGACAGGTGCTTTTTATGGACCAAAAATAAAAAACATTAATCTCTATAGTAGTAAATATAAATGACCAATCTATGAGCGCTCCCCTTATGCTACTGCACTCACTGGTGCAAGGAAATGTTTAAAAAATTGGAATTTGGCTCAAACGTGATTTGACCATTGAAGTTAATTCCATTTCATTTACTGAGTTAAGTGAATTTTCTCCTGAAAAATGAGCTTCATTTTATTCGCTCCATGATCCACGAAAATTCACTTTGAAAGTGAACATGTTCTCCTGCATTACAAATCAGGGTTACTGTATAACAGGTCAATAGAAAGTACAGGCTGGCAACTCGACAGCTTCTCCATAGAAAATATTTATCTAAGCATTACAGCAATAAAATCATCCAGAAATGTTGACGCGTTTCGGCCATGCGTCAGCATTTTTGGATGATGTTATTGCTGTAATGTCTAAATAAATATTTTCTATTGGAGAAGCTGTCGAGTTGCCGGCCTGTACTTTCTATGGATCTTTTGTGAGCTTAATTAGCTAGAGCACCGATTACTCTGCACACCAACTATACTATATAGCGGTAGAGCTTGGGTGAGTTTTTCTCTTGCTACTGTATAGCAGGGGTCTCCAAACTTTTTAAACAAAGGACCAGTTTATTGTCCTTCAGACTTCAGAGGGGCCGGATTGTGGCAAGCAGGAGTGGACATTTTCCTGGCAGTAAATATTGCCACATTTAGTATTGGGGGAGGAATAGTGCCCCATCCTTTGTATCATAGGAAGTGGCCGAACCTCCCCCCCCCCCGTGGGAGACAGACGGAGGACAGGATGGCGGCAATCGCCCAATACATGTACGTTGCAGAAAAAAACATAGACAGAGGTTTACGCAATGTGATGAGTGAAGACTTCCCCTCCAAGAAAGCTATTAACCCTTGGCAGGCAGTATGAAGTAGCCTATATTGGGCTTATTCAATTAGACAAAGATTACATGGAAAGAGTAAAACACAGTGGCGGCCTGTCCGTCAATTCCTGATTCCCCTCCCGGGTGAACAGGAGGTGGGTCCTAAGACTCCCTGGCCAATCGGGTCTCAGGACCTGCTTCCTGATTGGCTAGGAGGAGAATCAGGAAGACAATAGCGAATATTAATTTGCTATTGTCACACAATTGGGCAGGTTTCTGCTCCCCGAGCCCACCCTTTTTTGAAGCCAATTAGAGCCTCAGGCTCTAATCATGTGCTTAAAAAAAAAAACTGTTGGAAACCATGCATCCGGCGCCCTGCATGTAGATTAGGGGACGGCACGTGGATTAGGGGGGCGGTGCCCTGTGCCCTGAATGGATGGGCTGCCACTGATCATAGGGAAGAATAGTGCCCCATTGTTGGTGTCGGTGGGAGAAATGATTCCCCATTTTTGGTGTCAGATGGCAGAATAGTGTCTTGTACCAGTGGGAGGAATAGTGCTCCAAAGGCTGGATAAAGGCAAGCAAAGGGCCACAGTTTGGAGACCACTGCTGTATATTGAACTGCAGGTAATCAAAGTGAAACCATGGGCAAAATAGCAAATAAAATTAAGTATGTGATCCAATCTAACATTAACACAGCAGTTTTATTTGTTCTGAGTCCCCCATCCCCCTTCCCGTAAATAGTTTTATACATTTTTGATCCTGCTAGCAGATCTGTTAGGAAACAAAGTTGTATGTATTAAAATGTGCATTTCTTTTCTTTGTAATTTAACGTTATGTTTTCTTTTATTCTTTTTTTTTTTTTTTTTTTTTTACAGAAAAAAAAACGTGAGTATTTCTATGTTTGTATGATTAAATTTATGCCAGGACAAAAAAAATATATATATATATATATATATATATATATATATATATATATATATATATATATATATATATATACATATTATATATGTATATATATAAAAGTAAGGTCCATAAAGACATGGATGAGCGAGTTTGAGGTGAGGGAACTTGACTTGGAGTCCTCAACCTAATAGAACACCTTTGGGATTAATTAGAGCAGAGACTGCGAGCCAGGCCTTCTCATCCAACATCAGTGCCTGACCTCACAAATGCCATTGTGGAAGAATGGTCAAACATTCCCATAGACACACTCCTAAACCTTGTGGACGGCCTTCCCAGAAGAGTTGAAGCTGTTATAGCTGCAAAGGGTGGACCAACTCAATATTGAACCCTACGGACTAAGACTGGGATGCCATTAAAGTTCATGTGCGTGTAAAGGTGAGCGTCCCAATACTTTTGGTAATATAGTGTATGTTGCGGCTTTAACCGCTTCAGCCCTGGAAGATTTTACCCCTTCCTGACCACAGCACTTTTTGCGATTCGGCACTTCGCCGCTTTAACTGACAATTGCGCGGTCGTGCGACGCTGCACCCAAACAAAATTGATGTCCTTTTTTTCCCACAAATAGAGCTTTTGTTTGGTGGTATTTGATCATCTCTGCGGTTTTTATTTTGTGCGTTATAAACAAAAAAAAGAGCGTCAATTTTGAAAAAAACGCAATATTTTTTACTTTTTGCTATAATAAATATCCCCCGAAAATATATAAAAAAACTATTTTTTCCTCAGTTTAGGCCGATATGTATTCTACATATTTTTGGTAAAAAAAAATCCCAATAAGCGTATATTGAATGGTTTACGCAAAAGTTATAGCATCTACAAAATAGGGGATAGTTTTATGGCATTTTTATTATTATTTTTTTTTTACTAGTAATGGCGGCGATCTGCGATTTTTATCAGGACTGTGACATTATGGCGGACACATCGAACACTTTTGATACATTTTTGCCATTTTTACAGTGATCAGTGCTATAAAAATGCATTGATTACTGTAAAAATGTCACTGGCAGTGAAGGGGTTAACACTAGGGGCGATCAAGGGGTTAATGTGTTCCCTAGTGTGTGTTCTAACTGTAGGGGGGAGGGGACTGTGTAGGGGAGATGACAGATCACAGGTCATACTCTGTATGAACAGACAATCTGTCACTTCTCCTTTCAGAGAACCGGAAACTGTGTGTTTACACATACAGATCCCGGTTCCCCGTGTGCCCCGATTGATTGAGGGAGCCCGGCGGTGATCACGACCGCAGGGCATTTGCATCGGCTCCGCGAGCGAGCAGGAGGTGCGCGTGCGCCCCTAGTGGCCACAGGACGAAGCGACGTTACGTAACGTTGTTTCGCCCAGCCGAGCCATTCTGCCGCAGTACAACTGGTTGGCAAGTGGTTAAAGTAGTTTACCGAGGTTATGGCTGAAAATATAAGCCATAACCCTGGTATCATTTTTTACAGTCGGCAGTTGGCTTTCTCATGAAAGCGTTCCGGGCGGCTCACGAGCCACAGGAGCGCTTTCAGAAGCTGCGGGAGGGGACGTCCAATGGTGTGGCATTCTGCTCCCACAGGCGATCAAAGAGTAGATCCTCTTTGATCACCTCTATGGCCTTGGAGAAAGGGTGGAAGTAATTTTTTTTTTTTTTTAGTTAGGTTAAAAGTGATTGTAAAGTCTCTTTTTATTTTTTTATTTTCAATAGAAATAACAAACATGTTATACTTACCTGTTCTGTGTAATGGTTTTGCACAGAGCAGCCCAAATCCTCCTCTTCTCAAGTCCCTCTTCTGTGCTCCTGGCCCCTTCCTTCTGTTGAGTGCCCCCACAGCAAGCAGCTTGCTATGGGGGCACCCGAGCCGAGCCGCTGATCCCTGTGTGTATTCCGACATGGAGCTGTGGGTCGGCCCCGCCCCCCTCTCTCCTGATTGGCTAACTGACTTTGATTGACAGTAGCTGGAGCCAATGGCGCCGCTTCTGTGTCTCAGCCAATCAGGAGGGAGAGTCTCGGACGGCCGAGACACCCATGGACATCGCTGGACAGAGATGGGGCTCAGGTAGGTAATAGGAGGGGCTGCTGCACACAAAAGGCTTTTTATCTTAATGCATAGAATGCATTAGGTTAAAAAAACTTTTGACTTTACAACTCCTTTAAGTCAAAAGATCACTTTTTTTTTTTTTGATCTTTTGCTTTTAAAGGTAAAGAAGAGGTTTGGAGTCTTTTTGACCCCAGATCCCTCCATAAAGAGAACCTGATACCCTTATTTATATTACAGGGGATGTTTACATACAAAAGTAATCAACAAAAAAAAAGAACAAGAAATAAAATAAGGGACAGTGTAAAAATAAAAAGTAAAATAAATAAGCAAAAAAAATGAAAGCGTCCCCACCCCTCCAGACTTGCGTGCAGAAGCGAGCGCATATGTATGTCGTGCACACATATGTGAACAGCATTGGCACCACACATGTGAGGTATCGCCATGAACGTTAGAGCGAGAGCAATAATTCTAGCGCTAGACCTCCTCTGTTACTCTAAACTGGTAAACCTGTAAAAAATTAAAAGCGTCGCCTATGGAGATTTTGAAGTACCGTAGTTTGTCACAACGCAATTTTAAAGCCTGACATGTTAGGTATCTATTTACTTGCCGTAACATCATCTTTCATATTTTACAAAAAAAAAAAAAAAAAAAAATGGGTGCATATTGTGTTTTTTTTTTTTTAAATTCATTACAGTGTATTTTTTCCCCAAAAATTGTGTTTGCAAAACCGCTGCGCAAATACTGCGTGACATAATAAATTGCAATGATCAACATTTTATTCCTTGGGGTCTCTGCTAAAAAAAAAAAAAAAAAAAAAAAATTAATGGTTAAGGGTTATAAGTAATTTTTTAGCAAAAAATACTCATTTAAACTTGTCAACAAAAAGTGCCAGAAAACGCCTGCTCTTAAAGTGGGATGAGGGTCAGGGGACTGCTAGAGGCCAGAAATAGGAGGTCAAAACTGTTTATATAGGCAGACATGTGGCAGCTTCATCAACATAATTTCAGACAAACATCTAACATGTAACCATTTGCAAAGTGCTGTTGTACAGCCTAAAGCCCATCTCTAGGCACAACTAATTTTATCTTCACACTATACCTCACCTGGTGTCATTCATACACCCCAATCTAGTGCAGTGGGGAGCCGGAAATACTTCTCCCTAAATATTTATATAGCTCAATGGAGCTTAGACAACTCCTAAAATAGTCAAAAAAAAAAATTAAGCTTTTATGTGGCTAATAATGATTAAAAAATAAATAAATAAACCTTTGCCTTGAGTTAGGCTTTAAATTATTTTATTGACAGGTTTTTTTTTTTTTATAACTGACAGTTTTTATTATTTTTTTCACAAAAATATACAGCGCTACAGCATTGGGTACAGGGAGAAAAAAAAAAGAGATCATAATATCACAGTTCAATTTGACACACAATCAGCTGAGCGTTGAACGACAAAGCCGTTCAATGTAAACGGAATGAGTTTACTGGATTATAATACATCTCAAACAGTATATCCGTTAGCACCCTTTGCACAAATGTATAAACTCATAAAAAAAGAGAGAAGGAAAAGAGTAAAGAAGGAGGGAAGAGGGGAGAGAGGACGGCCACCCATCTCCAGAGTCCAGGACAGCCCGGGGAGGAACGGGTCATAAATACGTAAATGACACAGATCATTAGGTCGCAGGAGTCTCCAACAGGACCCAGGGTCCCAAATACGGTTATGCTTATCAAGAGTATCATTTAATGAGGCTGTAAGATATTCCATTCTCTTAACATCTCTGATCCTGGAGTGCAGCTCAGTCAGTGAGGGGGGTTCTCTTTTTTTCCACTTTAGAGCCACCAAACAACGTGCTGCAGTAAGCACATGGGCTAAGAGTTTTTTGGATATTTTAGAGAAGGTGGCAGGTGGGAGGACCAAGAGAAAAATCTTCGGATCAAGGAGCACTCCAGTATCAAAGATGGACTGGAGTAAGGATTGTACCATACCCCAGTAAGGCATGATTAGAGGGCAAGTCCAATAGACATGAAATAATGTCCCCCTATCTTTATAACATCTCCAGCAACGGAGGTCAGCCGTGGGGTATATGGAGTGGAGCAGGTCAGGGGTCTGATACCAATGAAATAAAATCTTATATTGATTCTCTTTATAAAGCGTGCATATGGAGCTTTTAGTAGCCTGGGTCCATATGGATTGCCAGGTCTTTAAAGATAGGTCTGTACCCAGCGCCTGCTCCCACTTAGCCATATATGGATGTCGCGGCCCATCCAGTGAGAAATCTGTGACCAGTATCTGATAGGCGCGGGAAATCATGCCCTTAGGGGACGAACCCTCTAAACATAGCTTTTCGAAGTCTGTTAAGGGAGAAAATCTTAAGTTCGACCCTAGTGATTGTGCATAATGGCGTAGTTGTAGATAACTGAAAAAAGCCTGTTTAGGAATATCAAAAGCCTTTTGCAGTTCTTGGAAGGATCTTAGCAATCTGGTTTTAGGGTCAATTAGTTGGCCATAACGAAATATGGCCTTATCCATCCAGAAATGGGACATCTGTGAGGTTAAGCTGTCAGAAATATTGGGTGTAAATAGAAATGAGGTGACTGGGGAAGATGTGGTGGAGAGCGGATATTTCGATTTGGCCTGTCGCCATAGTGTGCGTAAGAGGGCCATTGGTCCTAACAATTGTACGCTGCCAGGTGGTATATCAGAGCCCCAAAGCATGGAGTTTGGGTGGATGGGGGCTAACCATAACTTCTCTATCTGTGTCCATCTATTGTAGGCATGTAGGGTACACCAGGAGGCTATAGGTCTTAATTGAGCTGCTAGATAATACTTAGCTATGTTGGGGAACGCCAGTCCACCTTGATTACGTGGAGCATATAAAACCGATCTGGCAACGCGATGTCTTTTATAATTCCAGAAAAAGTTTATCAGGTCACCCTGAAGTTTTTTTAGGTGTGAGCACGGGATGGGAATAGGGAGCGTCTCAAAAAGATACAGAAGTCTGGGTAGTATCGTCATCTTCAAGGTTGCAAGTCTACCAAAAAGGGACAATTTCAAAGATTTCCATTTAGTTAGGGAGGCTCTGATAGAGGTAAACATTTGGGGAAAGTTAGCTTTATATAGAGTATCGTATGTGGGTGTAATATGTACCCCAAGGTATTTTAAGGAAGAGGACTGTCAAGAATATGGAAATGTTTGTGAAAGTGTTGATAATGTATGGGGGGATAGATTGAGAGGAAGAACCTCCGTTTTGGAACTGTTAATTTTATAACCCGAGAGGGTGCTATATCTATCCAGCTCAACCTGTAAGTTCGGGAGAGATATATGAGGTTGGGTGAGAGTTAGAAGGACATCATCCGCAAATAGGGAAATCTTAAAATCTCTAGTACGGACTGGAATACCATGAATACTTGGGTTATTTCTGATATGGGCTGCTAGCGGTTCAATGCATAGGGCATATAAAAGAGGGGAAAGTGGACAACCTTGGCGGGTCCCGTTAGAAATCAGAAAGGTAGGGGAAGTGGCAAAGTTAGTGCGAACCTGGGCCGTAGGGGCCGAGTATAGGTGGGTAATAGCTCGGAGGAATGGGCCTCCAATACCAGCCCGATTGAGAGTCGCGAACAGGAAAGGCCAGCCCAGCCTGTCAAAGGCTTTTTCAGCATCCAGACTAAGCAGTATTGCCTCCATTGTGTTCCTGTTCGCAACCTCAATCAGGTCGATAACCCTCCGGGTGTTATCCCCAGCCTGTCAAAAAGGGATAAATCCCACTTGGTCTCTATGGACCAGGGATGGCATGAAGTTGTTTAATCTATTTGCCAGCAGTTTCGTAAACATTTTTAAGTCTGTATTGAGGAGTGCTATCGGTCTGTAATTGGACGGAAGAGTGTGGTCTTTTCCTGGTTTTGGGATTAGTGTCTGGTAGGAATTTTGCATATCTCTGGGGATGGGTGTGTCAGAAAGAAATGAATTAAAGAGATTTGTCATATGGGGGAGTAAATGTGGTAGGAACGTCTTGTAGTAGAGGTACGGTAGTCCATCAGGTCCAGGGGCTTTATTATTTGGCAGTAGTTTAATTGTTTCTGTTACTTCCTCCTCTGTAATGGAGGCGTTAAGAGTCTCCAGAGCAGAGGAGGTGAGCCTAGGGGTATCCGCGTCTGCTAGATAGGTATGGATGGCCTGGGACAGGTCAGGAGGGGATGGGTTGTGCGGGACATTTGGATCATTATACAGTGCAGAGTAGAAATCATGAAAAAGCTGTGCTATTTTGTTAGGGTGGGACTGAAGGATGCCATTTGTGTCTCTAAGATGTGTAGTGGTAGTTGTTGCTGCTTTGTCACGAAGTTGTTTCGCCAAGAGCGTGTGTGGCTTGTTGGCTTTGTCGTAATAAGTCTGTCTAAGCCTAATCAACGCCTTTTCTATCTTACCCAAGTCAATATCTCTCAATCCAGCCCTAACACTGATGAGTTCTCTAAGGATTGCTAGGGACGGGGATGTGAGCAAGCGTGCTTCTAAATGTTTAAGTTTGTCTAAAAGGGCGCTGCGTGTTGTATTAGTGTTTCTTTTCAGGGCAGTGGAGAGCGAGATACATTGGCCTCGGAAAACCGCCTTATGGGCTTCCCACAAAGATGGGGCGGAGATCTCAGAGGAACAGTTTTCCGCAAAGTACAGCTTCAGAGTTTGTTCTAGTTCTATTCTAGATGTTTAAGTAGAAAGTCGTTTAGACGCCAATGGCATTTACGAAAGGAGCTTGGGGAGAGTGCCAGGGAGAGCGTAATCGGGGCATGATCCGACCAAGAAATGGCCTGAATGTCTGAGTCCATGCATGTTCGCAAAGTCGGAGCATTAACAAAAAAATAATCTAGTCGTGAGTGGGACATATGGGGATGGGAATAGAAAGTAAATTGTTTAGCTGATGGGTAGGTGGTACGCCAGGCATCAAACAGAGCATATTTCCTAGTTAGTTGGCGAAACTGGGTGGCTGTTCTATTGGCGGTTACTTGGGTTTTCCTCTGACCCACCGAGTGTTTATCAAGGCCCGGAGAATGGACGAGGTTAAAATCTCCTCCGATCACCAAGTACTGATGGGGGGCCTCAAACAGGCGATCAAAGACCTTAGACAAAAAGGGAATTTGATTCGTGTTTGGGGCATAGACATTGCATAGAGTGATATTAGCACCTCTCCAAAGGCCTCGGACGATGAGGTAGTGTCCTAATGGGTCAGAATATAGAGATTGTAACTGGAAGGGGGAGCCTTGCTTAAAAAGGATTGCTACCCCTGCCCGTTTATGTGGGCCAGAGGCCTTGTATATGTGAGGATACTGTCGTCGTGCAAATGTCATGGTGCCCATTTTAGTAAGGTGAGTCTCCTGAATGAAAATAATGTCAGCTTTAGACCGTTTAAACTCTCGTAACGCTAGGCTTCTCTTAACATTCGAGTTAAGGCCTTTTACGTTTAGTGAAAATATGTCAATCATGGTGGATACTTTGGGGGAGGAAACGGTAGCTTACCTAGTGGATGTAGTAGAGCCTTGGTGTATAGGAGGTCCATGAAGCGGGTCTTCATGGTGAGTGCGGTTTGGAGGTCTGCGACCCCCCGAACATGAACCGGGTCCCGGAGATGGGTGGCGCCCAAAAGGTTGAGAGGGAGAAAGAGAAGAGGAATGGAAATAACAGTAGGAGAAAAGCAAAGAAAAAAGTGCAAAAAACAGAAAAAAAACACAAAGATTAGTACAAAATTAGGGTTAGTTAACCATTCACAATATAACCCACCTACACGAAGTGGTGGGCTGGGAAACTCCGGAGGGCCCCCTCTGACATAGGAGGCAAAAGTGCCAGCGTCAGAAAAAATAGGAAAGGGAGCCATTCAGAGAGCCCCGGGGGAGAGGAGAGGATAAACCCAAGGAGGGGGTGACCCCCTTCCGGGCCTGCCTGCATCTAAATTCAAAAAAGAAAAACTAAGTAACAGAAAAAACATGGAACCTGCATTTGTCAACTGGCAACCGACATATCTATAATCATAACTATGACCCAAAAAAAGAAACCAATGAGACTATTGATTCGTGGAGGAAGGGGAGAGAGATAGAGTAAGTGAGTGGGTATAGGTAGATAAAGGAGAGGGGGGATGGAGAGGAGAAGAGGGGGAGAAGGGAGAAAGGGGAGAAGGTAGGGAAAAAGAGGGTGTGTGAGAGAGAGGAGGAATAAGGGGGAGGGGGGATGGCATATCCCGGCTAGCTGTGCAAGTCCTATCTAAAACTTATAGTCACAATCAAACATGTATTGCTAACATAAAGAGAGCCTGCTTGCTGAGTAGGCCCAAACTATAGATGAATAGGATGAGCAGGATATATCTGCGGGTTCTCAGGCAGAAAAATAGGAAGAGACAAACAGAGTAAGTCTGGTGTCAGACATCTGGGTGGAGAAGGAGTTCAAATGAGCAGCAGTTCATCTCTGACGAGGTGGTGGGGAAGGACCCGCAGATCGCGGTCTTGTGCGTTTCCGGCCAGTGACTTGGATCCAAGGGTCTGGGCGAGGTGGGGGTGCTGGCAACGGTTCCCATCCAGGGGTAGGTGGGACCGGAATATCCAATTCCCTGCAGAAAAATTGAAGATCTTCTGGATATCGGAGGGTTGTGGACCTTCCATCTTTTTTTGCCGTGAGACTAAAGGGGAAGCCCCAATGATAGCGAAAGTCATGTTCTCTTAACAGGGTGAGAAGTGGTTGCAAAGATCGTCTTTGTTGGAGGGTGATCCATGATAGGTCTGGGAAAAGTTGTATGGAGGCCCCGTCAAAATCAATGGCATGCATGTTTCGCACCTTTCTCATAATATCCTTTTTAAGGGTGTAGTTGTGCACCCTGCAGATCACATCCCGTGGGCGGGATCCTGGCCCACAGGGGCGCAAAGCTCGGTGTGCACGATCCAGCTTAACTCGCTGATGTTCCGGGCGACCTAAAATGCTATTGAAAATGGCTTGCAAAGTCACATTCAGGTCTTCCTCTTGTGTCGCCTTCGGAAGGCCTCGGACCCTAATATTGTTACGCCTACCTCTATTGTCGAGGTCTTCAAGGTGGCGTTGGAAGTCCCTAAGGGTAGTGGCTTGTGAGGTTAGGCGATCATGTATTTGCGAGATTTCGAATTTAGTGTCATTTGTTTCCTCCTCTAAAGATGCGACTTTAGTGGACAATTGATGAAGATCAGTGCGAAGCATGCTAATCTCTGTTCTACAAGTGTCCCGCACTTCTTGAATGAGCATACGGAAGTCTTGTTTTGTGGGCATACAACGAACGTAATCTCGCCAAGATGTACATGCTTCAGGGTCAGGGTCAAAATCTGATGTAATGTGGGCATGGGAGCCCTGCACTACGGCCGAATAGGAGGCTGGCATGGGGGATCCCCTCTGAGGTGGTAGTGAAGGGGGAGTAGTGCTGGATTGCTTAGTTAGCAATGGGCCTTGCGGGCTCCCCGTGTGTGAATAAGCCCCCTGGGATCCTGAAGGCCTTGGGGCCTGGGAAGGTGCTGGAGCCTGGACTGTGTCTCTCTGGAAAGGGGAGAGAGAGGGGGCTCTGTCCCTATGTGGCTGGGAGCGTTGTGGCAGGGAACGGGGGTCCCATTCCGGAGCATAGGAGTCCCAGGAAGGAGATGGCTGGCCGGAGGATACAGAGGGCGCAGGCCCTATAAGGCATGGAGGAAAAGTCTGTGACAGGCTGCCCAGTATATGGCTTCCGGAGGGGGGGGGGGGCGATTGAAAGGTCAGCAGGGGGGATCGGAGAGTGTGTAGTGGGCAGGTCACCTTCGGTTCCGTACCTGTTGTTCCTGCGGTCAATGGAGGCTTGCGGAGAAGGTGATGGAGAGGTTGCTGTACGTGGCGCCGGCGCCATCTTGGCCTCGTGTTGTCCGGCCGTAGCTCCCTGCCTGAAATACTCGGTGATGAGCGGCGGGGGGACCGAGGAAGAGCGGGGTGGCGTGTCCTCTGGGGTCCGTTTCTTTATTTTTGCGCGGTTTGCCCATAATTAATGGCGAAGAAGTGCAGGTTCCAGCTATGTGCAGGCAGGCCGGAGCGGGAGCTTCAGTGAGACACGTCTGCTCGGGAAGCCATCCAAGCCACGCCCCCTATTGACAGGTTTTTATAGCCATACTGAGAGCAAACAGCTTCTTTTAGATATGTTTGGTTACATTGGGTTGTTTTCAAAATATTATTTATTTGTTCTTTTTTTTTCTGCATATCTGTCCCAAAATATTACTTATTTGTTCTTTTTTTTCTGCATATCTGTCCCTCTTTATAAATCTGATGCAGTGAGATTGGTAATGGCTTATACTGTCTTTTGCTGTAATCAATTACCAAAATAACAAATTGGGAGTCCGTTTTGGAATATTAAGAATATGTAATCTATTCAGTAATCGTTTATCATTACCCATGGAATGCTTTTTTCCTTTTATAGTCATCACTTAAATTTATTATGTTGTTATGAATTTATTTATTATTATTATTTTTTATTATTATTAGTTTTTTTATTGCTAATAGTAATATTATTATTAATAATTTTTCATCTACGTTATCATTATATTGCTTTTATTTTATTTTGTCATTACATAATGTTACCAGTGTTCCATTTGTCATGTATCTATTTATATTTATATTCATCTCTCAGTTCTCACTTTTCTTTCTTCTTTTTTTTCTTTACTTCTAGAAGCAACCAAAGGTAAGTTATTTCTTTTACAAATTGATCAAAGCAGCTTTCTCTTAAAAAAAAAAAAAAAAAAAAAAATGTCATCCAGTTATAGTTTGAACCCATTTCTGGCTTATGCAAGGTACTTGCTAGCACTAGACATATACTGAACGAAAATATTTGTTTTTTGTTATGATTCACTATTTACATAAATTAGTTTAGTTAAATTCATTGAATTCATTTTTGGAATTTGTTCCGTTGATTCGATTCTATTCAAAATTAGATTTTCGGAAGGTGGTTATATTCTATTCCATTCTATTCTATAGTTTTTTTTCTATTCTATTATTTTATTTTCTATTCTATTCTTCTCTTTTCTATTCTATTCTATTAATTTCTATTCTATTCAAATTCAAATTTGTTCAATTAGAAATTTCAGAAGATGGTTATATTGTTATATTCTTTCTATTATTTTCTACTGTTTTTTCTATTCTATTCTATTCTTTTATTTTATTTTCTATTCTATTCTTTTCTATTTTAATCCAAATTAGTTCTATTCACAATTCAAATTCCGGAAGATGGTTATATTCTATTTTATTCTATTCTATTCTATTCTTTTTTTCTATTCGAGTCTATTCTTTTATTTTCTTTTCTAGTCTATTATTTTCTATTCTATTCATATTCATATTTATTGTATTCAAATTTTGGGAAATGGGTATATTTTTTCTATTCTATTCTATTGTTTTTTCTATTCAAAATTTGAATTTCGGAAGATGGTTATATTCTTTCTATACCATTTTATTCTATTGTTTTTTTTTCTATTCTATTATATTCCTTTCTATTCTATTATTTCATTTTCTAATCAATTTTTTTATTTTCTATTATAATCTATTATTTTCTATTCTATTCGCAATCAAATTCTATATTCTATTAGAAATTTAAATTTCCGGAGATGGTTACATTTTTTCTATTCTATACTATTCTATTGTTTATTCTATTCTTTTCTAGTATTTTACTTTCTATTCTATTCTTTTCTATTTTAACCACTTACCGACCAGCCGCAGTACATATACTGCGGCAGGCCAGCTCTATTGCGGAAACGATGTACCTGTATGTTATTTCGTGCAATAGCCAGCGGGGGCGCCTGCATGCGCTGATTGGCCATAGGGCCATGCAATGTCCGCCGGCCACCCGTGATCGCTCCTCAGAGAGACAGGACGGCGGTCTGACGATTTAAGCAAGGCAGATCGCCGTCCTGTCAGGAACATGGATCTCTCTGTTCATACTGTAAGTATCCCCCACACTGTAAGAAAGCATCCCCTAGGGACACACTTAACCCTTTGATCGCCCCTGGTGTTAACCCCTTCCCTGCCAGTGCCATTAGTACAGTGACAGTGCATTTTTTTTACATGTGAATAACAAAAAATTTGTCAGAATTTCTAGCTAGCACCTTCTGTCCTGGCTCCTCTTTGCATCACTCATTTGGGAAGCACACTTGATGTTAATCATGCATGGAGATTTCCTAAATCCATTCTCACTTTATTTTCTTTTTTTTTCCCACTTCATTTGAATAAGGCAAAAAACCAGCAAGTAAGTACATTCTTTGTATAGATTTATCATACTGTGATCAGCAGCACTAAAATGCAAAAGGGTTTGAAGATAGGTTAAAGCAATGATCTTTAAAAAAAATGTAAACTAAATGTCATTAATATATTAATACCGCCATATTGTAAAAAAAAATGGTGAACTCTGGAGCACTTTTTATGGCACGGCAGAAAACACACATGGGCGGCTGTGATTGAGTTGCCATTGGACAGTTCAGACCATAGTCACAATGTACAGAGCCAATCAGGGTGATCAGTGGGCTGCATTCAACCCATTCACAACAGAGGAAGGGGAGTAGTGAATCTTAAAGTGGACTGACACCAATTATTGTAGGATTGTTTTTTTTTAAGGTGGTGATGGTGGCTGGGGGGAGGAGGGGGAGATATTCGGAGTTAGGGATTGTAAAACAGTTTGTTTTTAAAGGTAAAAAAATTAAAGGTACACCATATTGTCAAAAGTATTGGGACACCTGCCTTTACATGCACAATAACCAGTATGCGCCGCCCCACCCAGCAGTCACAAAAAAATATATATATATATTTTTTTTTTAAAAAGGCCCCTTTAAAAAAAAATAGAAATAGAAAAAAATATTCTTTAAGTGCAGTCTGTTCGGGCGCTGGACACAGTGCACTATGGGAAGCGCCACGTCAATGCAATCATGAGATTGCAGATGAGGCGCTTCATTTGCAGGCTTTTGACCTGCTTTGTGGCGCATTCCAAAGTGCCAAACAGCTTCCGCCTATAGTATTACTAAAGACGGGAGCTTTGTTGTTCAAGTTAAGGGGTTACTTCCGGTTTCCCTGTTCCACAGGGAAACCGGAAGTGACGTCGGCAGCTGCGTGGAACACACGGCCCGAGCGGAGCTGCCGGTACGGTAAGTAAGTATGAGACTCAGTGAGGCTGCATTTGATGGGCACAGTGAGGCTGCATTTGATGGGCACGGTGAGGCTGCATTTGATGGGGCACAGTGGCTTCATAAGATGGACACAGTGGCTGCATAAGATGGGCACAGTAGCTGTATTTGATGGGGCACAGTGAAAGCATTTGATGGCACAGTGGCTGCGTTTGATGGGCACAGTGGCTGGGTTTGATGGCACAGTGGCTGCGTTTGATGGTACAGTGGCAGCAATTAATGGGCATAGTGGCTACGATTGATTGGGTTTTTTTTCAGAATTTTTCAGTTTGTTTGCACCCCCCAAAAAATTTTGAGCACCAGCCGCCACTGTGCACCGCCCGATCTCACGCATGCGCATTAGAACAAATTCGCAGTGCAGGAAACTTCTCTGGTTGCCATCACAATGGGTGCGGCGGCGCAGGAAGTGCCTGCCCCGTTGTGATGGCAACCAGGATGATGATGATGAGAATCGCCTATGCCCACTGACTCCTGGGAATTATGACAAACCTCTCCCAGGAGCCAGTGCGTAGCTGGGTATTTTGCGCACATAGCCGCGGATGAGAGAGACAGGAAGTGGTGAAGAATGTCTTATAAAGAAGGTAAAGAAATTGCTGGAAAAAAAATGCCCATTGCAGAGAGTATGTCAGCGTCTGAAGCGGATGATGTGGAGTTCGAAAAGTGGGTGTAACTCCGCTTTAATGTATTCCCAGTCTTAGTCCGTAGGGTTCAATATTCAGTTGGCCCACCCTTTGCAGCTATAACATCTTCAACTCTTCTGGGAAGGCTGTCCACAAGGTTTAGGACTCAATCATCCACACTATAATGCCAAACGTATTGGGCCACCCCCCCAAATCATTTGGTGGAGGGGGGATTATTGTGTGGGGTTGTTTTTCAGGGGTTGGACTTGCCCCTTTAGTTCTAGTGAAGGGAACCAATACCAAGACATTTTAGACAATTTTGGACAATTTTATGCTCCCAACTTTGTGGGAACAGTTTGGGGATGGTCCCTTCCTGTTCCAACATGACTGCAAACCAGTGCACAAAGCAAGATCCATAAAGACATGGATGAGCCAGTTTGGGGTGGAGGAACTTGACTGGCCTGCGCTTCAACCCGATAGAACACCTTTGGGATGAATTTGAGCGGAGACTGCGAGACAGGCCTTCTCGTCCAACATCAGTGCCTGACCTCACAAATGCGCTTCTGGAAGAATGGTCAGACATTCCCATAGACACACTCCTAAACCTTGTGGACGGCCTTCCCAGAAGAGTTGAAGCTGTTATAGCTGCAAAGGGTGGGCCAACCCAATATTGACCCTTACGGACTAAAGCCCCGTACACACGATCGGATTTTCCGACGAGAAATATTGGATTTCAGGCTGTTGGCGAAAAATCCGACCGTGTGTATGCTCCATCGGACATTTGTTGTCGGACTTTCCGCCAACAAATGTTGGCTAGCATGTCTTCAAATTTTCCGCCAAGAAATGTGTGTTGCCGGATTTTCCAAGCGTGTGTACACAAGTCTGTCGGACAAAAGTCCAAAGTACAAACAGGAATGCTCGGAAGCAGAAGTGGTCGGTTATTAAATACTAGGGATGAGCTTCGTGTTCGAGTCGAACCCATGTTCGACTCGAACATCGGCTGTTCGATCGTTCGCCGAATTGCGAACGTTATGGGCCGTTCGCGCTAAATTCGTGTGGCGCGTCACGGCCCATAATTCACTGCGGCATCGCAGTGCATTGCTGGCTGATGATTGGCCAAGCATGCACTATGACCCGCATGCTTGGCCAATCACAGCGCTGTCAGTAGAGAGAGCTGTAATTGGCCAAAGCCAGGGTGGCTTTGGCCAATTATGGCTCAGGGGATTTAGTACACACCCCACACTATATAAGGCCGCCTGCACGGCGGCCCTGTGTAGTGTGTGTTCCGGTGTGCTGAGAGATAGAGAGAGAGAGAGACAGTGTCATTTGATTTGAGTTAGATAGATTAGGCAGAACAGTCAGTCAGTTAGCTGCACTTACAGTGTATTGTGTATATATATGCATCCCAGGTGTTGCATATATATATATACACTGTATTCAGTTTAGCTAGATCTGTTCCTGTTATCTTCTATCTAGACTATTTACATTTAATGCAGTGCGTCCTGCTCACAGTGTTCAGCTAGATCCGTTCCTGTTAAATTCCTACTGACCGGCAGGCTTGTCTGGTTACAGTATATAAAGCTACCTGAAGAAAATTACAGGTGTTCTATTTGATCCTATTAGTACCACGGTCAGGCAGCTAGACTATTTACATTTAGTACAGTGCGTCCTGCTCACAGTGTTCAGCTAGATCCGTTCCTGTTATCTTCCTACTGACAGGCAGGCTTGTCTGGTTACAGTATATAAAGCTACCTGAAGAAAATTACAGGTGTTCTATTTGATCCTATTAGTACCACGGTCAGGCAGCTAGACTATTTACATTTAGTACAGTGCGTCCTGCTCACAGTGTACAGCTAGATCCGTTCCTGTTATCTTCCTACTGACAGGCAGGCTTGTCTGGTTACAGTATATAAAGCTACCTGAAGAAAATTACAGGTGTTCTATTTGATCCTATTAGTACCACGGTCAGGCAGCTAGACTATTTACATTTAGTACAGTGCGTCCTGCTCACAGTGTACAGCTAGATCCGTTCCTGTTATCTTCCTACTGACAGGCAGGCTTGTCTGGTTACAGTATATAAAGCTACCTGAAGAAAATTACAGGTGTTCTATTTGATCCTATTAGTACCACGGTCAGGCAGCTAGACTATTTACATTTAGTACAGTGCGTCCTGCTCACAGTGTACAGCTAGATCCGTTCCTGTTATCTTCCTAATGACAGGCAGGCTTGTCTGGTTACAGTATATAAAGCTACCTGAAGAAAATTACAGGTGTTCTATTTGATCCTATTAGTACCACGGTCAGGCAGCTAGACTATTTACATTTAGTACAGTGCGTCCTGCTCACAGTGTTCAGCTAGATCCGTTCCTCTTATCTTCCTACTGACAGGCAGGCTTGTCTGGTTACAGTATATAAAGCTACTTGAAGAAAATTACAGGTGTTCTATCCCAGCTTAGTGCAGCTACAGGCCATTAGTATGTCTGGAAGGCCAAGAAGGAGAGGCAGACAGTCACAAGCCAATAAGAGAGGGCAAGCAGGCTCTGTGTCTAGTGCTGGTCGTGGAGACGGTGCATCCTCATCAGCACGTGGCCATGGGACACGCTTGGCCTTTTTTTCGGCAGCTGGCCATGTTGAGCCGCAACATGCGAAAGACTTGGTCGAGTGGATGACCAAGCCGTCCTCATCCTCCTCATC
Source organism: Aquarana catesbeiana (assembly GCF_042186555.1). Classification (NCBI taxonomy): domain Eukaryota; kingdom Metazoa; phylum Chordata; class Amphibia; order Anura; family Ranidae; genus Aquarana; species Aquarana catesbeiana. The sequence goes on along the minus strand of NC_133334.1, from coordinate 32,582,821 downwards.
CTCTCTCACCCATGCCCAGGGTGCTTTGTCTGGCAAAGCAGCGGCCTCTTCCCTCAGCTCAATGTCATCAGTGACTCCTTCCCTAGCTCCACCATGTCCTCATGAGGATTCCCTCGAACTGTTTGACCACAGTGTTGGGTACATGCTCCAGGAGGATGCCCAGCGTTTGGAAGGCTCTGATGACGATACTGAGCTCGATGAAGGCAGTAACATGAGCGCGGACAGAGGGGGTGCCCAAGAAGGACAGCAATCTGGCAGTCATGCTCCCCCTGCTGCAGCATACTGCCAGGTTTGCTCCAGTGATGAGGAGGGAGGGGATGATGAGGTCACTGACTCAACGTGGGTGCCTGATAGGAGAGAGGAGGAGGAGGAGGAGGAGGAGGAGGAGGAGGAGGAGGAGGAGGCGGCAGCACATCACCAACGAGGCAGGATGCCCTCCAGGGGCCAGCCTAAGGGCAGCACATTGACTGCATCACACCCCAAAGCTCCACATGTGCAGGGCGCTGCAGTCTCTGCGCGTTATTCAAAAAGTTCTTTGGTGTGGGCCTTTTTTGAGACGAGTGCATCAGATCGCACCGCTGCTATTTGCAACATATGTCTCAAGCGTATCTCGCGTGGCCAAAATATCTCCCGCTTGGGTACCACATGCTTGACCAGACATATGTTGACCTGCCATGCAGTTCGTTGGCAAGCGTATCTAAAAGACCCACACCAAAGAACAAAGAGGATCTCTCCTTGCTCCTCATCAGCTGAGATTTCCAACCCCACTAGACCTTCAGTCCTCTCTGAGACCTGCAGTGAGAGGAATGAAGGTGTAGAATTAGGTGTGTCACAGCCAAGTACTTGTGGGCAATCTGCTTTTGGTACACCGACGTCAGATTGTACCAGGCAAATTTCCCTGCCCCAGCTGCTGCACCGCCGAAAGAAGTTTGCTCCCAGCCATCCACATGCCCAGCGGTTGAATGCTAGCTTGGCAAAATTGCTAGCACTTCAACTGCTGCCTTTTCAGTTGGTAGACTCTGCCCCCTTCCGTGAGTTTGTGGAATGTGCGGTTCCTCAGTGGCAGGTACCCAAACGCCACTTTTTCTCACGGAAGGCGATTCCGGCTCTCTACCGGCATGTGGAAGGCAATGTCCATGCCTCGCTGGACAGGGCGGTCAGCGGTAAGGTGCATATTACCGCTGACTCATGGTCCAGCAGGCATGGACAGGGACGTTACCTAAGTTTCACGGCGCATTGGGTGACTCTGCTGGCAGCTGGGAAGGATGCAGGACAAGGTGCAGTAGTGTTGGAGGTTGTTCCGCCACCACGCCTCCAAAATGCTGATTGTGACACACCTCTCTCCTCCACCCCCTCCTCTTCTTCTTCCTCCATGGCCTCTTCCTCGGAACCAGCGGTGCTCCGTAGGCGTTCAAGGGGCTACGCAAGTACGCAGGCCAAAAGATGCCATGCGGTGCTTGAGCTGGTGTGCTTGGGGGACAGGAGCCACACTGGGGCAGAGGTTCTGTCAGCTCTGCAGGGGCAGGTTCAGAGGTGGTTGACGCCACGCCAACTTAAGGCAGGAATGGTGGTTTGCGACAATGGCACCAACCTCCTCTCTGCCCTCCGACAGGGACAAATGACCCATGTGCCCTGTTTGGCTCACGTCCTTAACTTGGTGGTGCAGCGGTTCTTGGGCAGGTACCCGGGCTTACAGGATGTCCTGAGGCAGGCCAGGAAAGTCTGTGTGCATTTCCGCCGGTCATATAATGCCAGTGCTCGGCTGACGGACCTCCAAAAGGAGTTTAACCTGCCCAAGAACCGCCTAATCTGTGACATGCCCACCAGGTGGAACTCAACGTTGGCCATGCTGCAGCGGCTGCACACGCAGCAGAGGGCCATAAATGAGTACCTGTGCGACTATGGCACCAGGACAGGGTCAGGGGAGCTTGGTTTTTTTTCCCCACGCCAGTGGGCCATGATCAGGGATGCATGCACTGTCCTGTCACCATTCGAGGAGGCCACGAGGATGGTGAGCAGTGACAGTGCATGCATCAGTGACACTGTCCCCCTTGTCCACCTGTTGGAGCACACGCTGCGTGGAATAATGGACAGGGCACTTGAGGCAGAACAGAGGCAGGAAGAGGAGGACTTCCTTAGCTCTCAAGGCCCCCTTTATCCAGACAGTGTTCCTGCGTGCCCGCCGATCACACAGGAAGAGGACGAGGAGGAAGAGGAGGAGGAGGAAGATTGTGTCAGTATGGAGGTGGAGCCTGGCACTCAGCATCAGCAGCAGTCTTTAAGGGATCAGTCCCAAGAAACACATGGACTTGTACGTGGCTGGGAGGAGGTGGCTGCGGACCATGTCGTTCTTAGTGACCCAGAGGACTCCGGACCGAATGCCTCAGCAAACCTACGCTGCATGGCCTCCCTGATCCTGCAAAGCCTGCGTAAGGATCCTCGTATTCGTGGTATCAAGGAGAAGGACCAATACTGGCTGGCAACCCTCCTTGATCCACGTTACAAGGGTAAGGTTGCGGACCTTATCTTGCCATCGCAGAGGGAGCAGAGGATGAAACATCTTCGGGAGGCCTTGCAGAAAGGTCTGTGCAACGCGTTCCCAGAGACTGGGAGGTTACAAACTCCTGTTTCTGGACAACGTGTTGCTGAGGCTTCGGTCAGTCAAAGAAGGAGCGGTGGAGAAGGTGGCCGTCTGACCGATGCGTTCAGACAATTTTTTGGTCCGCAGCCCCAAGGTATGATCGGTTCCAGCAACCATCGCCAGCGTCTGTTTTACATGGTGCAGGAATACCTAGGGGCAAGATCAGACTTGGACACCTTTCCCACCGAAAATCCTCTGGGTTACTGGGTCTTGAGGATGGATCACTGGCCAGAGCTTGCACAGTATGCAATTGAGCTACTGGCCTGTCCTGCATCCAGCGTTCTTTCGGAACGCACATTCAGTGCTGCTGGAGGCGTGGTAACCGATCACAGGGTGCGTCTGTCCACCGACTCGGTCGATCGGCTGACCTTCATAAAAATGAATGAGTCTTGGATCACCACCAGCTACCAAGCACCTGATGCTGATGTAACCGAATAATTTTTTTTGAAATCTCAGATCCCTTCAAAGACTGCCTATGCTGATGCTGAGTGACTATCCCTGAGTAATTATCCTCTTCCTCCTCAATCATCACGCTGATAGCTTGTTGCAGTGTTGTGGCACCAGCACCAGTGCCTAAGGCCCAATTTTTCTGCCCCTGTCTAACAGGGGCGTGTAATTACAATTTTTGATGCAATACTTTGCAGCAGGGCTCGTTCCTGCGTTCCAACTAGAGTGTCTGTGAGGGGTTGCAGTGTTGTGGCACCAGCACCAGTGCCTAAGGCCCAATTTTTCTGCCCCTGTCTAACAGGGGCGTGTAATTACAATTTTTGAAGCAATAATTTGCAGCAGGGCTCGTTCCTGCGTTCCAACTAGAGTGTCTGTGAGGGGTTGCAGTGTTGTGGCACCAGCACCAGTGCCTAAGGCCCAATTTTTCTGCCCCTGTCTAACAGGGGCGTGTAATTACAATTTTTGAAGCAATAATTTGCAGCAGGGCTCGTTCCTGCGTTCCAACTAGAGTGTCTGTGAGGGGTTGCAGTGTTGTGGCACCAGCACCAGTGCCTAAGGCCTAATTTTTCAGCTCCTGTTCAACAGGGGCATGTAATTACAATTCTTGATCTAATATTTCACAGCAGGGCCCTGTGAGGGCTTACAGTGTTGTGGCCACAGCAACACCTAAGGCCCAAATTTCTGCTGAGTATATAGGGCAGGACCCTACTTTCAAACATCTAACTTACAAACGACTCCTACTTGCAAACGGAAGGAGACAACAGGAAGTGAGATGAAATCTACCCCTAGGAAGGGAAATTCTCTCCTGTAAGAGTTAATATGGGAAAACAAGTTCTCCTTTCCACTGATGCTTTCCAATCCTTGTTCCACAAAAAAACCCAAATTTTCAAAAAACATTTTTCATTGGGACAAAAAAGTGAGGTGAAATCTTCTGAAGAGGAGGAAAGACAGCAAAACAAATGTCACAGGGGTGATAACCCTTCCCTATGTTTTCCAAAAAGCTTAGAAAAGATTTTTTGGCTGGAGCTAAACACGTTAAAAATGTTCAAAATTACAAACAGATTCTACTTAACAACAAACCTACAGTCCCTGTCTTGTTTGCACCGCCTGTATACTGCTGTTCAGAGTATATAGGGCCTGGTGGCCCCACACCTTTCCTTATTTTAATTTGGGTGCGGGGTTCCCCTTAATATCCATACAAGACCCAAAGGGACTGGTAATGGACTGGGGGGTACCCATGCCGTTTGTCTCACTGATTTTCATCCATATTGCCATGACCCGACATGACATTAAACCCGCAAGCAGTTTTAAATGAGATTTTTTCCTTTAAAAATGACATTTGGTGCAGGGACTGTTCTAAACATGGGAAACACGCGTCACTTTACAGGCATACTATAGACACCCCCCAGGTACGATATTTAAAGGAATATTTCACTTTTTTTTTTTTACTTTAAGCATCATTAAAATCACTGCTCCCGAAAAAACGGCCGTTTTTAAAAGTTTTTTTTGCATTGATACATGTCCCCTGGGGTAGGACCCGGGTCCCCAAACCCTTTTTAGGACAATACCATGCAAATTAGCCTTTAAAATGAGCACTTTTGATTTCGAACGTTCGAGTCCCATAGACGTCAATGGGGTTCTAACGTTCGTGCGAACTTTCGGTCCGTTCGCGGGTTCTGGTGCGAACCGAACCGGGGGGTGTTCGGCTCATCCCTATTAAATACCAACAAAAGATATAACATTCATTAGGGTGTAATTGTCAATCAAGCTATCATAGCACTGACAGATGAAAAATGACCTGGTAATGGAGGGATATACTGTATATAGGCTGAGGCTCAGGTGGTTAAAGTGTAAGTAAACCCAGAATCTATTTTTCAGTAAGTCTGGTACCATGCTTCACTGTATACAGTTTTCTAAAAAAAAGTATATATATATATTTCTAAAAGAAAAGGAAAAAAGAACACATATGGGAGAGATGAAAGCGCTGCACATCCCGAAACAAGTAATGTGTAAATAGAAAGGTTTCCCCATTGGGGCTTTGGACAGCAGTATAAACATAATCAAAAATGTTACAGATGATTAATGAGAAATCTTTAATCATGAAGGTTACCAAATGTCACAATATAATAGATATACAGTACATATAAAAGTCTGGCCAAATGATAAAATGCATGGTCCACACTGTAGCATACAAGCAAGGTAAGCAGAATTAAAAAACATGGTAACATAGGAAATACTATGAAGTGTTGAATCCCCGACGCATTTCGACCATCAAGTGGTCATCTTCAGGGGGATCATTGGCTCTGTATATATATATTTCTTTTGTGAAGCTGTTGCAAAGTTTCTTACCTGGAGATACTACCGGTAAGAGCACTTCCCAAGGCAGGTTGACAATGCTAAACCACTGCCTCACATGTAGCAGCTGCCTGCTGTGTACATGTCTTCAGTTGGCTGTTGGGTTGCCTATCAGGTCTACACATCCCTCCTGCAGACCAGATAGGCCACCCAATGACCATCTAAGGACACATGGCAGGCTGACAACACTACTGCAAATTGCGGGGCAGTGGCTTAGTGTTGTCAGCCTCCAACAGGAAGTGCTGCTACAGGCAGTATCTCCAGCTAAGAAACTTTGCAACAGATCCACAAAAATTATTTTCCTAAGAAAACTGTAATCAGTGAGGCACGATGCCATACATACTGAAACCGTGGCAAGGCGGCTTCCCTGTGCAAAATAATGTAGAGGGTTCGTGATTTTGCACTTCCAGGTCTGGGGCGTGCTGGGGCCCCACCAGCGACCCGCCCCCGCCATGATTGGACACAGTGGAAGCCAATCAGCGGGTCCGGTGGACTCGATGTCCGCTGGGACCCGCCGATCCTTCCCGAGAGAGGCAGAACAGCGATCTGCCTATGTAAACAAGGCAGATCGCCGTTCACTCAGTAGGGAAGTTAGAGATCCTGTGTTTCTGCTAAGCAGGAACACGGATCTCTGCCTTTACACAGTTAAAGCGCCTTCCCCACACAGTTAGCAAGCACTAGGAACACAGTTAACCTTTTGATCACTCCTGATGTTAACCCCTTCCCAGCCAGTGTCATTAGTGACAGTGCATAACATTTTTAGCACTGATTACTATATTAGTTACATAGTAGGTGAGGTCGAAAAAAGACACAAGTCCATCAAGTCCAACCTATGTGTGTGATTATATGTCAGTATTACATTGTATATCCCTGTATGTTGTGGTCGTTCAGGTGCTTATCTAGTAGTTTTTTTAACCTATTGATGCTCCCCGCTGAGACCACCGCCTGTGGAAGGGAATTCCACATCCTTGCCGCTCTCACAGTAAAGAACCCTCTACGTAGTTTAAGGTTAAACCTCTTTTCTTCTGGCCGCGTGTCTTGTTAAACTCCCTTCCGCGAAAAAATTGTATCCCTATTGTGGGGTCACCAGTACGGTATTTGTAAATTGAAATCATATCCCCTCTCAAGCGTCTCTTCTCAAGAGAGAATAAGTTCAGTGCTCGCAACCTTTCCTCATAACTAAGATCCTCCAGACCCTTTATTAGCTTTGTTGCCCTTCTTTGTACTCGCTCCATTTCCAGTACATCCTTCCTGAGGACTGGTGCCCAGAACTGGACAGCATACTCCAGGTGCGGCCGGACCAGAGTCTTTTAGAGGGGGAGAATTATCGTTTTATCTCTGGAGTTGATCCCCTTTTTTAATGCCAATATTCTGTTTGCTTTGTTAGCAGCAGCTTGGCACTACATGCCATTGCTGAGCCTATCATCTACTAGGACCCCCAGGTCCTTTTCCATCTTAGATTCCTGGTCACTGGTCCCCAAAAAGTGTCAAAAGTGTCAGTTAGGATGTCCCATTTGTCCACCACAATGTCGCAGTCCCTCTATAAATCACTGATTGCTGCCATTACTGGTAAAAAAAAAATTGAATAAATAAAAATTCCATAAATATTTCTCATAGTTTGTAGATGATATAACTTTTGCACAAACCAATCAATATACGCTTATTGGGATTTTTAAAAAAAATTTTTTTACCAAAAATATGTAGCAGAATAAATATTGCCCTAAATTAATGAATAAATTAGATTTTTTACAATTTTTTTATTGGGTGTGTTTTATAGCAGAAAGTAAAAAATATTGTTTTTTTTTTCTGAATTGTCTTTTTTTGTTTAAAGCACAAAAAAAAAAAAAAAAAACGCAGAGGTGATCAAATGCCACCACAAGAAAGCTCTATTTGTGGGAAAAAATGGACATCAGTTTTATTTGGGTACGGCGTCGCACGAGCGCGCAATTGTCAGTTAAAGTAATGAAGTGCCGTATTGCAAAAAATGGCTTGGTCATTAAGGGGGTAAAACCTTCCAGCGCTGAAGTGGTTAAGCTAGAAATACTGATGGTGCAATACTGTTTTAAATGTCCTGTGAATTATCTCGGGTCCATCAAGGAGTCCTGAATCTTGGTCTTACTACACCTAAACTTTGCACCTAACTGTGTCCAATCCAAGGACACCCTATTTTCTCACAAATGAATGACCATGGATCCACAGCCAATGGGGGTTATTGGTTTAGAGGTTATGTATAGTACTGTCAGCTGTAAATTGGGAAGTACACATGATATTACAAGTTTTTCTAAATTCATTTTAATGTTCAGACTTTTTCTAAATCAATTCTCTATTTTTTTCCTACTTTAGAACCGATTGTAGCACCAAAAGGTAATCAATTTCTTTATATGGATTTATCAACCTGGGATCAGCAACACTAAAACGCAAAAGGAGTTGAAAAAATGCAAAAGTGGTGTTTCACTAAAAATGCAAATTACTAATGTCATCCAGTTATGGTTTGAATCAGAGGCGTAACTATAATCTTCAGGGCCCCGGTGCAAGAAACGATGAAGGGCCCCCACCAGGGGCGTTACTAGGTCTACAAAAGACCTCCGGCTAGAGGCCATAGCAGCGAAGTAAAGAAAGGCATACGCTTGGGCGGGCATACACATGTATATATTATACATGTGTGTGTATGTATGTATTTATAAAACAATATTTTATATATAAAATATCGTTACATATCTGAGTGCGGATCCCCCCTTACATCAGGGTTCCCAGAGCCCTCCTCATTACATCAGGGTCCTCAGAAAGCCCCCCCTTACATCAGGGTCCTCAAGGAGACCCTCCTTACATCAGGGTCCCCAGGGAGCCCCTCCTTACATCAGTGTCCCCAGAGAGCCTCCCCTTTACATCAGGGTCCCCAGAGAGCCTTCCCTTTACATCAGGGTCCCCAGGGAGCCTCCCCTTTACATCAGGGTCCCCAGAGAGCCCACCCCTTACATCAGGGTCCCCAGAGAGCCCCTCCTTACATCAGAAATCCCAGAGAGCCCCTCCTCACATCAGGGTCCCCAGAGAGCCCCCCTTACATCAGTGTCCACAGAGTGCCGTTCCTTACATCAGGGTCCCCAGAGAGCCCCTTCATTACATAGTTAGTCAGGCCGAAAAAAGACACAAGTCCATCCAGTTCAACCATAAAAAAAATAAATAAATAAAATAAAAAATATGGTACAATCCCAAATACCCAATTCTATACCCACAGTTGATCCAGAGGAAGGTCCCCAAAGAGCCCCCCTTACATCAGGATCCCCAGAGGGCCCCTCCTTACATCAGGGTCCCAAGAGAGTCCCTCCTTACATCAGGGTCCCCAGAGAGTCCCCCTTACAGCAGGGTCCCCAGAGTGCCCCTCCTCACATCAGGGTCCCCAAAGAGCCCCTCCTCACATCAGGGACCCCAGAGAGCCCCTCCTCACGTCAGGGACCCCAGAGAGCCCCCCTTACATAAGGGTCCCCAGAGGGCCCCTGCTTACATCAGGGTCCCCAGAGAGCTCCTCCTCACATCAGGGTCCCCAGAAAGCTCCCCCTTACATCAGGGTCCCCAGAGAGCCCCCCTTACATCAGGGTCCCCAGAGAGCCTCCCCTTTACATCAGGGTCCCCAGAGAGGGCCCCCCTCTTACATCATGGTCCCCAGAGAGCCTCTCCTTACAACAGGCTCCCCAGGGAGCCCCTTCCTTACATCAGGGTCCCCAGAGAGCCTCCTCTTTCATCAGTGTCCCCAGAGAGCCCCTTCCTTACATTAGGGTCCCCAGAGAGCCCCTTCCTTACATTAGGGTCCCCAGAGAGCCCCCATCAGGGTCCCCAGAGAGCCCCCCTTACATCAGGGTCCCCAGACGGCATTTCCATACATCAGGGTCCCAAGAGAGCCCCTCCTTACATCAGTGTCCCCAGAGATGCCCCTTACATCAGGGCCCCCCTTACTTTAGGGCCCCCAGAGAGACCTTCCTTACATCAGACTCCCCAGAGAGCCCCTTCTTCTTACATCAGGATCCCCAGAGAGCCCCCTTACATCAGGGTCCCTAGAGAGCCCCTTCCTTACATCGGAGTCCCCAGAGAGCCCCCCTTACATCGGGATCCCCAGAGGGCCTCTCCATACATCAGGGTCCCAAGAGAGCCCCTTCTTCTTACATCAGGGTCCCCAGAGAGCCCCTTCCTTACATTAGGGTCCCCAGAGAGCCCCCCTTACATCAGGGTCCCCAGAGAGCCCCCCTTACATCAGGGTCCCCAGAGGGCATTTCCATACATCAGGGTCCCAAGAGAGCCCCTCCTTACATCAGTGTCCCCAGAGATGCTCCTTACATCAGGGTCCCCCTTACTTCAGGGCCCCCAGAGAGACCTTCCTTACATCAGACTCCCCAGAGAGCCCCTTCTTCTTACATCAGGATCCCCAGAGAGCCCCCTTACATCAGGATCCCCAGAGGGCCTCTCCATACATCAGGGTCCCAAGAGAGCCCCTTCTTCTTACATCAGGGTCCCCAGAGAGTCCCCCTTACATCAGGGTCCCCAGAGAGCCCCTTCTTCTTACATCAGGGTCTCCAGAGAGCCCCTTCTTCTTACATCAGGGTCCCGAGAGAGCCCCCCTTACATCAGGGTCCCCAGAGGGCCCCTCCTTACATCAGGGTCCCCAGAGAGCCCCCTTACATCAGGGTCCCCAGAGAGCCCCCTTACATCAGGGTCCCCAGAGGGCCCCTCCTTACATCAGGGTCCCCAGAGGGCCCCTCCTTACATCAGGGTCCCCAGAGAGCCCCCTTACATCAGGGTCCCCAGAGAGCCCCCTTACATCAGGGTCCCCAGAGGGCCCCTCCTTACATCAGGGTCCCCAGAGAGCCCCCCTTACATCAGGGTCCCCATAGAGCCCCCCCTTACATCAGGGTCTCCAGAGAGCCCCCCCCCTTAGATCAGGGTCTCCAGAGAGCTTTCTCTTACTTCAGGGTCCCCAGAGCGCCCCCCCCTTACATCAGGATCCCCAGACAGCCCTCCTTACATCAGGGTCCCCAAAAGCTGCCCCCCCTTCTAGAGGTTCCCCTGTACCTGGCTGGTCTCCGCTGTGCACCTCCAACCCCTAGCACTTCTCTGTACCCCCACCTAGGTGCTGGGAGGCGGCGATCGGCAGCTCTATTGTATCCACGGGTGGTGGGATCTCCCTGGGGCTTGTAGTTCTCTCTCCAAATGTATACAGTGGAGAGGGGAGGGGCCTCTGACCCAGCCATGTATCGGCAACAGTGTAGAAGCAGAGCGACTCACTGAATAGTGAAGCCGATACATGCCCGGGTCAGAGGCCCCTCCCCTCTCCACTGTATACATGCATAAATTGGGACGTACACATGATATTACAAGTATTTCTAAATTCATTTTAATGTTCAGAGTTTTTCTAAATCAATTCTCTATTTTTTTTCTACTTTAGAACCGATTGTAGTACCAAAAGGTAATCAATTTCTTTATATGGATTTATCAACCTGGGATCAGCAACACTAAAATGCAAAAGGAGTCCTCTTCCACTTCTCCATGATGCCATCACGGAGCTGGTGGATGTTAGAGACCTTGCGCTCCTCCACCTTCCATTTGAGGATGCCCCACAGATGCTCAATAAGGTTTAGGTCTGGAGACATGCTTGGCCAGTCCATCACCTTCACCCTCAGCTTCTTTACCAAGGCAGTGGATGTCTTGGAGGTGTGTTTGGGGTCGTTATCATGTTGGAATACTGTGAATATAAACAATGAGAAACGGCGCCAATAGTGATCAATTACTAATTATAATGCTGCACCAAAGAATTAGTGTAAACTAATGTGTAATAAAAAACATGAAATAATAAACATTTAAGTTCATTTTTTCCTCATTAATGCACACACAGCACCCCATATTGACAGAAAAACACAGAATTGTTGACATTTTTGCAGATTTATTAAAAAAGAAAAACGGAAATATCACATGGTCCTAAGTATTCAGACCCTTTGCTGTGACACTCATATATTTAACTCAGGTGCTGTCCATTTCTTCTGATCATCCTTGAGATGGTTCTACACCTTCATTTGAGTCCAGCTGTGTTTGATTATACTGATTGGACTTGATTAGGAAAGCCACACACCTGTCTATATAAGCCCTTACAGCTCACAGTGCATGTCAGAGCAAATGAGAATAATGAGGTCAAAGGAACTGCCTAAAGAGCTCAGAGACAGAATTGTGTCAAGGCACAGATCTGGCCAAGGTTACAAAAAAATTTCGGCTGCACTTAAGGTTCCTAAGAGCACAGTGGCCTCCATAATCCTTAAATGGAAGACGTTTGGGACGACCAGAACCCTTCCTAGAGCTGGCCGTCCAGCCAAACTGAGCTATCGGGGGAGAAGAGCCTTGGTGAGAGAGGTAAAGAAGAACCCAAAGATCACTGTGGCTGAGCTCCAGAGATGCAGTCAGGAGATGGGAGAAAGTTGTAGAAAGTCAACCATCACTGTAGCCCTCCACCAGTCGGGGCTTTATGGCAGAGTGGCCCGACGGAAGCCTCTCCTCAGTGCAAGACACATGACAGCCCGCATGGAGTTTGCTAAAAAAACATCTGAAGGACTCCAAGATGGTGAGAAATAAGATTCTTTGGTCTGATGAGACCAAGATAGAACTTTTTGGCCTTAATTCTAAGCGGTATGTGTGGAGAAAACCAGGCACTGCTCATCACTTGTCCAATAGAGTCCCAACAGTGAAGCATGGTGGTGACAGCATCATGCTGTGGGGGTGTTTTTCAGCTGCAGGGACAGGACCACTGATTGCAATCGAGGGAAAGATGAATGCGGCCAAATACAGCGATATCCTGGACGAAAACCTTCTCCAGAGTGCTCAGGACCTCAGACTGGCCCAAAGGTTTACCTTCCAACAAGACAATGACCCTAAGCACACAGCTAAAATAACGAAGAAGTGGCTTCACAACAACTCCGTGACTGTTCTTAAATGGCCCAGCCAGAGCCCTGACTTAAACCCAGTTGAGCATCTCTGGAGAGACCTAAAAATGGCTGTCCACCAACGTTTACCATCCAACCTGACAGAACTGGAGAGGATCTGCAAGGAGGAATGGCAGAGGATCCCCAAATCCAGGTGTGAAAAATTTGTTGCATCTTTCCCAAAAAGACTCATGGCTGTATTAGATCAAAAGGGGGCTTCTACTAAATACTGAGCAAAGGGTCTGAATACTTAGGACCATGTGATATTTCAGTTTTTCTTTTTTAATAAATCTGCAAAAATGTCAACAATTCTGTGTTTTTCTGTCAATATGGGGTGCTGTGTGTACATTAATGAGGAAAAAAAATGAACTTAAATGATTTTAGCAAATGGCTGCAATATAACAAAGTGAAAAATTTAAGGGGGTCTAAATACTTTCCGTCCCCACTGTACATAAAACAATTCAGTGATGAAAGTCTTCTATATAGTGTTTCTTCCAACACCATGCCCTCTAAAGTGCAATGTGCTTAAATCTTCAAAAAATCAAACGTGCTCCACCCGAAGTGACATATATATGTGCTCACCAGATATCTCTGGCCACAGAGTGACCACCAGGCATATAATGGAGAGAATCCTTTCTCATTTAACTTGAAAACTCCAAGCCACATGCGATTCCGATCGACTGTTTCCAGAGATCAATCAGACTCCACTTCAATCATGAATGTAAAAAAGATCTTCCAGCTCTCTGTGGCTCGTTTTTGGGGAGCCCTAAATTTACAGATTTTTATGGAAGGAGCTGTGGATATGCATCCTAGAATGTATTAGTTGTAGCAAAATGTCATTTCTTCAGTGTTGTCACATGAAAAGATTTAATAAAATATTTCCAAAAATGAGAGGGTTGTACTCACTTTTGTGAGATGCTGTACCTTCACAACCACCAGGCCAGGGTTGTGGAGAAGAGGCCCTTGTACTCATCAAGATGAGGACAAGGTGCTTTGCCAGTGGACTTGGGGTCAGGTTGCCACCTCATCCCTTTAAACTCAAACACATATTATTTACACGGGTTCTGAGGCTAATTTAATGCAGATAAAAGAGTTTAATTACCACCTTAATCAGCCACAGAACCTGTGTAATTAATATGTGTTCGGGTTTAAAGGGATGAGATGGTAACCCTAGTTGAGGGCATATGGCCAGCCAGTTTGTGCGATCGGATACAGATCAATGGGGGGGGGTGGGGGAGGGGGGGGGTTAATGAAACTGGAGCACACAGAATCTAGTGCAGCTGTGCATAGTAACCAATCAGCTTCTAGGTTTTAGGCTCTGTTCATACATAAGCATTTTGAATCACGGGCGGAATCGTTGTGATTCTGCCCGTAATTTCAAAACGAATTGTTAAAATGCTAAATCAGACATCAATATGTTCAGGTGCCATTCATTTCAATGCAATTATGCCATGAAAAATCACGCTGCAATCGCGCAAACCAAATCGTGCAAATCCTCTAGATCCATTCTCACTTTATTTCATTTTATTCTACTTTTTTTTAGAACCAGTCAAAGGTAAAGACGGTAAGTCATTTCTTTATATGGATTTATGAACTTGTGATCGGAAGTACTGAAATGCAAGAAAAGTGTTTTATAAGAAATAAAAAAATAAAAATAAATGTCATCCAGTTATGACTTTGTAGCACTATTCTTCTCTCTTTCTGCGGCTAGTGAGGTATGATGGCGCCACCTGTATAGTATTTAGGAGCAGAGTCTTCATAATCTGTGTGATCAGGACAGGATCTTTAAGGCCTCATGCACAAGAGACGCTGTTAACCGCGCGTTCAGAGGCAGGTGGACACTTTTTTCAACTGCCCCTGAACTCATGCAATGTTATCCTATGTGTCCATGTACACAGTCTCGTTTTTTGGTGTTTTTAGCCAGTTGTGCTTAACCTAGTTTTTTTTCCAGAAGCAAAAAAATGGGTTCAGAAGCAAAAGTTTTCCACGTTTCAGATGCCAAACGTGGCTAAACGCGGCTAAACGCCGGTACCGCGTTTAGCCGCGTTTGCGTTTATAAGTGTTTTTAAAGGAACCCTATTTTTTGGACCAGAAAACACAGAAAGATGAATTTGGGGCGACATATCTCGGGGCCACTTGGTGCTAGGAACCCCAAATTTGGATATGTTGTAGTGTTAGTTCCACTGTGTTAGCACATGGCCAATTAGAGGAGAAGAAGGAAGACAATAGCGAATATCAATTCGCTATTGTCATACAACTGGGTGGGCTCAGGGCGCAGAGCTGGGGTTCCTAGCACCAAGTGGCCCCGAGATACGGGGCCCCAAATTCGGGTCACAAAATGTCAAGCACTTCTGCAGCAGGAGAATGACATTTTGTGACCCGATTTAGGGCCCCATATCTCGGGGCCACTTGGTGTTAGGAACCCCAGCTCTGCGCCCTGAGCCCACCCAGTTGTATGACAATAGCGAATTGATATTCGCTATTGTCTTCCTTCTTCTCCTCTAATTGGCCTGAGAGGAGAAGCGATCGTACTGGCCTCCGAGGGAAGCCACAGCCATGGAGGAGGTGACGCAAGAAGGAGCCGAAGCTGCTAGATGGGGTAAGTGCAGTGCTGGTGGGGGGATGGACGAGCAACCGACGGGCGGACCGGTGGTGGGGAGGGGTGGGGTGTCGACGGCTGTCTTGTTTGCGCCCCCCCCCTCCAAATTATACAGCACCAGCCGCCACTGTCCATAAAGCCTTTTTTCGTTAGATCAGCACAGTCAGGTCCTCAGACCACCCATGAGCTATGATGTTACATCATGTGATCCATGCTGGGGAATCTGTTTTCTAAAGTCATTCCGAAAGTAGAAGAACCGGCCTGGGAACTAAACCAAGATACAACAGTTATTGGTAGATCTTTATTCTTTGACATACACTCTTCTCTTCCACAGAGCAAAGACAGTGCATTAGTAGTCAATACATTTATTGATTTGAAGGATATGTAAGGTGCTTGCTAACACCTTCAGCTATGATTCCCCTCTGCATCTGTCAGTTGGAAAGTACACATGACATTAACCATGCTTAGGGCTCTTCGAAATCCATTCTTACTTTTTTTTTTTTTTTTTTCTACTTCGTTAGAAAAAGGAAGCAGTTCAGACGGTAAGTCCATTCTTTATATGGATTTGTGAACCTGTGATCAGCACTGAAATGAAAAAGACCTGAAAAGAGAAAAAACTAAAGTTGAAAACGGACCTTTTGGCTGGCCAAAGACCAGAGCACTTTTTGCGATTCGGCACTGCGTCGCTTTAACTGACAATTGCGCGTGACTGACAAAATTGACGTCCTTTTTTTCCTACAAATAAAGCTTTCTTTTGGTGGTATTTGATCACCTCTGCAGTTTTTATTTTTTGCGCTATAAACAAAAAAAGAGTGACAATTTTGGAAAAAAAGCTCTTTTTTACTTTTTGCTATAATAAATATCCCCAAAAAATATATAAAAAAAATTATTTTCCTCAGTTTAGGCCAATACGTATTCTTCTGCATATTTTTGGTAAAAAAAAAAAAAAAAATCGCAATAAGCGTTTGATTGGTTTGTGCAAAAGTTATAGCGTCTACAAAATAGAGGATAGTTTTATGGCATTTTTATTAATATATTTTTTTTTTTACTAGTAATGGCAGCAATCAGCTTTTTTATTGTGACTGCGACATTATGACGGACAGATCAGACACTTTTGGGGCTATTTTGGGACCATTCACATTTAGACAGCGATCAGTGCGATTAAAAATGCATTGATTACTGTGTAAATGTGAGTGGCACTGAAGGGGTTGGCCACTAGGGGGCAGTGTAGGGGTTAAGTGTGTCCTAGGGAGTGATTCTAACTGTAGGGGGGATGGGCTATGTGTGACACAACACTGATCACCGTTCCCGATTACAGGGAGTTGTGATCAGTGTCATTAGGCAGAACGGGGAAATGCTTGTTTATATTAGCATTCCCCCATTCTTCCTCTCCGTGAGACGCTCGCGGGTATCCCTATTGACATCGAGTCCACGGGACCTGCGATCACACTCACGGAGGTAGCGGCGGGCACGCGCATGCACCACCGGCGGCACGTGCGCCCGCAAACCGCTTCTTAAAGGGCAACGTACAGGTACGTTAATCAGCCTGCACGTGCCTTTCTGCTGACGTTTATTGGCGTGAGCCGGTCGGCAAGCGGTTAACCATGCTTAGGGCTCTTCGAAATCCATTCTTACTTTGTTTTTTTTGTTTTTTTTTCTACTTCGTTAGAAAAAGGAATCGGTTCAGGCGCTAAGTCCTTTCTTTATATGGATTTGTGAACCTGTGATCAGCATCATTGAAATGAAAAAGACATGAAAAGAGGAAAAAAAACTAAAGTTGAAAATAATGCAAACTAAATGCCACACAGTTATGGTTTCGATCTATGTTAAAGTTTATGTAAAACCCAATATGTATTTTTTAGTATGTTTGGTACCAAGCTTCACTATATACTTTTTTCTTAAAGTGGAACTCTAATCGTAAACTTAATTCCTGCTAGTTCACTACATGCTGGCCCCTTTTGCAGGTATAGCTCTGTAAAACATTAAAAAATAAGTGTCTATACTGTTTACAATCCAGTAATACACTGTCTCATTCTGCACATGTGCAGTTGTTCTCTATTTTTTGCACTGGGCTGAGTTTGTAGAGGCCAATCTGCAGACAGCCTAAAGATTTACTGCTGCTCAAGGGTTTTGGGCTTCAGCAAAATGGCCGCCTCCAGCAAGAAGAAACAGGAGCAATGCTGGAAATTTACAGCACACCCTAATTTTGGCAGCATACTTATTAATGTGAAATTTATGTTCCTTGCTAAACAACATTTTGTTATGTGATGGGTAAAGTTTTACTTTAAGGAAATTGTTCCTTTGTGATTTTCTTGCAAAATGTCTTACCTGAAGATCCTCCCAGTTACAGCACTTCCTGTTGCAGACTGACAATGCTAAGCCTCTGCCTCACAATTATCAGCAGCATGCTGTGTGCATTTCATTTAGTTGGGTCTGTGCATTCTGCAAACCTAATAAGCAGCCCAACGGTCAACTAAAAGATCACACATAGCAGGCTGACAACTAGGGTTGCCACCTTTTCTTCAAGCCAAACCCGAACACTTTAGTGACACACAGCAATTTTATTTTAAAGGGGGAACAATGTGGACTCTGGTGTAAAGGGGGACTTTGATGTAAAGGAGTTACTGCTCACAAAACCTCCAACTTACACCAGAGTTCCCAGCATTCCCCCCTTTAAATTAGGTTCCTTAAAGCCCCCCTTACATCAGAGTCCACAGGGCAGACCTTACCTTAGTGTACTCCCTTGCTTGGAGGCAGGAGAGAGGCGGGAGGGAGAGGGGAGACTTCAGTTACAGACATTGGATGGTGAGCTCCCTCACCTGAGGATGGAGGCTCAGGCATCGACACCTTCCACCCACCATGTATCTGAGCTGAGTTGCTGAGCTTCAAACTTCCAGCCCACACATCCCTTTCATGAGGCACAGAACACTGGGGATTGGATTGTAGGTGGGCAGACTGAGGGGTAGGAGTGGGAAAGGGAGGGGAGAAGCAGATCAAGCCCTCTCTCCTGTCTGTGTATAGGGGTGGGGCCCCATGTTCACACCTGTGCACTTGGCATTTATGGTACTTGATTACTTGGGGAGCCACAGTGCATTCTGAATATTGTGTCCGGGTTTCAGATGGTCTGAAACCCGGACACATGATTCAAAACCCGACCTGTCCGGGTGAATCCCGGACAGGTGGCAACCCTACTGACAACACTGCTGCTGGTTTGGAGGCAATGACTTAGTGTGGTCAGCCTCTTGAAGGAAGAACTGCTGCTAGAAGGATCTCCAGGTAAGAAAGTTTGCTGCAGATCTGTAAGTGATTTTCTTAAGAAAACTGTATACAGTGAACCATGATGCCAAACATACTGTAAAAATAAATTATGGGTTTATTATTTAAGGTACTTATATAGCACCATCAATTTACGCAGCGCTTTACATATACATTGTACATTCACATCGGTCCCTACCCTCACGGAGCTTACAATCTAAGGTCCCTAACCCACATTTATATACTAGGGCCAATTTAGACAGAAGCCAATTAACCTACCAGCATGTCTTTGGAGTGTGGGAGGAAACCGGAGTACCCGGAGGAAACCCAGGGACAGGGAGAACATGCAAACTCCAGGCAGGTAGTGTCCATAAGCACCCATAATTCATGCTTTTGTCCATTGGAATCCCATCAGAAGATGTTTGAGTCTTAGCTGAAAGTTGTGTAAATCCTGGGCGAAAACATTTATAAATAGCCCACCATGACTAATAGCAGCATCCAAAATTTGCTTGTAAGAACCTTCAAAGAACTCTAAAGCAGTTAAGCGCACCAATCCTGGAGGCCTTGTAAGGTACTTGCAGGTACCTCCAGCTCTTACTCCGAGCATCAATCCACACGGAAGGACACAATACATCATAACAATAATTATATCTGAAATATAGTTCACTGGAATGTCAAAGTCCTACCACGTAACCCAAGCTTGGAGTTCAGTTGCCTTTTTATGTTTTATATTTGGAATTGTAATTTAAACAAATAAAGTATCATATCTCATCCTCCATCCCTAAAATCACCAGCCCAACACAACATGGTTGTGTATCAATTGTTCATGTTATATCAGTTTTAAAAAGGTTTAACAGATATTAATATTTAGTGGCCTCCTCTAACTATTATCCCCTAACTTACTTCCTCCATACAATTAAAGGGAACCTGTCAGAATTAAGGACTGCTCAGAATGTCTAAAGGTCAGGTAGCAAAGGTTCCTGTAAGCTCCCCTCTATGTCTTTCATATACTTTTTAGGATACCAGTGGAGCTCCACCATCATACTCCTTGAATCTATCTCAATCTAGAACTCCTTTCTGTGCTATCTCACAAACGTATGACTCTGCATTGGTGGTCAATCATGTTTCTGGTTTTAAGGATATACAAGGTATTTGCAAGGCATGTGCAGATCTGGAACTCCCTCCCTCCATACTCCTTAACTTCATCTCAATCTTGAAGTGTTTTCTGCGTTCTCACAAATCTGTTACTCTGCATCGGTGGTCATCATGTGATCAATGCTAGGGGCTCCATTTCCTAAAGTTATTCCAATAGTAGAGGAACCAGCCTGGACACTAAACCAAGCTACGGCAGTTTTGGTAGATTTTGAATCTTTGACACATAAACCCTACTCTTCCACAAATCAAAAACAGCACATTAATAAAATGAAGTGTAGAGGGCACTCTAGAGCGAATGGTAATTAACTGAGCAAAGGTTGAATGGTTAAATATACTCAAGCCACTAGCATTGTGTCAAAGATTCAAAACACTTCATTTTATTAATGCGCTGTTTTTGGTTTGTGGAAGAGGAGGGTTTATGTGTCAAAGATTCAAAATCTACCAAAACTGCCGTAGCTTGGTTTAGTGTCCAGGCTGGTTCCTCTACTATTGGAATAACTTCAGGAAATGGAGCCCCTAGCATTGATCACATGATGACCGCCAATGCAAATAAAGTGCAATGTGCCATAAATACCGTACTTATATATACACAGGTGATGAACACAAGTGGTATAGACAATAATATGGGCCAAAATGACTGTAGAAAGAAAGAAAGTCCCAAAATCACAAAGAAATCCAAAAAATTCTTCTGTGTTCAAATTCTTCCAAAAGATAGTGAATATTCCTTCACCGACTGATAAAAAATATCCTACATCCACAGTCTTCATCATTGTAGCAAGCATTATCTGGCTAAAGCCTTTCTGATCTGCTTATTAATTAAAGGGGTCACCATTCTCTGGTAAGCAGAATACATATAAGGAGCACGTTGAGTGTATTTTTATCAGTCGGTGAAGGAATATTCGCTATGTTTTGGAAGAATTTGAACACAGAAGATTTTTTTGGATTTCTTTGTGATTTTGGGACTTTCTTTCTTTCTACAGCCATTTTGGCCCATATTATTGGCTATACCACTTGTGTTCATCGCCTGTGTATTTATAAATATTTATGGCACATTGCACTTTATTTGTTTTTTCAATGCTAGTTGCTTGAGTATATTTAATAATTCAACCTTTGCTCAGTTAATTACCATTTGTTCTAGAGCACCCTCTACACTTCATTTAATTAGTTTCTTGAGTAGCATACCTATTTAATTAGGGGGAGCAGCTTTTTTTATTATGTAAAATTTTTTTATTTCACTATTTAAGCTAGTTTTGGCGCGTTTATCTTCACAAAAACAGTGCATTAGTAGCCAATAAGTTTACAGATGTTGATTATATGTAAGGTATAAATGCATACATACACATAAATAAATAGGTACATACACACAAATACACTCAAATATAAACTCACACACATACATACACACTCACGCTCAAAAATTATCATCGGGCCCTCATGCACCGGGATCCCTGAGCAGTGCCCGGGGGGGCTATGCTTTAAGACAGCCCTGGCAGCATGCTGTATGCATTCCTTTCATTGGCTAGTGGGCTACCTATTGGGTCTGTACATTTCTCCTGCAAACCCAATAAGCAGCCCAGTGGCCAACTAAACGAGCACACATAGCAGGCTGACGATGCTGCTGCTAGTTTTGAGGCGGTGGCTTGGGGTTGTCAGTAGACATGTGCACAGCGAAAAAATTCGTTCATTTTCGTTTTCGTTTCATTAGTTTATTATTT
The DNA here is from genome assembly GCF_042186555.1 of Aquarana catesbeiana. Classification (NCBI taxonomy): domain Eukaryota; kingdom Metazoa; phylum Chordata; class Amphibia; order Anura; family Ranidae; genus Aquarana; species Aquarana catesbeiana. The sequence goes on along the minus strand of NC_133334.1, from coordinate 32,561,698 downwards.
TTTTCGTTTTTCGGGTCATTCGTTGTGATCGCGATTCGTAAATTCGTTCATTCGTAAATTCGTAAATGCGTTCATTCGTACATTCATACATTCGTAAATTCGAACATTCGTTCATTCGTACATTCGTTCATTCGTACATTCGTACATTTTTACATTTGTACATTCGTGAATTCGTACATTCGTAAATTTGTAAAATCGTACATTTGTAAATTAGAAAATTCGGAAATTTGTAAATTCGAAGTTTGAAAATCCAAAAACCCGAAAATTCAAAAATCTGAAATAGTAACTAACTATTAAATTATAGGTATTGTAATTTCCTTTCAAATTTGACTGTCAGTGAACGTAACAAATACGAATTTATCCGAAGTTACGAATTATCCAAAATGAATGCTGCATCTAAACAAATAGAACGGAACAAATTAATAATAAATAATAATAATAAAACGTTGTTATTATTATTATTGTTATTTATTATTATTAATTCATTACGTTCCATTCCGTTTTTTCGGATCATTCATAACTTCGGATACATTTTTATGTGTTACGTTCACTAACAGCCAAATTTGAAAGGAAATTACAATACCTATAATTTAAAAGTTACTAGTAATTACTAATAGTTAAGTTATTACTAGTTAACTATTATTTCAGATTTCCGAATTTTCGAATTTACAAATTTACGAATTCACTAATTTACTAATGTACGAATGTACGAATGCTCGAATTTACGAATGTCCAATTTTATCGAATTTACGAATATTCGGAAAAAACTCTTTAAACGGGTTTTCGTTAATTTGGATTTTCCCGAATTAACGAATTTGTTGAAATTCGTTAAAAAAACGAATTCAGAAAGAAACGAATTGCACATGCCTAGTTGTCACCCTTCAAAAGGAAGTGCTGCTGCTGGAAGGATCTCCAGGTAAGAAACTTTGCGGCAGATTTACAGTTGAGCATGATGCCAAACATCTTAAAAATATAGATTGTGTGATTAGGTATGCTTTAAGTCTACAAACTAACAATCTGGGATGAAGATTCACACAACCTTTGCTCATAATTCACATTTTTCTGAATTTTTTATTGGAAGGTATATGAATCTTGGGTAGAATATGTGTGAATCTTGGGTGAAAACATTTATGAATAGTCCCAAATGACTAAATAGCGGGGTACAAAAGTTGTTTCCAAGAACATTCAAATTACTTTAAGCAGTTAAGTGTATCAATCCTGGTCTATATAAACCTCAACTTTGACTAAGACCTTTGCCATGCACCCCCTACTCTTTCACAACCAATTACACTGCATCCCTACCCAATTTTCTTTTTTTGGTTTGGAAGATTTGTAAGGTACTTCAACTCTTCCCCTTCCCCATTTGTAAATACAGAAGCACACATTATGATAATAACTATGTTTAAAATATAGTTCACCACAATGCCACAGTCACACCATGTAACCGATGTTAGGGGCGTAGTTACCTTTTTCTAAGTATACATTTTTAATTGTAATTCAAAAAGAATAAAAAAGCATAGCCCACGTGTGACATTAACCATGCTTGAATGCATGAATCTATCCATTAGTCATATAGGGGGTGTCAGGAGAGAGGGGGCGGCTCCCGTGCGCCCTTAATAGATGGGCCTGAATCTTTGACACATACACCCTACTCTTCCACAAACCAAAAACAGTGCATTGGTAGCCAAAAGGTTTACTGTTTTGGAGGATATGTAAGGTGCTTGCTAACACCTTCAGCTGTGATTCCCCTCTGCATCTGTCAGTTGAAAAGTACACATAGCATTACCAAGGCTTAAATCTCTTCTAAATCTTTTCTTACTTTGATTTCTTTTTTTTTTTTTCTACTTCATTAGAAAAAGGCAAAGGTTCATATGGTAAGTCCTCTCTTTATATGGATTTGTCAACCTGTGATTAGCTGCATGATGTGGAGGGGGGGCGGGCTCTGATTGGGACACAAATGTGCAGGGGGGGGCTCTGATGAGGACAGAAGGGTGCAGGTGGTGCTCTGATGGGGGACACAAGTGTGCAGGGGGGGGTCTGGTGGGAGCACAAATGTGGGAGGGGGCCCTGATGGGGGACACAAGGGTCGGATGGCTCTGATGGGGGCGCAAATGTGCAGGGGTGGCTCTGATGGGGACACAAGTGTGGGGTTCTCTGATGGGGCACAAGTGTGGAGGGTTCTGATGGGGACACAAGTGTGGGGGGTTCTGATGGGGACACAAGTTTGGGGTTCTCTGATGGGGCACAAGTGTGGGGGGCTCTTTAAGACAGCCCTGACAGCATGCTGTATGCATTCCTTTCATTGGCTAGTGGGCTGCCTATTGGGCCTGTACATTTCTCTTGCAAACCCAATAAGCAGCCCAGTGGCCAACTAAACGAGCACACATAGCAGGCTGACAATGCTGCTGCTAGTTTTGAGGCGGTGGCTTGGGGTTGTCAGCCTTCAAAAGGAAGTGCTGCTGGAAAGATCTCCAGGTAAGAAACTTTGGGGCAGATTTACAGTTGAGCATGATGCCAAACATCTTAAAAATATAGATTGTGTGATTAGAAATGCTTTAAGTCTACAAACTAACAATCTGGGATGAAGATTCACACAACCTTTGCTCATTAATCACATTTGTCTGAATTTTTTATTGGAAGGCATATGAATCTTGGGTGGAAGTTGTGTGAATCTTGGGTGAAAACATTTATGAATAGTCCCAAATGACTAAATAGCGGGGTACAAAAGTTGTTTCCAAGAACATTCAAATTACTTTAAGCAGTTAAGTGTATCAATCCTGGTCTATATAAACCTCAACTTTGACTAAGACCTTTGCCATGCACCCCCTACTCTTTCACAACCAATTACACGGCATCCCTACCCAATTTTCTTTTTTTGGTTTGGAAGATTTGTAAGGTACTTCAACCCTTCCCCTTCCCCATTTGTAAATACAGAAGCACACATTATGATAATAACTATGTTTAAACTATAGTTCACAACAATGCCACAGTCACACCATGTAACCGATGTTAGGGGCGTAGTTACCTTTTTCTAAGTATACATTTTTAATTGTAATTCAAACAGAATAAAAAAGCATAGCCCACGTGTGACATTAACCATGCTTAGAGCACTTCTAAATCCTTTCTTACTTTGTTTTCTTTTATTCTCTTTCATTAGATAAAGGCAAAGCTTCAGACGGTAAGTCCATTCTTTAAATGGGTTTGTCAGCCTGTGAACAGCAGGTGAATGTTGTGTGAATCTTTGGTGTACACATTTATAAATAGTCCACAGTGGCGGCTGGTGCTCAAATTTTTTTGGGGGCGAAAACAAACTAAAAAATGCTGAAAAAAACCCCCATCAATTGCAGCCTCACTGTGCCTTCAAATGCAGCCAATGTGCCCATCATGTGCAGCCACCTGTGCCCCATCAACTGCAGCCACTTGTGCCCATCAAATGCAGCCACTGTGCCCCATGAAATGCAGTCACTTGTGCCCCATCATATGCAGCCATTGTGACATCAATTGCAGCCATTGTGCCCATCAAATGCAGCCACTGTGCCCCATCAAATGCAGTCACTTGTGCCCCATCATATGCAGCCATTGTGACATCAAATGCAGCCACTGTGCCTTCAAATGCAGCCACTGTGCCTTCAAATGCAGCCACTGTGCCCCATCAATTGCTGTCACTTGTGCCCATCATATGCAGCCACTTGTGCCCCATCAAATGCAGCCACTGTGACCCCTGCCTGGCACTTACCCCATCTTGGTGGCGGGTCAGGCAGCGGGTGACGGTGGCGAGCTGTGTGGGACGAGCAGCGAGTCCTCCATGCTTTCCTCCATGCTTCCCTGCATCTCTTCTTCCATTCCTAGGTATCCAATAGGATCGCCTTTATCTTCAGCCAATCAGGTGATGGGTATTAGACCCGCACTTCCTGATTGGCGGAGAGGCGGATCAGTGTGAGAAAAGCAAATATTCATTTGCTTTTCTAACACACCTGGGTGGGCTCCGAGCGCAATGCTCTGAACTCCGAGTCCACCTTTTTTGAAGCCTATTAGAGCCTAAGGCTCTAATCAGATGCTTAAAAAAAACACCCCCACCGCTGTTATTCAGGCACCTGGCATCCAAAAAGGGGCTAGATGCCTGAATAGACAGTGGCAGCGGCGGCCATAGATAGATTCATGCAATGCATGCATCTATCCATTAGTCATATAGGGGGAGTCAGGAGAGAGGGGGCGGCGCCCGTTTGCCCTTAATAGATGGGTCTGAATCTTTGACACATACACCCTACTCTTCCACAAACCAAAAACAGTGCATTGGTAGCCAAAAGGTTTATTGTTTTGGAGGATATGTAAGGTGCTTGCTAACACCTTCAGCTGTGATTCCCCTCTGCATCTGTCAGTTGAAAAGTACACATAGCATTACCAAGGCTTAAATCTCTTCTAAATCTTTTCTTACTTTGATTTCTTTTTTTTTCTACTTCATTAGAAAAAGGCAAAGGTTCAGATGGTAAGTCCTCTCTTTATATGGATTTGTCAACCTGTGATTAGCTGCACTGATGTGCGGGGGGGGGGGGGGGGGGCTCTGATTGGGACACAAATGTGCAGGGGGGGCTCTGATGAGGACAGGAGGGTGCAGGGGGTGCTCTGATGGGGACACAAGTGTGCAGGGGGGGGTCTGGTGGGGGCACAAATGTGGGAGGGGGGCCCTGATGGGGGACACAAGGGTCGGATGGCTCTGATGGGGGCGCAAATGTGCAAGGGAGGCTCTGATGGGGACACAAGTGTGGGAGTTCTGATGGGGACACAAGTTTGGGGTTCTCTGATGGGGACACAAGTATGGGGGCTCTGATGGGGACACAAGTGTGGGGGGCTCTGATGGGGACACAAGTGTGGGGGCTCTGATGGGGACACAAGTGCGGGAGCTCTGATGGGGACACAAGTTTGGGGTTCTCTGATGGGGACACAAGTATGGGGGCTCTGATGGGGACACAAGTGTGGGGGATCTGATGGGGACACAAGTGTGGGGTTCTCTGATGGGGTACAAGTGTGGGGGGCTCTGATGGGGACACAAGTTTGGGGTTCTCTGATGGGGCACAAGTGTGGGGGCTCTGATGGGGACACAAGTGTGGGGGGCTCTTTAAGACAGCCCTGACAGCATGCTGTATGCATTCCTTTCGTTGGCTAGTGGGCTACCTATTGGGTCTGTACATTTCTCCTGCAAACCCAATAAGCAGCCCAGTGGCCAACTATACGAGCACACATAGCAGGCTGACAATGCTGCTGCTACTTTTGAGGCGGTGGCTTGGGGTTGTCAGCCTTCAAAAGGAAGTGCTGCTGCTGGAAGGATCTCCAGGTAAGAAACTTTGCAGCAGATTTACAGTTGAGCATGATGCCAAACATCTTAAAAATATAGATTGTGTGATTAGGTATGCTTTAAGTCTACAAACTAACAATCTGGGATGAAGATTCACACAACCTTTGCTCATAATTCACATTTTTCTGAATTTTTTATTGGCAGGTGTATGAATCTTGGGTGGAATATGTGTGAATCTTGGGTGAAAACATTTATGAATAGTCCCAAATGACTAAATAGCGGGGTACAAAAGTTGTTTCCAAGAACATTCAAATTACTTTAAGCAGTTAAGTGTATCAATCCTGGTCTATATAAACCTCAACTTTGACTAAGACCTTTGCCATGCACCCCCTACTCTTTCACAACTAATTACACGGCATCCCTACCCAATTTCCTTTTTTTGGTTTGGAAGATTTGTAAGGTACTTCAACTCTTCCCCATTTGTAAATACAGAAGCACACATTATGATAATAACTATGTTTAAAATATAGTTCACAACAATGCCACAGTCACACCATGTAACCGATGTTAGGGGCGTAGTTACCTTTTTCTAAGTATACATTTTTAATTGTAATTCAAAAAGAATAAAAAAGCATAGCCCACGTGTGACATTAACCATGCTTGAATGCATGAATCTATCCATTAGTCATATAGGGGGTGTCAGGAGAGAGGGGGCGGCGCCCGTGCGCCCTTAATAGATGGGCCTGAATCTTTGACACATACACCCTACTCTTCCACAAACCAAAAACAGTGCATTGGTAGCCAAAAGGTTTATTGTTTTGGAGGATATGTAAGGTGCTTGCTAACACCTTCAGCTGTGATTCCCCTCTGCATCTGTCAGTTGAAAAGTACACATAGCATTACCAAGGCTTAAATCTCTTCTAAATCTTTTCTTACTTTGATTTCTTTTTTTTTTTTTTCTACTTCATTAGAAAAAGGCAAAGGTTCATATGGTAAGTCCTCTCTTTATATGGATTTGTCAACCTGTGATTAGCTGCATGATGTGGAGGGGGGGGCGGGCTCTGATTGGGACACAAATGTGCAGGGGGGGGGCTCTGATGAGGACAGGAGGGTGCAGGTGGTGCTCTGATGGGGGACACAAGTATGCAGAGGGGGGTCTGGTGGGGGCACAAATGTGGGAGGGGGGCCCTGATGGGGGACACAATGGTCGGATGGCTCTGATGGGGGCGCAAATGTGCAGGGGAGGCTCTGATGGGGACACAAGTGTGGGGGCTCTGATGGGGACACAAGTTTGGGGTTCTCTGATGGGGCACAAGTGTGGGGGGTTCTGATGGGGACACAAGTATGGGGGCTCTGATGGGGACACAAGTGTGGGGGTTCTGATGGGGACACAAGTTTGGGGTTCTCTGATGGGAACACAAGTTTGGGGTTCTCTGATGGGGCACAAGTGTGGGGGGCTCTTTAAGACAGCCCTGGCAAAATGCTGTATGCATTCCTTTCATTGACTAGTGGGCTGCCTATTGGGTCTGTACATTTCTCTTGCAAACCCAATAAGCAGCCCAGTGGCCAACTATACGAGCACACATAGCAGGCTGACAATGCTGCTGCTAGTTTTGAGGCGGTGGCTTGGGGTTGTCAGGCTTCAAAAGGAAGTGCTGCTGCTGGAAAGATCTCCAGGTAAAAAACTTTGCGGCAGATTTACAGTTGAGCATGATGCCAAACATCTTAAAAATATAGATTGTGTGATTAGAAATGCTTTAAGTCTACAAACTAACAATCTGGGATGATTCACATTTGTCTGAATTTTTTATTGGAAGGTATATGAATCTTGGGTGGAAGTTGTGTGAATCTTGGGTGAAAACATTTATGAATAGTCCCAAATGACTTAATTGCAGGGTACAAAAGTTGTTTCCAAGAACATTCAAATTACTTTAAGCAGTTAAGTGTATCAATCCTGGTCTATATAAACCTCAACTTTGACTAAGACCTTTGCCATGCACCCCTACTCTTTCACAACCAATTACACGGCATCCCTACCCAATTTTCTTTTTTTGGTTGGGAAGATTTGTAAGGTACTTCAACTCTTCCCCTTCCCCATTTGTAAATACAGAAGCACACATTATAATAATAACTATGTTTAAACTATAGTTCACCACAATGCCACAGTCACACTATGTAACCGATGTTAGGGGCGTAGTTACCTTTTTCTAAGTATACATTTTTAATTGTAATTCAAACAGAATAAAAAAGCATAGCCCACGTGTGACATTAACCATGCTTAGAGCACTTCTAAATCCTTTCTTACTTTGTTTTCTTTTATTCTCTTTCATTAGATAAAGGCAAAGCTTCATACGGTAAGTCCTTTCTTTAAATGGGTTTGTCAACCTGTGAACAGCAGGTGAATGTTGTGTGAATCTTTGGTGTACACATTTATAAATAGTCCACAGTGGCGGCTGGTGCTCAAAATTTTTTGGGGTGCGCAAACAAAGTAAAAAATGCTGAAAAAAACCCCCATCAATTGCAGCCTCACTGTGCACATCAAATGCAGCCACTGTGCCATTAATTGCAGCCATTGTGCCCATCAAATGCAGCCACTGTGCCTTCAAATGCAGCCAATGTGCCCATTAAATGCATCCAATGTGCCCATCAAATGCAGCCACTTGTGCCCCATCAAATGCAGCCACTTGTGCCATCAATTGCAGCCACTGTGCCCCATCAAATGCAGTCACTTGTGCCCCATCAAATGCAGCCACTTGTGCCCATGATATGCAGCCATTGTGACATCAATTGCAGCCATTGTGCCCATCAAATGCAGCCACTGTGCCCCATCAAATGCAGCCACTGTGCCCCATCAAATGCAGCCACTGTGCCCCATCAAATGCAGCCACTTGTGCCCATCATATGCAGCCACTTGTGCCCCATCATATGCAGACACTTGTTCCCATCATATGAAGCCACTTGTGCCCCATCAAATGCAGCCACTGTGACCCCTGCCTGGCACTTACCCCATCTTGGTGGCGGGTCAGGCAGCGGGTGACGGTGGCGAGCTGTGTGGGACGAGCAGCGAGTCCTCCATGCTTTCCTCCATGCTTCCCTGCATCTCTTCTTCCATTCCTAGGTATCCAATAGGATCGCCTTTATGTTCAGCCAATCAGGTGATGGGTATTAGACCCGCGCTTCCTGATTGGCGGAGAGGCGGTTCAGTGTGAGAAAAGCAAATATTCATTTGCTTTTCTAACACACCTGGGTGGGCTCCGAGCGCAATGCTCTGCACTCTGAGTCCACCTTTTTTGAGGCCTATTAGAGCCTAAGGCTCTAATCAAATGCTTAAAAAAAACACCCCCACCGCTGTTATTCAGGCACCTGGCGTCCGAAAAGGGGCCAGACGCCTGAATAGGCAGTGGCAGCGGCGGCCATAGATAGATTCATGCAATGCATGAATCTATCCATTAGTCATATAGGGGGTGTCAGGAGAGAGGGGGCGGCTCCCGTGCTCCCTTAATAGATGGGCCTGAATCTTTGACACATACACCCTACTCTTCCACAAACCAAAAACAGTACATTGGTAGCCAAAAGGTTTACTGTTTTGGAGGATATGTAAGGTGCTTGCTAACACCTTCAGCTGTGATTCCCCTCTGCATCTGTCAGTTGAAAAGTACACATAGCATTACCAAGGCTTAAATCTCTTCTAAATCTTTTCTTACTTTGATTTCTTTTTTTTTCTACTTCATTAGAAAAAGGCAAAGGTTCAGATGGTAAGTCCTCTCTTTATTTGGATTTGTCAACCTGTGATTAGCTGCACTGATGTGCGGGGGGGGGGGGGGGGGGCTCTGATTGGGACACAAATGTGCAGGGGGGGGCTCTGATGAGGACAGGAGGGTGCAGGTGGTGCTCTGATGGGGGACACAAATATGCAGGGGGCGTCTGGTGGGGGCACAAATGTGGGAGGGGGGCCCTGATGGGGGACACAAGGGTCGGATGGCTCTGATGGGGGCGCAAATGTGCAGGGGAGGCTCTGATGGGGACACAAGTGTGGGAGCTCTGATGGGGACACAAGTGTGGGAGCTCTGATGGGGACACAGGTGTGGGAGCTCTGATGAGGACACAAGTTTGGGGTTCTCTGATGGGGATACAAGTGTGGGGGGCTCTGATGGGGACACAGGTGTGGGAGCTCTGATGAGGACACAAGTTTGGGGTTCTCTGATGGGGATACAAGTGTGGGGGGCTCTGATGGGGACACAAGTTTGGGGTTCTCTGATGGGGCACAAGTGTGGGGGGCTCTGATGGGGACACAAGTTTGGGGTTCTCTGATGGGACACAAGTGTGGGGGGCTCTGATGGGGACACAAGTGTGGGAGCTCTGATGGGGATACAAGTGTGGGGGGCTCTGATGGGGACACAAGTGTGGGGGGCTCTTTAAGACAGCCCTGGCAGCATGCTGTATGCATTCATTTCATTGGCTAGTGGGCTGCCTATTGGGTCTGTACATTTCTCCTGCAAACACAATAAGCAGCCCAGTGGCCAACTAAACGAGCACACATAGCAGGCTGACGATGCTGCTGCTACTTTTGAGGCGGTGGCTTGGGGTTGTCAGCCTTCAAAAGGAAGTGCTGCTGCTGGAAAGATCTCCAATTAAGAAACTTTGCGGCAGATTTACAGTTGAGCATGATGCCAAACGCCTTAAAAATATAGATTGTGTGATTAGGTATGCTTTAAGTCTACAAACTAACAATCTGGGATGAAGATTCACACAACCTTTGCTCATAATTCATATTTGTCTGAATTTTTTATTGGAAGGTATATGAATCTTGGGTGGAAGTTGTGTGAATCTTGGGTGAAAACATTTATGAATAGTCCCAAAATTACTAAATAGCGGGGTACAAAAGTTGTTTCCAAGAACGTTCAAATTACTTTAAGCAGTTAAGTGTATCAATTCTGGTCTATATAAACCTCAACTTTGACTAAGACCTTTGCCATGCACCCCCTACTCTTTCACAACCAATTACACGGCATCCCTACCCAATTTTCTTTTTTTGGTTTGGAAGATTTGTAAGGTACTTCAACTCTTCCCCATTTGTAAATACAGAAGCACACATTATGATAATAACTATGTTTAAAATATAGTTCACAACAATGCCACAGTCACACTATGTAACCGATGTTAGGGGCGTAGTTACCTTTTCCTAAGTATACATTTTTTATTGTAATTCAAACAGAATAAAAAAGCATAGCCCACGTGTGACATTAACCATGCTTAGAGCACTTCTAAATCCTTTCTTACTTTGTTTTATTTTATTCTCTTTCATTAGATAAAGGCAAAGCTTCAGACGGTAAGTCCTTTCTTTAAATGGGTTTGTCAACCTGTGAACGGCAGGTGAATGTTGTGTGAATCTTTGGTGTACACATTTATAAATAGTCCACAGTGGCGGCTGGTGCTCAAAATTTTTTGGGGTGCGTAAACAAACTAAAAAATGCTGAAAAACAAACAAACCATCAATTGCAGCCTCACTGTGACCATCAAATGCAGCCACTGTGCCATCAATTGCAGCCTCACTGTGCCCATCAAATGCAGCCACTGTGCCTTCAAATGCAGCCAACGTGCCCATCAAATGCAGCCACTGTGCCCATCATGTGCAGCCACCTGTGCCCCATCAACTGCGGCCATTGTGCCATCAATTGCAGCCACTGTGCCCATCAAATACAGCCACTGTGCCCCATGAAATGCAGCCACTTGTGCACCATCAAATGCAGCCATTGTGACATCAATTGCAGTCATTGTGCCCATCAAATGCAGCCACTGTGCCTTCAAATGCAGCCAAAGTGCCTTCAAATGCAGCCGCTGTGCCCATCAAATGCAGCCACTTATGCCCATCATGTGCAGCCACCTGTGCCCCATCAACTGCAGCCATTGTGCCATCAATTGCAGCCACTGTGCCCATCAAATGCAGCCAATGTGCCTTCAAATGCAGCCACTGTGCCCATCAAATGCAGCCACGGTGCCCCATGAAATGCAGCCACTTGTGCCCCATCAACTGCAGCCACTTGTGCCCATCATATGCAGCCATTGTGAAATCAATTGCAGCCATTGTGCCCATCAAATGCAGCCACTGTGCCCCATGAATTGCTGTCACTTGTGCTCATCATATGCAGCCACTTATGCCCCATCAAATGCAGCCATTTGTGCCCCATCATATGCAGCCACTTGTGCCCATCATATGCAGCCACTGTGACCCCTGCCTGGCACTTACCCCATCTTTGTGGCGGGTCAGGCAGCGGGTGAGGTGGTGAGCTGTGTGGGACGAGCAGCGAGTCCTCCATGCTTCCCTGCATCTCTTCTTCCGTTCCTAGGTATCCAATAGGATCGCCTTTATCTTCAGCCAATCAGGTGATGGTTATTAGACCCACGCTTCCTGATTGGCGGAGAGGCGGTTCAGTGTGAGAAAAGCAAATATTCATTTGCTTTTCTAACATGCCTGGGTGGGCTCCGAGCGCAATGCTCTGAACTCCGAGTCCACCTTTTTTAAAGCCTATTAGAGCCTAAGGCTCTAATCAGATGCTTAAAAAAAACACCCCCGCCGCTGTTATTCAGGCACCCGGCGTCTGAAAAGGGGCCAGACGCCTGAATAGGCAGTGGTAGCGGCGGCCATAGATAGATTAATGCAATGCATGAATCTATCCATTAGTCATATAGGGGGTGTCAGGAGAGGGGGCGGCGCCCGTTTTCCCTTAATAGATGGGCCTGAATCTTTGACACATACACCCTACTCTTCCACAAACCAAAAACAGTGCATTGGTAGCCAAAAGGTTTACTGTTTTGGAGGATATGTAAGGTGCTTGCTAACACCTTCAGCTGTGATTCCCCTCTGCATCTGTCAGTTGAAAAGTACACATAGCATTACCAAGGCTTAAATCTCTTCTAAAGCTTTTCTTACTTTGATTTCTTTTTTTTTTTTTTACTTCATTAGAAAAAGGCAAAGGTTCATATGGTAAGTCCTCTCTTTATATGGATTTGTCAACCTGTGATTAGCTGCACTGATGTTCAGGGGGGAGGGGCTCTGATTGGGACACAAATGTGCAGGGGGGGGCTCTGATGAGGACAGGAGGGTGCAGGGGGTGCTCTGATGGGTGACACAAGTGTGCAGAGGGGGGTCTGGTGGAGGCTCAAATGTGGGAGGGGGGCCCTGATGGGGGACACAAGGGTGGGATGGCTCTGATGGGGGTACAAATGTGCAGGGGAGGCTCTGATGGGGACACAAGTGTGGGAGCTCTGATGGGGACACAAGTGTGGGGTTCTCTGATGGGACACAAGTGTGGGGGGCTCTGATGGGGACACAAGTGTGGGGGCTCTGATGGGGACACAAGTGTGGGGGCTCTGATGGGGACACAAGTTTGGGGTTCTCCGATGGGGCACAAGTGTGGGGGGCTCTGACGGGGACACAAGTGTGGGGGGCTCTGATGGGGACACAAGTGTGGGGGCTCTGATGGGGACACAAGTGTGGGGGCTCTGATGGGGACACAAGTTTGGGGTTCTCCGATGGGGCACAAGTGTGGGGGGCTCTGACAGGGACACAAGTGTGGGGGATCTGATGGGGACACAAGTGTTGGGGCTCTGATGGGGACACAAGTTTGGGGTTCTCCGATGGGGAACAAGTGTGGGGGGCTCTGATGGGGTACAAGTGTGGGGAGGCTCTGATGGGGACACAAGTGTGGGAGCTGTGATGGGGACACATGTGTGGGAGCTCTGATGGGGACACAAGTATGGGGGCTCTGATGGGGACACAAGTTTGGGGAGCTCTGATGGGGACACAAGTGTGGGGGGCTCTGATGGGGACACAAGTGTGGGGGGCTCTTTAAGACAGCCCTGGCAGCATGCTGTATGCATTCCTTTTGTTGGCTAGTGGGCTGCCTATTGGGTCTGTACATTTCTCCTGCAAACCCAATAAGCAGCCCAGTGGCCAACTAAACGAGCACACATAGCAGGCTGACGATGCTGCTGCTAGTTTTGAGGCGGTGGCTTGGGGTTGTCAGCCTTCAAAAGGAAGTGCTGCTGCTGGAAAGATCTCCAGGTAAGAAACTTTGCGGCAGATTTACAGTTGAGCAGGGCAGGATTAGCCACAAGGCCACCGAGGCCAGGCCTCGGAGCGGCAGTGGTGTAGGGGCGGCGCCGCTCCTGCAGCGACTTCGCGGCCGCCCCCCCTTTCGTGCTGCCCATTAAAGTCTATTATGGGCACCAGTGCCCATAGAAAAAATGGCCGTGAGCCGACCACGCAACTGCGCATGCGCCGTTCCGAAGCCGGCCCGGCTCGGGAAAGTTCGTAAGCGCTCGGCCGGGCGGCGCATGCGCAGAAGCGTGATTGCGCCGCTCGGCGTCATTTTTAAAAAAATTGAGATTAGCTAGTAGTGTCAGCGGTGCGGCGGCGTGGGAGAAAGATGACATCTCCTATTGCCCGCACCGCTGTTCCGCCCTCCTCCTGATGGCAGGCAGCATGGCAACATTGGCAAGGGACATCCCCATCTGGTGGCAAGGGACATCCCCATCTGGTGGCAAGTGACATCCCCATCTGGTGGCAGGCAGTGTGGCAAGTGACATCCCCATCTGGTGGCAGGCAGTGTAGCAAGTGACATCCCCATCTGGTGGCAGGCAGCATGGCAAGTGACATCCCCATCTGGTGGCAGGCAGCGTGGCAAGTGACATCCCCATCTGGTGGCAGGCAGTGTAGCAAGTGACATCCCCATCTGGTGGCAGGCAGCGTGGCAAGTGACATCCCCATCTGGTGGCAGGCAGCGTGGCAAGTGACATCCCCATCTGGTGGCAGGCAGTGTAGCAAGTGACATCCCCATCTGGTGGCAGGCAGCGTGGCAAGTGACATCCCCATCTGGTGGCAGGCAGCGTGGCAAGTGACATCCCCATCTGGTGGCAGGCAGCGTGGCAAGTGACATCCCCATCTGGTGGCAGGCATGGTGGCAAGTGACATCCCCATCTGGTGGCAGGCATGGTGGCAAGTGACATCCCCATCTGGTGGCAGGCATGGTGGCAAGTGACATCCCCATCTGGTGGCAGGCAGTGTAGCAAGTGACATCTCCATCTGGTGGCAGGCAGTGTGGCAAGGGACATCCCCATCTGGTGGCAGGCAGCGTGGCAAGCGACATCCCCATCTGGTGGCAGGCAGCGTGGCAAGCGACATCTCCATCTGGTGGCAGGCAGTGTGGCAAGTGACATCCCCATCTGGTGGCAGGCATGGTGGCAAGTGACATCCCCATCTGGTGGCAGGCATGGTGGCAAGTGACATCCCCATCTGGTGGCAGGCAGTGTAGCAAGTGACATCTCCATCTGGTGGCAGGCAGCGTGGCAAGTGACATCCTCATCTGGTGGCAGGCATGGTGGCAAGTGACATCCCCATCTGGTGGCAAGGGACATCCCCATCTGGTGGCAAGTGACATCCCCATCTGGTGGCAAGTGATTTCCCCATCTGGTGGCAGGCAGTGTAGCAAGTGACATCTCCATCTGGTGGCAGGCAGTGTGGCAAGTGACATCCCCATCTGGTGGCAGGCAGCGTGGCAAGTGACATCTCCATCTGGTGGCAGGCAGTGTGGCAAGTGAGATCCCCATCTGGTGGCAGGCATGGTGGCAAGTGACATCCCCATCTGGTGGCAGGCATGGTGGCAAGTGACATCCCCATCTGGTGGCAGGCAGTGTAGCAAGTGACATCTCCATCTGGTGGCAGGCAGCGTGGCAAGTGACATCCCCATCTGGTGGCAGGCAGCGTGGCAAGTGACATCCCCATCTGGTGGCAGGCATGGTGGCAAGTGACATCCCCATCTGGTGGCAGGCAGCGTGGCAAGTGACATCCCCATCTGGTGGCAGGCATAGTGGCAAGTGACATCTCCATCTGGTGGCAGGCATGGTGGCAAGTGACATCCCCATCTGGTGGCAGGCATGGTGGCAAGTGACATCCCCATCTGGTGGCAGGCAGCGTGGCAAGTGACATCCCCATCTGGTGGCAGGCATAGTGGCAAGTGACATCTCCATCTGGTGGCAGGCATGGTGGCAAGTGACATCCCCATCTGGTGGCAGGCATGGTGGCAAGTGACATCTCCATCTGGTGGCAGGCATAGTGGCAAGTGACATCCCCATCTGGTGGCAGGCAGCGTGGCAAGTGACATCCCCATCTGGTGGCAGGCATAGTGGCAAGTGACATCTCCATCTGGTGGCAGGCATAGTGGCAAGTGACAAGAGATGGTGGCAAGTGACACACTCAGGGCTCCCAATGATTCTGCATTATGGTGAGTTGAACTATTTCAGTTTATATTACAATGTAATGATAGAAGTAATGTGTTTCAATCATCCTGACACCATAACAACCATGGTGCCGGGGATGATTGAAGCACTATCACCAGCCATTGCCTTGAAAAATTGCCTGCGAAAAATCCTTGCCCCTCGCGCGCTTACCCTGAAGTATTTTTAGTCTGTACAATTAAAGCCAGTTATTTTCAGTGTTTTCATGTATGGAGATATGTTTTTAATTGATCTATTGTAGAAGTCATCGATAAAGGACGTGGTGTGTGTATGTGTGTGTGTGTGTGTGTGTGTGGGGGGGGGGGCATTGAAGGACCCGGCCTTGGGGCGGCAAAGGGAGTAAATCCGGGCCTGCAGTTGAGCATGATGCCAAACATCTTAAAAATATAGATTGTGTGATTAGGTATGCTTTAAGTCTACAAACTAACAATCTGGGATGAAGATTCACACAACCTTTGCTCATAATTCACATTTGTCTATATTTTTTATTGGAAGGTGTATGAATCTTGGGTGGAAGTTGTGTGAATCTTGGGTGAAAACATTTATGAATAGTTCCAAATTACTAAATAGCGGGGTACAAAAGTTGTTTCCAAGAACATTCAAATTACTTTAAGCAGTTAAGTGTATCAATCCTGGTCTATATAAACCTCAACTTTGACTAAGACCTTTGCCATGCACCCCCTACTCTTTCACAACCAATTACACGGCATCCCTACCCAATTTTCTTTTTTTTGGTTTGGAAGATTTGTAAGGTACTTCAACTCTTCCCCTTCCCCATTTGTAAATACAGAAGCACACATTATGATAATAACTATGTTTAAAATATAGTTCACAACAATGCCACAGTCACACCATGTAACCGATGTTAGGGGCGTAGTTACCTTTTTCTAATGCCGCGTACACACGATCGGACTTTACGGCATGCTTTGTCCGGGGTACCCGATTTCGTCGGACAATTCGATCGTGTGTGGGCTCCAGCGGACTTTGTTTTCTCAAAAGTTTGACAGACTTAGATTTGAAACATGTTTCAAATCTGTCCGACGGACTCGAGTCCGGTCGAAAAGTCCGCTCGTCTCTATGCTAGTCCGGCAGACAAAAAACGACGCTAGGGCAGCTATTGGCTGCTGGCTATGAACTTCCTTGTTTTAGTCCGGTCGTACGCCATCACGTACGAATCCGTCGGACTTTGGTTGATTGTGTGTAGGCAAGTCCGTTCATTCGGAAAGTCCGTCGTAAAGTCCGTCGAAAAGTACGCCGGACAAAGTCTGCCGTAAAGTCCGCTCGTGTGTACGCGGCATAAGTATACATTTTTAATTGTAATTCAAACAGAATAAAAAAGCATAGCCCACGTGTGACATTAACCATGCTTAGAGCACTTCTAAATCCTTTCTTACTTTGTTTTCTTTTATTCTCTTTCATTAGATAAAGGCAAAGCTTCAGATGGTAAGTCCTTTCTTTAAACGGGTTTGTCAACCTGTGAACAGCAGGTGAATGTTGTGTGAATCTTTGGTGTACACATTTATAAATAGTCCACAGTGGCGGCTGGTGCTCAAAATTTTTTGGGGTGCGTAAACAAACTAAAAAATGCTGAAAAAAAACCCCATCAATTGCAGTCTCATTGTGCCCATCAAATGCAGCCACTTGTGCCCATCATGTGCAGCCACCTGTGCCCCATCAACTGCAGCCATTGTGCCATCAATTGCAGCCACTGTGCCCATCAAATGCAGCCACTGTGCCCCATGAAATGCAGTCACTTGTGCCCCATCAAATGCAGCCACTTGTGCCCATCATATGCAGCCACTTGTGCCCATCATATGCAGCCACCTGTGCCCATCAAATGCAGCCACTTGTGCCTATCAAATGCAGCCACTGTGCCCATCAAGTGCAGCCATTGTGACATCAATTGCAGCCACTGTGCCCCATCAAATGCAGCCACTGTGCCCCATCAATTGCTGTCACTTGTGCCCATCATATGCAGCCACTTGTGCCCATCATATGTAGCCACTTCTGCCCCATCAAAAGCAGCCATTTGTGCCCCATCATATGTAGCCACTTCTGCCCCATCAAAAGCAGCCATTTGTGCCCCATCATATGTAGACACTTGTTCCCATCATATGAAGCCACTTGTGCCCCATCAAATGCAGCCACTGTGACCCCTGCCTGGCACTTACCCCATCTTGATGGCGGGTCAGGCAGTGGGTGACGGTGGCGAGCTGTGTGGGACGAGCAGCGAGTCCCCAATGCTGTCCTCCATGCTTCCCTGCGTCTCTTCTTCTGTTCCTAGGTATCTAATAGGATCGCCTTTATCTTCAGCCAATCAGGTGATGGGTATTAGACCCGCGCTTCCTGATTGGCGGAGAGGCGGTTCAGTGTGAGAAAAGCAAATATTCATTTTCATTTGCTTTTCTAACACACCTGGGTGGGCTCCGAGCGCAATGCTCTTCACTCCGAGTCCACCTTTTTTGAAGCCTATTGGAGCCTAAGGATCTAATCAGATGCTTAAAAAAAACACCCCCGCCGCTGTTATTCAGGCACCCGGCGTCCGAAAAGGGGCCAGACGCCTGAATAGGCAGTGGCAGCGGCGGCCATAGATAGATTCATGCAATGCATGAATCTATCCATTAGTCATATAGGGGGAGTCAGGAGAGAGGGGGCGGCTCCCGTGCGCCCTTAATAGATGGGCCTGAATCTTTGACACATACACCCTACTCTTCCACAAACCAAAAACAGTGCATTGGTAGCCAAAAGGTTTATTGTTTTGGAGGATATGTAAGGTGCTTGCTAACACCTTCAGCTGTGATTCCCCTCTGCATCTGTCAGTTGAAAAGTACACATAGCATTACCAAGGCTTAAATCTCTTCTAAATCTTTTCTTACTTTGATTTCTTTTTTTTTCTACTTCATTAGAAAAAGGCAAAGGTTCAGATGGTAAGTCCTCTCTTTATATGGATTTTTCAACCTGTGATTAGCTGCACTGATGTGCGGGGGGGGCTCTGATTGGGACACAAATGTGCAGAAGGGGGGCTCTGATTGGGACACAAATGTGCAGGGGGGGCTCTGATGAGGACAGGAGGGTGCAGGTGGTGCTCTGATGGGGGACACAAGTGTGGGAGGGGGGCCCTGATGGGGGACACAAGGGTCGGATGGCTCTGATGGGGGCACAAATGTGCAGGGGAGGCTCTGATGGGGACACAAGTGTGGGGGCTCTGATGGGGACACAAGTGTGGGGGGCTCTTTAAGACAGCCCTGACAGCATGCTGTATGCATTCCTTTCGTTGACTAGTGGGCTGCCTATTGGGTCTGTACATTTCTCCTGCAAACCCAATAAGCAGCCCAGTGGCCAACTAAACGAGCACACATAGCAGGCTGACAATGCTGCTGCTAGTTTTGAGGCGGTGGCTTGGGGTTGTCAGCCTTCAAAAGGAAGTGCTGCTGCTGGAAAGATCTCCAGGTAAGAAAATTTGGGGCAGATTTACAGTTGAGCATGATGCCAAACATCTTAAAAATATAGATTGTGTGATTAGGTATGCTTTAAGTCTACAAACTAACAATCTGGGATGAAGATTCACACAACCTTTGCTCATTAATCACATTTGTCTGAATTTTTTATTGGAAGGTGAAAACATTTATGAATAGTCCCAAATGACTTAATTGCAGGGTACAAAAGTTGTTTCCAAGAACATTCAAATTACTTTAAGCAGTTAAGTGTATCAATCCTGATCTATATAAACCTCAACTTTGACTAAGACCTTTGCCATGCACCCCCTACTCTTTCACAACCAATTACACGGCATCCCTACCCAATTTTCTTTTTTTGGTTTGGAAGATTTGTAAGGTACTTCAACTCTTCCCCTTCCCCATTTGTAAATACAGAAGCACACATTATAATAATAACTATGTTTAAACTATAGTTCACCACAATGCCACAGTCACACCATGTAACCGATGTTAGGGGCGTAGTTACCTTTTTCTAAGTATACATTTTTAATTGTAATTTAAACAATAAAAAAGCATAGCCCACGTGTGACATTAACCATGCTTAGAGCACTTCTAAATCCTTTCTTACTTTGTTTTCTTTTATTCTCTTTCATTAGATAAAGGCAAAGCATCAGACGGTAAGTCCATTCTTTAAATGGGTTTGTCAACCTGTGAACAGCAGGTGAATGTTGTGTGAATCTTTGGTGTACACATTTATAAATAGTCCACAGTGGCGGCTGGTGCTCAAAATTTTTTGGGGTGCGTAAACAAAGTAAAAAATGCTGAAAAAAAACCTCCATCAATTGCAGCCTCACTGTGACCATCAAATGCAGCCAATGTGCCATCAATTGCAGCCATTGTGCCCATGAAATGCAGCCAATGTGCCTTCAAATGCAGCCACTGTGCCCATCAAATGCAGCCAATGTGCCCCATCAACTGCAGCCATTGTGCCATCAATTGCAGCCACTGTGCCCATCAAATGCAGCCACTGTGCCCCATGAAATGCAGCCACTTGTGCCCATCATATGCAGCCATTGTGACATCAATTGCAGCCATTGTGCCCATCAAATGCAGCCACTTGTGCCCATCATATGTAGCCACTTCTGCCCCATCAAATGCAGCCATTTGTGCCCCATCATATGCAGACACTTGTTCCCATCATAGCCAATCAGGTGATGGGTATTAGACCCGCGCTTCCTGATTGGCGGAGAGGCGGTTCAGTGTGAGAAAAGCAAATATTCATTTGCTTTTCTAACACACCTGGGTGGGCTCCAAGCGCAATGCTCTGCATTCCGAGTCCACCTTTTTTGAAGCCTATTAGAGCCTAAGGCTCTAACCAGATGCTTAAAAAAAACACCCCTGCCGCTGTTATTCAGGCACCCGGCGTCCGAAAAGGGGCCAGATGCCTGAATAGGCAGTGGCCTATTTTAAAAGAAACATTTTTTTTTCATAGTTTGCTATAAAATTTTGCAAACAGCTCATTTTTCTCCTTCACTTATGTGCTCTGATGAGGCGGCACTGATGCGCACTGATAAGTGGCACAGATTGGCACTGGTGAAGAAGCTGCACTGATGGGCACTGTTGAGGAGGCACTGGTGGGTACTAATGAGGTGGCACTGGTGGGCACTGAAGAGGAGGCACTGATTAGGCTACACTGATGGGCGGCACTAATAGGCAGCACAAACAGGTTACACTGATGCTGTGGCACTGATGGGCACTGATTGGCAGCCCTGATGGGCTCTAATTAGCAGCACTGATGGGCACTGATTGGCAGCCCTGATGGGCTCTAATTAGCAGCACTGGTGGGCACCGAGGCAGGGACCATTGTCCCTGTAACAGAAGCTGGTTACCGGCATTCTGCTTCTCTCCTCACGCTGATCATGAGGAGAAAAAAAGCTGAAAACCGGCTTCTGTTTACTTTCGTGATCAGCTGTCATTGACTGACAGCTGACCATGTGGTAAAGGGCCTGCTGTGATTGGTCCTTTTCCCTGGTCTATGAGACTCGGCTGATCACAGATCAGAGTAGGGGGTCGATCCCGACCCCTTACCATGTGATCAGCTGTCAGCCAATGACAGCTGATCATGTGGTGTAAACAGAGCAGGTAATCTTTTTTTTTTCTCCTCGAGCTGATAGCGTGAGGAGAAAAAAAAAGCCGATCACCGGCGGCTCTCAGAGGGACATCGGTCCCGATCAAGGAGAGCTCCCGCCAGCTCATCTGTGCCCACCTGTGCCACCTGCCAGTGCACAACAGTGCTGCCGACCAGTGCACACCAGTGCCACCTACCAGTGCCCACAGTGCCACCCATCAGTGCCCACAGTGCCACCCATCAGTGTCCACAGTGCCACCTATCAGTGTCACCAATCAGTGCATCAACAACAGTGCTGACCATCAGTGTCACCTACCAGTGCCCATCAGGGGCACCTACCAGTGCCCATCAGTGCCATCTATCAGTTGTACCTATCAGTCACACCTATCAGTGCCCTTCAGTGCCCATCAGTGCCACCCATCAGGGCCCTTCAGTGCCATCTTATCTGTGCCCATCATTACCGCCTTATCTGTGCCCATCATTACCGCCTTATCTGTGCCCATCAGTACCGCCTTATCTGTGCCTATCAGTGCCCATCAGTGCAGCCTATCAGTGCCCACTAGTGCAGCCTATCAGTGCCCACTAGTGCCGCCTCATCAGCGCATACCAATGAAGGAGAAAAATTACCTGTTTGCAAAATTATCTAACAAACTATGAAACATGATTTTTTTTTTCAAAATTTTCCATCTTTTTTTGTTTGTTCAGCAAAAAACAAAAACCCCAGCTGTGATTAAATACCACTAAAATAAAGCTCTATTTGTGTGAAAAAAAAATGATAAAAATTTCATTTGGGTACAGTGTTATATGACCGCGCAATTGTCATTCAAAATGCGTCAGCTCTAAAAGCTGAAAATTGGTCTGGGCAGGAGGGGGGTTTAAGTGCCCAGTAAGCAAGTGTTTAAAACTTAGTTCACCACAATGCCACAGTAACACCATGTAACCCATGCTAAGGGGTTCCGTTACCGTTTTTTAAGTATACATTTTTAATTGTGATTAAAACAGAATAAAATAGCATAGCCCATACATACCATTAACCATACTTATGCCCCGTACACACGGTCGGATTTTCCGATGGACAATGTTCGATCAGAGCGTGTTGTCGGAAATTCCGATCGTGTGTGGGCGCCATCGGACATTTTCCATCGGATTTTCCGACACACAAAGTTGGACAGCAGGAGATAAAATTTTCCGACAACAAAATCCGATCGCGTCAATTCCGACCGTGTGTGGCCTGTTCCGACACACAAAGTGCCACACATGCTCAGAAGAAATTCAGACACGGGACAGCTCGTTCTGGTAAACTTAGCGTTCGTAATGGATAAAGCACTTTCGTCACGCTGCAATGTTCAAAATGGTTTAATACAGCGCACTCTCTTCTTCTTTATAATGTGACAAGAATTAAGTCGTTTTGATGCTCATATTCACACACACTTCTCACAAACTTTTTTCGTTACTATTTATCGGGATTCCCTCAATATATTTTGATTTCTCACATCTGACAACATATTTTTTTTTTTTTGTTTTTTTACTTTAATGTAGAATCTTTTTTTGTGTTTCTCTTTTTATTTATTTTTTTTTGGTGATTTGGATTTGTATTCCCGAAAATGTTTGTGTGTGTTTTTGGTGACAAGTTCCCACAACACCACTAATATGTTGTTCTATTTAATCTGTAGGAGATTGTTTGGTGTTGTTGTCCCTTGTTAATTTCACATTGTACTTTAGAAATGTACCTGAATCGTCACCAACAAACTGTCCTTTTTGGATGAAAACACACACAGGAGAGTAGAATTTACCTAAAAATATTTTATTAAGGGGTCACAACTATAAACAAAGAGGGAGGCAACGCTGGAGAAACTGCAGAAGTGGGCGAAGCCTTGGACCCCCAGGGCAGACATCAATTATTTAAAAGTAAAATTGGTGGCCTGAGGAGTCCATATCTAAGGGAGGGCAGTCTGGTCCAGAAGTCCCAGAGATCCGGAAAGCAGCAGATGACATCTGTGTCCCCAGGCTGTGGTCATACGAGAGACTGCATCTTCTGTCAGACCAGACTGAATCCAGGGTCATCACTCTTTGGTCTTCTTTCCACGCTTCCTTCCAGCCTTTGGCTGTGGTGGTGGAGTTGTGGCAGCAGGAGGAGGAGGAGGATCGTCCCTCTCCATGACATCCGTCTTGTGTGTCAGTTCCCCACTCTCCCCCTTACGTAGGACTTTATAAATCAGGTCCTCAGAGATCTTGCGTTGGCCCTCCTGCATGCCCTGCAATTTTGTGGCAGCCATGCAGGCAAAGGCCTCTTCAGGACTGGGGAAGGCTCGGAGGGACGCAGAAGCCTCCTGGATCAGCCTGTATGCTGAATCCTGCACGGGACTCGGAATGGCCTTCCTGGCCCTTTTGTATGGCAGGCGGAGGGGAGGAACCTGAGACTCAGTCAGGCTGCGACTGGTCCCAGGCTTCTCTTGGCTGACACTTAGCCCCGCCTCCTCCTGGCTGCCACTAATCCCCGCCTCCTCCTGGCTGACACTAATAATCCCCGCCTCCTCCTGACTGCCACATTCCACAGCCTCCTCCTGGCTGAGGTCTTCCTGTGTATGAAAAAGGGACATAGTTTTAGTATTTTTTTCATCAATCACACACAATTTTCACCTCCTGACTGCTGCAAATTGAATGTTAACAAATATAACAGACTATCCTTCTGAGCCCAGCATTTTGCATTCTTGTCCCAATTTTGGGTGCCCACTACTGTCTATTGATATGTAAAACACTTTTTTCAATCAGCAATTAGTGATCAATAATAACATCTAATAAACATCATTTATTTATTGACCAGAAATCTGTAGAAGAATGCTATACCTGACTCAAGCTGGGCTCCTCCACTTCTTCCTGGCTGGAAGGCCCAGGTTGGACATCGGAAGCCTCAGCTGGGATGGAAGGAAGAGTGGAAGGAAGAGTGGAGAGGGATTCCCTGACTTCAGTGTGGTCTGACAGAAATCGCAGTCTCTCATAGTACCACAGTCTGGGGACATAAACGTCATCTGCTGCAGCTCCGGATCTCTGGGAATCTGTGACCTTCTTGCGCTCCCTAAGATATGTGCTCCTCAGGCCACCAATTTTAGCTTTTAAATAAGGGATGGTTGCTGTGGGGACCACCGGCTTCACCAACTCCAGCAGTTTCTCCAGCGCTGTCTGCCTCTTCTGTTTGTGGTTATAGTGAGGGTGTCTGACCTGCCACAGAC
Source organism: Aquarana catesbeiana (assembly GCF_042186555.1). Lineage (NCBI taxonomy): Eukaryota > Metazoa > Chordata > Amphibia > Anura > Ranidae > Aquarana > Aquarana catesbeiana. Next base: position 32,537,314 of record NC_133334.1, on the reverse strand, counting down.
AGGGCAGCTCCCTGTACTTGTCAATAAACAGGGGCAGGAAATTGTGGTCGTTGAACCCATCCATTTTCTCTGCAAGACACAACACAAGACAAACCCTAATGTCAGGCCAAACTCCCCTAATCTTGTTACAATATAGGCTTCAATTTCGAAGCAGTATAGGGCCAAGTTTAGATCCTACCTTCGTTAGCACGATCGGCGTCTCCGATGCTCCTTCCTCCGCTCACAGATCGTACGTAAGACGCGCGCGTTACGATTTATACACACTGCGCATGCGTATAACTCCGTCCGCCCCTGACGTTCTTTCTATTCTATTCCCCGCCCCTTTTCATTCGGCGCAGTGGAGGAAGAGCACATGGCGGATAGACAGCAGGATCCTGATAATTGGAGCAATGAGGAGGAGGAGGAAAGGCCGGAGCCTGAAACGTCCCGATCCAGAAGGAGATTAAAGGACTCAAATATGTCCTTTGGGGAGATGTTGGAGATGGTGGACATCCTGAAGAAGGCCGACTATGATGGAAAGTATGGACCTTACCCCAACCCCAATGTCCGAAAGGCCAAGATCATGGCGAAAGTGGTCAGGAGTCTGCACCGGAAATTCGGGGTACGACGATCGAAAGATCAGCTCAGGAAGCGGTGGTCGGACCTGAAATTACGAGAACATGAGCAGTACAGAAAGATCCGGAGAGTGCTGCAAAAAAGTAAGTAGTTGTGCTGTGTTCCTATTTTTTTTGTGTTTATTACGTTCGTGCTGCTCCATGTGCTTTTAGGAACTGTTGTACAGTTTAAAATGGCAACTTTCATGTTCATGGGCACATTATTTGTTCGGATCACACATTTTTTTTTCGGACTATAAAATACCATTGTTTAGGCCATATGCATTTGGCCACCATTTTGAGGCCCTATACTTGTCTTCAAAGAATTGGGTTGTGTAGATGGCTTTGTTACTAGAATGAAATGCAAACTAGATTGTGTGTAAGGAGAGGACACTGAGCAGCTGTTTTCACATCTGGACACTGGAGCACTAGTGTGGGACACAAGAACACCATTTTTATTAGGGGGGCCACACAGGTGCTCCAGTGTGGGGGGGCTACATCTGTGAAGCTTGTACTAAACAGGTAAAGTATTGCAGCTTGACAAAGGACACTAAAAAAGCTACATGTTGGAACTCTGCTAAAATAGATAATTGTACCCCACTTCCAAGCAATGTTTCCTATTTCTAGTTCTGCCATCAAATATCTGTGTGCTAATTATACCATTTTTGTTTTACATAGGGGAGAAAAGACTTGGAGGACACCCCTCATCCGAGGAGACCAGAGCCCCCCCCCCCCTCTGGAAGAAGGGGAAATCCACCCAACACAAGCTGAGCAGGAGGATGAAGACGTGGTGGAAGTAGTTACCACAACAGGTGAGTGTCTGCGACCACAGGCTCAGATAAGAGATGGATGGCGGCATATTTTTTAGACCTAATTTATTTTGGGGTTCCTCTCTTTTTAGGTGATCGTGAGGTTGTAGATGCAGATCCTTTCACATCAGAAAGTGCCCAGATCCTGATCGGGGAGATCATGGGGTGTAATTTACAATTGGAAATCATCAAGCAAAACATCAATGATGTTATTCCAAAATATAAAAACATCATTGATGTTTTGGGGCGAGTTTAAAGCCCCTCCAAATCACTTTCTTCTTTTGTGTGCTACAATGTGCTAAATGTTTTTGTGATTTTTCCCAAAGCCAAATTTGGAGGATGCACACAGTGTGTCAACATGTGCTATCTGCCATCACGGGAGATCAATGGACGTGTTTTGGGGGTGCAACCCCTTCCTCAATAATAAAGTAGCGGTGAGGAAGGGCTTTCTCCCCCAAAACACATCCCTTGATCCCCCGTGATGGCAGATAGCACATGTTGACATTGTGAAATTTGTGTGCATCTTCCAAATTTGGCTTTGCCAGGGGTGATTTCCCCCCATCTGAACGCAATATCAAACACAGTTCCTAAATACTCATGTCTGATATTGCCTTCAAGTTCTACCAAATGTGAACTTTGTAAGATCAAGATTTGTGTCTTTCTTGTGGGTTTTACACAGGCCTGTTTTCTATAAAATGCACATTTTGATTTTGGATAATGACACCACAAAAATTGTTATACAACAAACATGTTGGTTTGTCAGAAAAACCTTTGGTAAATGCACATGTGATTGTGCAGGTATTAAAAAGATTGTTCATCAAGAATGTGTGGATTATTGTCTCAACACTACAACACTTTTGGGGTGATGTAATTGTTGTTTGATGAGAAAATGGGGGTTATTTCCTAAGGGCAAATCCTCTTTGCACTACAAGTGCAGTTTCAGTGCAGTTGCAAGTGCACTTGTAGTGAAAAGTGTCTTTGCATTTAGTAAATAACAGCCAACAGTGCTTTGTATAAGGTTACACAATCACGACATTTTCTGCACTCCACACATTTCTGTCAGGGTCAGCTAAAACAAACACAAGCAGTAAATGTCCACAAAGAAGAGCCTGGGGGGAGATGCCTGTCGAGAACTTCAAGTCCTGCAGACTTCTCCCTGTGGCCAAATACTGCAGGGTAGCGATCAACCTCTGCTCCGGAGTGATAGCTTGCCTCATGCAGGTATCCTGCCTGCTGATATAGGGGGTCAGCGAAGCCAACAAACGGTGAAACACGGGGTCCGTCATCCTGAGAAAATTCCTGAAATCATCAGGATTATTCTCACGGATCTCACGGAGCAAAGGCATATGACAGTACTGGTCACGCTGAAGCAACCAATTCTTGGTCTATGAACTCCTCCCCACCAGTGGCATCTCCAGCTTTCAAATTTAGGGGGGGCACATGGGGGGACAGGGACAAAAGTAGGGGGGCAACTATAAAATGCATATATATATATATATATATATATATATATATATCCTGGGGCCCTTTACTACGACCCCACAACGGGCCCTTTCACATGCTCTGCAGTGAGCTCCCTTCCTACTGTATTGGGGTCCCCCAGGGTGGCAGAAAACAAGAGATATATGTCACCAGCATATCAAGAAAATAAAAGGATCCAAAGCAGTGGGAGAACTATAAGGGTTGCAAAGGTTGTCTTGCCTCCGGGCCCTGGTGTTCTGCCACTGTGGGGTTCCCCAGCCTCCTCTTGCTGTCCTGCCCCTGCTATTGACAGCGCTGGTCTGGCATCTCTTGGAATTTACAGGCTGGTCCTCCTGTCCTAAGGACAGGAGAAATCAGTCTGTTTTTTCAGTAACTGAGAGTCCTGGTGGAGTCCTTCCTGCAACTCGCTCTTCTCCCTGCCAATGAGGATGCAGGTGAAGGAGCAGATCGGGCGGCCGTGGTTGTGTGAACGCTCGCATTATGCAATGTCAGTGAGCAGGGGAGGGGGGAGGAATCACCCGCAGGAGCTGACGGGGGACTCTCTCCCTCTTAGACATTGATTTTTTGTAAAAAAAAAAAAAAAAATTTTTTTTTTTTTTTGGGGGGGGGGGGCACATGGTGGGGCACAGCATAATGTTGGGGGGGTCAGGGCCCCCTCTGGCCCCCCCTAGGGTCGCCATTGCTCCCCACCCTGTTCATGGACTGGACTTGTGTCAAGGTCCGGACCCCAACACCAAGCCCCCGCACAGCACGAACTCTACGAGGAGTACGCATACGAAACATGGCTAGAAAACGGTCGGCTGCTCAGAACGAAGTAACAGAACGCACTGAAGAACAGCAAGGCCTGTGAAGAGCGACCTGAAAACCAGTAACGAACGAACAAGAATACAATGACTACTTAAAGTCACGTGGAACTTGCTGCACGCACTGAAGAGCAGATACAAACCCACAAGCACAAACTGAACGGCAGAAAACGATCTGAAAGCCACGAGTCTGAAAAAGCGCGAATCGTCTCTCACCAAACTTTTACTAACACGAAATTAGCAAAAGGAGCCCAAAGGGTGCCACGCTTGGTTCTGAACTGGCCTTTTCTAGTCTCGTCGTACGTGGTGTACGTCACCGCGTTGTTGGCGATCGGAAATTCCGACAACTTTGTGCGACCGTGTGTAGGCAAAACAAGTTTGAGCCAACATCCGTCGGAAAAATCCTAGGATTTTGTTGTCGGAATGTCCGAACAAAGTCCGACCGTGTGTACGGGGCATTAGAGCTCTTCTAAATCCTTTTTTTTTTTTTTTTTTTCTTTTATTCTGCTTCATTAGAAAATTACAAAGGTCCAGGTGGTAAGTCCTTTCTTTATATGGATTTCTCAATCTATAATAAGCGTGTGAAAGTTGTGTGAATTTTGGATGAAAACATTTATAAATAATCCTCCATTACTAAATAGCAGGATCCAAAAGTTGCTTTTAAGAACCTTCAAAATAGTGTAAAGCAGTTAAGTGCACAAATCCTGGTCTACATAAACCTCAACTCTGACTGAGATCTCTGGCCATGCACCCTCTACTCTTCCACAACCAATAACCGGGCATCAGTAGCCAATTCGTTTTTTTGGTTTGGAGGCCTTGTAAGGTACTTAAAGGTTCCAGATCTTACTCCTCCTTGTATTTCTCCCCAGAGAAGGACACATCATAATAATAACTATATTTGGAATGTACAGTAGTTCAATGTAATGTCACAGTTTTACCATGTAACCCATGCTGGAGGTTTTGTTGCCTTTTTATGTTTTATATTATTAATTGTAATTTAAACAAAATAAAGTAGCATATCTCATCCTCCATTCCTAAATTCACCAACACTGCATGGTTATGTAGCATTTTTACACATTATATAAATTTACCAAGTTTTTAACTTTCGATGTGCAGCCACCTGTGCCCCATCAACTGCAGCCATTGTGCCATCAATTGCAGCCACTGTGCCCATCAAATGCAGCCACTGTGCCCCATGAAATGCAGCCACTTGTGCCCATCATATGCAGCCATTGTGACATCAATTGCAGCCATTGTGCCCATCAAATGCAGCCACTTGTGCCCATCATATGTAGCCACTTCTGCCCCATCAAATGCAGCCATTTGTGCCCCATCATATGCAGACACTTGTTCCCATCATAGCCAATCAGGTGATGGGTATTAGACCCGCGCTTCCTGATTGGCGGAGAGGCGGTTCAGTGTGAGAAAAGCAAATATTCATTTGCTTTTCTAACACACCTGGGTGGGCTCCGAGCGCAATGCTCTGCATTCCGAGTCCACCTTTTTTGAAGCCTATTATGCCGCGTACACACGGTCGGACTTTACGGCGGACTTTGCCCGGCGGATTTTTCGACGTACTTTCCGACGGACTTTGTGAATGAACGGACTTGCCTACACACAATCCACCAAAGTCGGTCGAATTCGTACGTGATGACGTACGACCGGACTAAAACAAGGAAGTTCATAGCCAGTAGCCAATAGCTGCCCTAGCGTGCCTTTTTGTCCGTCTAACTAGCATACAGACGAGCGGACTTTTCGACCGGACTCGATTTCAACGGATAAATTTTAAACAAGTTTAAAATCTAAGTCCGTCCAACTTTTGAGAAAACAAAGTCCGCTGGAGCCCACACACATCGAATTGTCCGACGAAATCCAGTCCGCCGGGCAAAGTCCGCCGTAAAGTCCGCTCGTGTGTACGCGGCATAAGGCTCTAACCAGATGCTTAAAAAAAACACCCCCGCCGCTGTTATTCAGGCACCCGGCGTCCGAAAAGGGGCCAGATGCCTGAATAGGCAGTGGCCTATTTTGAAAGAAACATTTTTTTTTCATAGTTTGCTATAAAATTTTGCAAACAGCTCATTTTTCTCCTTCACTTATGTGCTCTGATGAGGCGGCACTGATGCGCACTGATAAGTGGCACAGATGGGCACTGGTGAAGAAGCTGCACTGATGGGCACTGTTGAGGAGGCACTGGTGGGTACTAATGAGGTGGCACTGGTGGGCACTGAAGAGGAGGCACTGATTAGGCTACACTGATGGGCGGCACTAATAGGCAGCACAAACAGGTTACACTGATGCTGTGGCACTGATGGGCACTGATTGGCAGCCCTGATGGGCTCTAATTAGCAGCACTGATGGGCACTGATTGGCAGCCCTGATGGGCTCTAATTAGCAGCACTGGTGGGCACCGAGGCAGGGACCATTGTCCCTGTAACAGAAGCTGGTTACCGGCATTCTGCTTCTCTCCTCACGCTGATCATGAGGAGAAAAAAAGCTGAAAACCGGCTTCTGTTTACTTTCGTGATCAGCTGTCATTGACTGACAGCTGACCATGTGGTAAAGGGCCTGCTGTGATTGGTCCTTTTCCCTGGTCTATGAGACTCGGCTGATCACAGATCAGAGTAGGGGGTCGATCCCGACCCCTTACCATGTGATCAGCTGTTAGCCAATGACAGCTGATCATGTGGTGTAAACAGAGCAGGTAATCTTTTTTTTTTTCTCCTCGAGCTGATAGCGTGAGGAGAAAAAAAAAGCCGATCACCGGCGGCTCTCAGAGGGACATCGGTCCCGATCAAGGAGAGCTCCCGCCAGCTCATCTGTGCCCACCTGTGCCACCTGCCAGTGCACAACAGTGCTGCCGACCAGTGCACAGCAGTGCCACCTACCAGTGCCCACAGTGCCACCCATCAGTGCCCACAGTGCCACCCATGAGTGTCCACAGTGCCACCTATCAGTGTCACCAATCAGTGCATCAACAACAGTGCTGACCATCAGTGTCACCTACCAGTGCCCATCAGGGGCACCTACCAGTGCCCATCAGTGCCATCTATCAGTTGTACCTATCAGTCACACCTATCAGTGCCCTTCAGTGCCCATCAGTGCCACCCATCAGGGCCCATCAGTGCCATCTTATCTGTGCTCATCATTACCGCCTTATCTGTGCCCATCATTACCGCCTTATCTGTGCCCATCAGTACCGCCTTATCTGTGCCTATCAGTGCCCATCAGTGCAGCCTATCAGTGCCCACTAGTGCAGCCTATCAGTGCCCACCAGTGCCGCCTCATCAGCGCATATCAATGAAGGAGAAAAATTACCTGTTTGCAAAATTTTCTAAAAAACTATGAAACATGATTTTTTTTTTCAAAATTTTCCATCTTTTTTTGTTTGTTTAGCAAAAAACAAAAACCCCAGCTGTGATTAAATACCACTAAAATAAAGCTCTATTTGTGTCAAAAAAAATGATAAAAATTTCATTTGGGTACAGTGTTGTATGACCGCGCAATTGTCATTCAAAATGCGTCAGCTCTAAAAGCTGAAAATTGGTCTGGGCAGGAGGGGGGTTTAAGTGCCCAGTAAGCAAGTGTTTAAAACTTAGTTCACCACAATGCCACAGTAACACCATGTAACCCATGCTAAGGGGTTCCGTTACCGTTTTTTAAGTATACATTTTTAATTGTGATTAAAACAGGATAAAATAGCATAGCCCATACATACCATTAACCATACTTAGAGCTCTTCTAAATCCTTTTTTTTTTTTTTTTTTTCTTTTATTCTGCTTCATTAGAAAATTACAAAGGTCCAGGTGGTAAGTCCTTTCTTTATATGGATTTCTCAATCTATAATAAGTGTGTGAAAGTTGTGTGAATTTTGGATGAAAACATTTATAAATAATCCTCCATTACTAAATAGCAGGATCCAAAAGTTGCTTTTAAGAACCTTCAAAATAGTGTAAAGCAGTTAAGTGCACAAATCCTGGTCTACATAAACCTCAACTCTGACTGAGATCTCTTGCCATGCACCCTCTACTCTTCCACAACCAATAACAGGGCATCAGTAGCCAATTCGTTTTTTTGGTTTGGAGGCCTTGTAAGGTACTTGAAGGTTCCAGATCTTACTCCTCCTTGTATTTCTCCCCAGAGAAGGACACATCATAATAATAACTATATTTGGAATGTACAGTAGTTCAATGTAATGTCACAGTTTTACCATGTAACCCATGCTGGAGGTTTTGTTGCCTTTTTATGTTTTATATTATTAATTGTAATTTAAACAAAATAAAGTAGCATATCTCATCCTCCATTCCTAAATTCACCAACACTGCATGGTTATGTAGCATTTTTACACATTATATAAATTTACCAAGTTTTTAACTTTCGATGTGCAGCCACCTGTGCCCCATCAACTGCAGCCATTGTGCCATCAATTGCAGCCACTGTGCCCATCAAATGCAGCCACTGTGCCCCATGAAATGCAGCCACTTGTGCCCATCATATGCAGCCATTGTGACATCAATTGCAGCCATTGTGCCCATCAAATGCAGCCACTTGTGCCCATCATATGTAGCCACTTCTGCCCCATCAAATGCAGCCATTTGTGCCCCATCATATGCAGACACTTGTTCCCATCATAGCCAATCAGGTGATGGGTATTAGACCCGCGCTTCCTGATTGGCGGAGAGGCGGTTCAGTGTGAGAAAAGCAAATATTCATTTGCTTTTCTAACACACCTGGGTGGGCTCCAAGCGCAATGCTCTGCATTCCGAGTCCACCTTTTTTGAAGCCTATTAGAGCCTAAGGCTCTAACCAGATGCTTAAAAAAAACACCCCCGCCGCTGTTATTCAGGCACCCGGCGTCTGAAAAGGGGCCAGATGCCTGAATAGGCAGTGGCCTATTTTGAAAGAAACATTTTTTTTTCATAGTTTGCTATAAAATTTTGCAAACAGCTCATTTTTCTCCTTCACTTATGTGCTCTGATGAGGCGGCACTGATGCGCACTGATAAGTGGCACAGATGGGCACTGGTGAAGAAGCTGCACTGATGGGCACTGTTGAGGAGGCACTGGTGGGTACTAATGAGGTGGCACTGGTGGGCACTGAAGAGGAGGCACTGATTAGGCTACACTGATGGGCGGCACTAATAGGCAGCACAAACAGGTTACACTGATGCTGTGGCACTGATGGGCACTGATTGGCAGCCCTGATGGGCTCTAATTAGCAGCACTGGTGGGCACCGAGGCAGGGACCATTGTCCCTGTAACAGAAGCTGGTTACCGGCATTCTGCTTCTCTCCTCACGCTGATCATGAGGAGAAAAAAAGCTGAAAACCGGCTTCTGTTTACTTTTGTGATCAGCTGTCATTGACTGACAGCTGACCATGTGGTAAAGGGCCTGCTGTGATTGGTCCTTTTCCCTGGTCTATGAGACTCGGCTGATCACAGATCAGAGTAGGGGGTCGATCCCGACCCCTTACCATGTGATCAGCTGTCAGCCAATGACAGCTGATCATGTGGTGTAAACAGAGCAGGTAATCTTTTTTTTTTTCTCCTCGAGCTGATAGCATGACGAGAAAAAAAAGCCGATCACCGGCGGCTCTCAGAGGGACATCGGTCCCGATCAAGGAGAGCTCCCGCCAGCTCATCTGTGCCCACCTGTGCCACCTGCCAGTGCACAACAGTGCTGCCGACCAGTGCACACCAGTGCCACCTACCAGTGCCCACAGTGCCACCCATCAGTGCCCACAGTGCCACCCATCAGTGTCCACAGTGCCACCTATCAGTGTCACCAATCAGTGCATCAACAACAGTGCTGACCATCAGTGTCACCTACCAGTGCCCATCAGGGGCACCTACCAGTGCCCATCAGTGCCATCTATCAGTTGTACCTATCAGTCACACCTATCAGTGCCCTTCAGTGCCCATCAGTGCCATCTCATCTGTGCTCATCATTACCACCTTATCTGTGCCCATCATTACCGCCTTAATTGTGATTAAAACAGAATAAAATAGCATAGCCCATACATACCATTAACCATACTTAGAGCTCTTCTAAATCCTTTTTTTTTTTTTTTTTTTCTTTTATTCTGCTTCATTAGAAAATTACAAAGGTCCAGGTGGTAAGTCCTTTCTTTATATGGATTTCTCAATCTATAATAAGCGTGTGAAAGTTGTGTGAATTTTGGATGAAAACATTTATAAATAATCCTCCATTACTAAATAGCAGGATCCAAAAGTTGCTTTTAAGAACCTTCAAAATAGTGTAAAGCAGTTAAGTGCACAAATCCTGGTCTACATAAACCTCAACTCTGACTGAGATCTCTTGCCATGCACCCTCTACTCTTCCACAACCAATATGTACCATGTGATCAGCTGTCAGCCAATGACAGCTGATCATGTGGTGTAAACAGAGCAGGTAATCTTTTTTTTTTTCTCCTCGAGCTGATAGCGTGAGGAGAAAAAAAAAGCCGATCACCGGCGGCTCTCAGAGGGACATCGGTCCCGATCAAGGAGAGCACCCGACAGCTCATCTGTGCCCACCTGTGCCACCTGCCAGTGCACAACAATGCTGCCGACCAGTGCACACCAGTGCCACCTACCAGTGCCCACAGTGCCACCCATCAGTGCCCACAGTGCCACCCATGAGTGTCCACAGTGCCACCTATCAGTGTCACCAATCAGTGCATCAACAACAGTGCTGACCATCAGTGTCACCTACCAGTGCCCATCAGGGGCACCTACCAGTGCCCATCAGTGCCATCTATAAGTTGTACCTATCAGTCACACCTATCAGTGCCCTTCAGTGCCCATCAGTGCCACCCATCAGGGCCCATCAGTGCCATCTTATCTGTGCTCATCATTACCGCCTTATCTGTGCCCATCATTACCGCCTTATCTGTGCCCATCATTACCGCCTTATCTGTGCCCATCAGTACCGCCTTATCTGTGCCTATCAGTGCCCATCAGTGCAGCCTATCAGTGCCCACTAGTGCAGCCTATCAGTGCCCACCAGTGCCGCCTCATCAGCGCATATCATACCTGTTTGCAAAATTCTCTAACAAACTATGAAACATGATTTTTTTTTTCAAAATTTTTTTTCAAAATTTTCCATCTTTTTTTGTTTGTTTAGCAAAAAACAAAAACCCCAGCTGTGATTAAATACCACCAAAATAAAGCTCTATTTGTGTGGAAAAAAATGATAAAAATTTCATTTGGGTACAGTGTTGTATGACCGCACAATTGTCATTCAAAATGCGTCAGCTCTAAAAGCTGAAAATTGGTCTGGGCAGGAGGGGGGTTTAAGTGCCCAGTAAGCAAGTGTTTAAAACTTAGTTCACCACAATGCCACAGTAACACCATGTAACCCATGCTAAGGGGTTCCGTTACCGTTTTTTAAGTATACATTTTTAATTGTGATTAAAACAGAATAAAATAGCATAGCCCATACATACCATTAACCATACTTAGAGCTCTTCTAAATCCTTTTTTTTTTTTTTTTTTCTTTTATTCTGCTTCATTAGAAAATTACAAAGGTTCAGGTGGTAAGTCCTTTCTTTATATGGATTTCTCAATCTATAATAAGCGTGTGAAAGTTGTGTGAATTTTGGATGAACACATTTATAAATAATCCTCCATTACTAAATAGTAGGATCCAAAAGTTGCTTTTAAGAACCTTCAAAATAGTGTAAAGCAGTTAAGTGCACAAATCCTGGTCTACATAAACCTCAGCTCTGACTAAGATCTCTTGCCATGCACCCTCTACTCTTCCACAACCAATAACAGGGCATCAGTAGCCAATTCGTTTTTTTGGTTTGGAGGCCTTGTAAGGTACTTGAAGGTTCCAGATCTTACTCCTCCTTGTATTTCTCCCCAGAGAAGGACACATCATAATAATAACTATATTTGGAATGTACAGTAGTTCACTGTAATGTCACAGTTTTACCATGTAACCCATGCTGGAGGTTTTGTTGCCTTTTTATGTTTTATATTATTAATTGTAATTTAAACAAAATAAAGTAGCATATCTCATCCTCCATTCCTAAATTCACCAACACTGCATGGTTATGTAGCATTTTTACACATTATATAAATTTACCAAGTTTTTAACTTTCGATGTGCAGCCACCTGTGCCCCATCAACTGCAGCCATTGTGCCATCAATTGCAGCCACTGTGCCCATCAAATGCAGCCACTGTGCCCATTGAAATGCAGCCACTTGTGCCCATCATGTGCAGCCACCTGTGCCCCATCAACTGCAGCCATTGTGCCATCAATTGCAGCCACTGTGCCCATCAAATGCAGCCACTGTGCCCCATGAAATGCAGCCACTTGTGCCCATCATATGCAGCCATTGTGACATCAATTGCAGCCATTGTGCCCATCAAATGCAGCCACTTGTGCCCATCATATGTAGCCACTTCTGCCCCATCAAATGCAGCCATTTGTGCCCCATCATATGCAGACACTTGTTCCCATCATAGCCAATCAGGTGATGGGTATTAGACCCGCGCTTCCTGATTGGCGGAGAGGCGGTTCAGTGTGAGAAAAGCAAATATTCATTTGCTTTTCTAACACACCTGGGTGGGCTCCGAGCGCAATGCTCTGCATTCCGAGTCCACCTTTTTTGAAGCCTATTAGAGCCTAAGGCTCTAACCAGATGCTTAAAAAAAACACCCCCGCCGCTGTTATTCAGGCACCCGGCGTCCGAAAAGGGGCCAGATGCCTGAATAGGCAGTGGCCTATTTTGAAAGAAACATTTTTTTTTCATAATTTGCTATAAAATTTTGCAAACAGCTCATTTTTCTCCTTCACTTATGTGCTCTGATGAGGCGGCACTGATGCGCACTGATAAGTGGCACAGATGGGCACTGATGAAGAAGCTGCACTGATGGGCACTGTTGAGGAGGCACTGGTGGGTACTAATGAGGTGGCACTGGTGGGCACTGAAGAGGAGGCACTGATTAGGCTACACTGATAGGCGGCACTAATAGGCAGCACAAACAGGTTACACTGATGCTGTGGCACTGATGGGCACTGATTGGCAGCCCTGATGGGCTCTAATTAGCAGCACTGATGGGCACTGATTGGCAGCCCTGATGGGCTCTAATTAGCAGCACTGGTGGGCACCAAGGCAGGGACCATTGTCCCTGTAACAGAAGCTGGTTACCGGCATTCTGCTTCTCTCCTCACGCTGATCATGAGGAGAAAAAAAGCTGAAAACCGGCTTCTGTTTACTTTCGTGATCAGCTGTCATTGACTGACAGCTGACCATGTGGTAAAGGGCCTGCTGTGATTGGTCCTTTTCCCTGTTCTGTGATCAGCCTAGTTGGAAGGTCTTGGCGATCACAGAGCACGCTGCCCTCCCTCTCAGGACTGGAAGTCCACACTGTTGCCCTCAATCGGATATAGGGCGGGCAGAACGTGGTTAAGGGAAAAAGCTGTCCAAACCTGCCTGGCCTTATGTGAAAAAGTAATTGCCCCCTAAACCTAATAACTGGTTGTGCCACCCTTAGCGGCAACAATTGCAATCAAGCATTTGCGTTAACTGGCAATGAGTCTTTCACATCGCTGTGGTGGAATTGTGGCCCACTCTTCTTTGCAGAATTGTTTGAATTTAGCCACATTGGAGGGTTTTCCAGCATGAACGGCCTGTTTAAGGTCACGCCACAGCATCTCAATCGGATTTAAGTCTGGACTTTGACTAGGCCACTCCAAAACCTATTTTTTTTTTTTTTGAGCCATTCAGAGGTGGACTTGCTGGTGTGTTTCAGATCGTTGTCCTGCTGCATAACCCAAGTGCACCTGAGCTTGAATTCATGAACTGATGGCGGGACATTCGCCTTCAGGATTTTCTGGTAGAGCACAGAATTCACAGTTCCATTATTTATGGCAAGTCATCCAGGTCCTGAAGCAAAGCAGCCCCAGACCATCTCACTACCACCACCATGTGTGACTGTTTTATGATGTTCCTTTTATTAAATGCTGTGTTCATTTTACACGGGACGCACACCTTCCAAAAAGTTTAACTGTTGTATCATCAGTCCACAGAATATTTGCCCAAAAGTCTTGGGTATAATCAAGATGTTTTTTGAAAAAATTGAGATGAGCCTTTGTGTTCTTTTTGGCCAGCAGTGGCTTTGGCCTTGGAACTCTCCCATGGACGCCATTTTTCCCCAGTCATACATAGTTACATACATAGTTACATAGTAGGTGAGGTTGAAAAAAGACGCAAGTCCATCAAGTCCAACCTATGTGTGTGATTATGTGTCAGTATTACATTATATATCCCTGTATGTTGCGGTCATTCAGGTGATTATCTAATAGGTTCTTGAAGCTATCAATGCTCCCCGCTGAGACCACAGCCTGTGGAAGGGATTTCCACATCCTTGCCGCTCTTACAGTAAAGAACCCTCTACGTAGTTTAAGGTTAAACCTCTTTTCTTCTAATTGTAATGAGTGGTCACGAGTCTTATTAAACTCTCTTCTACGATAAGTCTCTTTCTTATTGTTGAATCATGAACAATTGACCTTACCCGAGGCAAGTAAGGCCTGCAGTTCTTTAAATGTTGTTCATGGTTCTTTTATGACCTCCGGGATGAGTCGTCATTGGGCTCTTGGAGTAATTTTGGTAGACTGGCCACTCCTGGGTAGGTTCCCCATTGTTCCAAGTTTTCTACATTTGTGTATAATGACTCTCCCCATGGGTCACTGGAGTCCCAAAGCCTTAGAAATAGCTTTGTAACCCTTTCCAGACTGATACATGTCAATTACTTTGTTTCTCATCTGTCCTTGAATTTCTTTAGATTGCGGCATGATGTGTTGCTTTTTAAGACCTTTTAGCATGCTTCACTTTGTCAGACAGATTCTATTTAAGTGATCTCTTGATTCAACAGGTCTGGAAGTAATCAGACTCAGCTTTCCAAAAAATGTGGTTAATCACAGTTCATTCGTGATTTAGAGCAATTATGCAAAAAAAAAAAAAAATCTATCTATCTATCTATCTATCTATCTATCTATCTATCTATCTATCTATCTATCTATCTATCTATCTATCTATCTATCTATCTATCTATCTATCTATCTATCTATCTATCTATCTATCTATCTATCTATCTATCTATCTATCTATCTATCTATCTATCTATCTATCTACCTACCTACCTATCTATCTATCTATCTATCTATCTATCTATCTATCTATCTATCTATCTATCTATCTATCTATCTATCTATCTATCTATCTATCTATCTATCTATCTATCTATCTATCTATCTATCTATCTATCAAGAAGGGGGCAAATACTTTGTCACAGCGCTGTAAATCGTTTCCCATAATTAAATAGCAGGATCCAAAAGTTACCTGCAAAAACCTTTACAGTAACCTAAAGCAGTTAAGTGCACCAATCCTGGTCTACATAAACCTCAATTCTGAATAAGATTTTTGCCATGCACCCCCCTACTCATCCACAAACAATGACAGTGCATCGGTAGCCAATTTGTTTTTTCGGTTTGGAAGATTTCTAAGGCACTTCATCTCTTCCCCTTGCCCGTTTGTCAATACAGCAACACAAATGATGATAGTAACCAGGGCCGTCTTTAGCGCAGGGCAAACGGGGCACTTGCCCTGGGCCCAATCTTTGTTGGGGGGCCCGCGCTAGCTGTGAGTTGGGGCCCCGATGACAGCTTTGCAGAGCGCACAGAGGACATGGGAGGATGTATTCCTCGCTAGCCAGCTGAGAGGGGGCGGGGCCGGGAGCTCCACTGATGCTCTGACCCCGCCCACGTGCAGCCTGTGTACTCGGAAAAGAGCTTCTGTAGTGAGAGCCAGTGATCGGAGTGGGAGTGTCAGTGGAGCTTTCGGCCCCGCCCCCTCTATACTGGCTGGTGAATACAGAGGTCCGGGGGCGGGGCCGGGAGCTCCAATGACACTCCCACTCCGATCACTGGCTCTCACTACAGGCGCTCTATACCCAGTACACAGGCTGCACGTGGGTCAGTGGAGCT
Organism: Aquarana catesbeiana; assembly: GCF_042186555.1. Lineage (NCBI taxonomy): Eukaryota > Metazoa > Chordata > Amphibia > Anura > Ranidae > Aquarana > Aquarana catesbeiana. The sequence goes on along the minus strand of NC_133334.1, from coordinate 32,521,632 downwards.
CCCGGCCCCGCCCCGCTCAGCTGGCTAGCGCGGAATACATCCTCCCATGTCCTCTGTGCGCTCTGCAAAGCTGTCATCGGGGCGACAATTCACGGGTGATGTGGGCCCCCCAACAAAGCATCAGTGGAGCTCCCAGCTGCTTTAGTGAGAGCAGAGAGTGGAAGCCCCGCCCACAGTCCTGAATGTATGTAGTAAGTTTGGCTGGCCAGGTATGTCCTTACAACCATAAAATGCCTGACTATTTAAACCCTGAGCTGTGTTATTTAACTGTACAGCTGTGCATTGCTGAAAGTTCTCTGACCATCCCCTGTATAATGTCTGCAGTCTCTGATTGTCTCCTGCAGTATGTCCGCAGTCTCTGATTGTCTCCTGCAGTATGTCCGCAGCCTCTGAGTGTCTCCTGCAGTATTTACACAGTCTCTGAGTGTCTCCTGCAGTATTTACACAGTCTCTGAGTGTCTCCTGCAGTATGTCCGCAGTCTCTGAGTGTCTCTTGCAGTATTTACACAGTCTCTGAGTGTCTCCTGCAGTATTTACACAGTCTCTGAGTGTCTCCTGCAGTATGTCCGCAGTCTCTGAGTGTCTCCTGCAGTATTTACACAGTCTCTGAGTGTCTCCTGCAGTATGTCCGCAGTCTCTGAGTGTCTCCTGCAGTATTTACACAGTCTCTGATTGTCTCCTGCAGTATGTCCGCAGTCTCTGATTGTCTCCTGCAGTATGTCCGCAGTCTCTGATTGTCTCCTGCAGTATGTCCACAGTCTCTGAGTGTCTCCTGCAGTATTTACACAGTCTCTGAGTGTCTCCTGCAGTATGTCTGCAGTCTCTGATTGTCTCCTGCAGTATGTCCGCAGTCTCTGAGTGTCTCCTGCAGTATTTACACAGTCTCTGATTGTCTCCTGCAGTATGTCCGCAGTCTCTGATTGTCTCCTGCAGTATGTCCGCAGCCTCTGAGTGTCTCCTGCAGTATGTCCGCAGCCTCTGAGTGTCTCCTGCAGTATGTCCGCAGCCTCTGAGTGTCTCCTGCAGTATGTCCGCAGCCTCTGAGTGTCTCCTGCAGTATGTCCGCAGCCTCTGGTAATCTCCTGCAGTATGTCCACAGTCTCTGGTAATCTCCTGCAGTATGTCCGCAGTCTCTGATTGTCTCCTGCAGTATGTACACAGTCTCCGATTGTCTCCTGCCGTATGTCTGCAGTCTCTGGTAATCTCCTGCAGTATGTCCGCAGTCTCTGATTGTCTCCTGCAGTATGTCCGTAGTCTCTGATTGTCTCCTGCAGTATGTCCGCAGTCTCTGATTGTCTCCTGCAGTATGTCCGCAGTCTCTGATTGTCTCCTGCAGTATGTCCGCAGTCTCTGATTGTCTCCTGCAGTATGTCCGCAGTCTCTGATGTCTCCTGCAGTATGTCCGCAGTCTCTGAGTGTCTCCTGCAGTATTTCCGCAGTCTCTGGTAATCTCCTGCAGTATGTCTGCAGTCTCTGTCTCCTGCAGTATGTCCGCAGCCTCTGAGTGTCTCCTGCAGTATGTCCGCAGTCTCTGGTAATCTCCTGCAGTATGTCCGCAGTCTCTGATTCTCTCCTGCAGTATGTCCGCAGTCTCTGAACCTCTACTGTAGTATGTGTATTAATGTGCCCCTTTACTTGCTCAATTATTTGGGATTGCTCCACTGCTCAGTGAGAGGTAATGATGTGCATGAACCTCTAGCAACCAATCAGCAAACAGTAGTGATCTGCTTTAATCTCTAGCAACCAATCAGTAAGTGCTAATGATGTGCTGTAACCCCTAGCAACCAATTAGTGAGCGCTAATAATGTACATTAACCTCTAGCAACCAATCGGCAAGCAGAAATTATGTGTTGTAACCTCTAGAAACCAGCCATTGAGCAGTAATGATAGGCTGTAACATCTGGCAAACAATTGCAATCGCTGCGTGATCTGCTGCAGTAAACTGATTTTGAGTCTACCTGCTATTTTTTGTATGTCTCAGAATGGAGGGGGGGCCCCAAGAAAATGTTTGCCCAGGGCCCAATCAAAATTAAAGACGGCCCTGATAGTAACGATATTTAAAGCATAGTTCAGCCCATGCTGGGGGTCCCCATGCAGTTTTTTTAAGTTTACATTTTTAATTGTGATTAAAACAGAATAAAATAGCATAGCCCGTATATGACATTAACCATGCCTAGAGCTCTTCTAAATCCTTTCTTTGTTTTCTTTTTTTCTACTTCATTAGAAAAAGGAAGCGGTTCAGGCGGTAAGTCCTTTCTTTATATGGAATTGTCAAACTGTGATCAGCAGCAGAGTTTAAAAAAACTAGTGCTGAAAAAATGCAAACTAAATGTCACAGAGTTATGGTTCGGATTTATTTTAAAGAGTAATGAAAATCCAGAATGTATTTTTCAGTATGTTAGTTACCATGCCTCACGGTATACACATTTCTTAAAGAAATCAGTCCTTTATGAATCTCTTGCAAAGTTTCTTACCTAAAGATCCTCCCAGTTGCAGCACGTCCTGTTGCAGGCTGACAATGCTAAGCCTCTGCTTCATGATTAGCAGCAGCCTACCATGTGCATTCCTTTGGCTGGCTTTTGGGCTGCCTATTGGGTTCCGCACATTTCTCCTGCAAACCTAATAAGCAGCCCAATGGCCAACTAAAACAGCACACATGGCAGGCTGACAACACTGCTGCTAGGTTCAAAGCAGTGGCTTAGGGTTGTAAGTCTTTCATGTGAAGTGCTGCTACTGGAAACATGTCCAGGTAAGAATCTTTGTAGCAGATTTACAAAAGTTTTAAGAAAACTCTAAACAGTGAAATACATACCTGCCAACTTTTTGAGATGGGAATGAGGGACACCTATCAGCAAAAGCATGCAGGCATAGGACACACCCCTTGCCACGCCCCGTTAAAGGTGAATTATACAAGAAAAAACCCAAGATTGGTTAAACCCACAAGTGCTTTTTTTACCACTACTATTCCTTTATATTGGCTTTTAGAATTTACAAATGCAGCAATTTAGAAATCAGATGAAAGGTTTAGCACTGGAAAACACTTTTTTGATACTTTAAAAGTGAATTTTATATACATCTATATAGATCAGACCAAAATGAGGGACAAATGAGGAGGAATGAGGAACAGAGGGACTTTGCTCCAGGGACAGTCCCACTAAATCAGGGACAGTTGGAAGCTATGGAAATAAGATGCCAAATATGCTAAAAATATAGACTGTGTGATTAGGTATGCTTTAAGTCTACAAACTTACAATATGGGATCAAGATTCACACAACCTTCAACAACGTTTACACACATTTGCCCACTTGAATTCCATTAGAAAATGTATAAATCTTGGGTGAAAGATGTGTGAATCTTGGGGGAAAACAATTATAAATAGTCCCAAATGACTAAATAGCAGGATCCAAAAGAACCTTCAAAGTACTTTAAGCACTTAAGTGCACCATTATTGGTCTATATAAACCTAAATTCTAGGATTTTTGCCACGCACCCCCTACTCTTCCACAATCAATGACAGTGCATCAGTAGCCAATTAGTTTTTTTGGTTTGGAAGATTTGTAAGGTAGGTCAACTTTTCCCCTTTCTCTTCCCCTTTTGTCAATACAGACGCACACATTGTAATAATAACAATGTTTAACTTCTTCAGATCTGCAGTATAGCCGAATGACGGCTACAGCGCGGACCTACTTTGCCGGGAGGGCGTCAATAGACGTCCTCCCGTGCCCGAGCGGCCTGCGCGCCCCCTGAAGGGCGTGCGCGGCACGCTCTGTGATCAGCGAGTCTATGAGACTCGGCTGATCACAGATCAGAGTAGGGGGTCGATCCCGACCCCTTACCATGTGATCAGCTGTCAGCCAATGACAGCTGATCATGTGGTGTAAACAGATCAGGTAATCGTTTTTTTTTCTCCTCGAGCTGATAGCGTGAGGAGAAAAAAAAAGCCGATCACCGGCGGCTCTCAGAGGGACATCGGTCCCGATCAAGGAGAGCTCCCGCCAGCTCATCTGTGCCCACCTGTGCCACCTGCCAATGCACAACAGTGCTGCCGACCAGTGCACACCAGTGCCACCTACCAGTGCCCACAGTGCCACCCATCAGTGCCCACAGTGCCACCCATCAGTGTCCACAGTGCCACCTATCAGTGTCACCAATCAGTGCATCAACAACAGTGCTGACCATCAGTGTCACCTACCAGTGCCCATCAGGGGCACCTACCAGTGCCCATCAGTGCCATCTATCAGTTGTACCTATCAGTCACACCTATCAGTGCCCTTCAGTGCCCATCAGTGCCACCCATCAGGGCCCATCAGTGCCATCTTATCTGTGCCCATCATTACCGCCTTATCTGTGCCCATCATTACCGCCTTATCTGTGCCCATCAGTAGAGCCTTATCTGTGCCTATCAGTGCCCATCAGTGCAGCCTATCAGTGCCCACTAGTGCAGCCTATCAGTGCCCACCAGTGCCGCCTCATCAGCACATATCAATGAAGGAGAAAAATTACCTGTTTGCTAAATTTTCTAACAAACTATGAAACATGATTTTTTTTTTTCAAAATTTTCCATCTTTTTTTGTTTGTTTAGCAAAAAACAAAAACCCCAGCTGTGATTAAATACCACTAAAATAAAGCTCTATTTGTGTGAAAAAAAATGATAAAAATTTCATTTGGGTACAGTGTTGTATGACCGCGCAATTGTCATTCAAAATGCGTCAGCTCTAAAAGCTGAAAATTGGTCTGGGCAGGAGGGGGGTTTAAGTGCCCAGTAAGCAAGTGTTTAAAACTTAGTTCACCACAATGCCACAGTAACACCATGTAACCCATGCTAAGGGGTTCCGTTACCGTTTTTTAAGTATACATTTTTAATTGTGATTAAAACAGGATAAAATAGCATAGCCCATACATACCATTAACCATACTTAGAGCTCTTCTAAATCCTTTTTTTTTTATTCTGCTTCATTAGAAAATTACAAAGGTCCAGGTGGTAAGTCCTTTCTTTATATGGATTTCTCAATCTATAATAAGCGTGTGAAAGTTGTGTGAATTTTGGATGAAAACATTTATAAATAATCCTCCATTACTAAATAGCAGGATCCAAAAGTTGCTTTTAAGAACCTTCAAAATAGTGTAAAGCAGTTAAGTGCACAAATCCTGGTCTACATAAACCTCAGCTCTGACTAAGATCTCTTGCCATGCACCCTCTACTCTTCCACAACCAATAACAGGGCATCAGTAGCCAATTCGTTTTTTTTGGTTTGGAGGCCTTGTAAGGTACTTGAAGGTTCCAGATCTTACTCCTCCTTGTATTTCTCCCCAGAGAAGGAAACATCATAATAATAACTATATTTGGAATGTACAGTAGTTCACTGTAATGTCACAGTTTTACCATGTAACCCATGCTGGAGGTTTTGTTGCCTTTTTATGTTTTATATTATTAATTGTAATTTAAACAAAATAAAGTAGCATATCTCATCCTCCATTCCTAAATTCACCAACACTGCATGGTTATGTAGCATTTTTACACTTTATATTAATCTACCAAGTTTTATATTGACTTTTGGAATTTACAAATGCAGCAATTTAGAAATCAGATGAAATATTTTAGCGCTGTAAAACAGTTTTTGATACTTAAAAAGTGCATTTTATATACATCTATATAGATAAGACCAAAATGAGGGACAAATGAGGAGGAATGAGGGACAGAGAGACATTGCTCCAAAATCAGGGACAGTCCCTCGAAATTAGGGACAGTTGGGAGCTATGGAAATAAGATGCCAAATATGCTAAAAAATATAGACTGTGTGGTTAGGTATGCTTTAAGTCTACAAACTTACAACGGTTTGGAAGATTTGTAAGGTAGGTCAGCTCTTCCCCTTCCTCTTCCCCCTTTGTCAATACAGTAGCACACATTGTAATAATAACAATGTTTAAAACTTAGTTCACCACAATGTCACAGTCACACCATGTAACCCATGCTAAGGGGTTCCGTTGCCGTTTTTTAAGTATACATTTTTTAAAACAGAATAAAATAGCATAGCCCATACATGACATTAACCATAACTAGAGCTCTTCTAAATCCTTTTTTTTATTCTGCTTCATTAGAAAAAGGCAAAGGTTCAGGTGGTAAGTCCTTTCTTCATATGGATTTCTCAAACTGTAATAAGCGTGTGAAAGTTGTGTAAATTTTTTTTTACTCTTCCACAACCAATAACAGGGCATCAGTAGCCAATTCGTTTTTTTGGTTTGGAGGGCTTGTAAGGTGCTTGAAGGTTTCAGATCTTACTCCTCCTTGTATTTCTCCCCAGAGAAGGACACATCATAATAATAACTATATTTGGAATGTACAGTAGTTCACTGTAATGTCACAGTTTTACCATGTAACCCATGCTGGAGGTTTTGCTGCTTTTTTTATGTTTTATATTATTAATTGTAATTTAAACAAAATAAAGTAGCATATCTCATCCTCCATTCCTAAATTCACCAACACTGCATGGTTATGTAGCATTTTTACACATTATATTAATTTACCAAGTTTTAACTTTCAATTCCTCCAAGAGAACATGTCAGAGATGTAAGGGGTGCTAAGAATGTCTAAAGAGTGGGTAGAAAAGTTTCCTGTAAGATTCCCTTTATGCCTTTCATATCATTGTTATGTGCTATCTCACAAACCTATTGCTCTGCATTGGTGGACAATCATTTTTCTGTTTTTGAGGATATAAAAGGTACTTGGAAGGCACATGCAGATCTGGACCTCCATCCCTCTGCATCCCTTAATGCATCGCACCACCAAAGTCCTATATTGTTAGAGCAGCACAGTCAGGTCCCCAGACCACTCATGAATGATGATGTTACATCATGTGATCCATGCTGGGGACTCTGCTTCCTAAAGTCTTTCTGATAGTAGAAGAACCAGCCTGGAAACTAAACCAAGATGCAGCAGTTATTGGTGGATCTTGAATCTTTGACACATACAGTACCTTACTCTTCCACCAACCAAAGACAGTGCCTTAGTAGCCAATGTGTTTACTAATTTGGAAGATATGTTTTGTACTTACTAACACCTTCAGCTGTGGTTCCCTTCTGTATCTGTCAGTTAGAAAGTACACATGATATTAACCATGCTTAGAGCTCTTCTGAATGTTTTCCTACTTTATTTTCTTTTTTCCCACTTCATTAGAAAAAGGAAGCAGTTCAGGCGGTAAGTCCTTTCTTCATATGGATTTGTCAAACTGTGATCAGCAGCACCGAAAGGCAAAAGAGTTTTAAAAAAACTAGTGCTGAAAAAAATGCAAACTAAATGTCACACAGTTACGGTTCAGATCTATTTTAAAGGGTATGTAAATCCAGAATGTATTTTTCAGTATGTTAGTTACCATACCTCACTGTATACAATTTTCTTAAAGAAATCATTCCTTTATGAATCTCTTGTAAAGTTTCTTACCTAAAGATCCTCCCAGTTGCAGCACGTCCTGTTGCAGGCTGACAATGCTAAGCCTCTGCTTCATGATTTGCAGCAGCCTACCATGTGCATTCCTTTGGCTGGCTGTTGGGCTGCCTATTGGGTTCCGCACATTTCTCCTGCAAACCTAATAAGCAGCCCAATGGCCAACTAAAACCGCACACATGGCAGGCTGACAACACTGCTGCTAGTTTCAAAGCAGTGGCTTAGGGTTGTCAGTCTTCAATGGTAAGTGCTGCTACTGGAAACATGTCCAGGTAAGAATCTTTTGTAGCAGATTTACAAATGATTTTAAGAAAACTCTAAACAGTGAAGTAAGATGCCAAATATGCTAAAAATATAGACTGTGTGATTAGGTATGCTTTAAAGTGATACTAAAGGTTCCTTTTTTCTTTTCCTAAATAACAAACATATCATACTTACCTCCACTGTGCAGCTCGTTTTGGACAGAGTGGCCCTGAACCTGGTCTTCTGGGGTCCCTGGGCATCTCTCTCGGCTCCTCCCCGCATTACATAACCCCTTGGGAGAAGCGCTCTCCTCGGAGGTTACCTTGCAGGCGCACTCCCGAGTCCAGCATTCGGCGTCCATAGACGCCAAATGCAGGACTCGGCCTCGCCCCCCCCCCCGCAGCCACATCATTGGATTTGATTGACAGCAGCGGGAGCCAATGGCTGCGCTGCTATCCATCTATCCAATCTATAGCCGAGAGACGGCGCGTTCCATGTGAGACAAGTTTGAGGGTTCAGGTAAGTAAAACGGGGGGGGGGGGGCTGGGGGCCGGTCACTGCCAGGTGTTTTTTCACCTTAATGCATAGGATGCATTAAGGTAAAAATACACGAACCTTTACAACCCCTTTAAGTCTACAAACTTACAATATGGGATCAAGATTCACAGTTTTACCATGTAACCCATGCTGGAGGTTTTGTTGCTTTTTTATGTTTTATATTATCAATTGTAATTTAAACAAAATAAAGTAGCATATCTCATCCTCCATTCCTAAATTCACCAACACTGCATGGTTATGTAGCATTTTTACACATTATATTAATCTACCAAGTTTTATATTGACTTTTGGATTTTACAAATGCAGCAATTTAGAAATCAGATGAAATGTTTTAGCGCTGTAAAACAGTTTTTGATACTTAAAAAGTGCATTTTATATACATCTATATAGATAAGACCAAAATGAGGGACAAATGAGGAGGAATGAGGGACAGAGGGACATTGCTCCAAATCAGGGACAGTCCCTCAAAATTAGGGACAGTTGGGAGCTATGGAAATAAGATGCCAAATATGCTAAAAAATATAGACTGTGTGATTAGGTATGCTTTAAGTCTACAAACTTACAATGGTTTGGAAGATTTGTAAGGTAGGTCAGCTCTTCCCCTTCCTCTTCCCCCTTTGTCAATACAGTAGCACACATTGTAATAATAACAATGTTTAAAACTTAGTTCACCACAATGCCACAGTCACACCATGTAACCCATGCTAAGGGGTTCTGTTGCCGTTTTTTAAGTATACATTTTTAATTGTGATTAAAACAGAATAAAATAGCATAGCCCATACATGACATTAACCATAACTAGAGCTCTTCTAAATCCTTTTTTTTTTGTTTTCTTTTATTCTGCTTCATTAGAAAAAGGCAAAGGTTCAGATGGTAAGTCCTTTCTTTATATGGATTTCTCAACCTGTAATAAGTTGTGTGAATTTTGGATGAAAACATTTATAAATAATCCTCCATTACTAAATAACAGGATCCAAAAGTTGCATTTAAGAACCTTCAAAATAGTGTAAAGCAGTTAAGTGCACAAATCCTGGTCTACATAAACCTCAACTCTGACTAAAATCTCTTGCCATGCACCCTCTAATTGCACCAATAATGGTCTACATGAACCTAAAAACCCATACACACTATCAGTTTTTCTGCTGAGTTTTTCCTTCAGATTTACCAAAACCATGTAGTGCAAGGGCCTACCTGAATGGATACACATTGAAACTCCTAAGATTTCACCTCATACTATATGGTTTTGGTAAATCTGAAGGAAAAACTCAGCAGAAAAACTGATAGTGTGTATGGGGCTTAATATTTTTGCCATGCACCCCCTACTCTTCCACAACCAATGACAGTGCATTAGTAGCCAATTTGTTTTTTTGGTTTGGAAGATTTGTAAGGTAGGTAATCTCTTCCCCTTCCTCTTCCTCTTTTGTCAATACAGAAGCACACATTGTAATAATAACAATGTTTAAAACATAGTACACCACAATGCCACAGTCACACCATGTAACCCATGCTAAGGGGTTCTGTTGCCGTTTTTTAAGTATACATTTTTAATTGTGATTTAAAACAGAATAAAATAGCATAGCCCATACATGACATTAACCATAACTAGAGCTCTTCTAAATCCTTTTTTTTTGTGTTCTTTTATTCTGCTTCATTAGAAAAAGGTTCAGGTGGTAAGTCCTTTCTTTATATGGATTTCTCAATCTGTAATAAGCGTGTGAAAGTTGTGTGAATTTTGGATGAAAACATTTATAAATAGTCCTCCATTACTAAATAGCAGGATCCAAAAGTTGCATTTAAGAACCTTCAAAATAGTGTAAAGCAGTTAAGTGCACAAATCCTGGTCTACATAAACCTCAACTCTGACTAAGATCTCTTGCCATGCACCCTCTAATTGCACCAATAATGGTCTACATAAACCTAAAAGCCCCATACACACTATCAGTTTTTCTGCTGAGTTTTTCCTTCAGATTTACCAAAAGCATGTAGTGCAAGGGCCTGCCTGATTGCATACACATTGAAACTCCTAAGATTTGACGTCATACTATATGGTTTTGGTAAATCTGAAGGAAAAACTGAGCAGAAAAACTGGTAGTGTGTATGGGGCTTAAGATTTTTGCCGCGCACCCCCTACTCTTCCACAACCAATGACAGTGCATTAGTAGCCAATTTGTTTTTTTGGTTTGGAAGATTTGTAAGGTAGGTCAACTATTCCCCTTCCTCTCCCCCTTTTGTCAATACAGAAGCACACATTGTAATAATAACAATGTTTAAAACATAGTTCACCACAATGCCACAGTCACACCATGTAACCCATGCTAAGGGGTTCTGTTGTCATTTTTTAATTATACATTTTTACTTGTGATTTAAAACAGAATAAAGTAGCATAGCCCATACATGACATTAACCATACTTAAAGCTCTTCTAAATCCTTTTTTTTTTTTTGTTTTCTTTTATTCTGCTTCATTAGAAAAAGGCAAAGGTTCAGGTGGTAAGTCCTTTCTTTATATGGATTTCTCAACCTGTAATAAGCGTGTGAAAGTTGTGTGAATTTTGGATGAAAACATTTATAAATACCGTATTTATCGGCGTATAACACGCACAGGCGTATAACACGCACATTTATTTTAAGAGGGAAGTTTCAGGAAAAAAACTTAAATTTTTAATACGGAACTTTGAAGCAAAATAAGGGTCAGTGCCCATCTGCAGCCTCACCATTGCCATCAATGCAGCCTGATCAGTGCCCATCTGCAGCCTCACAAGTGCCATCAATGCAGCCTCATTAGACCACATCAATGCAGCCCCACCATTGCCATCAATGCAGCAACCTTGCCATTGCCATCAATGCAGCAGCCTCACCACTGCCATCAATGCAGCAGCCTCACCACTGCCATCAATGCAGCAGCCTCACCACTGCCATCAATGCAGCAGCCTCACCACTGCCATCATTGCAGCCTGATCGATGCCCATCTGCAGCCCAGAGGGGACAGGGAGGGGGGCTGGACGAGCGCCGACAGATTACATACAATGAGAATCTCCTATGATAGACAGAACAGTGGTCCAATGGCGGCCCAGGAGACGGGACTTTCTATTACAGAGGCCGCCAAGTAAACAGGAGGTTCTCACTGTATGTATTCTGACGGCGATCTTCCCACCCCCCTCCCTGTCCCCTCCGAGGCAGCTAAAATTGAAGTATTGGCGTATAACACGCACACGCTATTTGCACCCTATTTTCATGGTGAAAAAGTGAGTGTTATATGCCAATAAATACAGTAATCCTCCATTACTAAATAGCAGGATCCAAAAGTTGCTTTTAAGAACCTTCAAAATAGTGTAAAGCAGTTAAGTGCACCAATCCTGGTCTACATAAACCTCAACTCTGACTAAGATCTCTTACCATGCACCCCCTACTCTTCCACAACCAATAACAGGGCATCAGTAGCCAATTCGTTTTTTAGTTTGGAGGCCTTGTAAGGTACTTGAAGGTTCCAGATTTTACTCTTCCTTGTATTTGTCCACAGAGAAAGACACATCATAATCATAACTATATTTGGAATTTACAGTAGTTCACTGTAACGTCACAGTTTTACCATGTAACCCATGCTGGAGGTTTTGTTGCTTTTTTATGTTTTATATTATCAATTGTAATTTAAACAAAATAAAGTAGCATATCTCATCCTCCATTCCTAAATTCCCCAACACTGCATGGTTATGTAGCATTTTTACACATTATATTAATCTACCAAGTTTTATATTGACTTTTGGATTTTACAAATGCAGCAATTTAGAAATCAGATGAAATGTTTTAGCGCTGTAAAACAGTTTTTGATACTTAAAAAGTGCATTTTATATACATCTATATAGATAAGACCAAAATGAGGGACAAATGAGGAGGAATGAGGGACAGAGGGACATTGCTCCAAATCAGGGACAGTCCCTCAAAATTAGGGACAGTTGGGAGCTATGGAAATAAGATGCCAAATATGCTAAAAAATATAGACTGTGTGATTAGGTATGCTTTAAGTCTACAAACTTACAATGGTTTGGAAGATTTGTAAGGTAGGTCAGCTCTTCCCCTTCCTCTTCCCCCTTTGTCAATACAGTAGCACACATTGTAATAATAACAATGTTTAAAACTTAGTTCACCACAATGCCACAGTCACACCATGTAACCCATGCTAAGGGGTTCTGTTGCCGTTTTTTAAGTATACATTTTTAATTGTGATTTAAAACAGAATAAAATAGCATAGCCCATACATGACATTAACCATAACTAGAGCTCTTCTAAATCCTTTTTTTTTTGTTTTCTTTTATTCTGCTTCATTAGAAAAAGGCAAAGGTTCAGATGGTAAGTCCTTTCTTTATATGGATTTCTCAACCTGTAATAAGCGTGTGAAAGTTGTGTGAATTTTGGATGAAAATATTTATAAATAATCCTCCATTACTAAATAGCAGGATCCAAAAGTTGCTTTTGAGAGCTTTCAAAATAGTGTAAAGCAGTTAAGTGCACCAATCCTGGGCTACATAAACCTCAACTCTGACTAAGATCTCTTGCCATGCACCCCCTACTCTTCCACAAGCAATAACAGGGCATCAGTAGCCAATTCGTTTTTTTGGTTTGGAGGGCTTGTAAGGTGCTTGAAGGTTTCAGATCTTACTCCTCCTTGTATTTCTCCCCAGAGAAGGACACATCATAATAATAACTATATTTGGAATGTACAGTAGTTCACTGTAATGTCACAGTTTTACCATGTAACCCATGCTGGAGGTTTTGCTGCTTTTTTTATGTTTAATATTATTAATTGTAATTTAAACAAAATAAAGTAGCCTATCTCATCCTCCATTCCTAAATTCACCAACACTGCATGGTTATGTAGCATTTTTACACATTATATTAATTTACCAAGTTTTAACTTTCAATTCCTCCAAGAGAACATGTCAGAGAAGTAAGGGGTGCTAAGAATGTCTAAAGAGTGGGTAGAAAAGTTTCCTGTAAGATTCCCTTTATGCCTTTCATATCATTGTTATGTGCTATCTCACAAACCTATTGCTCTGCATTGGTGGGCAATCATTTTTCTGTTTTTGAGGATATAAAAGGTACTTGGAAGGCACGTGCAGATCTGGACCTCCATCCCTCTGCATCCCTTAATGCACCGCACCACCAAAGTCCTATATTGTTAGAGCAGCACAGTCAGGTCCCCAGACCACTCATGAATGATGATGTTACATCATGTGATCCATGCTGGGGACTCTGTTTCCTAAAGTCTTTCTGATAGTAGAAGAACCAGCCTGGAAACTAAACCAAGATGCAGCAGTTATTGGTGGATCTTGAATCTTTGACACATACAGTACCTTACTCTTCCACCAACCAAAGACAGTACATTAGTAGCCAATGTGTTTACTAATTTGGAGGATATGTTTTGTACTTACTAACACCTTCAGCTGTGGTTCCCTTTTGTATCTGTCAGTTAGAAAGTACACATGACATTAACCATGCTTAGAGCTCTTCTGAATGTTTTCCTACTTTATTTTCTTTTTTCCCACTTCATTAGAAAAAGGAAGCGGTTCAGGCGGTAAGTCCTTTCTTTATATGGATTTGTCAAACTGTGATCCGCAGCACCGAAAGGCAAAAGAGTTTAAAAAAACTAGTGCTGAAAAAAATGCAAACTAAATGTCACACAGTTACGGTTCGGATCTATTTTAAAGGGTATGTAAATCCAGAATGTATTTTTCAGTATGTTAGTTACCATGCCTCACTGTATACAATTTTCTTAAAGAAATCATTCCTTTATGAATCTCTTGTAAAGTTTCTTACCTAAAGATCCTCCCAGTTGCAGCACGTCCTGTTGCAGGCTGACAATGCTAAGCCTCTGCTTCATGATTTGCAGCAGCCTACCATGTGCATTCCTTTGGCTGGCTGTTGGGCTGCCTATTGGGTTCCGCACATTTCTCCTGCAAACCTAATAAGCAGCCCAATGGCCAACTAAAACCGCACACATGGCAGGCTGACAACACTGCTGCTAGGTTCAAAGCAGTGGCTTAGGGTTGTCAGTCTTCAATGGTAAGTGCTGCTACTGGAAACATGTCCAGGTAAGAATCTTTGTAGCAGATTTACAAATGATTTTAAGAAAACTCTAAACAGTGAAGTAAGATGCCAAATATGCTAAAAATATAGACTGTGTGATTAGGTATGCTTTAAAGTGATACTAAAGGTTCCTTTTTTCTTTTCCTAAATAACAAACATATCATACTTACCTCCACTGTGCAGCTTGTTTTGCACAGAGTGGCCCTGAACCTGGTCTTCTGGGGTCCCTGGGCATCTCTCTCGGCTCCTCCCCGCATTACATAACCCCTTGGGAGAAGCGCTCTCCTCGGAGGTTACCTTGCAGGCGCACTCCCGAGTCCAGCATTCGGCGTCCATAGACGCCAAATGCAGGACTCGCCCCACCCCCCCCGCAGCCACATCATTGGATTTGATTGACAGCAGCGGGAGCCAATGGCTGCGCTGCTATCCATCTATCCAATCTATAGCCGAGAGACGGCGCGTTCCACGTGAGACAAGTTTGAGGGTTCAGGTAAGTAAAACCGGGGGGGGGGCTGGGGGCCAGGTGTTTTTTCACCTTAGGTAAAAAAACACGAACCTTTACAACCCCTTTAAGTCTACAAACTTACAATATGGGATCAAGATTCACACAACCTTCACCCATGATTCACATGTTTGCCCACTTGAATTCCATTAGAAGATGTATAAATCTTGGGTGAAAGATGTGTGAATCTTGGGTGAAAACATTTATAAATAGTCCCAAATGACTAAATAGCAGGATCCAAATGAACTTTCAAAGTACTTTAAGCAGATAAGTGCACCAATAATGGTCTACATAAATTTAAAAACCCTAAAAGCCCCATACACACTATCAGTTTTTCTGCTGAGTTTTTCCTTCAAATTTACCAAAACCATGTACAGTAGTGCGAGGGCCTGCCTGATTGCATACAAATTGAAACTCTTAAGGTTTGACCTCATACCATATGGTTTTGGTAAATCTGAAGGAAAAACTAAGCAGAAAAACTGATAGTGTGTATGGGGCTTAAGATTTTTGCCGCCTGCCCCCTACTCTTCCACAACCAATGACAGTGCATTAGTAGCCAATTTGTTTTTTTGGTTTGGAAGATTTGTAAGGTAGGTAATCTCTTCCCCTTCCTCTTCCTCTTTTGTCAATACAGTAGCACACATTGTAATAATAACAATGTTTAAAACTTAGTTCACCACAATGCCACAGTCACACCATGTAACCCATGCTAAGGGGTTCTGTTGCCGTTTTTTAAGTATACATTTTTAATTGTGATTTAAAACAGAATAAAATAGCATAGCCCATACATGACATTAACCATAACTAGAGCTCTTCTAAATCCTTTTTTTTTGTTTTCTTTTATTCTGCTTCATTAGAAAAAGGCAAAGGTTCAGATGGTAAGTCCTTTCTTTATATGGATTTCTCAACCTGTAATAAGCGTGTGAAAGTTGTGTGAATTTTGGATGAAAACATTTATAAATAATCCTCCATTGCTAAATAACAGGATCCAAAAGTTGCATTTAAGAACCTTCAAAATAGTGTAAAGCAGTTAAGTGCACAAATCCTGGTCTACATAAACCTCAACTCTGACTAAAATTTCTTGCCATGCACCCTCTAATTGCACCAATAATGGTCTACATGAACCTAAAAACCCCATACACACTATCAGTTTTTCTGCTGAGTTTTTCCTTCAGATTTACCAAAACCATGTAGTGCAAGGGCCTACCTGAATGGATACACATTGAAACTCCTAAGATTTGACCTCATACTATATGGTTTTGGTAAATCTGAAGGAAAAACTCAGCAGAAAAACTGGTAGTGTGTATGGGGCTTAAGATTTTTGCCGCGCACCCCCTACTCTTCCACAACCAATGACAGTGCATTAGTAGCCAATTTGTTTTTTTGGTTTGGAAGATTTGTAAGGTAGGTCATCTCTTCCCCTTCCTCTTCCTCTTTTGTCAATACAGAAGCACACATTGTAATAATAACAATGTTTAAAACATAGTTCACCACAATGCCACAGTCACACCATGTAACCCATGCTAAGGGGTTCTGTTGCCATTTTTTAATTATACATTTTTACTTGTGATTTCAAACAGAATAAAATAGCATAGCCCATACATGACATTAACCATACTTAAAGCTTGTCTAAATCCTTTTTTTTTTTTGTTTTCTTTTATTCTGCTTCATTAGAAAAAGGCAAAGGTTCAGGTGGTAAGTCCTTTCTTTATATGGATTTCTCAACCTGTAATAAGCGTGTGAAAGTTGTGTGAATTTTGGATGAAAACATTTATAAATACCGTATTTATCGGCGTATAACACGCACAGACGTATAACACGCACATTTATTTTAAGAGGGAAGTTTCAGGAAAAAAACTTAAATTTTTAATAAGGAACTTTGAAGCAAAATAAGGGTCAGTGCCCATCTGCAGCCTCACCATTGCCATCAATGCAGCCTGATCAGTGCCCATCTGCAGCCTCACAAGTGCCATCAATGCAGCCTCATTAGACCACATCAATGCAGCCCCACCATTGCCATCAATGCAGCAACCTTGCCATTGCCATCAATGCAGCAGCCTCACCATTGCAATCAATGCAGCAGCCTCACCACTGCCATCAGTGCAGCCTGATCGATGCCCATCTGCAGCCTAGAGGGGACAGGGAGGGGGGCTGGGCGAGCGCCGACAGATTACATACAGTGAGAATCTCCTATGATAGACAGAACAGTGGTCCAATGGCGGCCCAGGAGACGGGACTTTCTATTACAGAGGCCGCCAAGTAAACAAGAGATTCTCACTGTATGTATTCTGACGGCGCTCGTCCCACCCCCTCCCTGTCCCCTCCGAGGCAGCTAAAATTGAAGTATTGGCGTATAACACGCACACGCTATTTGCACCCTATTTTCATGGTGAAAAAGTGAGTGTTATATGCCAATAAATACAGTAATCCTCCATTACTAAATAGCAGGATCCAAAAGTTGCTTTTAAGAACCTTCAAAATAGTGTAAAGCAGTTAAGTGCACCAATCCTGGTCTACATAAACCTCAACTCTGAATAAAATCTCTTGCCATGCCCCCCCTACTCTTCCACAACCAATAACAGGGCATCAGTAGCCAATTCGTTTTTTGATTTGGAGGCCTTGTAAGGTACTTGAAGGTTCCAGATTTTACTCTTCCTTATTTGTCCACAGAGAAAGACACATCATAATCATAACTATATTTGGAATTTACAGTAGTTCACTGTAACGTCACAGTTTTACCATGTAACCCATGCTGGAGGTTTTGTTGCTTTTTTATGTTTTATATTATCAATTGTAATTTAAACAAAATAAAGTAGCATATCTCATCCTCCATTCCTAAATTCCGCAACACTGCATGGTTATGTAGCATTTTTACACATTATATTAATCTACCAAGTTTTATATTGACTTTTGGATTTTACAAATGCAGCAATTTAGAAATCAGATGAAATGTTTTAGCGCTGTAAAACAGTTTTTGATACTTAAAAAGTGCATTTTATATACATCTATATAGATAAGACCAAAATGAGGGACAAATGAGGAGGAAAGAGGAACAGAGGACTTTGTTCCAAATCACGGACAGTCCCTCGAAATCAGGGACAGTTGGGAGCTATGGAAATAAGATGCCAAATATGCTAAAAAATATAGACTGTGTGATTAGGTATGCTTTAAGTCTACAAACTTACAATGGTTTGGAAGATTTGTAAGGTAGGTCAGCTCTTCCCCTTCCTCTTCCCCCTTTGTCAATACAGTAGCACACATTGTAATAATAACAATGTTTAAAACTTAGTTCACCACAATGCCACAGTCACACCATGTAACCCATGCTAAGGGGTTCCGTTGCCGTTTTTTAAGTATACATTTTTAATTGTGATTTAAAACAGAATAAAATAGCATAGCCCATACATGACATTAACCATAACTAGAGCTCTTCTAAATCCTTTTTTTTTTGTTTTCTTTTATTCTGCTTCATTAGAAAAAGGCAAAGGTTCAGGTGGTAAGTCCTTTCTTTATATGGATTTCTCAATCTGTAATAAGCGTGTGAAAGTTGTGTGAATTTTGGATGAAAACATTTATAAATACCGTATTTATTGGCGTATAACACGCACAGGCTTATAACACGCACATTTATTTTAAGAGGGAAGTTTCAGGAAAAAAACTTAAATTTTTAATAAGGAACTTTGAAGCAAAATAAGGGTCAGTGCCCATCTGCAGCCTCACCATTGCCATCAATGCAGCCTGATCAGTGCCCATCTGCAGCCTCACAAGTGCCATCAATGCAGCCTCATTAGACCACATCAATGCAGCCCCACCATTGCCATCAATGCAGCAACCTTGCCATTGCCATCAAGGCAGCAGCCTCACCATTGCCATCAATGCAGCAGCCTCACCACTGCCATCAATGCAGCAGCCTCACCACTGCCATCATTGCAGCAGCCTCACCACTGCCATCAGTGCAGCCTGATCGATGCCCATCTGCAGCCTAGAGGGGACAGGGAGGGGGGCTGGACGAGCGCCAACAGATTACATACAGTGAGAATCTCCTATGATAGACAGAACAGTGGTCCAATGGCGGCCCAGGAGACGGGACTTTCTATTACAGAGGCCGCCAAGTAAACAGGAGATTCTCACTGTATGTATTCTGACGGCACTCGTCCCACCCCCCTCCCTGTCCCCTCCGAGGCAGCTAAAATTGAAGTATTGGCGTATAACACGCACACGCTATTTGCACCCTATTTTCATGGTGAAAAAGTGAGTGTTATATGCCAATAAATACAGTAATCCTCCATTACTAAATAGCAGGATCCAAAAGTTGCTTTTAAGAACCTTCAAAATAGTGTAAAGCAGTTAAGTGCACCAATCCTGGTCTACATAAACCTCAACTCTGAATAAAATCTCTTGCCATGCACCCCCTACTCTTCCACAACCAATAACAGGGCATCAGTAGCCAATCCGTTTTTTGGTTTGGAGGTCTTGTAAGGTACTTGAAGGTTCCAGATTTTACTCTTCCTTGTATTTCTCCCCAGAGAAGGACACATCATAATAATAACTATATTTGGAATGTACAGTAGTTCACTGTAATGTCACAGTTTTACCATGTAACCCATGCTGGAGGTTTTGTTGCTTTTTTATGTTTTATATTATTAATTGTAATTTAAACAAAATAAAGTAGCATATCTCATCCTCCATTCCTAAATTCACCAACACTGCATGGTTATGTAGCATTTTTACACATTATATTAATCTACCAAGTTTTAACTTTCGATTCCTCCAAGAGAACATGTCAGAGAAATAAGGGGTGCTAAGAATGCCTAAAGAGTGGGTAGAAAAGTTTCCTGTAAGATACCCTTTATGCCTTTCATATAATTGTTATGTGCTATCTCACAAACCTATTGCTCTGCATGGGTGGGCAATCATTTTTCTGTTTTTGTGGATATAAAAGGTGCTTGCAAGGCACATGCAGATCTGGACCTCCATCCCTCTGCATCCCTTAATGCATCGCACCACCAAAGTCCTATATTGTTAGAGCAGCACAGTCAGGTCCCCAGACCACTCATGAATGATGATGTTACATCATGTGATCCATGCTAGGGACTCTGTTTCCTAAAGTCGTTCTGATAGTAGAAGAACCAGCCTGGGAACTAAACCAAGATGCAGCAGTTATTGGTGGATCTTGAATCTTTGACACATACAGTACCTTATTCATCCACCAACCAAAGACAGTGCCTTAGTAGCCAATGTGTTTACTAATTTGGAGGATATGTTTTGTACTTACTAACACCTTCAGCTGTGGTCCCCTTCTGTATCTGTCAGTTAGAAAGTACACATGATATTAACCATGCTTAGAGCTCTTCTAAATGTTTTCCTACTTTGTTTTCTTTTTTCCCACTTCATTAGAAAAAGGAAGCAGTTCAGGCGGTAAGTTCTTTCTTTATATGTATTTGTCATCCTGTGATCAGCAGCACTGAAAGGCAAAAGAGTTTAAAAAAACTAGTGCTGAAAAAATGCAAACTAAATGTCACACAGTTATGGTTCGGATCTATTTTAAAGGGTATGTAAATCCAGAATGTATTTTTCAGTATGTTAGTTACCATGCCCCACTGTATACACATTTCTTAAAGAAATCATTTGTTTATGAATCTCTTGCAAAGTTTCTTACCTAAAGATCCTCCCAGTTGCAGCACGTCCTGTTGCAGGCTGACAATGCTAAGCCTCTGCTTCATGATTATCAGCAGCCTACCATGTGCATTCCTTTGGCTGGCTGTTGGGCTGCCTATTGGGTCCGCACATTTCTCTTGCAAACCTAATAAGCAGCCCAATGGCCAACTAAAGTGGCACACATGGCAGGCTGACAACACCGCTGCTAGTTTCAAAGCAGTGGCTTAGGGTTGTCAGTCTTCAATGGAAAGTGCTGCTACTGTTAACATGTCCAGGTAAGAATCTTTGTAGCAGATTTACAAAAGATTTTAAGAAAACTCTAAACAGTGAAATACATACCTCCTAACTTTTTGAGATGGGAATGAGGGACACCTATCAGCAAAAGCATGCAGGCATAGGACACACCCCTGGCCATGCCCCATTAAAGGTGAATTGTACAAAGAAAAACAAGATTGGTTAAACCCACAAGTGCTTTTTTTACCACTACTATTCCTTTATATTGTCTTTTGGAATTTACAAATGCAGCAATTTAGAAATCAGATGAAAGGTTTAGCGCTGGAAAAAACTTTTTTGATACTTAAAGTGTGAATTCTATACACATGTATTTAGATAAGACCAAAATGAGGGACAAATGAGGAGGAAAGAGGAACAGAGGACTTTGTTCCAAATCACGGACAGTCCCTCGAAATCAGGGACAGTTGGGTGCTATGGAAATAAGATGCCAAATATGCTAAAAAAATATAGACTGTGTGATTAGGTATGCTTTAAGTCTACAAACTTACAACTAGCCAATTAGTTTTTTTGGTTTGGAAGATTTGTAAGGTAGGTCAACTCTTCCCCTTCCTCTTCCCCTTTTGTCAATACAGAAGCACACATTGTAATAATAACAATGTTTAAAACATAGTTCACCACAATACTACAGTCACACCATGTAACCCATGCTAAGGGGTTCCGTTGCCGTTTTTTAAGTATACATTTTTAATTGTGATTAAAACAGAATAAAATAGCATAGCCCATACATGACATTAACCATAACTAGAGCTCTTCTAAATCCTTTTTTTGTTGTTTTCTTTTATTCTGCTTCATTAGAAAAAGGCAAAGGTTCAGGTGGTAAGTCCTTTCTTTATATGGATTTCTCAACCTGTAATAAGCGTGTGAAAGTTGTGTGAATTTTGGATGAAAACATTTATAAATAGTCCTCCATTACTAAATAACAGGATCCAAAAGTTGCTTTTAAGAACCTTCAAAATAGTGTAAAGCAGTTAAGTGCACAAATCCTGGTCTACATAAACCTCAACTCTGACTAAGATCTCTTGCCATGCACCCTCTACTCTTCCACAACCAATAACAGGACATCAGTAGCCAATTTGTTTTTTTTGGTTTGGAGGCCTTGTAAGGTACTTGAAGGTTCCAGATCTTACTCCTCCTTGTATTTGTCCACAGAGAAGGACACATCATAATAATAACTATATTTGGAATGTACAGTAGTTCACTGTAATGTCACCGTTTTACCATGTAACCCATGCTGGAGGTTTTGTTGCTTTTTTATGTTTTATATTATTAATTGTAATTTAAATAAAATAAAATAGCATATCTCATCCTCCATTCCTAAATTCACCAACACTGCATGATTATGTAGCATTTTTACACATTATATTAATTTACCAGATTTTAACTTTCGATTCCTCCAAGAGAACATGTCAGAAGTAAGGGGTGCTAAGAATGCCTAAAGAGTGGGTAGAAAAGTTTCCTGTAAGATACCCTTTATGGCTTTCGTATCATTTTTAAGTGCTATCTCACAAACCTATTGCTCTGCATTGGTGGGCAATCCATTTTTCTGGTTTTGAGGATATAAAAGGTACTTGGAAGGCATGTGCAGATCTGGAACTCCATCCCTCTGCATCCCTTATGCATCGCACCACCAAAGTCCTATATTGGATCAAATGGGAGAGAGGAGGGGATTTTGACGGTGCAGTAGCAAATAATGATGAGAAAAATATATCTAAAATAAATTTTAATGAGTATAAAGTTAAAAAAACATGAACAGGGGTCGTTTGTTCGTAAATGTAACCTGTGACGTGGACATTCACTGTACTGTTCATTTAAGCACAAGAGACTCCATTTTGTTCTCACTGTTGAAATGTGTTCTGTAACCTTCACCTAACACACAGACACTTCTCCTACTAAACGCTCTCTAATCCCCCCTCCCTTCTCAAGGTTTTACTTTTGCAATTGTTCTATTCGCTAGTTTTTAATAATATATTTCTATTTGTTAGTTTTTAATAACATCTCACACCACCCCTTTCTTATCTATGTATAAAATAACATGCAATAATAAATTTTACATAGAATAAGTGGTCATACAAACAAGTGTACAGTGAGAGTTTCAGATTCGTATATTATCCCGACATGTTTCGCCTGCTTGCTTCATCAGGGGCTATACGAATTGATCATAAAATTCATGAAACTATACAGAAATAAATAAATAAATAAAGTAAGTAACAAAATACAGATATATAAAAAGTATCATCATTAGGAATGTCTGTAGATCACATCAATGTCAGTTAGGTCTTGGGTTAAGGCTTACCACGCCAGAAAGTCCACCAAATTTGACCACTATCACAGCCTGAAACAAACAAAGTCCCACAGAGGAGGAGGTCCAGCGTGGTCACAGAGGATACACAGTGCCCAGGCTAAATAGACAAAAATTGATGTATGAATAAAACCACAATATATGGAAAATGATTGCTGTAAAAAATAGCTATAGAGAAATCACTTACTTTAAAAAAACGTGTATTCAAACCATGGGGTGGAGGGCAACTTAAGTTACAAAATGAGTGATAGGCTGTTAAAACGTCACTCTGGAAAAAAGGATAAGGAATAAAAAATATAAATGGAAAAAAAAAAAAAGAGAACAAAAAAGTGTTAAAAGAGTATAGAGTATATACTGAGTTCAAACAAGAAAGTAATGATGGGTCTTGCAATTGATAATTTAGTTAACATGTGACTGACAATATTAAACATGTCACCTTTATATAGGTGCATGGGACTATGTCTCAAAAATAATAAGTCAGAAGCACGGGAGAGTTATATTGTGGTTATATCCACCCTATGCTTTGAATACACAGTTTTTAAAGTAAGTGGTTTCTCCATTAGCTGTTTTTTACAGCAATCATTTTCCATATATTGTGGTTTTATATATACATCCATTTTTGTCTATTTAGCCTGGTCACTGTGTGTCCTCTGTGACCACACAGGACCTCCTCCTCTGTGGGACATTGTTTGTTCCAGGCTGCGACAGTGGTCAAATTTGGTGGACTTTCTGGCATGGTAAGACTTACCCCAAGACCTACCTGACATTGATGTGATCTACACTCATTCCTAACAATGATACTTTTTATATATCTGTATTTTGTTACTTACTTACGTTAATTATTTCTGTATAGTTTCATGAGTTTTACGATCAATTTGTATATCCACTGATGAAGCTACCAGGCGAAACATGTCGAGCTAATATACAAATCTGAAACTCTCACTATAACTGTACACTTTACAGACAAATTGTCCCTGTTCATGTTTTTTTAACTTTATACTCATTAAAATTAATTTTAGATATATTTCTCTCATCATTTTTTGCTACTGCACCGTCAAAATCCCCTCCTCTCTCCCATTTGATCCATTTTAATTTCTGGGATGAGGTGCCAATCTTTGTTGGGTGTGTAACCACTAATTGGACACAATGAGTATGATCCAAAGTCCTATATTGTTAGAGCAGCACAGTCAGGTCCCCAGACCACTCATGAATGATGATGTTACATCATGTGATCCATGCTGGGGACTCTGTTTCCTAAAGTCTTTCTGATTGTAGAAGAACCAGCCTGGCGACTAAACCAAGATGCAGCAGTTATTAGTGGATCTTGAATCTTTGACACATACAGCACCTTACTCTTCCACCAACCAATGACAGTGCATCAGCAGCCAATTAGTTTTTTTGGTTTGGAAGATTTGTAAGGTAGGTCAACTCTTCCCCTTCCTCTTCCCCTTTTGTCAATACAGAAGCACACATTGTAATAAGAACAATGTGTAAAACATAGTTCACCACAATGCCACAGTCACACCATGTAACCCATGCTAAGGGGTTCCATTGCCATTTTTTAAGTATAAATTTTTAATCGTGAATAAAACAGAATAAAATAGCATAGCCCATATATGACATTAACCATACATATAGAGCTCTTCTAAATCCTTTTTTTTGCTTTCTTTTATTCTTCTTCATTAGAAAAAGGCAAAGGTTCAGGTGGTAAGTCCTTTCTTTATATGGATTTCTCAACCTGTAATAAGAGTGTGAAAGTTGTGTGAATTTTGGATGAAAACATTTATAAATAGTCCTCCATTACTAAATAGCAGGATCCAAAAGTTGCTTTTGAGAGCCTTCAAAATAGTGTAAAGCAGTTAAGTGCACCAATCCTGGTCTACATAAACCTCAACTCTGACTAAGATCTCTTGCCATGCCCCCCCTACTCTTCCACAACCAATAACAGGGCATCAGTAGCCAATTCGTTTTTTTTTGTTTGGAGGCCTTGTAAGGTGCTTGAAGGTTCCAGATCTTACTCCTCCTTGTATTTCTCCCCAGAGAAGGACACATCATAATAATAACTATATTTGGAATGTACAGTAGTTCACTGTAATGTCACAGTTTTACCATGTAACCCATGCTGGAGGTTTTGTTGCTTTTTTTATGTTTTATATTATTAATTGTAATTTAAACAAAATAAAGTAGCATATCTCATCCTCCATTCCTAAATTCACCAACACTGCATGGTTATGTAGCATTTTTACACATTATATTAATCTACCAAGTTTTAACTTTCGATTTCTCCAAGAGAACATGTCAGAGAAGTAAGGGGTGCCAAGAATGTCTAAAGAGTGGGTAGAAAAGTTTCCTGTAAGATACCCCTTTATGCCTTTCATATAATTGTTATGTGCTATCTCACAAACCTATTGCTCTGCATTGGTGGGCAATTATTTTTCTGTATTTGATGATATAAAAGGTATTGCAAGGCACATGCAGATCTGGACCTCCATCCTTCTGCATTCCTTAATGCATCCCACCACCAAAGTCCTATATTGTTAGAGCAGCACAGTCAGGTCCCCAGACCACTCATGAATGATGATGTTACATCATGTGATCCATGCTGGGGACTCTGTTTCCTAAAGTTTTTCTGATAGTAGAAGAACCAGCCTGGGAACTAAACCAAGATGCACCAGTTATTGGTGGATCTTGAATCTTTGACACATACATTACCTTACTCTTCCACCAACCAAAGACAGTGCATTAGTAGCCAATGTGTTTACTAATTTGGAGGATATGTTTTGTACGTACTAACACCTTCAGCTGTGGTTCCCTTCTGTATCTGTCAGTTAGAAAGCACACATGGCATTAACCATGCTTAGAGCTCTTCTAAATGTCTTCCTACTTTGTTTTTTTTTTTCCCACTTCATTAGAAAAAGGAAGCGGTTCAGGCGGTGAGTCCTTTCTTTATATGGATTTGTCATCCTGTGATCAGCAGCACTGAAAGGCAAAAGAGTTTAAAAAAACGAGTGCTGAAAAAAATGCAAACTAAATGTCATACAGTTATGGTTCGGATTTATTTTAAAGGATATGTAAATCCAGAATGTATTTTTCAGTATGTTAGTTACCATGCCTCACTGTATACAAACTTCTTAAAGAAATCATTCCTTTGAATCTCTTGCAAAGTTTCTTACCTAAAGATCCTCCCAGTTGCAGCACGTCCTGTTGCAGGCTGACAATGCTAAGCCTCTGCTTCATGATTAGCAGCTGCCTACCATGTGCATTCCTTTGGCTGGCTGTTGGGCTGCCTATTGGGTTCCGCACATTTCTCCTGCAAACCTAATAAGCAGCCCAATGGCCAACTAAAACCACACACATGGCAGGCTGACAACACTGCTGCTAGGTTCAAAGCAGTGGCTTAGGGTTGTAAGTCTTTCATGTGAAGTGCTGCTACTGGAAACGTGTCCAGGTAAGAATCTTTGTAGCAGATTTACAAATTATTTCAAGAAAACTCTAAACAGTGAAATACATACCTGCCAACTTTTTGAGATGGGAATAAGGGAGACCTATCAGCAAAAGTATGCAGGCATAGGACACACCCCTTGCCACGCCCCGTTAGAGGAGAATTGTACAATAAAAAACAAGATTGGTTAAACCCACAAGTGCTTTTTTTACCACTACTATAACTTTATATTGTCTTTTGGAATTTACAAATGCAGCAATTTAGAAATCAGATGAAATGTTTTAGCACAGGAAAACAGTTTTTGATACTTAAAAAGTGCATTTTATATACATCTATATAGATAAGACCAAAATGAGGGACAAATGAGGAGGAAAAAGGGACAGAGGGACATTGCTCCAAATCAGGGACAGTCCCTCGAAATTAGGGACAGTTGGGAGCTATGGAAATAAGATGCCAAATATGCTAAAAAATATAGACTGTGTGATTAGGTATGCTTTAAGTCTACAAACTTACGATATGGGATCAAGATTCACACAACCTTCACCCATGATTCACACATTTGCCCACTTGAATTCCGTTAGAAGATGTATAAATCTTGGGTGAAAGATGTGTGAATCTTGGGGGAAAACATTTATAAATAGTCCCAAATGACTAAATAGCAGGATCCAAAAGAAGCTTCAAAGTACTTTAAGCAGTTAAGTGCACCAATAATGGTCTACATAAACCTAAACTCTGAGATTTTTGCCGCTAACCTCCTACTCTTCCACAACCAATGATAGTGCATCAGTAGCCAATTCGTTTTTTTGGTTTGCAAGATTTGTAAAGTAGGTCAACTCTTCCCCTTCCTCTTCCCCTTTTGTCAATACAGAAGTACACATTGTAATAAGAACAATGTGTAAAACATAGTTCACCACAATGCCACAGTCACACCATGTAACCCATGCTAAGGGGTTCCGTTGCCATTTTTTAAGTATACATTTTTAATTGTGATTAAAACAGAATAAAATAGCATAGCCCATACATGACATTAACCATACTTAGAGCTCTTCTAAATCCTTTTTTGTTTTGTTTTCTTTTATTCTGCTTCATTAGAAAAAGGCAAAGGTTCAGGTGGTAAGTCCTTTCTTTATATGGATTTCTCAACCTGTAATAAGCGTGTGAAAGTTGTGTGAATTTTGGATGAAAACATTTATAAATAGTACTCCATTACTAAATAGCAGGATCTAAAAGTTGCTTTTAAGAACCTTCAAAATAGTGTAAAGTAGTTAAGTGCACAAATCCTGGTCTACATAAACCTCAACTCTGTCTAAGATCTCTTGCCATGCCCCCCGACTCTTCCACAAGCAAAAACAGGGCATCAGTAGCCAATTCTTTTTTTGGTTTGGAGGCCTTGTAAGGTACTTGAAGGTTCCAGATCTTACTCCTCCTTGTATTTGTCCACAGAGAAGGACACATCATAATAATAACTATATTTGGAATATACAGTAGTTCACTGTAATGTCACAGTTTTACCATGTAACCCATGCTGGAGGTTTTGTTGCTTTTTTATGTTTTATATTATTAATTGTAATTTAAATAAAATAAAGTAGCATATCTCATCCTCCATTCTTAAATTCACCAACACTGCATAGTTATGTGGCAATTTTACACATTATATTAATCTACAAAGTTTTAACTTTCGATTCCTCCAAGAGAACATGTCAGAAGTAAGGGGTGCTAAGAATGCCTAAAGAGTGGGTAGAAAAATTTCCTGTATGATACCCTTTATGGCTTTCGTATCATTTTTATGTGCTATCTCACAAACCTATTGCTCTGCATTGGTGGGCAATCATTTTTCTGGTTTTGAGGATATAAAAGGTACTTGGAAGGCATGTGCAGATATGGAACTCCATCCCTCTGCATCCCTTATGCGTCGCACCACCAAAGTCCTATATTGGATCAAATGGGAGAGAGGAGGAGATTTTGACGGTGCAGTAGCAAATAATGATGAGAAAAATATATCTAAAATAAATTTTAATGAGTATAAAGTTAAAAAAACATGAACAGGGGCCGTTTGTTCGTAAATATAACGTGTTACATAGAATAATTGGGCATACAAACAAGTGTACATTTACAGCGAGAGTTTCAGATTCGTATATTTTCCCGACATGTTTCACCTGCTAGCTTCGTCAGGGGATATACAAATTGATCGTAAAATTCATGAAACTATACAGAAATAAAGAAATAAATAAAGTAAGTAACAAAATACAGATATATAAAAAGTATCATCATTTAGAATGTCTGTAGATCACATCAATGTCAGTTAGGTCTTGGGTTAAGGCTTACCACGCCAGAAAGTCCACCAAATTTGACCACTATCACAGCCTGGAACAAACAAAGTCCCACAGAGGAGGAGGTCCAGCGTGGTCACAGAGGACACACAGTGCCCAGACCAAATAGACAAAAATTGATGTATGAATAAAACCACAATATATGGAAAATGATTGCTGTAAAAAATAGCTATAGAGAAATCACTTACTTTAAAAAAATGTGTATTCAAACCATGGGGTGGAGGGCAACTTAAGTTACAAAATGAGTGATAAGCTGTTAAGATGTCACTCTGGAAAAAAGGATAAGGGATAAAAAATATAAATGGAAAAAAAAAAAAAAAGAGAACAAAAAAGTGTTAAAAGAGTATAGAGTATATACTGAGTTCAAACAAGAAAGTAATGATGGGTCTTGCAATTGATAATTTAGTTAACATGTGACTGACAATATTGAACATGTCACCTATATATAGGTGCATGGGACTACGTCTCAAAAATAATAAGTCAGAAGCACGGGAGAGTTATATTGCAGTTATATCCACCCCATGCTTTGAATACACAGTTTTTAAAGTAAGTGGTTTCTCTATAGCTGTTTTTTACAGCAATCATTTTCCATATATTGTGGTTTTATATATACATCCATTTTTGTCTATTTAGCCTGGTCACTGTGTGTCCTCTGTGACCACGCAGGACCTCCTCCTCTGTGGGACTTTGTTTGTTCCAGGCTGCGACAGTGGTCAAATTTGGTGGACTTTCTGGCATGGTAAGCCTTACCCCAAGACCTACCTGACATTGATGTGATCTACACTCATTCCTAACAATGATACTTTTTATATATCTGTATTTTGTTACTTACTTACTTTATTTATTTCTGTATAGTTTCATGAGTTTTACGATCAATTTGTATATCCCCTGATGAAGCTACCAGGCGAAACATGTCAGGATAATATACGAATCTGAAACTCTCACTATAACTGTACACTTTACAGACAAATTGTCCCTGTTCATGTTTTTTTAACTTTATGCTCATTAAAATTCATTTTAGATATATTTCTCTCATCATTTTTTGCTACTGCACCGTCAAAATCCCCTCCTCTCTCCCATTTGATCCATTTTAATTTCTGGGATGAGGTGCCAATCTTTTTTGAGTGTTTAACCACTAATCGGACACAATGAGTATGATCTAAAGTCCTATATTGTTAGAGCAGCACAGTCAGGTCCCCAGACCACTCATGAATGATGATGTTACATCATGTGATCCATGCTGGGGACTCTGTTTCCTAAAGTCTTTCTGATAGTAGAAGAACCAGCCTGGGAACTAAACCAAAATGCAGCAGTTATTGGTGGATCTTGAATCTTTGACACATACAGTACCTTACTCTTCCACCAACCAAAGACAGTACATTAGTAGCCAATGTGTTTACTAGTTTGCAGGATATGTTTTGTACTTACTAACACCTTCAGCTGTGGTTCGCTTCTGTATCTGTCAGTTAGAAAGCACACATGACATTAACCATGCTTAGAGCTCTTCTAAATGTCTTCCTACTTTGTTTTCTTTTTTCCCACTTCATTAGAAAAAGGAAGCAGTTCAGGCGGTAAGTCCTTTCTTTATATGGATTTGTCATCCTGTGATCAGCAGCACTGAAAGGCAAAAGAGTTTAAAAATACTAGTGCTGAAAAAAATGCAAACTAAATGTCACACAGTTATGGTTCGGATCTATTTTAAAGGATATGTAAATCCAGAATGTATTTTTCAGTATGTTAGTTACCATGCCTCACGGTATACAATTTTCTTAAAGAAATCATTCCTTTATGAATCTCTTGTAAAGTTTCTTACCTAAAGATCCTCCCAGTTGCAGCACGTCCTGTTGCAGGCTGACAATGCTAAGCCTCTGCTTCGTGATTAGCAGCAGCCTACCATGTGCATTCCTTTGGCTGGCTGTTGGGCTGCCTATTGGGTTCCACACATTTCTCCTGCAAACCTAATAAGCAGCCCAATGGCCAACTAAAACAGCACACATGGCAGGCTGACAACACTGCTGCTAGGTTCAAAGCAGTGGCTTAGGGTTGTCAGTCTTCCATGGGAAGTGCTGCTACTGGAAACGTGTCCAGGTAAGAATCTTTGTAGCAGATTTACAAATTATTTCAAGAAAACTCTAAACAGTGAAATACATACCTCCCAACTTTTTGAGATGGGAATAAGGGAGACCTATCAGCAAAAGTATGCAGGCATAGGACACACCCCTTGCCACGCCCTGTTAGAGGAGAATTGTACAATAAAAAACAAGATTGGTTAAACCCACAAGTGCTTTTTTTACCACTACTATAACTTTATATTGTCTTTTGGAATTTAAAAATGCGGCAATTTAGAAATCAGATGAAATGTTTCAGCGCAGGAAAACAGTTTTTGATACTTAAAAAGTGCATTTTATATACATCTATATAGATAAGACCAAAATGAGGGACAAATGAGGAGGAATGAGGGACAGAGGGACATTGCTTCAAATCAGGGACAGTCCCTCGAAATTAGGGACAGTTGGGAGCTATGGAAATAAGATGCCAAATATGCTAAAAAATATAGACTGTGTGATTAGGTATGCTTTAAGTCTACAAACTTACAATATGGAATCAAGATTCACACAACCTTCACTCATGATTCACACATTTGCCCACTTGAATTCCATTAGAAGATGTATAAATCTTGGGTGAAAGATGTGTGAATCTTCGGCGAAAACATTTAAAATAGTCCCAAATGACTAAATAGCAGGATCCCAAAGAAGCTTCAAAGTACTTTAAGCAGTTAAGTGCACCAATAATGGTCTACATAAACCTAAAGTCTGAGATTTTTGCCGCTAACCCCCTACTCTTCCACAACCAATGACAGTGCATCAGTAGGCAATTATTTTTTTTGGTTTGGAAGATTTGTAAAGTAGGTCAGCTTCTCCCCTTCCTCTTCCCCTTTTGTCAATACAGAAGCACACATTGTAATAAGAACAATGTGTAAAACATAGTTCACCACAATGCCACAGTCACACCATGTAACCCATGCTAAGGGGTTCCGTTGCCGTTTTTTAAGTATACATTTTTAATTGTGATTAAAACAGAATAAAATAGCATAGCCCATACATGACATTAACCACACTTAGAGCTCTTCTAAATCCTTTTTTTTTTGTTGTTTTCTTTTATTCTGCTTCATTAGAAAAAGGCAAAGGTTCAGGTGGTAAGTCCTTTCTTTATATGGATTTCTCAACCTGTAATAAGCGTGTGAAAGTTGTGTGAATTTTGGATGAAAACATTTATAAATAGTCCTCCATTACTGAATAGCAGGATCCAAAAGTTGCTTTTGAGAGCCTTCAAAATAGTGTAAAGCAGTTAAGTGCAACAATCCTGGTCTACATAAACCTCAACTCTGACGAAGATCTCTTGCCATGCCCCCCCCCCCTTACTCTTCCACAACCAATAACAGGGCATCAGTAGCCAATTCATTTTTTTTGGTTTGGAGGCCTTGTAAGGTACTTGAAGGTTCCAGATCTTACTCCTCCTTGTATTTGTCCACAGAGAAGGACACATCATAATAATAACTATATTTGGAACGTACAGTAGTTCACTGTAATGTCACAGTTTTACCATGTAACCCATGCTGGAGGTTTTGTTGCTTTTTTATGTTTTATATTATTAATTGTAATTTAAACAAAATAAAGTAGCATATCTCATCCTCCATTCCTAAATTCACCCACACTGCATGGTTATGTAGCATTTTTACACATTATATTAATTTACCAAGTTTTAACTTTCGATTTCTCCAAGAGAACATGTCAGAGAAATAAGGGGTGCTAAGAATGCCTAAAGAGTGGGTAGAAAAGTTTCCTGTAAGATACCCTTTATGCTTTTCATATAATTGTTATGTGCTATCTCACAAACCTATTGCTCTACATTGGTGGGCAATCATTTTTTCTGTTTTTGAGGATATAAAAGGTACTTGCAAGGCACGTGCAGATCTGGACCTCCATCCCTCTGCATCCCTTAATGCATCGCACCACCAAAGTCCTATATTGTTAGAGCAGCACAGTCAGGTCCCCAGACCACTCATGAATGATGATGTTACATCATGTGATCCATGCTGGGGACTCTGTTTCCTAAAGTCTTTCTGATAGTAGAAGAACCAGCCTGGGAACTAAACCAAGATGCAGCAGTTATTGGTGGATCTTGAATCTTTGACACATACAGTACCTTACTCTTCCACCAACCAAAGACAGTGCATTAGTAGCCAATGTGTTTACTAATTTGGAGGATATGTTTTGTACTTACTAACACCTTCAGCTGTGGTCCCCTTCTGTATCTGTCAGTTAGAAAGTACACATGACATTAACCATACTTAGAGCTCTTCTAAATGTTTTCCTACTTTGTTTTCTTTTTTCCCAATTCATTAGAAAAAGGAAGCAGTTCAGGCGGTAAGTCCTTTCTTTATATGGATTTGTCAAACTGTGATCAGCAGCACTGAAAGGCAAAAGAGTTTTAAAAAACTAGTGCTGAAAAAAATGCAAACTAAATGTCACACAGTCATGGTTTGGATCTATTTTAAAGGGTATGTAAATCCAGAATGTATTTTTCAGTATGTTAGTTACCATGCCTCACTGTATACAATTTTCTTAAAGAAATCATTCCTTTATGAATCTCTTGCAAAGTTTCTTACCTAAAGATCCTCCCAGTTGCAGCACGTCCTGTTGCAGGCTGACAATGCTAAGCCTCTGCTTCATGATTAGCAGCAGCCTACCATGTGCATTCCTTTGGCTGGCTGTTGGGCTGCCTATTGGGTTCCGCACATTTCTCCTGCAAACCTAATAATCAGCCCAATGGCCAACTAAAACAGCACACATGGCAGGGTTCAGGTGGTAAGTCCTTTCTTTATATGGATTTCTCAACCTGTAATAAGCGTGTGAAAGTTGTGTGAATTTTGGATGAAAACATTTATAAATAGTACTTCATTACTAAATAGCAGGATCCAAAAGTTGCTTTTAAGAACCTTCAAAATAGTGTAAAGCAGTTAAGTGCACAAATCCTGGTCTACATAAACCTCAACTCTGTCTAAGATCTCTTGCCATGCCCCCCCGACTCTTCCACAACCAATAACAGGGCATCAGTAGCCAATTCATTTTTTTGGTTTGGAGGCCTTGTAAGGTACTTGAAGGTTCCAAATCTTACTCCTCCTTGTATTTGTCCACAGAGAATGACACATCATAATAATAACTATATTTGGAATGTACAGTAGTTCACTGTAATGTCACAGTTTTACCATGTAACCCATGCTGGAGGTTTTGTTGCTTTTTTATGTTTTATATTATTAATTGTAATTTAAATAAAATAAAGTAGCATATCTCATCCTCCATTCTTAAATTCACCAACACTGCATGGTTATGTGGCAATTTTACACATTATATTAATCTACAAAGTTTTAACTTTCGATTCCTCCAAGAGAACATGTCAGAAGTAAGGGGTGCTAAGAATGCCTAAAGAGTGGGTAGAAAAGTTTCCTGTAAGATACCCTTTATGGCTTTCGTATCATTTTTATGTGCTATCTCACAAACCTATTGCTCTCCATTGGTGGGCAATCATTTTTCTGGTTTTGAGGATATAAAAGGTACTTGGAAGGCATGTGCAGATATGGAACTCCATCCCTCTGCATCCCTTATGCGTCGCACCACCAAAGTCCTATATTGGATCAAATGGGAGAGAGGAGGAGATTTTGACGGTGCAGTAGCAAATAATGATGAGAAAAATATATCTAAAATAAATTTTAATGAGTATAAAGTTAAAAAAACATGAACAGGGGCCGTTTGTTCGTAAATATAACGTGTTACATAGAATAATTGGGCATACAAACAAGTGTACAGTTACAGCGAGAGTTTCAGATTCGTATATTTTCCCGACATGTTTCACCTGCTAGCTTCATCAGGGGATATACAAATTGATCGTAAAATTCATGAAACTATACAGAAATAAATAAATAAATAAAGTAAGTAACAAAATACAGATATATAAAAAGTATCATCATTTAGAATGTCTGTAGATCACATCAATGTCATTTAGGTCTTGGGTTAAGGCTTACCACGCCAGAAAGTCCACCAAATTTGATCACTATCACAGCCTGGAACAAACAAAGTCCCACAGAGGAGGAGGTCCAGCGTGGTCACAGAGGACACACAGTGCCCAGACTAAATAGACAAAAATTGATGTATGAATAAAACCACAATATATGAAAAATGATTGCTGTAAAAAATAGCTATAGAGAAATCACTTACTTTACAAAAATGTGTATTCTAACCATGGGGTGGAGGGCAACTTAAGTTACAAAATGAGTGATAAGCTGTTAAGATGTCACTCTGGAAAAAAGGATAAGGGATAAAAAATATAAATGGAAAAAAAAAAAAAAAGAGAACAAAAAAGTGTTAAAAGAATATAGAGTATATACTGAGTTCAAACAAGAAAGTAATGATGGGTCTTGCAATTGATAATTTAGTTAACATGTGACTGACAATATTAAACATGTCACCTATATATAGGTGCATGGGACTATGTCTCAAAAATAATAAGTCAGAAGCACGGGAGAGTTATATTGCAGTTATATCCACCCCATGCTTTGAATACACAGTTTTTAAAGTAAGTGGTTTCTCTATAGCTGTTTTTTACAACAATCATTTTCCATATATTGTGGTTTTATATATACATCCATTTTTGTCTATTTAGCCTGGTCACTGTGTGTCCTCTGTGACCACGCAGGACCTCCTCCTCTGTGGGACTTTGTTTGTTCCAGGCTGCGACAGTGGTCAAATTTGGTGGACTTTCTGGCATGGTAAGCCTTACCCCAAGACCTACCTGACATTGATGTGATCTACACTCATTCCTAACAATGATACTTTTTATATATCTGTACTTTGTTACTTACTTACTTTATTTATTTCTGTATAGTTTCATGAGTTTTACGATCAATTTGTATATCCCCTGATGAAGCTACCAGGTGAAACATGTCGGGATAATATACGAATCTGAAACTCTCACTATAACTGTACACTTTACAGACAAATTGTCCCTGTTCATGTTTTTTTAACTTTATACTCATTAAAATTCATTTTAGATATATTTCTCTCATCATTTTTTGCTACTGCACCGTCAAAATCCCCTCCTCTCTCCCATTTGATCCATTTTAATTTCTGGGATGAGGTGCCAATCTTTTTTGAGTGTTTAACCACTAATCGGACACAATGAGTATGATCTAAAGTCCTATATTGTTAGAGCAGCACAGTCAGGTCCCCAGACCACTCATGAATGATGATGTTACATCATGTGATCCATGCTGGGGACTCTGTTTCCTAAAGTCTTTCTGATAGTAGAAGAACCAGCCTGGGAACTAAACCAAGATGCAGCAGTTATTAGTGGATCTTGAATCTTTGACACATACAGTACCTTATTCTTCCACCAACCAATGACAGTGCATCAGTAGCCAATTAGTTTTTTTTGGTTTGGAAGATTTGTAAGGTAGGTCAACTCTTCCCCCTTCCTCTTCCCCTTTTGTCAATACAGAAGCACACATTGTAATAAAAACAATGTGTAAAACATAATTCACCACAATGCCACGGTCACGCCATGTAACCCATGCTAAGGGGTTCCGTTGCCGTTTTTTAAGTATACATTTTTAATCGTGATTAAAACAGAATAAAATAGCATAGCCCATATATGACATTAACCATACATATAGAGGTCTTCTAAATCCTTTTTTTTTGCTTTCTTTTATTCTGCTTCATTAGAAAAAGGCAAAGGTTCAGATGGTAAGTCCTTTCTTTATATGGATTTCTCAACCTGTAATAAGCGTGTGAAAGTTGTGTGAATTTTGGATGAAAATATTTATAAATAATCCTCCATTACTAAATAGCAGGATCCAAAAGTTGCTTTTGAGAGCCTTCAAAATAGTGTAAAGCAGTTAAGTGCACCAATCCTGGGCTACATAAACCTCAACTCTGACT
The DNA here is from genome assembly GCF_042186555.1 of Aquarana catesbeiana. Classification (NCBI taxonomy): domain Eukaryota; kingdom Metazoa; phylum Chordata; class Amphibia; order Anura; family Ranidae; genus Aquarana; species Aquarana catesbeiana. The sequence continues at coordinate 32,484,788 of NC_133334.1, read as the reverse complement.
AAGATCTCTTGCCATGCACCCCCTAGTCTTCCACAACCAATAACAGGGCATCAGTAGCCAATTCGTTTTTTTGGTTTGGAGGGCTTGTAAGGTGCTTGAAGGTTTCAGATCTTACTCCTCCTTGTATTTCTCCCCAGAGAAGGACACATCATAATAATAACTATATTTGGAATGTACAGTAGTTCACTGTAATGTCACAGTTTTACCATGTAACCCATGCTGGAGGTTTTGTTGCTTTTTTTATGTTTTATATTATTAATTGTAATTTAAACAAAATAAAGTAGCATATCTCATCCTCCATTCCTAAATTCACCAACACTGCATGGTTATGTAGCATTTTTACACATTATATTAATCTACCAAGTTTTAACTTTCAATTTCTCCAAGAGAACATGTCAGAGAAATAAGGGGTGCTAAGAATGCCTAAAGAGTGGGTAGAAAAGTTTCCTGTAAGATACCTCTTTATGCCTTTCATATAATTGTTATGTGCTATCTCACAAACCTATTGCTCTGCATTGGTGGGCAATAATTTTTTCTGTTTTTGAGGATATAAAAGGTACTTGCAAGGCACGTGCAGATCTGGACCTCCATCCCTCTGCATCCCTTAATGCATCGCACCACCAAAGTCCTATATTGTTAGAGCAGCACAGTCAGGTCCCCAGACCACTCATGAATGATGATGTTACATCATGTGATCCATGCTGGGGACTCTGTTTCCTAAAGTCTTTCTGATAGTAGAAGAACCAGCCTGGAAACTAAACCAAGATGCACCAGTTATTGGTGGGTCTTGAATCTTTGACACATACAGTACCTTACTCTTCCACCAAACAAAGACAGTGCCTTAGTAGCCATTTACTAATTTGGAGGACATATTTTGTACTTACTAACACCTTCAGCTGTGGTTCACTTCTGTATCTGTCAGTTAGAAAGCACACACGAGATTAACCATGCTTAGAGCTCTTCTAAATGTTTTCCTACTTTGTTTTCTTTTTTCCCACTTCATTAGAAAAAGGAAGCAGTTCAGGCGGTAAGTCCTTTCTTTATATGGATTTGTCATCCTGTGATCAGCAGCACTGAAAGGCAAAAGAGTTTAAAAAAACTAGTGCTGAAAAAAATGCAAACTAAATGTCACACAGTTATGGTTCGGATCTATTTTAAAGGATATGTAAATCCAGAATGTATTTTTCAGTATGTTAGTTACCATGCCTCACTGTATACAATTTTCTTAAAGAAATCATTCGTTTATGAATCTCTTGTAAAGTTTCTTACCTAAAGATCCTCCCAGTTGCAGCACGTCCTGTTGCAGGCTGACAATGCTAAGCCTCTGCTTCATGATTAGCAGCTGCCTACCATGTGCATTCCTTTGGCTGGCTGTTGGGCTGCCTATTGGGTTCCGCACATTTCTCCTGAAAACCTAATAAGCAGCCCAATGGCCAACTAAAACCGCACACATGGCAGGCTGACAATACTGCTGCTAGGTTCAAAGCAGTGGCTTAGGGTTGTCAGTCCTCCATGTTAAGTGCTGCTACTGGAAACATGTCCAGGTAAGAATCTTTGTAGCAGATTTACAAAAGATTTTAAGAAAACTCTAAAGTTAAACCCACAAGTGCTTTTTTTTACCACTACTATTCTTTTATATTGTCTTTTAGAATTTACAAATGCAGCAATTTAGAAATCAGATGAAATGTTTAGCACTGGGAAACACTTTTTGATACTTAAAAAGTGCATTTCATATACATCTATATAGATCAGACCAAAATGAGGGACAAATGAGGAGGAATGAGGGACAGAGGGACATTGCTCCAAATCAGGGACAGTCCCTCGAAATCAGGGACAGTTGGGTGCTATGGAAATAAGATGCCAAATATGCTAAAAAATATAGACTGTGTGATTAGGTATGCTTTAAGTCTACAAACCTACCATATAGGATCAAGATTCACACAATCTTCACCCATGATTCACACATTTGCCCACTTGAATTCCATTAGAAGATGTATAAATCTTGGGTGAAAGATGTGTGAATCTTGGGGGAAAACATTCATAAATAGTCCCAAATGACTAAATAGCAGGATCCAAAAGAAGCTTCAAAGTACTTTAAGCAGTTAAGTGCACCAATAATGGTCTACATAATAATATATCAATGGATCCGCGCTTCAGACTATTAAACAACTGCTGCCCCCCTATGCGAGTAGGGAACACCTCAGTGAAACCCCAAGAGGATAAGATCAAAACATAGGGAATGGCGCTGTGTTAAAAAGTGGGAGTATTGGTGTAAAATATTTCTAATTTCTAAAGTGACTAATGCTCTAGTGCGTGGTGCAATCCTTTCACGAATAAAAAAAAATAGTGTAATAATAAATAAAATTAAATAAGCCAAAAAATTGTGTATATTATAGGTATAAGGTAATAAGTCCTTGGTTAATGACAAAGGGAATTATCAGCTGTATATACATCCAATAACGCAATAATAATCCCATATAATAAGCAAATACAAACCATACATTATCAACACTATAAAGAATGTGTTGGCAAAACTTATATAGATCCACTGATTAAAAAATGCAAAGTGACAGGTGCCAAGTTGTGCTATATAAATACAGTGGTTTTCAAACCACTGTGCAATAATGTGCAAAAAAAAACACTAGCGATTATAAATAATCATTTATGAACAAATCCTCAACTAACTGTATATCAAAAAAAGTCCCATATGATGTTCAGTGTAAAATGTTCATAAAAATAATAAAATGTGCAGTGCAAAATTTTTTTTTTCCTAAAAATCATATAACGTGTCTCCCAGGAAATTTTTCCTTAATAGTAGAAAAAACGTGCAGTAGTTATTGGCAATCTCCCCCCGATGTGATTGCACTCACTGGAGCGCTCTGCCCCTGCAGGGGTATGAGCGTGTAATGTTAATCCTCAGATGTTAATCTCCTTCCGATTCCACAGGTGCCGGTGTCCTTCCACGTAACCCGATCCGGATAGTCCACTCATAGAGGGGGAGGAGGGGGGACTCACTGTCCCTTGTTGTAATTAGATTCCCAGCCGGACATCCACACTGCAATCCACAAGTGGCCTGGAGCAGACAAAAAAAGCCTGGGAACTAAACCAAGATGCAGCAGTTATTGGTGGATCTTGACTCTTTGACACATACAGTACCTTACTCTTCCACCAACCAAACACAGTGCCTTAGTAGCCAATGCGTTTACTAATTTGGAGGATATGTTTTGTACTTACTAACACCTTCAGCTGTGGTTCCCTTCTGTATCTGTCAGTTAGAAAGTACACATGACATTAACCATGCTTAGAGCTCTTCTAAATGTTTTCCTACTTTGTTTTCTTTTTTCCCACTTCATTAGAAAAAGGAAGCGGTTCAGGCGGTAAGTTCTTTCTTTATATGGATTTGTCATCCTGTGATCAGCAGCACTGAAAGACAAAAGAGTTTAAAAAAACAGAAACTGCTAAAAAAAATGCAAACTAAATGTCACACAGTTACGGTTCGGATCTATTTTAAAGGATATATAAATCCAGAATGTATTTTTCAGTATGTTAGTTACCATGCCTCACTGTATACAATTTTCTTAAAGAAATCAGTCCTTTATGAATCTCTTGCAAAGTTTCTTACCTAAAGATCCTCCCAGTTGCAGCACGTCCTGTTGCAGGCTGACAATGCTAAGCCTCTGCTTCATGATTTCCAGCAGCCTACCATGTGCATTCCTTTGGCTGGCTGTTGGGCTGCCTATTGGGTTCCGCACATTTCTCCTGCAAATCTAATAATCAGCCCAAAGGCCAACTAAAACAGCACACATGGCAGGCTGACAACACTGCTGCTTCAAAACAGTGTTCAAAACAGTGGCTTAGGGTTGTCAGTCTTCCATGGGAAGTGCTGCTACTGGATGTCCAGGTAAGAATCTTTGTAGCAGATTTACAAATGATTTTAATAAAACTCTAAACAGTGAAGTAAGATGCCAAATATGCTAAAAATATAGACTGTGTGATTAGGTATGCTTTAAAGTTAAACTAAATGTTCCTTTTTTTTAAAATAACAAATATATCATACTTACCTCCACTGTGCAGCTCGTTTTGCACAGAGTGGCCCCCAACTTGGTCTCCTGGGGTCCCTCAGTGGCTCTCTCGGCTCCTCCCTGCATTAGATACCTATCGGCTCCTCCCTGCATTAGGTTACCTTGCGGGCGTGCTGCCGAGTCCAGCATTCGGCGTCCATAGATGCCGAATGCAGGGCTCAGCCCCTCCCCCCGGTGGCCACGTCATTGGATTTTATTGACAGCAGCGGCAGCCAATGGCTGCACTGCTATCAAGCTATCCAATCAACAGCCAAGTACCCCCTAGTGCGTCCCCGTGGAACAAGTTCGCGGTTTCAGGTAAGTAAAACGGGGGGACACCGGCCACTGCCTCCAGGTGTTTTTTCACCTTAATGCATAGGATGCATTAAGGTGAAAAAACACAAACCTTTACAACCCCTTTAAGTCTACAAACTTACGACATGGGATCAAGATTCACACATTTGCCCACTTGAATTCCATTAGAAGATGTATAAATCTTGGGTGAAAGATGTGTGAATCTTTGGTTAAAATATTTATAAATAATCCCAAATGACTAAATAGCAGGATCCAAAGGAACCTTAAAAGTACTTTAAGCAGTTAAGAGCAGCAATAATGGTCTACATAAACCTAAACTCTGAGATTTTTGCCGCGCGCCCCCTACTCTTCCACAACCAATGACAGTGCATCAGTAGCCAATTTGCTTTTTTGGTTTGGAAGATTTGTAAAGTAGGTCAACTCTTCCCCTTCCTCTTCCCCATTCGTCAATACAGAAGCACACATTGTAATAATAACAATGTTTAAAACATAGTTCACCACAATGCCACAGTCACACCATGTAAACTATGCTAAGGGGTACCGTTGCCATTTTTTAAGTATACATTTTTAATTGTGATTAAAAGAGAATAAAATAGCATAGCCCATACATGACATTAACCATACTTAGAGCTCTTCTAAATACTTTTTTTTTTTTGCTTTCTTTTATTCTGCTTCATTAGAAAAAGGCAAAGGTTCAGGTGGTAAGTCCTTTCTTTATATGGATTTCTCAATTTATAATAAGCGTGTGAAAACATTTATAAATAGTCCTCCATTACTAAATAGCAGGATCCAAAAGTTGCTTTTCAGAACCTTCAAAATAGTGTAAAGTAGTTAAGTGCACAAATCCTGGTCTACATAAACCTCAACTCTGACTAAGACTAATTCATTTTTTTTTTGGTTTGGAGGCTTTGTAAGGTACTTGAAGGTTCCAGATCTTACTCCTCCTTGTATTTGTCCACAGAGAAGGACACATCATAATAATAACTATATTTGGAATTTAGAGTAGTTCACTGTAATGTCACAGTTTTACCATGTAACCCATGCTGGAGGTTTTGTTGCTTTTTTATGTTTTATATTATTAATTGTAATTTAAACAAAATAAAGTAGTATATCTCATCCTCCATTCCTAAATTCACCAAAACTGCATGGTTATGTAGCATTTTTACACATTATATTAACTTACCAAGTTTTAACTTTCGATTCCTCCAAGAGAACATGTCAGAGAAGTAAGGGGTGCTAAGAATGCCTAAAGAGTGGGTAGAAAAGTTTCCTGTAAGATACCCTTTATGCCTTTCATATAATTTTGATTTGCTATCTCACAAACCTATTGCTCTGCATTGGTGGACAATCATTTTTCTGTTTTTGAGGATATAAAGGTATAGGTAGTTGCAAGGCACGTGCAGATCTAGACCTCCATCCCTCTGCATTAATGCACCGCACCACCAAAGTCCTAAATTGTTAGAGCAGCACAGTCAGGTCCCCAGACCACTCATGAATGATGATGTTACATCATGTGACCCATGCTGGGGACTCCTAAAGTCTTTCTGATAGGAAAAGTGGCCGAGACATACTGAGCCACAATTCTTTATTTAGACGGTACAGAAAAAAACTGCTTACGCAAGCTAAATTTTCTTATATGTGTGCTTTATAGATAACCTGTTACCAAGCTGAAAAACAGAACTAGTTGACTTAACTTGAGTTAACACAAAATGGAGTCACTTCTGTTCAGTCATATTACTACAGTAGAAGAACCAGCCTGGGAACTAAACCAAGATGCAGCAGTTATTGGTGGATCTTGAATCTTTGACACATACAGTACCTTACTCTTCCACCAACCAAAGGCAGTGCATTAGTATCCAATGAGTTTACTAATTTGGGGGATATGTTTTGTACTTGCTAACACCTTCAGCTGTGGTCCTCTTCTGTATCTGACAGTTACAAAGTACACTTGACATTAACCATGCTTAGAACTCTTCTAAATCTACTTTGTTTTCTTTTTTCCCCACTTCATTAGATAAAGGAAGCGGTTCAGGCGGTAAGTCCTTTCTTTATATGGATTTGTTATCCTGTGATCAGCAGCTTTGAAATGCAAAAGTGTTTCATGAACTGTAGTGGAAAATAATGCAAACTAAATTCCGCTGCTGCCAAGAGCCAATCAGGAGTGCGAGTCCCCAGAGAGGCAAGGCTTTCCTGGACATCGCTGGATCGAGAATGCTGGAATGCTGTACATTTACAACCACTTTAAGAAAACTGTATACAGTGAAGCATGATGCCAATTATTTTTTGTTTTTTTATGCTTTAAAGTTTTTTTTTGTTTTGTTTTTTAAATAACAATAATTTTATACTTACCTGCTCTGTTGTAGTGTTTTTGCACAGAGCAGCCTGAATCCTCCACTACTCAGGTCCCTCTTCGCTGCTCCTGGCCCATCACTGTTTAGTGCCCCCACAGCAAGCAGCTTGCTGCAGCTCCGTGTGTCTATTCAGACACAGAGCTGCTGTTCGGCCCTGCCCCCTGCTCCCTCTCTCTCCTGATAGGCTCACTGACTATGATTGACAGCCATGGGAGCCAATGGCGTTGCTGCTGTGTCTTAGCCAATCCTGGACTACCGAGGGACTCGTGGACATCGCTGGACAGAGATGGGGCTCAGGTAAGTATTGGGGAAGGTGGGGGGGGGGTGCTGGGGTGGCTGCTACACACAGAAGGCTTTTTATTTTAATGCATAGAATGCATTAAGATAAAAAGCCTTCTGCCTTTACAACTCCTTTAAGTCTACAAACTAACAATATGGGATCAAAATTCACACAACACTCGTTCATAATTTGTACATTTGTCCAAGTGAATCAGATTAGAAGATATATAAGTCTTAGGTGAAAGTTATATGAATTCTCAAAGTATTCTAATACAGTTAAGTGCACCAATCCTGTTCTACATAAACCTCAACTCTGCCACACACCCTGTGTTCTTCTACAACCAATGACAGGGATTTAGGAGCCAAATAGTTGTTTTTTTTTTTTTGGTTTGGAGGTTCTGTAAAGTACTTCCAGGTTCCTCCAGCTCTTATGCAGTGTACACACGACCGGACTTTCCGGCAAACTAGGTCCGACGGTCTTCCCGACGGACTTTCGGCAGAGTTCCGATGGACTTTCAGAACAATTTGTACGGGATGACGTAAACAGGACAAAAAAAGTAAGTTCAATAGCCAGTAGCCAATAGCTTCCCTTGCATCGTATTTGGTCCGTTGGACCAGCACACAGACGAGCGGTTTTCCCGATTTTTAGTCCGTCGGACTTGAGTCCTTCGGACAGATTTGAGACATGTTCTATTTCTAGGTCTGTCGGATTTTTTCCCCAAAAAATTATCGGACTAGCCCACACACGATCAGATTGTCCGACGGACTAATCCCGTCGGACCTAGTTTGCCGGAAAGTCCGGTCGTGTGTACGCGGCATTACTCCTCCCTCCATCTGTCCAGAGAGAACAGATCATAATACTAATTATATTAGTGACATAGTTCATTCGTACCGTTTAACCAAAGCTAGGGGTTCAGTTGCCTTTTTAGGTTTTATATTTATAATTGTAATTTAAACAAAATTAAGTAGCATACCTTATCCTCCATCCCTGGAATCTGCAACCGAACACAGCATGGTTATGTAGCTACTGTATATGTTGTATCAATTTTACAAAGGTTTAACATATTTAATGGCCTCCCCTAACTACTAAACCGTAACCTAATTCCTACACTCAATTAAAGAGAACCTGGCAGAGGTAATGTCTAAAGAGCGGGTAGCAAAGGTTCCTGTAAGCTCCCCTTTATGTCTTTCATATAATCCTTAGGGCACTAAGGGAGCTCCACCATCATGTTCCTTGACTTAAAAGAAAAATTGGAACGAGATGGGCTTTTAAATGATGGTCCCCATAGTTGAGATATATCATCTATATGCATCAGTCATCTTCATAAAGATAAAAAAGTTTATTATTTTATACATACAAAATTCGTAAAAAGGTAGACACAGAAGGCACCTATGGGCCCAAATGCATGTAAAAACACACCATAGAATCATCGATTACGATATCACATGTTACACGGGGTCTGGCAACATGTTTCGTGGTAAGCGTCGCTTCTTCAGGGCTTAGTTCTCGTTGTATGACTCAAAACATCTAACATATATACAAACAAGGCAAAATTAATCACTATATATTATGTTATACATTCAAATATAATTGTATATATATTTACATGTATTTGGGCCCATTTGTGTCTACCTTTTATGAATTTCATATGTATAAAATAATAAACTTTTTTATCTTTATGAAGATGACTGATGCATATATATGATATATCTCAACTATGGGGACCACCATTTAAAAGCCCATCTCTTTCCAACTTTTCTTTTATTACTTATCGGATTTGATGCTCCCTAGGTGTTGAGTTCTGTGGGACTGTGTTCCTTTCAATAGGCCCTCATCTTTGAAACCTGATTTTATGTTCCTTGACTTCTTCTCAATTTAGAGCTCTTTTCCGCGCTCTCACAAACCTATTACCCTGCATTTATGGCCAATAATTTTTCTGATTTTAATGCAATGTGCCACCAAAGTCCTATTTTGACAGAGCAACACAGCCAGGTCCCCAGATCATCCATGAACTTTGATGTTAAATCATGTAATCCATGCTAGGGACTCCTTTTCCAAAAGTCTTTCCGATAGTAGAAGAACTGGTTTGGGAACTAAACTAAGCTACAGCAGTTATTGGGAGATCTTGAATCATCGACACACACAACCAGCCAATGAGTTTACTAATTTGGAGAATATGGAAAGTACTTACTAAACACCCTCAGCTGTGGTTCCCCTTTGCACCTGTCAGTTGGAAAGTACACATGACATTAACCCTGCTTAGGGCTCTTCTAAATCCTTTCCTACTTTGTTTTCTCTTTTTTCTACTTCATTAGACAAAGGAAGCGGTTCAGGCGGCGAGGTCTTCCTTTGTATGGATTTGTCAACCTGTAATCAGCAGCACTGAAGTGAAAAAAGAGTTTAAAAATACTAGTGTTGAAAAAAAATGCAAACTATATGTCACACAGTTATGGTTTGGATTTATTTATATACAGTGGCGGCTGGTCAGTCGGATCAATCTAGGTCGCAGGCAGCGCTTCCTGCGGGCGGCGGCTTCACCCTGTGTCTCCTCGTCCTCGACGGCGAATAGAATCGCTTCTGCTCTTGGCCAATTGGGTCTCAGGAACCACTTCCTGATTGGCCGGGAGGAGAATCAGGAAGATGATAGCGAATGTTAATTCGCTATTGTCACACAGCTGGGTGGGCTTGGGGCGCAGTGCTCTGTGCCAAGAGTCCACCCTTTTTTAAGCCAATTAGAGCGTCAGGCTGTAATCATGTGGTACTAAAAAAAAAAAAAAAAACATTGGAATCCATGCGTTGGGCGCCCTACATGTAGATTAGGGGCCGAGCGCATGGATTAGGGGGGTGGCCACTGTTTATATAGAAAGTTTAAAGAAAAACAACACAAACAATATACCAAGGTGCTAAACCTTATTAGCCAGTAGTAACTGAAGTAGTCCCAATAGTCCTGTTGCTGTAGAAATCCAGTGGAGGGTAAAAGAAGTCAAAAGGTAACACACAATACACAGCGCAAGGACCATTTACTCACTGTGGACTTTGTTTTTTTTGTTTTTTTTAACTCTTTTTATTGACAAAGAAGCAGAAGACAAATGGGTACAGTAACCAATGTGCTCCACATGAGCATAAAAAAAGTATAAAGTTTGGTACACAAATACATAATAGGTTAAAAACTACATTTGTACATATTTAGGCTCCCAGTCTTAATAAAGAACAGTGATAAATCTCCCTTTGATCTGATACATTTAACATGGATATATTACAATGCCACATCTAGTACATAACTATAATCTCTTATGCACACATAAAGCAAGAACAGGTAGCAGTCACCTCACACATACTGTATATAGTAATATTGAGAGTGGAAGAGCACCATATATCCCACACCTTGTCATACGTGTGGGGACAACCCCTGTGCTCAAAATTTTTTTTTTTCAGAAGGCAGTATTTGGTAAACCATCTGAATCCATTGACGGGTGGATGAAGCAGCAGATTGATTCCACTTAAGTGCAATAGTCTTTCAAGATTCCCTCCGTAATATTCTCGTATATTTTGGCCATTGTTCTTCATCTAGTATACCCAACAGACAGATATGCAAACACAGAGAAGGACACATCATAAAAATAACTATATTTGGAACATAGTTCACTATAATGTCACAGTTGTACCATGTAACCCAGGCTTGGGGTTCAGTTGACTTTTTATGTTTTATATTTTTATCGTAATTTAAACAAAATAAAGTAGCATATCTCATCCTCCATCCCTAAAATCACCAGCCCCACCCTAAATACTAACCCCTAACCTAATTCCCCTTGCAATTAAAGGGAACCTGTCAGAGGTAATAAAATTGCATAGCCCACACAGGACATTAACCATGCTTGGTGCCCTTCTAAATCCTTTGGGTTTTTTTTTTTTCTACTTAATTAGAAAAAGGTAAAGTTTCAGGTGGTAAATCCTTTCTTTATATGGATTTTTGAACCTGTGATCAGAAGGTGAATGTTGTGTGAATCGTGGGTGAAAAAAAGTTATAAATAGTCTTCCATCACTAAACAGTGAGATCTAAACGTTGCTTTCAAGAACCTGCTGTAGAGCAGTTAAGTGCACCAATCCTGGTCTACATAGATCTCAACTCTGACTGAAATCTTTGTCCTGCACCCCCTACTCATCCACAACCAAAAGTATCAGATCTCATCCTCCATCCCTTAAATCACCAGCCCAACACAGCATGGTTATGTAGCAATTTTAGATGTTATATCAATTCACCAAGATTGAAGTTTTGAATCTTCCATGTAATTAAAAGGAACCTGTCAGAGGTAAGGAGTGCTAAGAATGTTAAACAGCATGTAGCATAAAGTTCCTGTAAGCATACCTCCCAACTTTTTGAGATGGGAATGAGGGACACCTATCAGCAAAAGTATGCAGGCATAGGACACACCCCTTGCCACGCCCCCTTAAAGAAGAATTGTACAAAAAAACAAGATTGGTTAAACCCACAAGTGCTTTTGGAATTTACAAATGCAGCCATTCAGAAATCAGATGAAAGGTTTAGTGCTGGAAAACACTTTTTGATAGCTAAAAAGTGCATTTTATATACAGCTATATAGATCAGACCCAAATGAGGGACAAATGAGGAGGAATGAGGGACATTGTTCCAAGTCAGGGACAGTTGGTAGCTATGTGTAAGCTACCCTTTATGTATTTCATATAATTTTAGGGCACTAAGGGGGCTCCACCATCATGCTCCTTGATTTTATTTCAAGTCATTAGTTTCTGCACAAACTAATGACTCTGCATTGGTGGCCAATCATTTTTCTGGTTTTGATAATATAAAAGGTATTTTTAAAGCAGAACTCGAACTCCCTCCCTTTGCATCTTCCAATGCAATGTGCCACCAAAGCCTTATTTTGTTAGAGTAGCACAGTCAGTTCTCCAGACCGCCCATGAGACTATGATGACACATCATGTGATCCATGCTGGGGAATCTGTTCCCTAAATGTATTCCATTAGTGGAAGAACCAGCCTGGCAACTAAATCTACAGCAGCACCCTACTCTTCCACCAACCAAAGACAGTGCATTAGTAACCAATTTGCTTATTGATTTGGAGGATATGTAATATGCTAATACTTTCAGCTGTGGTTTCCCCCTGCATCTCTGAGTGGTAAAGTACACATGACATTAACCACACTTAGAGCTCTTCTAAATCCTTTCTTACCTTGTTTAATTTTTTCCTCTTCATTAGAAAAAGGAATCGGTTCAGACGGTAAGTCCTTTCTTTATATTGATTTGGCAACCTGTGATTAGCAGCACTGAAACTAAAAAGAGTTAAAGAAATGCAAACTAAATGTCACACAGTTATGTTTTGGATACATTTTAAAGTGTTTGTAAACCCAGAATCTATTTTTCTGTATGTTTAGTACCATACCATACCGTTTCCTTACTGTCAAAGCATACTTGCAGGTTCCTCCAGCTCTTACTCCTCCCTGGATCTGTCCACAGAGTAGGACACATCATATATATTTGGATGGGGGTTTTGTTGCCTTCCAATTATATCTTTAATTGTAATTTAAACAAAATAAAGTATCATATCTCATCCTCCATCTCCAAAATCACCAGCCCAACATGGTTATGCAGCAAATGTACATGTTATATCAATTTACCAAACTTTCATTTTTGATTCCTCAATGGAATTTAATTGAATCTGTCAGAGGTAATGAGTAATGAGTAGCAAAGGTTCCTGTAAGCTACCCTTTATATTTTTCATTTAGGCAGGGCTTTTTTTGTCAAAGAATAGGTGCAGGAACTCCCCCCTTTCTGAGCCACCTCTTTTCTATGCCCCTTTTCTACCCCTGAGCACCATTCCTTGGTTCCACCCCCTACCCACCTCCCAGTACTGCCCTTTTAGTGGTTCTAAGTAATTTTTTGGAATTTGGTGATAACAAGAAAAGCAGTAAAATAGATCCCCTGCAGCCAGTAACATTAGAGCCCCCCTCCAGCAACAATAGAGCCGCCCAACAACAATGGACCACCCGCAAGAACAATTCCCCCCCCCCAGCAACAATAGACTCCCGGCAGCAGATCTCCCCATAGCCAGCATCAATAGACCCTCTAGCAGCCACCAACAATAGGCCTCTCCTTTAACAGTAAATCTCTCCCAGCAACAACTTACTCCCAGCAATATAAGACCCCCCCCCCCAGCAACAATAGGTCTTCCACCAGCAACAATAGACCCCTAGTGCTGGAGGTGCCGGAAACTGCATCCCCCGCGTTCCCGCTGAAAAAAAGTCCTGCTTTTAGGTCACTAAGGGAGGTCCACCATCTTGCCCGCATCTGGCTTTGGCAGAATTGTAAATATTTCAGCTCTTTCCCTTCCCCTTTGGTCAAAACAGAAGCACACATTATAATAATAAGGATGAGAGAATCATAGTTCGCCACAATGCCACACTCACACCATGCAATCCATGCTGGGGGTTCTGTTGTCATTTTTAATTGTAAGTAACAAAATAAAAAAGCATAGCCCATGCATGACATCACCAATACTAAGGGCTCTTCTAAATACCTTCTTAATTTTTTTTACTTTTTCTACTTCATTAGAAAAAAGCAAAGGTAAGTCAATCCTTTTTTTTTTCAAAATTCTATTTATTATTTAATTTATTTTAAGTATTTAATTGTTGTATTACAAAACAAAGCCTATTGGGCATACCCAAGATCACAGACTTTCAAAAATTTTAGGGCATCCCCTAGAATTCTAAGTAAATTTGTATAGGGACACTGCTGCAATAGATAAGTGTTTCCAGAGATCAATTGTGGGAGCCTGAGGGGTTCCCCCCCAGTCCATTACCAGGCTCTTCAGGTCTGGTATGGATGTTACCCCGAACCAAAATTTGAAAAAAAATTTGTGTGGGTGTCCCCCCAAAATCCATACCAGGCCCTTCAGGTCCCACCTCTCAGTACTGCCCTTTTAGCGGTGCTAAGTTATTTTTATAGAATTTGGTGATAACAAGAAAAGCAGTAAAATAGATCCCCTGCAGCCAGCAACATTAGAGCCCCCCTCCAGCAACAATAGAGCCGCCCAACAACAATGGACCACCCGCAAGAACAATACCCCCCCTGCAGCAACAACAGATCTCCCCATAGCCAGCACCAATAGACGCTCTAGCAGCCACCAACAATAGGCCTCTCCCTCAACAGTAAATCTCTCCCAGTAACAACTGACTCCCAGCAATATAAGATCCCCTCCAGCAACAATAGGTCTTCCACCAGCAACAATAGACCCCTAGTGCTGGAGGTGCCGGAAACTGCGTTCCCACTGAAAAAAAGTCCTGCATTTAGGCCACTAAGATTGGTCCACCATTTTGCCCGCATCTGGCTTTGGCAGAATTGTAAATATTTCAGCTCTTTCCCTTCCCCTTTGGTCAAAACAGAAGCACACATTTTAATAATAAGAATGAGAGAAACATAGTTCATCACAATGCCACACTCACACCATGCAACCCATGCTGGGGGTTCTGTTGTTTTTATTTTTCCAAGTATACATTTTTAATTGTAATTAAACAAAATAAAAAAGCATAGCCCATGCATGACATCAACCATACTAAGAGCTCTACTAAATACCTTCTTAATTTTTTTACTTTTTCTACTTCATTAGAAAAAAGCAAAGGTAAGTCAATCCTTTTTTGTTTTTCAAAATTGTATTTATTATTTAATTTATTTTAAGTATTTAATTGTTGTATCACAAAACAAAGCCTAATGGGCATACCCAAGCTTAGACAACAACATACAAAAACTAGTGTAACATATCATTGGAAGCAACGATATTAGTGGAATCTATCCAAAGATCACAGACTTTCAAAAATTTTAGGGCATCCTCTAGAATTCTAAGTAAATTTATATAGGGACACTGCTGCAATAGATAAGTGTTTCCAGAGATCAATTGTGGGAGCCCGAGGGGACCTCCATTTGAGAAGGACAGCCTCATGTGCATAAAACAATAGCAAGCCTATCAATGTTCTCATACCCTTAGACATAGCCAAGAGATGAAAAACCTGTGATCAGGAGGTGAATCCCATGTGGATCTAGGGTGAAAACATTTTCCCCGTGTTTAGAACAATACCACAGCAAAATTACATTTCTAAAGAAAAAAAAGTAATTTAAAACTGCTTGCAGCTGTAATGAATTGTCGGGTCTCCCCCCCCCCCCCCCCGTCCATTACCAGGCCCTTCAGGTCTGAATTATTACGAATTATTGAAATAATGAATACCACATCTAAATGAATGGAACGTAACAAATTTTAATTTATCCAACGTTACGAATTATCAAGATAACAAATATCCCATCTATTTGAATGGAACATAGTGAATTAGAATTTATCCAAAGTTACAAATTTATTTGAAATAACGAATATTGATCATAACGAATGATTCGAAAACAAAAAAAAGAAACAAAAAATTTATTTTGGCAGTGCACATGTCTATGCTTTACGTCTACAAACTAACAATATGGGATGAAGATTCACACAACTCTCACCCATTATTCACACATTTGTCTACTTGCATTCCATTAGAAGATGAATCTTGGATAGGTGTTTCTGTGGATCTTGGGTGAAAACAACTATAAAATCGTACCCCAGCAGGGTCCAAAAGTTGCTTGCAAAAAGCATTAAAGTTCTGTAAAGCAGTTACGTGCACCAATCTTGATCTACATAAACCTGAACTCTAATGCCGCGTACACACGATTGGACTTTCTGGCATACTTGGTCCGGCACACTTTCCGATGGACTTTGTCCGCCAGGTGCACTGGACTTTAAAACGAACAGACTTGCCCACACACGACTGGACTCTCCGGCGGGCTAAGTCCGCCCGTCTTTCCGACGGACTTTCGCCGGGGTTACGGCGGACTTTCAGAATGAACGGACTTGCCCACACATGGACAAGTCCGTTCATTCTGAACGTGACTCAGGTGCGACGGGACTAGAAAAGGAAGTCAATCTTGCCGCTTTTAATGGCGAGATTGACACCTTGCGAGCCCATCGCGGATCATACCAGGCCCTTAGGTCTAGTAAGGATTATAAAGGGAAGCCCCTACGCCGAAAAAATGGCATGGGGTCCCCCCTAAAATCCATACCAGACCCCGATCCGAGCACGCAGCCTGGCCGGTCAGGAAAGGGGGTGGGGATGAGCGAGCGCCCCCCCTCCTGAACCGTACCAGGCCGCATGCCCTCAACATGAGGGGTGGGTGCTTTGGGGAGGGGGCGCCCTGCGTGGCCCCCCCACCCCAAAGCACCTTGTCCCCATGTTGATGAGGACAAGGGCCTCTTCCCGACAACCCTGGCCGTTGGTTGTCGGGGTCTGCGGGCGGGGGGCTTATCGAAATCCGGGAGCCCCCTATAATAAGAGGGCCCCCAGATCCCGGCCCCCCACCCTATGTGAATGAGTATGGGGTACATGGTACCCCTCTACCCATTCACCTAGGGAGAAAGTGTCAATAATAAAACACACTACACAGGTTTTTAAAATAATTTATTAAACAGCTCCGGGGGGTCTTCCTCCGGCTTCGGGGGTCTTCTTCCGGCTTCGGGTGTCCCTCCGGTTCCTCTTCTTCCGGCGTCCGGTTGGTTCTTCTCCGCTCTCTCTGGCCTCTTCTACCGGTGTTCCAGTTCTTTGGCCAGCTCCTCCGCTGTCTTCAGGCCGCTCTCTTGCCAGCGGAGGTCCGGACTTCTGGGCTTCTTGTCTTCTTCCCTCTTCTCTTCTCCAGATGTTGACACGATGCTCTCTTCGGCTGGACTGCTCTCTGAGCGCTCTGATGTGACTTATATAGGCGGAGACCCCACCCCCTTATGATGTCACAGTCCCTGGGCATGCTGGGACTGTGACGTTTTAGGGGGCGTGGTCACCGGGTGAAGTTGACCACGCCCCCTAAAACGTGGTCAACATCCCAGCATGCCCAGGGACTATGACATCATAAGGGGGCGGGGTCTCCGCCTATATAAGTCACAACGGAGCCCTCAGAGAGCAGTCCAGCCGGAGAGAGCGTCGTGTCAACATCTGGAGAAGAGAAGAGGGAAGAAGACAAGAAGACAAGAAGCCCAGAAGTCCGGACCTCCGCTGGCAAGAGAGCGGCCTGAAGACAGCGGAGGAGCCGGCCAAAGAACTGGAACACCGGGAGAAGAGGCCGGAGAGAGCGGAGAAGAACCAACCGGACGCCAGGAGAAGAGGAACCGGAGGGACCCCCGAAGCCGGAAGAAGACCCCCGAAGCCGGAGGAAGACCCCCCAGAGCTGTTTAATGAATTATTTTAAAAACCTGTGTAGTGTGTTTTATTATTGACACTTTTTCCCTAGGTGAATGGGTAGAGGGGTACCATGTACCCCATACTCATTCACATAGGGTGGGGGCCCGGGATCTGGGGGATTTCCCCGGATTTCGATAAGCCCCCCGCCTGCAGACCCCGACAACCAACGGCCAGGGTTGTCGGGAAGAGGCCCTTGTCCTCATCAACATGGGGACAAGGTGCTTTGGGGTGGGGGGCCACGCAGGGCGCCCCATCCCCCAAAGCACCCACCCCCCATGTTGAGGGCATGCGGCCTGGTACGGTTCTGGAGGGGGGGTGCTCGCTCGTCCCCACCCCCTTTCCTGACCAGCCGGGCTGCGTGCTTGGATCGGGGTCTGGTATGGATTTTAGGGGGGACCCCACGCCGTTTTTGCGGCGTAGGGGTTTCCCTTTATAATCCATACCAGACCTAAGGGCCTGGTATGCCCCGCGCTCGCCACAATAGGAAAATTTGTTTTTCCTATTACAGCGAGCTCGAAATGCAATACCCTGCCCTTGCGTCGTATCTGGTCCATTGGACCAGCATACAGACGAGTGGGCTTTCCGTCGGACCAGCACACAGACGAGCGGACTTTCCATCAGGAACTGAGTCCGATGGAAAGATTTAAAACATGTTTCAAATCTAGGTCCGGCGGGCTTTTGGGAAAAAGTCAGCCGGAAAAGTCCGCCGGAGCCTACACACGGTCGGATTGTTCAACGGACTCTGGTCCGCCGGACCAAGTATGCCGGAAATTCCGCTCGTGTGTACGCGACATAAGATTTTTGCCATGCACCCCCCACTCTTCCACAACTAATGACATTGCATCCATAGGCAATTCATTTTTTTGGTTTGGTTTGGAAGATTTGTAAATATTTCAGTTCTTCCCCTATCCCTTTTGTCAAAACAGAAGCACATGTTAACAAAAATAAGGATGTGTGAAGTACAGTTCACCATGATGCCACATTAAAAAGCCCCTTTCAATCGGGCGGACCGTATGTCTGTTTGTCATCCATCCGTTTTCGAATGAAAAACGGACATACATGTATCTCTATGAACATCCGCTGACATCCGATGACATCAGTCTCCGCTATGCTCTGTTTCTGATGACGGAGGAAAACCCTACTTTTTCATCCGTCTGCGGATTGGATTGGATGAAATCGGACTCTATGGTCCGTCTTCATCCGATCCCACATAGAGGAGAGCGGCGCTCTGACAGGTCGGTCTCTGCACAGTGTGCAAAGACAGACCTGTCATCTGCCCGCTCAGCGGGGATCGACGGAGCAGGCAGATCGTCTAACTTTTGCTTGCATTTTAGTTGCCTTTTTTTAAGTATACATTTTTAATTATAATTAAAACAGAATAAAATAGCATAGACCACACATGACACATGACATTAACCATGCTGGGAGCTCTTCTAAATCCTTTCTTAATTTGTTTTCTTTTTTGCTACTTCATTAGAAAAGGGCAAAGGTTCAGACGGTAAGTCTTTTTTTTTATTTTTTAATTATTTTCATTTTTCCCATGTTTAGAACAATACCACAGCAAAATGACATTTCTAAAGAAAAAAAAGTCATCTAAAACTGCTTGCGGCTGTAATGAGTTGTCGGGTCTCGGCAATGTAGATAGGTCTGGTATGGAATTTAAGGGGAACCCTGCACCAAAATTTTTTAAAAAATGGCATAGGGGTCCCCCCAAAATTCATACCAGAATGAGTTTTACCTATATAATACATTACAGCCGCAAGCAGTTTTTAAATGACTTTTTTTCTTTAGAAATTTAATTCTGCTGTGTTTTTTTTCTAAACACGGAAAAACTGTGCCACTTTTACAAGCATACTATAGACACCCCCCAGGCACGATATTAAGAGGAATATTTCATTATTATTATTTCACTTTAAGCATTATTAAAATCACTGCTCCCGAAAAAACGGGCGTTTTTAAAACTTTTTTGCATTGATACAAGACCCGGGTCCCCAAACACTTTTTATGACAATAACTTGCATATAAGCCTTTAAAATGAGCACTTTTGATTTTTTCATGTTCGTGTCCCATAGACTTTAATGGTGTTCGCGCGTTCGTCCAAATTTTTTGCCTGTTCGCATGTTCTGGCGCGAACCGAACTGGTGGTGGTGGGGGGGGGGTTGCCGAACACCCCTACTAAATAGCAGGATCCAAAAGTTGCTTTCAACAACCTTCAAAGTACTGTGAAGCAGTTAATTGCATCAAACCTGGTCTACATAAACGTTAAACGATGACTAAGATCTTTGACGCATACCCCCTACTCTTCCACAATGACAGGGCATCAGTAGCCAATTCGATTTTTAGTTTGGAGGTCTTATAAGGTACTTGCAGGTTCCTCCAGCTGATTCTCGCCCCCCCCCCTACAAATGTCCACAGAGAAGGACACATCATAAAAATAACTATATTTGGAACATAGTTCACTGTAACGTCACAGTCGTACCGATGTAACCCAGGCTTGGGGTTCAGTTTACTGTATATACTCGAGTATAAGTCGAATTTTTCAGCCCTTTTTTTTGGGCTGAAAGTGTCCCCTTCGACTTATACTCGAGTCACCGCCGTCTGTCTGCATGATCAGCGTGTCATGCAGGCAGACGGCGGCCGGCGTGTGATGATAGTGTTCGGCGGCTATTCCAGCATTCTAAAGCCGCGCCTCCTGCTCGTCTGTGATAGGCTGAACAGCTGTCAGTGTACAGCCTATCACGGACATTCTCTCATCCTCGTCCGTGGTATGAGAATGAGAGAATGTCCGTGATAGGCAGTCAGCGGTCAGCCTATCACAGACGAGGAGGAGGCGCGGCTTTTGAACTGTGGAATGGCCGCCGAACACTATCATCACACGCCGGCCGCCGTTTGAGGATGGAGATCGCCACAGGGAGGCTGGAGATCGCCACAGGGAAGCTGCACAGGACACAGGTAGGCTGCACATTCACACAGGACACATGCACACAGGACACATGCACACAGGACATGTACAGGACACATGCACACAGGGACACAGGACACATGTACAGGACACACATGTACAGGACACACATGTACAGGACACATGCACAGGGTACAGGTAGGCTGCACAGGACACAGGGAGGCAGGCAGCTGCAGATGGGCATTGTTGACCCTCTGCATTTCTCACCCTCGTCTTATACTCGGGTCAATACATTTTTCCCAGTTTTTTGTGGTAAATTAGGGGCCTCGACTTATACTCAGAACGACTTATACTCGAGTATATACGGTACTTTTTATGTTTTATATTTTTATTGTAATTTAAACAAAATAAAGTATGGTACTTGCCAATTCTTTCAGCTGTGGTCCCCCCCCCCACTCCTTGTATTAAAACATTTTCCATGCTTAGAGCTCTTCTAAATCCTTTCTTACTTTGTTTTCTTTTTTCTACTTTATTAGAAAAAGGAAGCGGCTCAGACGGTAAGTCCTTTCTTTTTATATGGATTTGTCAACCTGTGATCAGCAGTAATGAGATGCAAAAGAGTTAAAAAAACACTAGTGCCAATTAATGTCATAATAATAATGCCAATAATAATGCCAATTAAATGTCACACAGTTATAGCTTGGATCTACAGTCAGGTCCATAAATATTGGGACATCAACACAATTCTAATCTTTTTGGCCCTATACACCACCACAGTGTGCACCAATCTTGATCTACATAAACCTGAACTCTAAGATTTGTGCCATGCACCGTCCACTCTTCCACAACCAATGACATCAATAGGCAATTCATTTTTTTGGTTTGGTTTGGAAGATTTGTAAATATTTCAGTTCTTCCCCTTCCCCTTTTGTCAATACAGAAGCACATGTTAATAATAATAAGGATGTGTGAAGCACAGTTCACCACGATGCCACATTCAGACCGTCTAACTTTTGCTTGCAGTTTAGTTGCCTTTTTTTAAGTATACATTTTTAATTGTAATTAAAACAAAATAAAATAGCATAGACCACACATAACATTAACCATGCTGGGAGCTCTTCTAAATCTTTTCTTAATTTGTTTTCTTTCTTGCTACTTCATTAGAAAAGAGCAAAGGTTCAGACGGTAAGTCTTCTTTTTTTTTTTTTTATAAATATTTTTTATTATTTTCAAGAAAGAAGAGCAGTACAAATCATATACATAAAAAAATTAAATAAAATAATATATCAAAATACATATACATGTTATTAGTTAAGAAAGGGAATAAGTAATAATCAAATAGGGGTAAATAACAAATGTACAAGTATACATTTTTAATTGTAATTAAAACAGAATAAAATAGCATAGACCACACATGACATTAACCATGCTGGGAGCTCTTCTAAATCTTTTCTTAATTTGTTTTCTTTCTTGCTACTTCATTAGAAAAGAGCAAAGGTTCAGACGGTAAGTCTTCTTCTTTTTTCTTTTTCCTTATAAATATTTTTTATTATTTTCAAGAAAGAGCAGTACAAATCATATACCTAAAGAATAAAAAAAAAAAAAAATAGTTTATTAAAATACGTATACATAATAATAGTTAAGAAAGGGAATAAATAATAATCGAATAGGGGTAAATAACAAATGTACAAGCGTTTTGTAAGAATATATCACAAATGTAGATGGGATCTATCAAAATTGTGTGGTAAATAAGATGTAATCCATGGGGACCATGTTTTCTCAAAATTGTCTATATTATCACAAACAATATCAGCAAGTTTTTCATTGGACATAAACCAATTCATTTTGTTCCTGACCGAAGTGGAATTTGGAGTAGAAGACCGCCATGCGTTTGCCAATGTTTGTTTAGCAGCAGTGTATAAAAATGTCAAGAGATGAAAGTGGGTATTGGTAAAATATTTTGGTTTGAGATTTAATATGGCTTCTAGAGGGCTTTTGGAAAGTTTTTTCCAAATAAGGTAAAAATCATTATATATATATATATATATATATATATATATATATATATATATATATCAGACCAAATTTTTTTAATTTAGGCCATTCCCACCATATATGTAAAAAGTTTCCAATACCCAAACAACCTCTAAAGCATTTATTTGAGATAGTTGGTTTAAACTTGGCTAAACGTTTGGGAACCAAATACCATCTCATGAGTAATTTGTAATTGGATTCTATTGTGGCAGTATTAATAGAACAGTGGGAAGTAGTATATTATTATTATTATTATACAGGATTTATATAGCGCCAACAGTTTACGCAGCACTTTACAATATAGAAAGGAGAAAATACAGTTATAATACAATAAAATACAAGAGGATTATGTGGGCCCTGCTCAGAAGTGTTTACAATCTAAGAGGGTGGGGCAGGTGGTACAAAAGCTTGTAACTGTTGGGAATGAGCTGATGGATGTGGTAGAAGTATTAGTTGGAGACATGATAGGCTTTCCTGATGATGATCAGGGATCGCCTGGAAACGAGAGAGCTTGAGAGTAGGAGGTCTTGAGAAGAATAGAGAGGACGATTTGGTTATATTTGAAGACAAGATTGGTGATGTAGCTCAGGGCAGAGTTGTGAATGGCTTTGTATGTTGTGGTTAGCATTTTGAATTTAATTCACTGGGTGATTGGGAGCCAGTGTAGGGATTGGAGGAGAGGGGTGGTGGTCAGTGTAGGGATTGGAGGAGAGGGTTGGCAGATACTGAGCGGTTGGTAAGGTGGATAAGTCTGGCAGCAGCATTCATGATAGACTGAAGAGGGGATAGCCTATGGAGAGGCAGGCCAATGAGAAGGGAGTTGCAATAGTCAAGGTGAGAGATAACAAGGGAGTGAATGAGGAGCTTGGTGGTTTCATTTGGTAAAAAGGGGGTCCCCAGTCCATTACCAGGCCCTTCAGGTCTGGTATGGATTTTAAGGGGAACCCCGAACCAAAATTTTTTAAAAGATTTGTGTGGGGTCCCCCCAAAAACCATACCAGGCCCTTCAGGTCTGGTATGGATTTTAAGGGGAATCCCGTGCTAAAATTTAAAAAAAATTGCGTAGGGGTCCCCCCAAAAACCATACCAGACCCTTATCCGAGCACGCAACCTGGCAGGCCGCAGGAAAAGAGGGGGGACGAGAGAGCGCCCTCCCTCCTGAACTGTACCAGGCCACATGCCCTCAACATGGGGAGGATGCTTTGGAGTCGCCCCCAAAACATCTTGTCCCCATTGGGGTTACATTGTACCCCTACCAATTCACAAAAAAAGTGTCAAAAATAGTAAAAATTACAGGAGACACTTTGGGACAAATCCTTTATTAAAAAAATAAAAATGTCCCACAATGTAAGTCCATCTCACACCGCCCGACGAACCGAAAAAAAAACAAAAAAAATGCAACAGCTCCGCCTCCATGGGAGGCTCCCACCGAGTGACACTTCTTCCCCATGACAGCTGTTATATAGCTGAGAGCGGGGCTCTGACAGGTCGGTCCCTGCACAGTGTGCAGAGACCGACCTGTCATCTGCCTGCTCAGCGGGAATCGACGGAGCAGGCAGATCGTCTAACTTTTGCTTGCATTTTAGTTGTCTTTTTTTAAGACTACATTTTTAATTGTAATTAAAACAGAATAAAATAGCATAGTACAAACATGACATTAACCATGCTGGGAGCTCTTCTAAATCCTTTCTTAATTTGTTTTCTTTTTTGCTACTTCATTAGAAAAGGGCAAAGGTTCAGACGGTAAGTCTTTTTTTTTTTTTGATTTTTAATTATTTTCATTTTTCCCATGTTTAGAACAATACCACAGCAAAATGACATTTCTAAAGAAAAAAAAGTAATCTAAAACTGCTTGTGGCTGTAATGAGTTGTCGGGTCTCGGCAATATAGATAAAACTCATTAAAAAAAGCGGCATGGGTTCCCCCCCCAAGCCATTACCAGGCCCTTCGGGTCTGGTATCGAATTTGAGGGGAACCCTGCGCCAAAATTTTTTAAAAAACGGCATAGGGATCCCCCCAAAATCCATACCAGAATGAGTTTTATCTATATAATACATTACAGCCGCAAGCAGTTTTAAATGACTTTTTTTTCCTTTAGAAATTTAATTTTGCTGTGTTTTTTTTTCTAAACAGGGGAAAACTGTGCTACTTTTACAAGCATACTATAGACACCCCCCCAAGCACGATATTTAAAGGAATATTTCATTATTATTGTTTCACTTTAAGCATTATAAAAATCACTGCTCCTGAAAAAACGGGCGTTTTTAAAACTTTTTTTGCATTAATACAAGACCGGGTCCCCAAACATTTTCTATGACAATAACTTGCATATAAGCCTTTAAAATGAGCACTTTTTATTTTTTCATGTTCGTGTCCCATAGACTTTAATGGTGTTCGCACATTCGTCCAAATTTTTTGCCTGTTCGCATGTTCTGGCGCAAACTGGTGGTGGTGGTGGGGGGTTGCCGAACACCCCTACTAAATAGCAGGATCCAAAAGTTGCTTTCAACAACCTTCAAAGTACTGTGAAACAGTTAATTGCATCAATCCTGGTCTACATAAACGTTAAACGGTGACTAAGATCTTTGCCACATACCCCCTACTCTTCCACAATGACAGGGCATCAGTAGCCAATTCGACTTTTAGTTTGGAGGTCTTATAAGGTACTTGCAGGTTCCTCCAGCTGATTCTCGCCCCCCCTACAAATGTCCACAGAGAAGGACACATCATAAATATAACTATATTTAGCACATAGTTCACTGTAACGTCACAGTCGTACCAATGTAACCCAGGCTTGGGGTTCAGTTTACTTTTTATGTTTTATATTTTTATTGTAAGTTAAACAAAATAAAGTAGGGCACTTGCCAATTCTTTCAGCTGTGGTCCCCCCCCACCCCTTGTATTAAAACATTTTCCATGCTTAGAGCTCTTCTAAATCCTTTCTTACTTTGTTTTCTTTTTTCTACTTTATTAGAAAAAGGAAGCGGCTCAGATGGTAAGTCCTTTCTTTTATATGGATTTGTCAACCTGTGATCAGCAGTAATGAGATGCAGAAGAGTTAAAAACACTAGTGCCAATTAATGCCATAATAATAATGCCAATAATAATGCCAATTAAATTTCACACAGTTATAGCTTGGATCTACAGTCAGGTCCATAAATATTGGGACATCGACACAATTCTAATCTTTTTGGCCCTATACACCACCACAGCGTGCACCAATCTTGATCTACATAAACCTGAACGCTAAGATTTGTGCCATGCACCCCCCACCCTTCCACAACCAATGACATTGCATCAATAAGCAATTCATTTTTTTTGTTTGGTTTGGAAGATTTGTAAATATTTCAGTTCTTCCCCTTCCCCTTTTATCAATACAGAAGCACATGTTAATAATAATAAGGATGTGTGAAGCACAGTTCACAACAATGCCACATTCAGACCGTCTAACTTTTGCTTGCAGTTTAGTTGCCTTTTTTTAAGTATACATTTTTAATTGTAATTAAAACAAAATAAAATAGCATAGACCACACATAACTTTAACCATGCTGGGAGCTCTTCTAAATCTTTTCTTAATTTGTTTTCTTTCTTGCTACTTCATTAGAAAAGAGCAAAGGTTCAGACGGTAAGTCTTCTTTTTTTTTTTATAAATATTTTTATTATTTTCAAGAAAGAAGAGCAGTACAAATCATATACATAAAAAAATAAAATAAAATAGTTTATCAAAATACATATACATGTTATTAGTTAAGAAAGGGAATAAATAATAATCAAATAGGGGTAAATAACAAATGTACAAGTATACATTTTTAATTGTAATTAAAACAATTTTTTAATTTAGGCCATTCCCACCATATATGTAAAAAGTTTCCAATATCCAAACAACCTCTAAAGCATTTATTTGAGATAGTTGGTTTAAACTTGGCTAAACGTTCGGCAGAGTTGTGAATGGCTTTGTATGTTGTGGTTAGTATTTTGAATTTAATTCACTGGGTGATTGGGAGCCAGTGTAGGGATTGGAGGAGAGGGTTGGCAGACACTGAGCGGTTGGTAAGGTGGATAAGTCTGGCAGCAGCATTCATGATAGACTGAAGAGGGGATAGCCTATGGAGAGGCAGGCCAATGAGAAGGGAGTTGCAATAGTCAAGGCGAGAGATAACAAGGGAGTGAATGAGGAGCTTGGTGGTTTCATTTGTTAAAAAGGGGGTCCCCAGTCCATTACCAGGCCCTTCAGGTCTGGTATGGATTTTAAGGGGAACCCCGTGCCAGAATTTAAAAAAAACATGGTGTAGGGGTCCCCCCAAAATCCATACCAGACCCTTATCCGAGCACGCAACCTGGCAGGCCGCAGGAAAAGAGGGGGGATGAGAGAGCACCCTCCCTCCTGAACCGTACCAGGCCACATGCCCTCAACATGGGGAGGATGCTTTGGAGTCACCCCAAAAACATCTTGTCCCCACTGGGGTTACATTGTACCCCTACCAATTCACAAAAAAAGTGTCAAAAATAGTAAAAATTACAGTAGACACTTTGGGACAAATCCTTTATTAAAAAAATAAAAATGTCCCACAATGTAAATCCATCTCACACCACCCGACGAACCGAAAAAAACTTCTTCTCCATGACAGCTGTTATATAGCTGAGAGCGGGGCCACTCGGTGACGTAAATGGGTGACCCCACCTCCCTCTGATGTCACGTGGCGTCAGGGGGGTCACCCGTTTACATCACCGAGTGGCCCCGGCCTCAGCTATATAACTGCTGTCATTGAGAAGAAGCATGCAGTATGCTGGAGGTGGAGCTGTTGCGTTTTTTTTCTTTTTTGGTTCGTCGGGTGGCGTGAGCTAGATTTACATCGCGGGACATTTGAATTTTTTTATTTTTTAATAAAGGACTTTTCCCAAAGTGTCTCCTGTCATTTTTACTATTTTTGACACTTTTTTGTGAATTGGTAGGGGTACAATGTACCCGTTACCAATTCACATGGTGAGGCGGGATCTGGGGGTCCCCTTGTTAAAGGGGGCTTCCAGATTCCGATAAGCCCCCTGCCCGCAGACCCCCACAACCACCAGGCAAGGGTTGTGGGGATGAGGTCCTTGTCCCCATCAACATGAGGACAAGATGTCTTGGGGGCGACTCCAAAGCATCTTTACCATGTTGAGGGCATGTGGCCTGATACGGTTCAGGAGGGGGGCGCACTATCATCACCCCCTCTTTTCCTGCGCCCTGCCAGGTTGCGTGCTCGGATAAGGGTCTGGTATGGATTTTGGGGGGACCCCTACGCCATTTTTAAAAAAAAATTTTGGTGCAGGGTTCCCTTTAAAATCCATACCAGACCTGAAGGGCTTGGTATGGATTTTGGGGGGACCCCGATGCAATTTTTATTTTTTAATTTTTAGGTTCAGGAACCCATGCTGTTTTTTTCAATGAGTTTTATCTATATTGCCAGGACCCGACAATACATTACAGCCACGAGCAGTTTTAAATGACTTTTTTTTCCTTCAGAAATTTCATTTTGCTGTGGTTTTGTTTTAAACACGGGAAAACTGTGCCACTTTTACAAGCATTTTATAGACACCACCCAGGCACGATATTTAAAGGAATATTTCATTATTATTGTTTCACTTTAAGCATTATTAAAATCACTGCTCCCGAAAAAATGTCAGTTTTTAAAACTTTTTTTGCATTGATACATGTCCCTTGGGGCAGGACCCGGGTCCCCAAACACTTTTTATGACAATAACTTGCATATAAGCCTTAAAAATTAGCACTTTCGATTTTTTCATGTTCGTGTCCCATAGACTTTAACGGTGTTTGCGTACACATTTTTTGCCTGTTCTCAAGTTCTGGTGCGAACCGAACTGGGGGGGAGGGGTGTTCAGCTCACCCCTACTAAATGGCAGGATCCAAAAGTTGCTTTCAAGAACCTTCAAAGTACTGTGAAGCAGTTAAGTGCACCAATTCTGGTCTACATAAACCTCAAACGTGATTAAGATCTTTGCCACATACTCCCTACTCTTCCACAATGACAGGGCATCAGTAGCCAATTCGATTTTTAGTTTGGAGGTCTTATAAGGTACTTGCAGGTTCCTCCAGCTGTTACTCCCCCCCTCCCCTGCATATGCCCACAAGAAGGACACATCATAAAAATAACTATATTTGGAACATTGTTCACTGTAACGTCACAGTCGTAACGATGTAACCTAGGCTTGGGGTTCAGTTTACTTTTTATGTTTTATATTTTTATTGTAATTTAAACAAAATAAAGTAGGGTACTTGCTAATTCTTTCAGCTGTGGTTTCCCCCCCACCCCCCCTCCCATATCAAAACATTTTCCATGCTTAGAGCTCTTCTAAATCCTTTCTTACTTTGTTTTCTTTTTTCTACTACATTAGAAAAAGGAAGCGGCTCAGACGGTAAGTCCTTTCTTTTGTATGGATTTGTCAACCTGTGATCAGCAGCAATGAGATGCAAAAGAGTTTTAAAAAAAACCCACTAGTGCCAATTAATGACATAATAATAATGCCAATAATAATGCCAATTAAATGTCACACAGTTATAGCTTGGATCTATTTTAAAGTGTATTTGAATCCAGAATCTATTTCTCTGTATGTTTTGTACCATACTTCACTGTATATAATTTTCTTAAAGAGGAACTGCAGTCTGCTCACATAATTTGTAATAAAAAAATCGTTGCCATTCTGAAGCTTTTCTTAATTTGTTTTCTTTCTTGCTACTTCATTAGAAAAGAGTAGGGATGAGCCGAACACCCCCCTGTTCGGTTCGCACCAGAACATGCGAACAGGAAAAAAAAATTTTCGAACGCGCGAGCACCGTTAAAGTCTATGGGACACGAACATGAATAATCAAAAGTGCTAATTTTAAAGGCTTATATGCAAGTTATTGTCATAAAAAGTGTTTGGGGACCCGGGTCCTGCCCCAGGGGACATGGATCAATGCAAAAAAAAGTTTTACAAACGGATGTTTTTTCAGGAGCAGTGATTTTAATAATGCTTAAAGTCAAACAATAAAAGCGTAATAGCCCTTTAAATTTCGTACCTGGGGGGTGTCTATAGTATGCCTGTAAAGGGGCGTATGTTTCCCGTGTTTAGAACAGTCTGACAGCAAAATGACATTTCAAAGGAAAAAAGCCATTTAAAACTACTCGCGGCTATTGCATTGCCGGTCCGACAATACACATAGAAGTTCATTGATAAAAACGGCATGTTGATGAGGTCAAGGTATCAACAAGTGTCTGGGGAATGCCCAGGAAAAAGCCAAAGTCTACTTACCACCAGCTTGCAGACAACCAAATTGACCTATCTAACAGTATGCGTTAAAAAAGGGGTTTAGTCCGCACGCATTTGCAAACGCATGCGTGAGCCACAGAGCCACGTCACGGCACCCTTGTATCTGTGGTCCTAACACTAAAGTATAAGTGTCCCCACAGTGGAGGCACATGCATTTAATGGATAAATGAGAGCAGGTGGCTGGAGGGGAGCCCAGCCCACCTTAAAGGTACAGGAGCACACCAAACACCCAGCAAGAGCACAATGGCTGCAAAGGTGCTGGTGCACTGCTGGACCAATACAAACACTCACGTGATAACACAAACTTGCCACCACTCTCATTTATAGCTGGCTATCGCAGTAAGCAGCTTTGGGAGGCTAAAACAGGTACCAACAAGTGTCTGGGGAATGCCCAGGAAAAAGCCAAAGTCTACTTACCACCAGCTTGCAGACAACCAAATTGACCTATCTAACAGTATGCGTTAAAAAAGGGGTTTAGTCCGCACGTATTTGCAAACGCATGCGTGAGCCACAGAGCCACGTCACGGCACCCTTGTATCTGTGGTCCTAACACTAAAGTATAAGTGTCCCCACAGTGGAGGCACATGCATTTAATGGATAAATGAGAGCAGGTGGCTGGAGGGGAGCCCACCCCACCTTAAAGGTACAGGAGCACACCAAACACCCAGCAAGAGCACAATGGCTGCAAAGGTGCTGGTGCACTGCTGGACCAATACAAACACTCACGTGATAACACAAACTTGCCACCACTCTCATTTATAGCTGGCTATCGCAGTAAGCAGCTTTGGGAGGCTAAAACAGGTACCAACAAGTGTCTGGGGAATGCCCAGGAAAAAGCCAAAGTCTACTTACCACCAGCTTGCAGACAACCAAATTGACCTATCTAACAGTATGCGTTAAAAAAGGGGTTTAGTCCGCACGCATTTGCAAACGCATGCGTGAGCCACAGAGCCACGTCACGGCACCCTTGTATCTGTGGTCCTAACACTAAAGTATAAGTGTCCCCACAGTGGAGGCACATGCATTTAATGGATAAATGAGAGCAGGTGGCTGGAGGGGAGCCCACCCCACCTTAAAGGTACAGGAGCACACCAAACACCCAGCAAGAGCACAATGGCTGCAAAGGTGCTGGTGCACTGCTGGACCAATACAAACACTCACGTGATAACACAAACTTGCCACCACTCTCATTTATAGCTGGCTATCGCAGTAAGCAGCTTTGGGAGGCTAAAACAGGTACCAACAAGTGTCTGGGGAATGCCCAGGAAAAAGCCAAAGTCTACTTACCACCAGCTTGCAGACAACCAAATTGACCTATCTAACAGTATGCGTTAAAAAAGGGGTTTAGTCCGCACGCATTTGCATGTGCCTCCACTGTGGGGACACTTATACTTTAGTGTTAGGACCACAGATACAAGGGTGCCGTGACGTGGCTCACGCATGCGTTTGCAAATCCCTAGAAAAGAGCAAAGGTTCAGATAGTAAGTCTTCTTTGTTTTTTTTTTTTATAAATATTTTTTATTTTCAAGAAACAAGAGCAGTACAAATCATATACATAAAAAAAATAAATAAAATAAAATAGTTTATTAAAATATATATACATATAAATAGTTAAGAAAGGGAATAAATAATAATCGAATAGGGGTAAATAACAAATGTACAAGAGTTTTTAAGAATCACAAACGTAGATGGGATCTATCAAAATTTTGTGGTAAGTAAGATGTAATCCACGGGGACCATGTTTTCTCAAAATTGTCTATATTATCACAAACAATGGCAGCAAGTTTTTCATTGGACATGAAAAACAATTAATTTTGTTCCTGACCGAAGTGGAATTTGGAGTAGAAGACCGCCATGCTTTTGCCAATGTTTGTTTAGCAGCAGTGAATAAAAATGTCAAAAGACGAAATTGGGTATTTGTAAAGTTTTTTGGTTTGAGATTTAATATGTCTTCTAGAGGGTTTTTGGAAAGTTTTTTTCCAAATAAGGTAAAACTCATTATATATATATATATATATATATATATATATATATATATATATATATATATATATATATCTTTTCTTCGAGAATCTCTTGCAAAGTTTATTACCTGGAAATCCTTCCAGTTGCAGCACATCCTCTTGCAGGTTGACAACGCTAAGCCTCACAAATAGCAGCAGCCTGCCATGTGCATTCATTTTGATGGTTATTAAGCTGCCAATTGGGTCTGTATATTCCTCCTGCAAACCTAATAAGCAGCCCAAGAGCCAACTAAAAGAGCACACATAGCAGGCTGACAACACTGCTGCTAGTTTTGTTTCGAGGCAGTGACTTAGTGTTGTCAACCTTCAACAGGAAGTGCTGCTGCTGGAAAGAGCTCAAGGTGAAAAAAAACTTTGCAGCAGATTTGCAAGTGATCTTATTAATAAAATGCAGTGGCGGCTGATGGAGAGGTCCACCATCTTGCCCGCATCTGGCTTTGGCAGAATTGTAAATATTTCAGCTCTTTCCCTTCCCCTTTGGTCAAAACAGAAGCACACATTATAATAAGGATGAGAGAAACATAGTTCGTAAAAATGCCACACTCACACCATGCAACCCATGCTGGGGGTTCTGTTGTTTTTATTTTTCCAAGTATACATTTTTAATTGTAATTAAACAAAATAAAAAAGCATAGCCCACGCATGACATCAACCATACCAAGAGCTCTTCTAAATACCTTCTTAATTTTTTTACTTTTTCTACTGCATTAGAAAAAAGCAAAGGTAAGTCAATCCTTTTTTTTTCAAAATTCTATTTATTATTTAATTTATTTTAAGTATTTAATTGTTGTAACACAAAACAAAGCCTATTGGGCATACCCTAGCTGAGACAACAACATACAAAAACTAGTGTAACATATCATTGGAAGCAACGGTATTATCTATCCAAAGATCACAGACATTCAAAAAATTTTAGGGCATCCCCTAGAATGCTAAGTAAATTTGTATAGGGACACTGCTGCAATAGATAAGTGTTTCCAGAGATCAATTGTGGGAGCCTGAGGGGTTTCCCCCCCCCCCAGTCCATTACCAGGCCCTTCAGGTCTGGTATGAATTTTACGGGGCACCCCAAACCAAAATTCAAAAAAAATTTGCGTGGGGGTCCCCCCAAAATCCATACCAGGCCCTTCAGGTCCCACCTCTCAGTACTGCCCTTTTAGCAAGGCTAAGTTATTTTTATAGAATTTGGTGATAACAAGAAAAGCAGTAAAATAGATCCCCTGCAGTCAGTAACATTAGAGCCCCCCTCCAGCGACAATAGAGCCACCAAACAACAATGGACCACCCGCAAGAACAATCCCCCCCCCCAGCAACAATAGACTCCCGGCAGCAACAACAGATCTCCCCATAGCCAGCATCAATAGACCCTCTAGCAGCCACCAACAATAGGCCTCTCCCTCAACAGTAAATCTCTCCCAGCAATATAAGACCCCCCCCAGCAACAATAGGTCTTCCACCAGCAACAATAGACCCCTAGTGCTGGAGGTGCCGGAAACTGCATTCCCTCTGAAAAAAAGTCCTGTATTTAGGCCACTAAGATTGGTCCACCATTTTGCCCGCATCTGGCTTTGGCAGAATTGTAAATATTTCAGCTCTTTCCCTTCCCCTTTGGTCAAAACAGAAGCACACATTATAATAATAAGGATGAGAGAAACATAGTTCATAAAAATGCCACACTCACACCATGCAACCCATGCTGGGGGTTCTGTTGTTTTTATTTTTCCAAGTATAGATTTTTAATTGTAATTAAACAAAATAAAAAAGCATAGCCCATGCATGACATCAACCATACTAGGAGCTCTTCTAAATACCTTCTTATTTTTTTACTTTTTCTACTTCATAAGAAAAAAGCAAAGGTAAGTCAATCCTTTTTTTTTCCAAAATTCTATTTATTATTTAATTTATTTTAAGTATTTAATTGTTGTATCTCAAAACAAAGCCTATTGGGCATACCCAAGCTTAGACAACAACATACAAAAACTAGTGTAACATATCATTGGAAGCAACGGTATTAGTGGAATCTATCCAAAGATCACAGACTTTCAAAAATTTTAGGGCATCCCCTAGAATTCTAAGTAAATTTATATAGGGACACTGCTCCAATAGATAAGTGTTTCCAGAGATCAATTGTGGGAGCCTGAGGGGACCTCCATTTGAGAAGAGTGTATAAAACAATAGCAAGCTTATCAATGTTCTCATACCCTTAGACATAGCCAAGGGATGAAGAACCTGTAATCAGGAGGTGAATCCCATGTGGATCTAGGGTGAAAACATTTTTCCTGTGTTCAGAACAATACCACAGCAAAATTACATTTCTAAAGAAAAAAAAGTCATTTAAAACTGCTTGCGGCTGTAATGAATTGTTGGGTCTCGGCAATATAGAAAAAACTCATTGAAAAAAGGCATGGGTCCCCCCCCCAGTCCATTACCAGGCCCTTCAGGTCTGGTATGGATTTTAAGGGGAACCCCAAACCAAAATTAAAAAAAAAATTTGCGTGGGGTCCCCCCCAAAATCCATACCAGGCCCTTCAGGTCTCACCTCCCAGTACTGCCCTTTTAGCGGTGCTAAGTAATTTTTATGGAATTTGGTGATAAGAAGAAAAGCAGTAAAATAGATCCCCTGCAGCCAGTAACATTAGAGCCCCCCTCCAGCAATAATAGAGCCACCAAACAACAATGGACCACCCGCAAGAACAATCCCCGCCATCAACAATAGACTCCCGACAGCAACAACAGATCTCCCCATAGCCAGCATCAATAGACCCTCTAGCAGCCACCAACAATAGCCCTCTCCCTCAACAGTAAATCTCTCCCAGCAATATAAGACCCCCCCAGCAACAATAGGTCTTCCACCAGCAACAATAGACCCCTAGTGCTGGAGGTGCCGAAAACTGCGTTCCCACGCGTTCCCGCTGAAAAAAGTCCTGCATTTAGGCCACTAAGGTTGGTCCACCATTTTGCCCACATCTGGCTTTGGCAGAATTATAAATATTTCAGCTCTTTCCCTTCCCCTTTGGTCAAAACAGAAGCACACATTATAATAATAAGAATGAGAGAAACATAGTTCATCACAATGCCACACTCACACCATGCAACCCATGCTGGGGGTTCTGTTGTTTTTATTTTCCCAAGTACACATTTTTAATTGTAATTAAACAAAATAAAAAAGTATAGCCAATGCATGACATCAACAATACTAAGAGCTCTACTAAATATCTTCTTAATTTTTTTACTTTTTCTACTTCATTAGAAAAAAGCAAAGGTAAGTCAATCCTTTTTTGTTTTTCAAAATTGTATTTATTATTTAATTTATTTTAAGTATTTATTTGTTGTATCACAAAACAAAGCCTATTGGGCATACCCAAGCTTAGACAACAACATACAAAAACTAGTGTAACATATCATTGGAAGCAACGATATTAGTGGAATCTATCCAAAGATCACAGACTTTCAAAAATTTTAGGGCATCCCCTAGAATTCTAAGTAAATTTATATAGGGACACTGCTGCAATAGATAAGTGTTTCCAGAGATCAATTGTGGGAGCCCGAGGGGACCTCCATTTGAGAAGGACAGCCTCACGTGCATAAAACAATAGCAAGCCTATCAATGTTTTCATACCCTTAGACATAACCAAGAGATGAAAAACCTGTGATCAGGAGGTGAATCCCATGTGGATCTAGGGTGAAAACATTTTTCCCGTGTTTAGAACAATACCACAGCAAAATTACATTTCTAAAGAAAAAAAAGTCATTTAAAACTGCTTGCAGCTGTAATGAATTGTCGGGTCTCGGCAATATAGATAAAACTCATTGAAAAAAAGGCATGGGTCTCCCCCCCCCCAGTCCATTACCAGGCCCTTCAGGTCTGGTGTGGATTTTAAGGGGAACCCCGAACAAAAATTTAAAAAAAAATTGCGTGGGGGTCACCCCAAAATCCATACCAGGCCCTTCAGGTCTGGTATGGATTTTAAGGGGAACCCCGAACCAAAATTTAAAAAAAATTGCGTGGGGGTCCCCCCAAAATCCATACCAGGCCCTTCAGGTCTGGTATGGATTTTAAGGGGAACCCTGCGCCAAAATTAAAAAACAAAGGAGTAAGGGTCAAATTTTGTTATTTTTGGATTTTCGTTCTTTCGAATTTTCGGATTTGCTAATAATTGGATTTTCGATCTTTCGGATTTTCGAATTGCAGGTTTTTGTTCTTTTGAATTATTACGAATTATTGAAATAATTAATACCACATCTAAATGAATGGAACGTAACAAATTTTAATTTATCCAAAGTTACGAATTATCAAGATAACAAATATCCCATCTATTTGAATGGAACGTAATGAATTAGAATTTATCCAAAGTTACGAATTTATTCGAAATAACGAAAATTGATCATAACGAATGATTCGAAAACAGAAAAAAAAAAAAAAAGAAACAAAAAATTTATTTTGGCAGTGCACATGTTTATGCTTTACGTCTACAAACTAATAATATGGGATCAAGATTCACACACCCTCACCCATTATTCACACATTTGTCTACTTGCATTCCATTAGAAGATGAATCTTGGATAGGTGTTTCTGTGGATCTTGGGTGAAAACAACTATAAAATCGTACTCCAGCAGGGTCCAAAAGTTGCTTGCAAAAAGCAAGTACTGTAAAACAGTTACGTGCACCAATCTTGATCTGCATAATCCTGAACTCTAAGATTTTTGCCATGCACCCCCCACTCTTCCACAACCAATGACATTGCATCAATAGGCAATTCATTTTTTTGGTTTGGTTTGGAAGATTTGTA
Source organism: Aquarana catesbeiana (assembly GCF_042186555.1). Classification (NCBI taxonomy): domain Eukaryota; kingdom Metazoa; phylum Chordata; class Amphibia; order Anura; family Ranidae; genus Aquarana; species Aquarana catesbeiana. Next base: position 32,448,438 of record NC_133334.1, on the reverse strand, counting down.
AATATTTCAGTTCTTCCCCTTCCCCTTTTGTCAATACAGAAGCACTTGTTAATAATAATAAGGATGTGTGAAGTACAGTTCACCACGATGCCACATTCAGACCGTCTAACTTTTGCTTGCAGTTTAGTTGCCTTTTTTTAAGTATACATTTTGAATTGTAATTAAAACAGAATAAAATAGCATAGACCACACATAACATTAACCATGCTGGGAGCTCTTCTAAATATTTTCTTAATTTGTTTTCTTTCTTGCTACTTCATTAGAAAAGAGCAAAGGTTCAGACGGTAAGTTTTCTTTTTTTTTTTTTTTTTTATAAATATTTTTTATTATTTTCAAGAAAGAAGAGCAGTACAAATCATATACATAAAAAAATAAAATAAAATAAAATAAAATAATTTATCAAAATACATATACATATTATTAGTTAAGAAAGGGAATAAACAATAATCAAATAGGGGTAAATAACAAATGTACAAGTATACATTTTTAATTGTAATTAAAACTGAATAAAATAGCATAGACCACACATGACATTAACCATGCTGGGAGCTCTTCTAAATCTTTTCTTAATTTGTTTTCTTTCTTGCTACTTCATTAGAAAAGAGCAAAGGTTCAGACGGTAAGTCTTCTTTTTTTTTTTTTTACAAATCATATACATCAAGAATTAAAAAAAAAAAATAGTTTATTAAAATATAAAAATACATATTAATAGTTAAGAAAGGGAATACATAATAATTGAATAGGGGTAAATAACAAATGTACAAGCGTTTTTAAGAATATATCACAAATATAGATGGGATCTATCAAAATTTTGTGGTAAGTAAGATTTAATCCAAGGGGACCATGTTTTCTCAAAATTGTCTATATTATCACAAACAATATCAGCAAGTTTTTCATTGGACATAAACCAATTCATTTTGTTCCTGACCGAAGTGGAATTTGGAGTAGAAGACCGCCATGCTTTTGCCAATGTTTGTTTAGCAGCAGTGTATAAAAATGTCAAAAGATGAAAGTGGGTATTGGTAAAGTTTTTTGGTTTGAGATTTAATATGGCTTCTAGAGGGTTTTTGGAAAGTTTTTTCCAAATAAGGTAAAAATCATTATATATATATATATATATATATATATATATATATATATATATATATATCAGACCAAATTTTTTAAATTTAGGCCATTCCCACCATATATGTAAAAAGTTTCCAATATCCAAACAACCTCTAAAGCATTTATTTGAGATAGTTGGTTTAAACTTGGCTAAACATTTGGGAGCCAAATACCAACTCATGAATAATTTGTAATTGGATTCTATTGTGGCAGTATTAATAGAACAGTGTGAAGTAGTATATTATTATTATTATTATTATACAGGATTTATATAGCGCCAACAGTTTATGCAGCACTTTACAATATAGAAAGGAGACAATACAGTTATAATACAATATAATACAAGAGGATTACGTGGGCCCTGCTCAGAAGAGCTTCCAATCTAAGAGGGTGGGGCAGGTGGTACAAAAGGTTGTAACTGTTGGGAATGAGCTGATGGATGTGGTAGAAGTATTAGTTGGAGACATGATAGGCTTTCCTGAAGAGATGAGTTTTAAGGGATCACCTGGAAACTAGAGAGCTTGAGAGTAGGAGGTCTTCAGAAGAGCGGAGAGGACGATTTGGTTATATTTGGAGACAAGATTGGTAATGTAGTTCGGGGCAGAGTTGTGAATGGCTTTGTATGTTGTGGTTATTATTTTGAATTTAATTCACTGGGTGATTGGGAGCCAGTGTAGGGGTTGGAGGAGAGGGTTGTCAGACACTAAGCGGTTGGTGGTTGGTTGGTGGTTGGTAAGGTGGATAAGTCTGGCAGCAGCATTCATGATAGACTGAAGAGGGAATAGCCTATAGAGAGGCAGGCCAATGAGAAGGGAGTTGCAATAGTCAAGGCGAGAGATAACAAGGGAGTGAATGAGGAGCTTGGTGGTTTCATTTGTTAAAAAGGGGGTCCCCAGTCCATTACCAGGCCCTTCAAGTCTGGTATAGATTTTAAGGGGAACCCCGAACCAAAATTTTAAAAAAAATTTGCGTGGGGGCCCCCCCAAAATCCACACCAGGCCCTTCAGGTTTGGTATGGATTTTAAGGGGAACCCTGTGCCAATTTTTTTTTTAAAAATGGCATAGGGGTCCCCCCAAAATCCATACCAGACCCTTATCTGAGCACGTAACCTGGCAGGCCGCAGGAAAAGAGGGGGACGAGAGAGCGCCCTCCCTCCTGAACCGTACCAGGCCACATGCCCTCAACATGGTGAAGATGCTTTGGAGTCGCCCCCAAGACATCTTGTCCTCATTGGGGTTACATTGTACCCCTACCAATTCACAAAAAAAAGTGTAAAAAATAGTAAAAATTACAGGAGACACTTTGGGACAAATCCTTTATTAAAAAAATAAAAATGTCCCACAATGTAATTCCATCTCACACTGCCCGACCGAGTGACACTTCTTCTCCATGACAGCTGTTATATAGCTGAGAGCGGGGCCACTCGGTGACGTAAACGGTGACCCCGCCTCCCTCTGATGTCATGTGGTGTCAGGGGGGTCACCCGTTTACATCACAGAGTGGCCCTGCCCTCAGCTATATAACAGCTGTCATTGAGAAGAAGCTTGCAGTGTGCTGGAGCCTAACATGAAGGTGGAGCTGTTGCGTTTTTTTTTCTTTTTTGGTTCGTCGGGTGGCGTGAGCTAGATTTACATTTTAATTTTTTTATTTTTTAATAAAGGACTTGTCCCAAAGTGTCTCCTGTCATTTTTACTATTTTTGACACTTTTTTGTGAATTAGTAGGGGTACAATGTACCCGTTACCAATTAACATGGTGGGGCGGGATCTGGGGGTCCCCTTGTTAAAGGGGGCTTCCAGATTCCGATAAGCCCCCCATCCGCAGACCCCCCACAACCACTGGGCAAGGGTTGTGGGGATGAGGCCCTTGTCTCCATCAACATGAGGACAAGATGTCTTGGGGGCGACTCCAAAGCATCTTCACCATGTTGAGGGCATGTGGCCTGGTACGGTTCAGGAGGGAGGGGCGCTCTCTCGTCCCCCCTCTTTTCCTGCGGCCTGCCAGGTTGCGTGCTCAGATAAGGGTCTGGTATGGATTTTGGGGGGACCCCCACGCAATTTTTTTTTAAATTTTGGTTCAGGAACCCATGCTGTTTTTTTCTCATGAGTTTTATTTATATTGCCGGGACCCAACAATACATTACAGCTGCAAGCAGTTTTAAATGACTTTTTTTCCTTCAGAAATTTCATTTTGCTGTGGTTTTGTTCTAAACATGGGAAAACTGTGCCACTTTTACAAGCATACTATAGACACCACCCAGGCACGATATTTAAAGGAATATTTCATTATTATTGTTTCACCTTAAGCATTATTAAAATCACTGCTCTCAAAAAAATGTCAGTTTTTAAAACTTTTTTTTTGCATTGATACATGTCCCTCGGGGCAGGACCCGGGTCCCCAAACACTTTTTATGACAATAACTTGCATATAAGCCTTTAAAATTAGCACTTTAGATTTTTTCATGTTTGTGTCCCATAGACTTTAACGGTGTTTGCGTACACATTTTTTGCCTGTTCTCAAGTTCTGGTGCGAACCGAACTGGGGGGGGGGGTGTTCGGCTCATCCCTACTAAATGGCGGGATCCAAAAGTTGCTTTCAAGAACCTTCAAAGTACTGTGAAGCAGTTAAGTGCACCAATTCTGGTCTACATAAACCTCAACTGTGATTAAGATCTTTACCACATACCCCCTACTCTTCCACAATGACAGGGCATCAGTAGCCAATTCGATTTTTAGTTTGGAGGTCTTATAAGGTACTTGCAGGTTCCTCCAGCTGATTCTCCCCCCCCCCCCCGCCCCGCATATGTCCACAAGAAGGACACATCATAAAAATAACTATATTTGGAACATAGTTCACTGTAACGTCACAGTCGTAACGATGTAACCCAGGCTTGGGGTTCAGTTTACTTTTTATGTTTTATATTTTTATTGTAATTTAAACAAAATAAAGTAGGGTACTTGCTAATTCTTTCAGCTGTGGTTCCCCCCCCCCCCCCATATCAAAACATTTTCCATGCTTAGAGCTCTTCTAAATCCTTTCTTACTTTGTTTTCTTTTTTATACTACATTAGAAAAAGGAAGCAGCTCAGATGGTAAGTCCTTTTTTTTACATGGATTTGTCAACCTGTGATCAGCAGCAATGAGATGCAAAAGAGTTAAAAAAAAAAAGAAAAACACTAGTGCCAATTAATGACATAATAATAATGCCAATAATAATGCCAATTAAATGTCACACAGTTATAGCTTGGATCTATTTTAAAGTGTATTTGAATCCAGAATCTATTTCTCTGTATGTTTTGTACCATACTTCACTGTATATAATTCTCTTAAAGAGGAACTGCAGTCTGCTCACATAATTTGTAATAAAAAAATCTTTGCATTCTGAAGCTTTTCTTAATTTGTTTTCTTTCTTGCTACTTCTTTAGAAAAGAGCAAAGGTTCAGATGGTAAGTCTTCTTTGTTTTGTTTTTTTATAAATATTTTTGTATTATTTTCAAGAAACAAGAGCAGTACAAATCATATACATAAAAATAAATTAATAAAATAAAATCTTTTATTAAAATACATATACATATGAATAGTTAAGAAAGGGAATAAATAATAATCGAATAGGGGTAAATAACAAATGTACAAGAGTTTTTAAGAATATATCACAAACGTAGGTGGGATCTATCAAAATTTTGTGGTAAGTAAGATGTAATCCACAGGGACCATGTTTTCTCAAAATTGTTTATATTATCACAAACAATAGCAGCAAGTTTTTCATTGGACATAAAAAACAATTAATTTTGTTCCTGACCGAAGTGGAATTCGGAGTAGAAGACCGCCATGCTTTTGCCAATGTTTGTTTAGCAGCAGTGAATAAAAATGTCAAAAGACAAAATTGGGTATTGGTAAAGATTTTTGGTTTTAGATTTAATATGTCTTCTAGAAGGTTTTTGGAAAGTTTTTTTTTCCAGATAAGGTAAAAATCATTATATAAATATATATATATATATATATATATATATATATATATATATATATATATATATATATATATATATATATATGTGTATATATATATATATATATATATATATATATGTGTATATTTATATATGTATATATATATATATATATATATATATATATATATATATATATATATATATATATATATATATATATATATATATATATATATATCTTTTCTTTGAGAATCTCTTGCAAAGTTTATTACCTGGAAATCCTTCCAGTTGCAGCACATCCTCTTGCAGGCTGACAACGCTAAGCCTCACAAATAGCAGCAGCCTGCCATGTGCATTCATTTAGATGGTTATTAAGCTGCCAATTGGGTCTGCATATTCCTCCTGCAAACCTAATAAGCAGCCCAAGAGCCAACTAAAAGAGCACACATAGCAGGCTGACAACACTGCTGCTAGTTTTGTTTCGAGGCAGTGACTTAGTGTTGTCAACCTTCAACAGGAAGTGCTGCTGCTGGAAAAAGCTCAAGGTAAAAAAAAACTTTGCAGCAGATTTGCAAGTGATCTTATTAATAAAATGCAGTGGCGGCTGATGGGTTCTTCTTTTGAGGGGGCAGCAAACAAACAACACCCCCCCGGCATGGCACTAAGACAGCACCCCCCCCGGGCGGAGCGGCTCTGACAGCACCAAACCCCGGCGGGCGGTCTGGCACTTACCTGCTCATGTGGCAGGGCTGTGATGTCCTCTCCTCCTCTCCTGGAGTGCGGGCAGTGGCGGCTCCTCAGGCTGCCTCTGCCGTGTGTCTCCCCTTCCGCCAAAGTGCTAGGCATCCAATAAAATCGCCTGACGCTTTGGCCAATCGGGAAACAGGTTCCACGACCTGCCTCCTGATTGGTGGGGAGGAACTTTATTAATTCATTTAATTCATTCGCTATCATCACACAACTGGGTGGGCTCGGAGCTGAATGCTCTGCGCTCTGAGGCCACCCTTTTTTGAAGCCTAGTAGAACCTCTGGCTCTAATCGGGTGCTTCAAAAGAACACTCACCCCGCCTTGGAATCCATGGTCTGGTGCCCTGATATGTAGGTCAGGGGGCGGGACGCATGGATAGGGGAGGCGGCGCCCATGCGCCCTCTATGAACAGGCCACCCCTGATAAAACTGACTCCCCGTTGGAGCTCTTGTTGCATGTCCCCCCCATCCCCCCTCCCGGCCATTATCGCAAATCGATACTGCCCCATCTTCTGAATGTGGCTAGGCGATTAATTCCAGTTACTGGAAATCAGCTCAAATTCCTAGTTGGGAAGATTGGATATGTTTAATGAACAATATTATGGCCGTGGAGGAGTGGATGGCGAGATGCAAGGGTAGACATAACAAGTTCTACAGTATATGGGCTACGTGGATTCATTATACAAGCATGATCCCACTGAACTCTTAACCAATGGCTTCTTGAACGATGGACTTTGTTGACTATTTAAGCCTTAATGGATTTGATCCACAGAGAATTTTATTGTTTACTTAAAAGTATTTATACTAGTGTGCTGTATCTGTTACCTCCCTCCTTTGCTTTCCCTTACCCCCCCCATTCTCCTCTCTCTTCCCGGTCATCTCCCATGACCTTCCCTGTTGGGTTAGTCATCCGTAATATTGCTCCCTATCTCTCATATATCTCATATACACATTGGAGGATGTTAATTGACACAGAGATTTGTTGATACGAATAAGGCTATGCAAAGTATGTGGATTCATCTGTTTTAATACCGAGTATGCAGATCATACTGTACGCCTTTATATTCCTTATGTAGGATGGTCAATTGGACTTTTTTTTTCATATATCAAGACCGCAACCTATTTAGGCCTGTTGACAAATGGATAACTTTCTTTTGCCATTCTCTGGTTTCTTGCCTATATGACTTATGTTTTGTTTTTATAAACGGAATTATATAAAGATTACTTTTAAAAAAAAATACAGAAGCACACACTATAATAATAAGGATGAAACATAGTTCACCACAATGCTACAGGCACACCATGTAACCCATGCTGGGAGTTCTGTTGCCTTTTTTTTAAGTATACATTTTTAATTAATAACTAAAACAGAATAAAGTAACATAGCCCACACATGGCCTTACCCATGCTTAGATCTCTTCTAAATCCCCTCTTTGTTTTCTTTTTTCTACTTCATCAGAAAAAAGCAAAGGTTCTGACCTTAAGTCCTTCTTTTAATTAATTTGTCAACCTTTGATCAGCAGGTGAAAGTCATGTGAATCTTGGGTGAAAACATTTACAAATATTCCTCCACTACTAGATCTGGTCAGGTCACCCGTGGATCACAATTTGTCCAGTTCAGCAGGGATTGGATGAATTTCGACCCATGTATGGCCACTGGGGGGGGGGGGTTGAATAGAAGTCAATCTACTCTGATCGACTTCTCTTCAACCCCCCTGTTGGAAATTTTTTGCTATAGGCCATAGCATGCAGAGCTAATCAGGGTATTCTGATGGTGGGTGTTAGAAACCATGAAATCAGACCGAGACAGAAGTACAGTTAAATCACACTAATAATAAATAATAATAAAAGTAAATAGAACAAACATAGTCAAAACATAGCCAGAGTTCAGGAACCGGAACGGACAGTGAGACAAGCCAAAACGTCAGGGAGCCGGAGATGAGCGTAGTAAAATAGCAAGCAGGATCTGGAGACAGAAGGGATGTCAGCCAAGCAAGTCTTTAAACAGGAATGCAGGAGAGCGTCTCTGTGATGTCGACCAAGGTGAAGGCAGAGATCCTCTGGGCTGGACGGCTTAAGTAGGCAGGACTGACGAGCAGGATATCATCAACAGGTGAGTACCTGTGGAGAGATAGGAGCTGGCAATTAGCCAACAGCTGAGCGGCCAGCTCAGAGAAGGAAGGACTGAGCTCAGCCCTGACAGTGCGAAAGTCTCCCGTCTAAATACAAAGACACAAAGGTGAGGATTCCCCCATCCACCTCAAATGTGTGGATGGGGAATCAGGTCAGTATTTTTCATTCAACCCGCTGGTTGAACTATAAAATCTGACTCATCTATGGCCAGACTAAATAGCAGGATCCAAAAGTTTGTTGTAAGAATCTTCATAGTACTGTAACGCAGTTAGGTGCACTAATCCTGGTCAATTATAAACCTCAACTCTGACCAAGATCTTTGCCAAGTACTCTCTACTCTTCCACAAACCAATGACAGTGCATCAGTAGAAAATTCATTTTTTGGTTTGGAGATTTTGTAAGGTACTCACAGCTACCTCCAGCTCTTACTCCTCCCTACATCTGTCCACCGGAGATGAGCGTAGTAAAATAGCAAGCAGGATCTGGAGACAGAAGGGATGTCAGCCAAGCAAGTCTTTAAACAGGAATGCAGGAGAGCGTCTCTGTGATGTCGACCAAGGTGAAGGCAGAGATCCTCTGGGCTGGACGGCTTAAGTAGGCAGGACTGACGAGCAGGATATCATCAACAGGTGAGTACCTGTGGAGAGATAGGAGCTGGCAATTAGCCAACAGCTGAGCGGCCAGCTCAGAGAAGGAAGGACTGAGCTCAGCCCTGACAGTGCGAAAGTCTCCCGTCTAAATACAAAGACACAAAGGTGAGGATTCCCCCATCCACCTCAAATGTGTGGATGGGGAATCAGGTCAGTATTTTTCATTCAACCCACTGGTTGAACCATAAAATCTGACTCATCTATGGCCAGACTAAATAGCAGGATCCAAAAGTTTGTTGTAAGAATCTTCATAGTACTGTAACGCAGTTACGTGCACTAATCCTGGTCAATTATAAACCTCAACTCTGACCAAGATCTTTGCCAAGTACTCTCTACTCTTCCACAAACCAATGACAGTGCATCAGTAGAAAATTCATTTTTTGGTTTGGAGATTTTGTAAGGTACTCACAGCTACCTCCAGCTCTTACTCCTCCCTACATCTGTCCACAGGGAAGGACACTTGATAATAAATATATCTAAAACATAGTTCACTGTAATGTCGCAGTTGTACCATGTAACCCAAGCTGGGAATTCCATTGCCTTTTCGCATTTTATATTTTTATTTTTAATTTTAATAAAATAAAGTAGCATATCTCTTCCTCCATCCTTAAAATCACCAGCCCAACACAGCATGGTAATGTAGCAACTATACATGTTATATTAGTTTACCAGGCTCTAAATCTCATATTTAATGGCCTCCCCTAGCTATATTCAATTCCTCCATGAAATTAAATAGAATCTCTCAGAGGTAATAACTGCTAAGAATGTCCAAAGAGTGGGTAGCAAAGGTTCCTGTAAGTTACCCTTTATGTCTTTCATATAATTTTTAGGGCACCATAGTTACATAGTTACATAGTAGGTGAGGTTGAAAAAAGACACAAGTCCATCAAGTCCAACCTATGTGTGTGATTATATGTCAGCATTACATTGTATATCCCTGTATGTTGTGGTAGGCTCAGGTGCTTATCTAATAGTTTTTTGAAACTATTGATGCCCCCCGCTGAAAACACCATCTGTGGAAGGGACTTCCACATCCTTGCCGCTCTTACAGTAAAGAACCCTCTACGTAGTTTAAGGTTAAACCTCTTTTCTTCTAATTTTAATAAGTGGCCACGAGTCTTGTTAAACTCCTTTCCGCGAAAAAGTTTTATCCCTATTGTGGGGTCACCAGTACCGTATTTGTAAATTGAAATGATATCCCCTCTCAAGTGTCTCTTCTCCAGAGAGAATAAGTTCAGTGCTCGCAACCTTTCCTCATAACTAGGGATGAGCCGAACACCCCCCTGTTCGGTTCGCACCAGAACATGCGAACAGGAAAAAAGTTTGTTCGAACACGCGAACACCGTTAAAGTCTATGGGAAACGAACATGAATAAACAAAAGTGCTAATTTTAAAGGCTTATATGCAAGTTATTGTCATAAAAAGTGTTTGGGGACCTGGGTCCTGCCCCAGGGGACATGGATCAATGCAAAAAAAAGTTTTAAAAACGGCCGTTTTTTCAGGAGCAGTGATTTTAATAATGCTTAAAGTCAAACAATAAAAGTGTAATATCCCTTTAAATTTCGTACCTGGGGGGTGTCTATAGTATGCCTGTAAAGGGGCGCATGTTTCCTGTGTTTAGAACAGTCTGACAGCAAAATGACATTTTGAAGGAAAAAACTCATTTAAAACTACCCGCGGCTATTGCATTGCCGACAATACACATAGAAGTTCATTGATAAAAACGGCATGGGAATTCCCCAAAGGGGAACCCCGAACCAAAATTAAAAAAAAAAAATGACGTGGGAGTCCCCCTAAATTCTATACCAGGCCCTTCAGGTCTGGTATGGATATTAAGGGGAACCCCGGCCAAAATTAAAAAAAAAAAATGACGTGGGGTTCCCCCTAAATTCCATACCAGACCCTTCAGGTCTGGTATGGATTTTAAGGGGAACCCCGCGCCAAAAAAAAAAAAAAACGGCGTGGGGTCCCCCCAAAAATCCATACCAGACCCTTATCCGAGCACGCAACCTGGCAGGCCGCAGGAAAAGAGGGGGGGACGAGAGTGCGGCCCCCTCTCCCTCCTGAACCGTACCAGGCCACATGCCCTCAACATTGGGAGGGTGCTTTGGGGTAGCCCCCCAAAACACCTTGTCCCAATGTTGATGAGGACAAGGGCCTCATCCCCACAACCCTGGCCGGTGGTTGTGGGGGTCTGCGGGCGGGGGGCTTATCGGAATCTGGAAGCCCCCTTTAACAAGGTGACCCCCAGATCCCGGCCCCCCCCTGTGTGAAATGGTAAGGGGGTACATAAGTACCCCTACCATTTCACGAAAAAAGTGTCAAAAATGTTAAAAATGACAAGAGACAGTTTTTGACAATTCCTTTATTTAAATGCTTCTTCTTTCTTCTATCTTCCTTCATCTTCTGGTTCTTCTGGTTCTTCTGGCTCTTCTGGTTCTTCCTCCGGCGTTCTCGTCCAGCATCTCCTCCGCGGCGTCTTCTATCTTCTTCTCCTCGGGCCGCTCCGCACCCATGGTATGGGGGGGAGGCTCCCGCTCTTCTCTTCTTCTTTTCTTCTCTTCTTCTCTTCTTCATTTTCTTCTCCGGGCCGCTCCGCAATCCATGCTGGCATGGAGGGAGGCTCCCGCTGTGTGACGGCGCTCCTCGTCTGACAGTTCTTAAATAACGGGGGGGGGCGGGGCCACCCGGTGACCCCGCCCCACTCTGACGCACGGTGACTTGACGGGACTTCCCTGTGACGTCACGGGGAATGCCACAGGGAAGTCCCGTCATGTCCCGTGCGTCAGAGGGAGGCGGGGTCACCGAGTGGCCCCGCCCCCCGTTATTTAAGAACTGTTAGACGAGGAGCGCCGTCACACAGCGGGAGCCTCCCTCCATGCCAGCATGGATTGCGGAGCGGCCCGGAGAAGAAAATGAAGAAGAGAAGAAGAGAAGAAAAGAAGAAGAGAAGAAGATGAAGAAGATGAAGAGAAGAGCGGGAGCCTCCCCCCATGCCATGGGTGCGGAGCGGCCCGAGGAGAAGAAGATAGAAGACGCCGCGGAGGAGATGCTGGACGAGAACGCCGGAGGAAGAACCAGAAGAGCCAGAAGAACCAGAAGATGAAGGAAGATAGAAGAAAGAAGAAGCATTTAAATAAAGGAATTGTCAAAAACTGTCTCTTGTCATTTTTAACATTTTTGACACTTTTTTCGTGAAATGGTAGGGGTACTTATGTACCCCCTTACCATTTCACACAGGGGGGGGCCGGGATCTGGGGGTCACCTTGTTAAAGGGGGCTTCCAGATTCCGATAAGCCCCCCGCCCGCAGACCCCCACAACCACCGGCCAGGGTTGTGGGGATGAGGCCCTTGTCCTCATCAACATGGGGACAAGGTGTTTTGGGGGGCTACCCCAAAGCACCCTCCCAATGTTGAGGGCATGTGGCCTGGTACGGTTCAGGAGGGAGGGGGGGCCGCACTCTCGTCCCCCCCTCTTTTCCTGCGGCCTGCCAGGTTGCGTGCTCGGATAAGGGTCTGGTATGGATTTTTGGGGGGACCCCACGCCGTTTTTTTTTTTTTTTTTTTTTGGCGCGGGGTTCCCCTTAAAATCCATACCAGACCTGAAGGGTCTGGTATGGAATTTAGGGGGAACCCCACGTCATTTTTTTTTTAAATTTTGGCCGGGGTTCCCCTTAATATCCATATCAGACCTGAAGGGCCTGGTATAGAATTTAGGGGGACTCCCACGTCATTTTTTTTTTTAAATTTTGGTTCGGGGTTCCCCTTTGGGGAATTCCCATGCCGTTTTTATCAATGAATTTCTAAGTGTATTGTCGGCAATGCAATAGCCGCGGGTAGTTTTAAATGAGTTTTTTCCTTCAAAATGTCATTTTGCTGTCAGACTGTTCTAAACACAGGAAACATGCACCCCTTTACAGGCATACTATAGACACCCCCCAGGTACGAAATTTAAAGGGATATTACACTTTTATTGATTGACTTTAAGCATTATTAAAATCACTGCTCCTGAAAAAACGGCCGTTTTTAAAACTTTTTTTTGCATTGATCCATGTCCCCTGGGGCAGGACCCAGGTCCCCAAACACTTTTTATGACAATAACTTGCATATTAGCCTTTAAAATTAGCACTTTTGATTTCTCCCATAGACTTTTAAAGGGTGTTCCGCGGCATTCGAATTTGCCGCGAACACCCCAAATTGTTCGCTGTTCGGCGAACTTGCGAACAGCCAATGTTCGAGTCGAACATGAGTTCGACTCGAACTCGAAGCTCATCCCTACTCATAACTAATATCCTCCAGACCCTTTATTAGCTTTGTTGCCCTTCTCTGTACTCGCTCCATTTCCTGAGGACTAGTGCCCAGAACTGGACAGCATACTCCAGGTGTGGCCGGACCAGAGTTTTGTAGAGCGGGTGAGAATTATCGTTTTATCTCTGGAGTTGATCCCCTTTTTAATGCATGCCAATATTCTGTTTGCTTTGTTAGCAACAGCTTGGCATTGCATGCCATTGCTGAGCCTATCATCTACTAGGACCCCCAGGTCCTTTTCCATCCTAGATTCCCCCAGAGGTTCTCCCCCCAGTGTATAGATTGCATTCATATTTTTGCCACCCAAATGCATTATTTTACATTTTTCTACATTGAACCTCATTTGCCTTGTAGTTGCCCACCCCATTAATTTGCCCACCCCATTAATATCTCAATCCAGAACTCCTTTTCTGGACCATCTCACAAAATGATGACTACATTGGTGTCCCCCAAAAAAAAAAAAATCTAATTTTGAGGCTATAAAAAGGTACTTGCATGTGCACATCTAAAACTCCCTCTCTTTGCTTTATTCAATGCAATGTGCAGCCAAAGGATAATTTGTTCAAAGCAGCACAGTCAGGTCCTCAGACCAGCCATAAACTGTGTGATGTCAGATCATGTGACCCATGCTGGGGGCTCTGTTTCCTAAAGTCTGAGAGTACAAGAACTGGCCTGGGAACTTAAAGAAAATATAGCAGTTAGTGGTACATTTTCAATATCTGACACACAACCTTACAACCTTATTCTTCCACAAAACAGTGCATTAGTAGCCAATACATTTAATAATATGGAGGATATGTAAGGTGCTTGCTAGCACCTTCCGCTGTGTTACCCTCTGCATCGGTCAGTTGAAAAGTACAAATAACATTAACAATGCTTAGATCTCTTCTAAATTATTTCTTACTTTGTTTTTTTCCTACATTAGAAAAGGGCAGCAGTTCAGGAGGTAAGTCCTTCCCTTTTTATGGATTTTTCAACCTGTTATCAGCAGCACTGAAATGCAAAATATGTTAAAAAAAAAGTGTTTTACCAAAAAAAATGCAAACTTATTATCACACGGTTATAATTTGGAAATATTTTAAAGTGTATGTGAAGTTATAGTCTATTTTTGAGCATATTCTGCACCATTTCTCTCTGTATGCAATTTTCTTAAAAATGTGATGTCAAACTTTTTGGTTTAGAAGATTTGTAAATATTTCAGCTCCTTCCCTTCCCCTTTTGTCAATACAGAAGCAGACATTATAATAATAAGGAGGTTTAAAACATAGTTCACCACAATGCCACACTTACATCATCTAACCTCTGCTGGGGGTTACATTGCCTTTTTTTTTAAAGTATACATTTTGAATTGTAATTAAAACAGAATAAAAAAAGCATAGCCCACACATGACATTAACCATGCCTAGAGCTGTACTAAATCCTTTTTTTTTTTGTTTTCTTTTTTTCTACTTCATTAAAAAAAGGCAAAGGTTCAGATGGTAAGCCGTTTTTTTTTTTACTGATTTGTCGACCTGTGATCAGCAGGTGAAAGTCATGTGAATCTTGGGTGAAAACATTTCTAAAAAGTCCTCCATTGCTAAAGCTGGCCACACGTGGGTCGAAAATTTGGCCGGTTGAAAAGGGGATCAGACAAATTTCCATCCATGTAAGTCCCCGGTGGTTAAATAGAAGTGGATCTACTGATTGACTTCTGTTCAACCACCCTGTTGGAAAACAAAGACAAAGTGAGGAGGATTCCCCAACCTACCTCAAATGTGTGGATAGGGAATCCCATATCCTCCGTTGGTTGAACAAAAAAATCTGACTCATCTATGGCCAGTCACCCAAATGGCAGGAACCAAAAGTTGCTTGCAAGAACCTTCATAGTACTTCTAAAGCAGTTAAGTGCACTGATTCTGGAACAGATAAGCCTCAATTCTGAAGATATTTGCCACATACCATCTTCTCTTTCACAAACCAATGACGGAGCATCAGTAGCCAATTCGTTTTTTTGATTTGGAGGTTTTGTAAGCTACTCGCAGCTACCTCCAGGTCTTACTCCTCCCCGCATCTGTCCACAGAGAATGACACATCATAATAATAAACTATATTTGGAACATAGTTCACTGTAATGTCACAGTCGTACCATGCAACCCGAGCTGGGAGTTCCATTGCTTTTTTACTTTTAAATTTGTAATTGTAATTAAAAAAAAAAAGTAGCATATCTCATCCTCCTTCCCTAAAATCACCAGCCTAACACAGCATAGTAATGTAGCAAATGTACATGTGATATCAATTGACCAAACTTTATTGGAGTTTTTCATATTTAATGGCCTCCCCTAATTAAAGAGAATCTGTCAGAAGTAAAGAGTGCTATGGAAGTCTAAATAGTTGGTAGTAAAGGTTCCTATAGGCTACCCTTTATGTCTTTCATATCATTTTTAGGGTACCAAGGACACCCCATCATCATACACCCTACATTTATCTCAATGTAGAACTCCTTTCTGCAATCACAAACTTATGACCGCATTGGTGGCCAATAACTTATCTAGTTTTGAGGATATAAAAGGTACTTCGAAGGCATGTGCAGATCTGGATCTCCCTCCCATTGCATCCCCCAATGCACAAAACCAAGCTACAGCAGTTTATGGTAGATCTTGAATCTTTGGCACACACCCTACTCTTCCACCAACCAAAGACAGTGTATTAGCAACCAATAATTTTTCTGATTTGGAGGATATGTAAGGTGCTTGCTAACACCTTCAGCTGTGGTTCCCCTCTGTATCTGTTAGTTACAAAGTACACAACATTGACCATGCTTGGAGCTCTTCTAAATCCTTTCCTACTTTGTTTTCTTCTTTTTTCTCTTTGTTAGAAAAACACAGCAGTTCAGGTGGTAAGTCCTTTTTTTATGGATTTGCCAACTTGTGATCAGCAGCATTGAAAGGCAAAAGAGTTTAAAAACACTAGAGTTGAAAAAAATGCAAACTTTATATCACACAGCTATGGCTTGAATCTATTTTAACCACTTCAGCCCCGGAAGATTTTCCCCCTTAATGACCAGGCCATTTTTTGCGATACGGCACTGCGTCGCTTTAACTGACAATTGTGCGGTCGTATGACGCTGTACCCAAACAAAATTGACGTCCTTCTTTTCCCACAAATAGAGCTTTCCTTTGGTGGTATTTGATCACCTCGGTTCGCCACGGTTTTTATTTTTTGCGCCATAAACAAAAAAAGACACAATTTTGAAAAAGAAACAATATTTTTTACTTTTTGCTATAATACATATCCCCAAATTAAAAAAAAAAAATTCTTCATCAGTTAAGGCCAATATGTATTCTTCTAGATATTTTTGGTAAAAAAAATTCGCAATAAGGGTATATTGATTGGTTTGTGCAAAAGTTATAGTGTCTACAAAATTGTGGCTATATTTATGGAATTTTTATTATTAATTTTTTTTTTACAAGTAATGGCAGTGTTCAGCATTTTTTAGCGGGACTGCGACGTTGTGGCGGACACATCGGACACTTTTGACACTTTTTTGGGACAAGTCACATTAAATGTGTTCCCTAGGGAGGAATTTAACTAACTGTCTAACTGTGGCGGGGAGTGGACTGACTGGGAGTAGAGAGAGATCGCTGTTCCTGATCACTTAACAGACGATCTCTCTGTACTCCCCTGACAGAATGGGCATCTGTTTGTTTACATTGACAGATCCCCATTCTGACTCTCTGTGGAGTGATCGCGGGTGGCCGGCGGACATCGCGGCTGCCGGCCACGTGCATCGGCTCCCTGCATGCGTGTGCCTGTTAAATAAACCAACATACCGTTATGGCGGTTCAACACAACAAGCCACCTACCATAGTATAATGACAGTGACTGGTCGGCAAGCGGTTAAAGTGTATGTAAACCCAGAATCTACTTTTCAGTATGTTTGGTACCATGAATCTAATTTTCTTAAGGAAAATGTTCCTTTGTGATTCACTTGCAAAGTTTGCAAACCTGAAGATCCTCCCAGTTACAGCACTTCTTGTTGCAGGCAGACAATAGGGATGAGCCTCGAGTTCGAGTCGAACTCATGTTCGACTCGAACATTGGCTGTTCGCAAGTTCGCCGAACAGCGAACAATTTGGGGTGTTCGCGGCAAATTCGAATGCCACGGAACACCCTTTAAAAGTCTATGGGAGAAATCAAAAGTGCTAATTTTAAAGGCTAATATGCAAGTTATTGTCATAAAAAGTGTTTGGGGACCCAGGTCCTGCCCCAGGGGACATGGATCAATGCAAAAAAAAGTTTTAAAAACGGACGTTTTTTCAGGAGCAGTGATTTTAATAATGCTTAAAGTCAAACAATAAAAGTGTAATATCCCTTTAAATTTCGTACCTGGGGGGTGTCTATAGTATGCCTGTAAAGGGGCGCATGTTTCCTGTGTTTAGAACAGTCTGACAGCAAAATGACATTTTGAAGGAAAAAACTCATTTAAAACTACCCGCGGCTATTAATGCATTGCCGACAATACACATAGAAGTTCATTGATAAAAACGGCATGGGAATTCCCCAAAGGGGAACCCCGAACCAAAGTTAAAAAAAAAAAATGACGTGGGAGTCCCCCTAAATTCCATACCAGGCCCTTCAGGTCTGGTATGGATTTTAAGGGGAACCCCGCGCCAAAAAAAAAAAAAAAACGGCGTGGGGTCCCCCCAAAAATCCATACCAGACCCTTATCCGAGCACGCAACCTGGCAGGCAGCAGGAAAAGAGGGGGGGACGAGAGTGCGCCCCCCCCCTCCTAAACCGTACCAGGCCACATGCCCTCAACATTGGGAGGGTGCTTTGGGGTAGCCCCCCAAAACACCTTGTCCCCATGTTGATGAGGACAAGGGCCTCATCCCCACAACCCTGGCCGGTGGTTGTGAGGGTCTGCGGGTGGGGGGCTTATCGGAATCTGGAAGCCCCCTTTAACAAGGGGACCCCCAGATCCCGCCCCCCCCTGTGTGAAATGGTAAGGGGGTACAAAAGTACCCCTACCATTTCACTAAAAAACTGTCAAAAATGTTAAAAATGACAAGAGACAGTTTTTGACAATTCCTTTATTTAAATACTTCTTCTTTCTTCTATCTTCCTTCATCTTCTGGTTCTTCTGGTTCTTCTGGCTCTTCTGGTTCTTCCTCGTTCTCGTCCAGCATCTCCTCCGCGGCGTCTTCTATCTTCTTCTCCTCGGGCCGCTCCGCACCCATGGCATGGGGGGAGGCTCCCGCTCTTCTCTTCTTCTTCATCTTCTTCTCTTCTTCTCTTCTTCTTTTCTTCTCTTCTTCATTTTCTTCTCCGGGCCGCTCCGCACCCATGCTGGCATGGAGGGAGGCTCCCGCTGTGTGACGGCGCTCCTCGTCTGACAGTTCTTAAATAACGGGGGGCGGGGCCACCCGGTGACCCCGCCCCCCTCTGACGCACGGTGACTTGACGGGACTTCCCTGTGACATCACGGGGAATGCCACAGGGAAGTCCCGTCATGTCCCGTGCGTCAGAGGGGGGCGGGGTCACCGGGTGGCCCCGCCCCCCGTTATTTAAGAACTGTCAGACGAGGAGCGCCGTCACACAGCGGGAGCCTCCCTCCATGCCAGCATGGGTTGGGGAGCGGCCCGGAGAAGAAAATGAAGAAGAGAAGAAGAGAAGAAAAGAAGAAGAGAAGAAGATGAAGAAGATGAAGAGAAGAGCGGGAGCCTCCCCCCCATGCCATGGGTGCGGAGCGGCCCGAGGAGAAGAAGATAGAAGACGCCGCGGAGTAGATGCTGGACGAGAACGCCGGAGGAAGAACCAGAAGAGCCAGAAGAACCAGAAGATGAAGGAAGATAGAAGAAAGAAGAAGTATTTAAATAAAGGAATTGTCAAAAACTGTCTCTTGTCATTTTTAACATTTTTGACAGTTTTTTAGTGAAATGGTAGGGGTACTTTTGTACCCCCTTACCATTTCACACAGGGGGGGTCGGAATCTGGGGGTCCCCTTGTTAAAGGGGGCTTCCAGATTCCGATAAGCCCCCCGCCCGCAGACCCCCACAACCACCGGCCAGGGTTGTGGGGATGAGGCCCTTGTCCTCATCAACATGGGGACAAGGTGTTTTGGGGGGCTACCCCAAAGCACCCTCCCAATGTTGAGGGCATGTGGCCTGGTACGGTTCAGGAGGGGGGGGGCCGCACTCTCATCCCCCCTTCTTTTCCTGCGGCCTGCCAGGTTGCGTGCTCGGATAAGGGTCTGGTATGGATTTTTGGGGGGACCCCACGCCGTGTTTTTTTTTTTTTTTTTTGGCGCGGGGTTCCCCTTAAAATCCATACCAGACCTGAAGGGTCTGGTATGGAATTTAGGGGGAACCCCACGTCATTTTTTTTTTTTTTTTGGCCGGGGTTCCCCTTAATATCCATACCAGACCTGAAGGGCCTGGTATGGAATTTAGGGGGACTCCCACGTCATTTTTTTCTTTTAATTTTGGTTCGGGGTTCCCCTTTGGGGAATTCCCATGCCGTTTTTATCAATGAACTTCTATGTGTATTGTCGGCAATGCTGTCAGACTGTTCTAAACACAGGAAACATGCGCCCCTTTACAGGCATACTATAGACACCCCCCAGGTACGAAATTTAAACGGATATTACACTTTTATTGTTTGACTTTAAGCATTATTAAAATCACTTTTAAAACTTTTTTTTGCATTGATCCATGTCCCCTGGGGCAGGACCTGGGTCCCCAAACACTTTTTATGACAATAACTTGCATATTAGCCTTTAAAATTAGCACTTTTGATTATTCATGTTCGTGTCCCATAGACTTTAACGGTGTTCGCGTGTTCGAACAAACTTTTTTCCTGTTCGCATGTTCTGGTGCGAACCGAACAGGGGGGTGTTCGGCTCATCCCTAGCAGACAACTAGGGATGAGCTTCGTGTTCGAGTCGAACCCATGTTCGACTCGAACATCGGCTGTTCGATCGTTCGCCGAATTGCGAACGATATGGGCCGTTCGCGCCAAATTCGTGTGGCGCGTCACGGCCCATAATTCACTGCGGCATCGCAGTGCATTGCTTGCTGATGATTGGCCAAGCATGCACTATGACCCGCATGCTTGGCCAATCACAGCGCCGCCTTAACAGAGAGCCACAATTGGCCAAAGCCAAGGAGGTTTTGGCCAATTATGGCTCAGGGGATTTAGTACACGCCCCACACTATATAAGGCCGCCTGCACGGCGGCCCTGTGCAGTGTGTTCCGGTGTGCTTAGAGAGAGAGAGACAGTGTCATTTCATTTGAGTTAGCTAGATTAGGCAGGACAGTCAGTCAGTTAGCTGCACTTAAAGTGTATTGTGTATATATATGCATCCCAGGTGTTGCATATATATATATATATATATATATACACTGTATTCAGTTTAGCTAGATCCGTTCCTGTTATCTTCTAGACTATTTACATTTAGTGCAGTGCGTCCTGCTCACAGTGTTCAGCTAGATCCGTTCCTGTTATATTCCTACTGACAGGCAGGCTTGTCTTGTTACAGTATTTTGAAGAAAATTACTGGTGTTCTTTTGATCCTATTAGTACCACAGTCAGGCAGCTAGACTATTTACATTTAGTGCAGTGCGTCCTGCTCACAGTGTTCAGCTAGATACGTTCCTGTTATCTTCTTACTGACAGGCAGGCTTGTCTTGTTACAGTATTTTAAAGAAAATTACTGGTGTTCTTTTCATCCTATTAGTACCACAGTCAGGCAGCTAGACTATTTACAGTTAGTGCAGTGCGTCCTGCTCACAGTGTTCTGCTAAACCTACAAGTTAGTGGGGTGCGTCCTGCTCACAGTGTTCAACTAAACCTACAAGTTAGTGGGGTGCGTCCACCTCACAGTGTTCAGCTAAACCTACAAGCTAGTGGGGTGCGTCCTGCTCACAGTGTTCAGCTAGATCCGTTCCTGTTATCTTCTTACTGACAGGCAGGCTTGTCTTTTTACAGTAAATACAGCTACGTGAAGAAAATTGCTGGTGTTCTTTTGATCCTATTAGTACCACAGTCAGGCAGCTAGACTATTTACAGTTAGTGCAGTGCGTCCTGCTCACAGTGTTCTGCTAAACCTACAAGTTAGTGGGGTGCGTCCTGCTCACAGTGTTCAGCTAAACCTACAAGTTAGTGGGGTGCATCCACCTCACAGTGTTCAGCTAAACCTACAAGCTAGTGGGGTGCGTCCTGCTCACAGTGTTCAGCTAGATCCGTTTCTGTTATCTTCTTACTGACAGGCAGGCTTGTCTTGTTACAGTAAATACAGCTACCTGAAGAAAATTGCTGGCGTTCTTTTGATCCTATTAGTACCACAGTCAGGCAGCTAGACTATTTATAGTTAGTGCAGTGCGTCCTGCTCACAGTGTTCTGCTAAACCTACAAGTTAGTGGGGTGCGTCCTGCTCACAGTGTTCAGCTAAACCTACAAGTTAGTGGGGTGCGTCCACCTCACAGTGTTCAGCTAAACCTACAAGCTAGTGGGGTGCGTCCTGCTCACAGTGTTCAGCTAGATCCGTTCCTGTTATCTTCTTACTGACAGGCAGGCTTGTCTTGTTACAGTAAATACAGCTACCTGAAGAAAATTGCTGGTGTTCTTTTGATCCTATTAGTACCACAGTCAGGCAGCTAGACTATTTACAGTTAGTGTAGTGCGTCCTGCTCACAGTGTTCTGCTAAACCTACAAGTTAGTGGGGTGCGTCCTGCTCACAGTGTTCAGCTAAACCTACAAGTTAGTGGGGTGCGTCCACCTCACAGTGTTCAGCTAAACCTACAAGCTAGTGGGGTGCGTCCTGCTCACAGTGTTCAGCTAGATCCGTTCCTGTTATCTTCTTACTGACAGGCAGGCTTGTCTTGTTACAGTATTTTAAAGAAAATTGCTGGTGTTCTTTTGATCCTATTAGTACCACAGTCAGGCAGCTAGACTATTTACAGTTAGTGCAGTGCGTCCTGCTCACAGTGTTCTGCTAAACCTACAAGTTAGTGGGGTGCGTCCACCTCACAGTGTTCAGCTAAAGCTACCTGTAGAAGGTTGGTGGTGTTCTCATACTACAGGCAGGCAGTTGATTTTGCTAGCTGCAGTATCAGTACATATATATATATATATATATATATATATATATATATATATATATATATATCCCAGCTTAGTGCAGCTACAGGCCATTAGTATGTCTGGAAGGCCAAGAAGGAGAGGCAGACAGTCACAAGCCAATAAGAGAGGGCAAGCAGGCTCTGTGTCTAGTGCTGGTCGTGGAGACGGTGCATCCTCATCAGCACGTGGCCATGGGACACGCTTGGCCTTTTTTTCGGCAGCTGGCCATGTTGAGCCGCAACATGCGGAAGACTTGGTCGAGTGGATGACCAAGCCGTCCTCATCCTCCTCATCCTCTCTCACCCATGCCCAGGGTACTTTGTCTGGCAAAGCAGCGGCCTCTTCCCTCGGCTCAATGTCATCAGTGACTCCTTCCCTAGCCCCACCATGTCCTCCTGAGGAGTCCCTCGAACTGTTTGACCACAGTGTTGGGTACATGCTCCAGGAGGATGCCCAGCGTTTGGAAGGCTCTGATGATGATACTGAGCTCGATGAAGGCAGTAACACGAGCACGGACAGAGGGGGTGCCCAAGAAGGACAGCAATCTGGCAGTCATGCTCCCCCTGCTGCAGCATACTGCCAGGTTTGCTCCAGTGATGAGGAGGGAGGGGATGATGAGGTCACTGACTCAACGTGGGTGCCTGATAGGAGAGAGGAGGAGGAGGAGGAGGCGGCACATCACCAACGAGGCAGGATGCCCTCCAGGGGCCAGCCTAAGGGCAGCACATTAACTGCATCACACCCCAAAGCTCCACATGTGCAGGGCGCTGCAGTCTCTGCGCGTTATTCAAAAAGTTCTCTGGTGTGGGCCTTTTTTGAGACGAGTGCATCAGATCGCACCGCTGCTATTTGCAACATATGTCTATGCGTATCTCGCGTGGCCAAAACATCTCCCGCTTGGGTACCACATGCTTGACCAGACATATGTTGACCTGCCATGCAGTTCGTTGGCAAGCGTATCTAAAAGACCCACACCAAAGAACAAAGAGGACCTCTGCTTGCTCCTCATCAGCTGAGATTTCCAACCCCACTAGACCTTCAGTCCTCTCTGAGACCTGCACTGAGAGGAATGAAGGTGTAGAATTAGGTGTGTCACAGCCACGTACTTGTGGGCAATCTGATTTTGGTACACCGACGTCAGATTGTACCAGGCAAATTTCCCTGCCCCAGCTGCTGCACCGCCGAAAGAAGTTTGCTCCCAGCCATCCACATGCCCAACGGTTGAATGCTAGCTTGGCAAAATTGCTAGCACTTCAACTGCTGCCTTTTCAGTTGGTAGACTCTGCCCCCTTCCGTGAGTTTGTGGAATGTGCGGTTCCTCAGTGGCAGGTACCCAAACGCCACTTTTTCTCACGGAAGGCGATTCCGGCTCTCTACCAGCATGTGGAAGGCAATGTCCATGCCTCGCTGGACAGGGCGGTCAGCGGTAAGGTGCATATTACCGCTGACTCATGGTCCAGCAGGCATGGACAGGGACGTTACCTAAGTTTCACGGCGCATTGGGTGACTCTGCTGGCAGCTGGGAAGGATGCAGGACAAGGTGCAGTAGTGTTGGAGGTTGTTCCGCCACCACGCCTCCAAAATGCTAATGATTGTAACACACCTCTCTCCTCCACCCCCTCCTCTTCTTCTTCCTCCATGGCCTCTTCCTCGGAACCAGCGGTGCTCCGTAGTCGTTCAAGGGGCTACGCAAGTACGCAGGCCAAAAGATGCCATGCGGTGCTTGAGCTGGTGTGCTTGGGGGACAGGAGCCACACTGGGGCAGAGGTTCTGTCAGCTCTGCAGGGGCAGGTTCAGAGGTGGTTGACGCCACGCCAACTTAAGGCAGGAATGGTGGTTTGCGACAATGGCACCAACCTCCTCTCTGCCCTCCGACAGGGACAAATGACCCATGTGCCCTGTTTGGCTCACGTCCTTAACTTGGTGGTGCAGCGGTTCTTGGGCAGGTACCCGGGCTTACAGGATGTCCTGAGGCAGGCCAGGAAAGTCTGTGTGCATTTCCGCCGGTCATATAATGCCAGTGCTCGGCTGACGGACCTCCAAAAGGAGTTTAACCTGCCCAAGAACCGCCTAATCTGTGACATGCCCACCAGGTGGAACTCAACGTTGGCCATGCTGCAGCGGCTGCACACGCAGCAGAGGGCCATCAATGAGTACCTGTGCGACTATGGCACCAGGACAGGGTCAGGGGAGCTTGGTTTTTTTTTCCCCACGCCAGTGGGCCATGATCAGGGATGCATGCACTGTCCTGTCACCATTTGAGGAGGCCACGAGGATGGTGAGCAGTGACAGTGCATGCATCAGTGACACTGTCCCCCTTGTCCACCTGTTGGAGCACACGCTGCGTGGAATAATGGACAGGGCACTTGAGGCAGAACAGAGGCAGGAGGAGGAGGACTTCCTTAGCTCTCAAGGCCCCCTTTATCCAGACAGTGTTCCTGCGTGCCCGCCGATCACACAGGAAGAGGACGAGGAGGAAGAGGAGGAGGAGGAGGAGGAGGAGGAGGAAGATTGTGTCAGTATGGAGGTGGAGCCTGGCACTCAGCATCAGCAGCAGTCTTTAAGGGATCAGTCCCAAGAAACACATGGACTTGTACGTGGCTGGGAGGAGGTGGCTGCGGACCATGTCGTCCTTAGTGACCCAGAGGACTCCGGACCGAATGCCTCAGCAAACCTACGCTGCATGGCCTCCCTGATCCTGCAAAGCCTGCGTAAGGATCCTCGTATTCGTGGTATCAAGGAGAAGGACCAATACTGGCTGGCAACCCTCCTTGATCCACGTTACAAGGGTAAGGTTGCGGGCCTTATCTTGCCATCGCAGAGGGAGCAGAGGATGAAACATCTTCGGGAGGCCTTGCAGAAAGGTCTGTGCAACGCGTTCCCAGAGACTGGGAGGTTACAAACTCCTGTTTCTGGACAACGTGTTGCTGAGGCTTCGGTCAGTCAAAGAAGGAGCGGTGGAGAAGGTGGCCGTCTGACCGATGCGTTCAGACAATTTTTTGGTCCGCAGCCCCAAGGTATGATCGGTTCCAGCAACCATCGCCAGCGTCTGTTTTACATGGTGCAGGAATACCTAGGGGCAAGATCAGACTTGGACACCTTTCCCACCGAAAATCCTCTGGGTTACTGGGTCTTGAGGATGGATCACTGGCCAGAGCTTGCACAGTATGCAATTGAGCTACTGGCCTGTCCTGCGTCCAGCGTTCTTTCGGAACGCACATTCAGTGCTGCTGGAGGCGTGGTAACCGATCACAGGGTGCGTCTGTCCACTGACTCGGTCGATCGACTGACCTTCATAAAAATGAATGAGTCTTAGATCACCACCAGCTACCAAGCACCTGATGCTGATGTAACCGAATAATTTTTTTTGAAATCTCAGATCCCTTCAAAGACTGCCTATGCTGATGCTGAGTGACTATCCCTGAGTAATTATCCTCTTCCTCCTCAATCATCACGCTGATAGCTTGTAAGAACATTTTTGGTTCTGGGTGCCACCACCAGTGCCTAAGGCACAATTTTTCAGCCCCTGTTTAACAGGGGCGTGTAATTACGATTTTTGATGTAATACTTTGCAGCAGGGCTCGTTCCTGCATTCCAACTAGAGTGTCTGTGAGGGGTTGCAGTGTTGTGGCACCAGCACCAGTGCCTAAGGCCCAATTTTTCAGCCCTTGTTTAACAGGGGCATGTAATTACAATTTTTGATGCAATACTTTGCAGCAGGGCTCGTTCCTGCATTCCAACTAGAGTGTCTGTGAAGGGTTGCAGTGTTGTGGCACCAGCACCAGTGCCTAAGGCCTAATTTTTCAGCTCCTGTTCAACAGGGGCATGTAATTACAATTCTTGATCTAATATTTCACAGCAGAGCCCTGTGAAGGCTTACAGTGTTGTGGCCACAGCAACACCTAAGGCCCAAATTTCTGCTGAGTATATAGGGCAGGACCCTACTTTCAAACAACTAACTTACAAACGACTCCTACTTGCAAACGGAAGGAGACAACAGGAAGTGAGAATAAATCTACCCCTAGGAAGGGAAATTCTCTCCTGTAAGAGTTAATATGGGAAAAACATTTCTCCTTTCCACTGATGCTTTCCAATCCATTGGGACAAAAAGTGAGGTGAAATCTTCTGAAGAGGAGGAAAGACAGCAAAACAAATGTCACAGGGGTGATAACCCTTCCCTATGTTTTCCAAAAAGCTTAAAAAAGATTTTTTGGCTGGAGCTAAACACGTTAAAAATGTACCCGTTCAAAATTACAAAGAGATTCTACTTAACAACAAACCTACAGCCTGTATACTGCTGTTCAGAGTATATAGGGCCTGGTGGCCCCACACCTTTCCTTATTTTAATTTGGGTGCGGGGTTCCCCTTAATATCCATACAAGACCCAAAGGGCCTGGTAATGGACTGGGGGGTACCCATGCCGTTTGTCTCACTGATTTTCATCCATATTGCCAGGACCCGACATTACATTAAACCCGCAAGCAGTTTTAAATGAGATTTTTTCCTTTAAAAATGACATTTGGTGCAGGGACTGTTCTAAACACGGGAAACACGCGTCACTTTACAGGCATACTATAGACACCCCTCAGGTACGATATTTAAAGGAATATTTCACTTTTTTTTTTTTTACTTTAAGCATCATTAAAATCACTGCTCCCGAAAAAACGGCTGTTTTTAAAACTTTTTTTTGCATTGATACATGTCCCCTGGGGTAGGACCCGGGTCCTCAAACCCTTTTTAGGACAATACCATGCAAATTAGCCTTTAAAATGAGCACTTTTGATTTCGAACATTCGAGTCCCATAGACGTCAATGGGGTTCTAACGTTCGTGCGAACTTTCGGTCCGTTCGCAGGTTCTGGTGCGAACCGAACCGGGGGGTGTTCGGCTCATCCCTACAGACAACGCTAAGCCTCTGCTCACAATTGGCGGTAGCATGCCATGTATAATCCTTTAGTTGGCTGTTGGGCTGCCTATTGGCTCTGCACATTTCTCCTGCAAACCTAATAAGCAGCCCAATGGCCAACTAAGAGAGCACACATGGCAGGCTGACAATGACAGCGCTTCTGCTAGTTTCAAGTCAGTGACTTATGCCCTGTACACATGACTGGTTTTGCCGTCGGAATAAACTCCGAAGGTTTCTCAAGACGGAACTCCAACGGATTTCCATTCAAGCGGTCTTGCCTACACACGGTCAAACCAAAGTCCGACCAAAGTCCGACCATCAAGAACGCGGTGACATACAACACGTACAACGGTACTAGAAAAAGGAAGTTCAATAGCCAGTAGCCAATAGCTTCCGTCTCGTACTTGTTTCAGAGCATGCGTCGTTTTTGGTCCCTCGGAACAACATACAGATGAGCGGTTTTCCCGATAGGAATTGGTTCTGTCGGAAATATTTAGAACATGTTCTATTTCTAGGTCCGTCAAAATTTTCTAAAAAAAAAGTCCGATGAGGCATACACACGATCGGTATATACGATGAAAAGCTTCCGTCGGACGTGTGTACGCGGCTTTAGTGCTGTCAGCCTTTAATAGGAAGTGCTGCTACTGGAAGGATTTCCAGGTACGAAACTCTGCAGCAGATTAGCAAATAATTTTCTTAATAAAACTCTATACAGTGAAGCATGATGCCAAGCATACTGAAAATATAGATTCTGGGATTACGTATGCTTTAAGTCTACAAACTAATAATATGAGATCAGAATTCACATAACCTTTACCCATAATTCACACACTTGTCCACTTAAATTCCATTAGAAGATGCATGAATCTTGGATGGAAGTTGTGTGGGTCTGGGGTGAACACATTTATATATTGTTCCCTATGATTAAATTACAGGATCCAAAAGTTGCTTGCAAGAACCTTCAAAGTACTGTAAAGCAGTTAGGTGCACCAATCTTGATCTACATAAACCTCAACTGTAAGATTTTTGCGGCGCACTCCCTACTCTTCCACAACCAA
This sequence comes from Aquarana catesbeiana, assembly GCF_042186555.1. Lineage (NCBI taxonomy): Eukaryota > Metazoa > Chordata > Amphibia > Anura > Ranidae > Aquarana > Aquarana catesbeiana. The sequence continues at coordinate 32,420,478 of NC_133334.1, read as the reverse complement.
TGCCATTGCATCAGTCGCCATTTCTTTTTTTTTGGTTTGGAAGATTTGTTAGGTACTCTTCCCCTTTTGTCAATACAGAAGCACACATTATATTAATAAGGATGTGTGAAACATAGTTCACCACAATGCCACAGTCACACCATGTAACCCATGCTGGAGGTTCTGTTGCCTTTTAAGTATACATTTTTAAGTCTGATTAAAACAGAATAAAATAGCATAACCTTCTTGTGACATTACAATTCTTAGGGTTCCTCTAAATCCCTTCTTTGTTTTCTTTTTTCAACTTAAATAGAAAAAAGCAAAGGTTCCGACGGTAAGTCTTTTTTTTTATAGATTTGTTAACCTGCGATCAGCAGGTAATAGCCGGTGGTGTAAATCTTGGGCGAAAAGATTTATAAATAATCCCACTACTAAAAATTTGTCCAGTTCAGCAGGGATCCGATGACTTTCGACCCATGTATGGCCATGGTGGATGAATAGAAGTCAATCTATTGATCGACTTCTGTTCAACCACCCTGTTGGAAAATTTCTATAGCTATTGCTATAGCCTGCTGCACTGATCAGTGTATTCTGATGGTGGGATTCCCCCATCCACAACGAATGTGTGGATGTTGGAATCGGGTGAGTTTTTTTCACTCAACCCACTGGTTGAACTTAAAGAACTGACTCATCCATGGCCAGCCTAAATAGCAGGATCCAAAAGTTGCTTTCAAGAACCTTCATCGGACTGTAAAGCAGTTAAGTCAACCAATCCTGGTCTACATAAACCTCAATTTGTTTTTAGTATTGGAGGTTTTGTAAGGTTCTCTGAAAGTCTTGCCACTTTCTGAAAACTAAGACACGGCGTGGAGGATTCCCCCATGCACCTCAAATGTGTGGATGGGGAAAACGGGTCAGTTTTTTCATTCAACTCGCTGGTTGAATGAAAAAATCAGACTCATCTATGGCAGCCTAAATAGCAGGATCCAAAAGTTTCTTGCAAGAACCTTCATAGTACTGTAAAGCAGTTACCGTAAGTGCACTAAACCTGGACTACATATCTCCAGCTCTTACTCCTCTCATCTGTCCACAGAGAGATGCGCATCATGATAATACCTATATTTGGAACATAGTTCACTCTAATGTCACAGTCCTACCATGTAACCCAAGCTGGGAGTTCCATTGCCTTTTCTGACTCTGCATTGGTGGCCAATAACTTATCTGGTTTTGAGGATATATAAGGTACTTGCAAGGCATGTGCAGATCTGAAACTCCCTCACTTTGCATCCCTCAATGCAATGTGCAGTCAAAGCCTAATTTTATGAGAGCAGCACGGTCAGGTCCCCAGACCATCCATGAGCTATGATGTCACATTATGTGATCCATTCTGTGGGCTCTGTTTCCTAAAGTCATTCTGATAGTTTGACCTGGGAACTAAACAAACATACCCCATTTAGTGGTAGATCTTGAATCTTTGACACACACCCTACTTTTCCAGCAACCAAAGACAAGGTATTATTTATCCAAGGTACTTGCAAGACATGTGTAGATCTGGAATGCCCTCCCTCTGTATCCTTCAATGCAATCTACCACTAAGGCTTAATTTTGTTAGTGCAGCACAGTCAGGTCCCCAGACCATCCATTAGCTATGATGTCACATCATGTGATCCATGATGGGGGCTCTGTTTCCTAAAGTCACTCTGAGAGTAGAAGAACTGGCCTAGGAACTAAACCAAGATACAGCAGTTAGTAGTAGATCTTGAGGCTGGGTTCACACTGGAGAACACAGCGGCTCAAAGTCCAGTGCGTCTCCATTCACCGTTTCAGGTCCGATTTCAGCCTGAATTTCTTCAAACAGACTTGAATCAGACCAAAAGACACACAGGACCCCTGTGCAATTCGCACCGGAGCTGTGCCGGAGATGTGTGAACCGGCTTCATAGAGAGCCGGTCACAATCTCCTGCTATGTGAATTGGAATGCGGGGAAACCCACATCCAATTCGCAATAGTGTGAACCCAGCCTGAATCGTTGACCCGCACCCTTCTCTTCCACCAACCAAAGACAGTGCATTAATAGCCAATAAGTTTACTGATTTGGAGGCTATGTAAGGTACTTGCTAACGCCTACAGCTGTGGTTACCCTTTGTATATGTCAGTTGGAAAGTACACATGACATTAATCATCCTTAGAGCTCTTCTAAATCCTTTCTTACTTTGTTTTTACTTTTTTTTGCTACTTTATTAGAAAAAGGCAGTGGTTCAGATGGTAAGTCCTTCCTTTTTTATGGATTTATCAACCTGTGATTAGCAGCACTGAAATGCAAAATATGTTTAAATAAAGCAGTACAAATAAAAAAGGAGGGCGCAAACGCCTAGTGCAGTGATGGCGAACCTTGGCACCCGAGATGTTTTGGAATTACATTTCCCATAATGCTCAAATACACTGCAGAGTGCATGAGCATCATGGGAAATGTAGTTCCAAAACATCTGGGGTGCCAAGGTTTGCCATCACTGGCCTAGTGCATTACCTTCAACACAAATAAAAATGTATTAAGACCGCCAAAGTCATACTCACAAACATGAGAAGTTAAAATGCGTATCGAGAACAAATCTCCAGTGACAGGGATATCATACTTCTACGGTTGGAAAGCGGACGCGTTTCGGGAGACATGCTTCCTTCCTCTGCTTCCTTCAATGAAATGTACCATCTCATTTTATTATAGAGAAAGAGCGACCAACTCTCCTAGGGAAAAAAGAAGCCGTGCCACATCCAAAACATAAACAACAGAAAAATGGGGTTCCCCTGAATGGATTTTCCCGGCACTTGCACATAAGTTGTGTATAGTAGCAGAGTACAGACTCATATAGAGAATAAAAAAGTATGTTTATTAATGAAAGAATTCATTTTCTAAAAACATTGTGGACGTCATGAATAACAAAAACATATTACATAATCGACATGGTCAACAATGATATTGTATACAGAATAAAAAACTCTCTTCAAATCCGACACGTTTCGGGGTACATAGTATATCAATCCTTCTTCAGGAATCCCTCTTTTCAATTATGCCCCTGAAGAAGGACTGATATACTATGTACCCCGAAACATACTTTTTTATTCTCTATATGAGTCTGTACTCTGCTACTATACACAACTTATGTGCAAGTGCCGGGAAAATCCATTCAGGGGAACCCCATTTTTCTGTTGTACCTCATTTTATTAGAGCAGCTCCTCAGACTGTCCATGAGCTATAATGTCACATCATGTGATCCATGTTGGGGACTCTGTTTGCTAAAGTCATTCTGACAGTAGAAAAGCCAGCCTGAGAACCAAGCTACAACAGTTATTGATAGATTTTGAATCTTTGACACACACCCTACTCTTCCACCAATCAGCCAACGAGTTGACTAATTTGGAGAATATGTAAGGTACTTTATAACACCTCCAGCTGTGATTCCCCCCTCTATCCATCAGTTGGAAAGTACACATTTCATTAACCATGCTTAGAGCTCTTCAAATAGTTTCTTACATTGTTTTCTTTTTTTTTTTATACTTCATTAGAAAAAAAAAGCGGTTCAGACGGTAAGTCCTTTTTTTATACAGATTTGTCAACCTGTGATCAGCAGCACTGAAAGGCAAAAGGCAAAAGAGTTTAAAAAAATTAGTGTTGAAAAAGATGCAAACCAAATGTCACACAGTTATGATTTGGATCTATTGTAAAGTGTATGTAAACCCAGAATCTCTTTTTCAGTATGTTTGATACCATAAATAACTGTATCAAATTTTCTTAAGGACATCACTCCTTTATGAATCTCTTGCAAAGTTTCTGACCTGAAGATCCTCCCAGTTGCAGCACATCCTGTTGCAGGCAGACAACGCTAAGCCTCTGCCTCACAATTTGCAGCAGTGTGCTGTGTACATTCCTTTAACTGGCTGTTGGGCTGCCTATTGGGTCTGGACATTCCTCCTGCAAACCTAATAAGCAGCTCAAAGGCAAACTAAAAAAGCACACAAACCAGGCTAACAAACCTGCTGCTAGTTTGGAGCAGGTATTGGCAAGGTGTCTTAGTTTAGACTTTTTTTGTCCTTGAAGATTCTCCCTCACCCAATGCAATGGCTGTTCTCTGAGTGTAGATCCGGCCACCACCGCCCACTCAAGTGGATTAATGGGTGATATTAGTGTCAGTGCAGCGGCCACCCCGCAGTGTAAAATGCAGAGGGCGGTGCTTTTCAAATGCAGATGGTGGTGCTTTTCAGGCAATGTGGGAGAACAACTGAGGAAGAAACAAGGTCAAGGTGCTGGAGGAGCTGGATGGATTCTGTTCTGGGGACCCTGCTATGAAGGGAGATCTATTGGGAGCCTGCTCTAAAGGGAGATCTATGGGGACCCTGCTCTAAAGGGGGATCTATGGGGACCCTGCTCTAAAGGGAGATCTGTGGGGACCCTGCTCTAAAGAGGGATCTATGGGGACCCTGCTTTTAAGGGGGATTTATGGGGACTCTGCTCTAAAGGGAGATCTATGGGGACCCTGCTCTAAAGGGTGATCTATTGGGAGCCTGCTCTAAAGTGAGATCTATGGGGACCCTGCTCTAAAGGGGGATCTATGGGGACCCTGCTCTAAAGGGAGATCTGTGGGGACCCTGCGCTAAAGAGGGATTTATGGGGACCCTGCTATAAAGGGGGATCTATGGGGACCCTGCTCTAAAGGGAGATCTATGGTGACCCTGCTCTAAAGGGGGATCTATGGGGACCCTGCTCTAAAGAGAGATCTATGGGGACCCTGCTCTAAAGGGGGATCTATGGGGACCCTGCTCTAAAGGGGATCTGTGGGGACCCTGCTTTAAAGGGAGATCTGTGGGGACCCTGCTCTAAAGAGGGATCTATGGGGACCCTGCTCTAAAGGGGGATCTATGGGGACCCTGCTCTAAAGAGAGATCTATGGGGACCCTGCTCTAAAGGGGATCTATGGGGACCCTGCTCTAAAGAGGGATCTATGGGGACCCTGCTTTAAAGGGAGATCTGTGGGGACCCTGCTCTAAAGAGGGATCTATGGGGACCCTGCTCTAAAGGGAGATCTGTGGGGACCCTGCTCTAAAGAGGGATCTATGGGGACTCTGCTCTAAAGGGGAATCTATGGTGTCCTTCACTAAGGTCTATACTTTGGAAAATGTCTGCCACAGCCTTGGTTCGTGCCTATCCCTGGTTTCGAGGCAGTGGCTTAGTGTTGTCAGCCTTCAACAGGAAGTGCTGCTGCTGGAAGAATCTCCAGGTAAGAAACAACAGATCTGCAAGTGATTTTCGTAATAAAGATGTATGCAGTAAAACATGATGTCAAACATTCTGAAACTATAGATTCTGGGATTGCGTAAACTTTAAGTCTACAAACTAACAATATGGGGCTAAGATTAACACAACCTTCACCAATAATTCACGCGTTTGTCCTACTGAATCCCATTAGATGATGTATGAATCATAGGTGAACGTTGTGTGAATCTTGGGTGAAAACATTTATAAATAGTCCTCCATGACTAAAAAGTAGGATCCAACAGTTGCTTGCAAGAACCTTCAAAGTACTCTAAAGCAGAAATGGCCTCCCCTAACTACTAAACCCTAACTTAATTCCTCCATGCAATTAAAGGGAACCTGGCAGAAGTACGGACTGCACAGAATGACTAAAGAGCAGGTAGCAAAGGTTCCTGTAAGCTACCCTTTATGTCTTTCATATACTTTTTAGGGCATCAAGGGAGCACCACCATCGTACTCCTTGACTTTATCTCAATCTAGAACTCCTTACTGTGCTATCTCACAAACTTATGGCTCTGCATTGGTGGCCAATAATGTATCTGGTTTAGATGATATATAAAAGGTACCTGCAAGGAATGTGCAGATCTGGAACTCTCTTCCTGTGTTAGAGCAGCACTGTCAGGACCCCAGACCACACATGAGCTATGATGTCACAGTAGAAGAACTGCCCCGGGAACTAAACCAAGCTACAGCAGTTATTGGTAGATGTTGAATCTTCATATACAGTACCTTACTCTTCCACCAACCAAAGACAGTGCATTAGTAGAGTTTAGTCATTGGAAGGTATGTAAAGTATTTGCTAACTCCTTCAGCTGTGGTTCCCCTCTGTATCTGTCAGTTGGAAAGTACACATACCATTCGTCATGCTTAGAGCTCTTTTAAATCTTGTCTTACTCTGTTTTTTATTTTTTTTCTACTTTACTAGAGAAAGGCAAAGGTTCAGATGGTAAGTATGGATTTGTGGACCTGTGATCAGCAGCACTGAAATGCACAAGAGTTTAAAAAAAACTAGTGTTGAAGAAAATGCAAACTAAATGCCACACCATTATGGTTTGGATCTATTTTAAAGTGTAAGTAAACCCAGAATCAATTTTTCGGTATATTTGGTACCATGAATCACTGTAAACAATTTTTTTTAAAGTAGAAGTTCAGCCTAAAACTTAAATCTCTAAATCTACTTGCAGCTACAATCTAAGACTCATGCCGCGTACACACAGTCGGACTTTACGGCAGACTTTGCCCGGCGAACTTTTCAACGTACTTTACGACAGACTTTCTGAATGAACAGACTTGCCTACACACAATCCACCAAAGTCTGTCGAATTCGTACGTGATGACGTACGACTGGACTAAAACAAGGAAGTTCATAGCCAGTAGCCAATAGCTGCCCTAGCGTGGCTTTTTGTCCGTCGAACTAGCATACAGACGAGCGGACTTTTCGTCCGGACTGAATTTCGACGGATTAATTTAAAACATGTTTCAAATCTAAGTCCGTCCAACTTTTGAGAAAACAAAGTCCGCTGGAGCCCACACACGATCGAATTGTCTGACGAAATCCAGTCCGCCGGGCAAAGTCTGCCGTAAAGTCCGCTCGTGTGTACGCGGCATAACTTATCTAGCCCTGTAAAGCAATTATATATATACCTTTTTTGAAGAAGCTCCAGTCCCACACTGAGCTGTCAGCGGGTGGCTTCTCTGTGTGGGATCATGCAGAAGCGGCAGCCAACAACTGAAGCCCCATAGTAACTCTATGGGTGACGTCACTTCCCAGGAATTTCCCAGCCGTTGTTGTCTGTCTCCTGCACGCAACTTCCACTGCTAGAGACCGGACCGGATCGGCTGCAGAAAAGGTATGTATAGCGATTCTTGCTTTTTCAGTCCAAGATAGGTTAGTCTTAGATTGGGTCTTCAAGTAGATTTGGAGATTTTAGTTTTAGGCTGAACTTCCACTTTAAGGAAATTGTTCCTCTGTGAATCTCTTGCAAAATGTCTTACCTGAAGATCCTCCCAGTTGCAGCACTTCCTGTTGCAGGCTGACAACATTAAGCCTATGCCTTACAATTAGCAGCAGCATGCTATGTATATTTCTTTAGTTGGCTGTTGGCCTGCTTATTGGGTCTGCACATTTCTCCCTCAAACCTAATAAGCAGCCCAATGGTCGACTAAGAGATCACACATGGCAGTCTGACAATGCTGCTTCAAGGTTTCAAGGCAGTGGCTTAGGGCTGTCAGGAAGTGCTGCCTGCTGGAAGTATCTCCAGGTAAGACATTTTGTAGTAGATTAGCATATGGTCTTCTTACGAAAACTCAATACAAGCATACCCCACTTTTAAGTACACAATGGGGTTTATTTACTAAAGCTGGAAAGTGCAAAATGAGGCTCATTTTTGCATAGAAACCAATGAGCTTCTAACCCAAGCTTGTTCAATTAAGCTTTGGTAATAAAACCTGGAAGCTCATTGGTTTCTATGCAGAAGTGAGCCTGATTTTGCACTTTCCAGCTTTAGTAAATAAACCCCATTGTGTGCTTAAAAGTGGGGTATGCCTGTACAGTGAACCATGATGCCAAACATACTGAAAATATAGATTCTGGATTAATGTACTCTAGGTTTTACGTCTACAAACTAATAATATGGGATCAAGATTCCCACAACTTTCACCCATATTTCACACATTTGTCCACTTGAATTCCATGAGAAGATGCATGAATCTTGGATGGAAGATGTGTGGATCTTGGGTGAAAACATTTATATATCGAAAATATCCAAAAGGTAACTGCAAAAACCTTCAAAGAACTCTAAAACAGTTAAGTGCACCAATTCTGGTCTTTTTTTTTTTTTCCAAAATATTTTATTGATTTTTTGCAGTGAAATACATATTACAATTGATAAATTGTACGTCGTGCAACGACGTAATGTAAAACTTTGAAATGTAACAAAGAATTTGCAAACAGAAATTATACGTAACATTCAAGGAGTAGAATTCTCATGCAAATGTAGTAATGCGGGCGCATCCGCTTTGATTGTATGGTTTAGATAACAGAGGTATCCAGTTACGATCGGCAGAATATGCATATAAACGATACTTTTTCCTTTTATACGTTCCTATGAAGCGGTCAAGCTACAATCTAAGTTCCTATAGTAGGCTATTCATTTACAGGAAAAAATTTATTTATTTTGTTTTATAAATCTTCACATCATGGTTAGGAGAGTAAGGATGTTGGAATAGAATGTTCTGGAACCATGTCTTAAGTTAGGTATAGATGATGGTTTGTGCTTAAGAAGTGATATGATAGGGGTGGATCGTGGATAGGGAATAGGAGCGATGAACTAAGGGGGGGAGGGGGGGTGGAATGAAGGTTGGGTGAGAAGAACAGGAAGTTGTTGGCGGCCTGCCACAGCCCAGAATGGTCCTTCAGACTATGTAATTTTTGTAGTCTGCTGTTGTAGTATAGTGTATCCAAGATGACCAAGTTCTGGTGAACTTAGCTTGTGTGTCGTTTGACTGATGGATGAGATCTTCCATTACTTTCGTTTGATTAATGCGTTGGAACCATTCTGTTATGGTAGGCGGTTCTGAGGAGCGCCATTTGGGGGGTATACACATTCTTGCTGCGTTCACCAGATGCATGGTCAAGGAACGGTGGTAAGATGGGATGCGAGGTGAAGAGTGATGTAATAAAAACATAGAGGGATCAAGCTCCAGGGAGTATGTGGTGATTTGTGTGATCAATGCCTGGACTGCCTTCCAGAAGGGTTGGATTTTGGCGCAGGACCACCAGATATGGAGAAATGAGCCTGTTTCCGAGTCGCATCTCCAGCAAGTCTGGGGGATTTGTGGTTTGATACGGTGTAGCAGAGCTGGGGTCCTATACCATCTGGAGAATATTTTATAGGCGTTTTCTTGGACTTGCACGTTCATCGAACCCTTGTGGATCAGGGAGGCAATGTTTGACCACTCTTGATCACTCAAGTTTCTGGATATGTCTTGTTCCCACTGTCTGATGTTCCAGTGTTTGTTAGGAGTTTGGTCCTTAAATAAGAGGTTATATGTTTGCGAAATGAGATGTGAAAGAGGGTTATCACTTAAGCAGAGATTTTCAAATGGGGTCGTGGGTCTAGACCAGTCTGGGATAGGTTTGGGTTTGATAAGAAAGTTTCTGATTTGGATGTACGTCCAAAAGGGAAAGGTGTCCGTCTCGGAATGTAAGGCCAGCTCGGTTAGTGAGAGGAGGCGATGTCCGACATAAAAATGTTTGGCTCTGACAGTTTGATGGGGCCATTGGTCTATTAAAAAGGAGGGGTGCATTCCTGGATTGAATTCAGGGTTCAATCGTAAAGGTGTCATCGGGCCTTTAACTGAGGAGATTTTATTGGTACTACATGCAGTGCGAAATGATAGCAGTGTAGGATGAATGAGTGGATGTTGAGCATATTCAGGGGGTAAAAAGGAGGGGTCTATCCAGGGGATGTGTTGGATGGGCACAGTCGATAGTGACTGTTCAAGATGAATCCAGTCCTTTTGTCCGGTGTGTACGTTCCAGTCAATGATCCTGGCAAGGTGGCACGCCTGTTGGTATTTACGTATGTCCGGGAGGCCAATGCCTCCCAAGAGTTTGGGTGCTGTGAGTTTCGCGAAGCTAAGTCTTGGGCGTAGTTTGCCCCATAGAAAGGATGTGCAAGCAGTCCGGAATGTAGAGAAGAATGTGGGTGGTAGTTTAATTGGGATGGTTTGTAAAAGATATAAGATTCTGGGTAAGATATTCATCTTTACTATAGCGGCTCTGCCGAACCAGGAGAACTGTCCCGCGGGCCATTTGTTCAGGTCTGTTTGTATTGTTCGGAGGAGAGTGGCGTAGTTTAGGGTGTACAAATCAGCTAGTGAGGAAGGTAATTGGATACCTAAGTATGGGATCGCTTGTTTATTCCAAGTGAAAGGAAAGTTAGATTGGCATTGTTGACAGATTTCTGTGGGTAGGGAGATATTCAGGGCGGTCGATTTTGAAAAATTGATTTGTAGATTTGAGAGGGTATTGAAAGTGCGGAAGTCTTTAAGTAAGTTTGGGATGGAGGTGAGAGGGTCTGTGAGGAACAGGAGAATGTCGTCCGCAAATGCGGCTAATTTATACGTACGGTGTTTGATTTGGATGCCTTTAATGTCTGGGTTGTCTCTAAGACGTCTAAGGAGAGGTTCCAGTGATAGAATGAAAATTAAAGGGGAAAGTGGGCAGCCCTGGCGGGTTCCATTCGACACGGAGAAGGCATTCGACAGGCGGCCATTGACTTGGACTTTTGCAGTAGGACCAGAGTATAATGCTGAAATGTAATTTAACATAGTTTGTGGGAGTCCTATGGCTTTGAGAGTTTCACTCATGTAGTCCCAGGCCACTCTGTCAAATGCCTTCTCCGCGTCCAGGGAAAGCATAAATCCCCTATTCCCGGTGGACCCGAGCCAGTGATGTATGTTAATTGCTTTTAGGGTATTATCCCTCGCTTCCCTACCGGGGACAAAGCCCACCTGGTCAAGACCAACAAGATGGGGGATCAGGGGTAGAAGTCTGTTCGCCAGGGTTTTGGCGTACCATTTGAGGTCGACGTTAAGCAATGAGATGGGCCTGTAGTTAGAGACTAAGGATTGGTCTTTGCCCGGTTTAGGAATGACTGCTATGTGGGCCGTTAGAAGGTCTCGTGGGGGGTCGACCGGATGTGCGAAGGAATTGAAGGCTTTTAAAAAGGCAGGGGTAAGTATGTCGGAAAATGTATGATAATAACCGGTAGTTAGGCCGTCAGGTCCAGGGCTTTTACCCTTTTTCATTTGTTTGAGGGCAATGTCAACTTCCGTACGTGTAAGTGGGGCGTTTAGATCGTGTGCTATGGATTCCGATATGGGGGTTGGGCTATATCGTTTCAAGAAATCAGATATTAGTTGGGATCGAGTAGTGCCGTCTGTGTGTGGAGGGGGGGTGCCTAAGTTGTATAGTTTGCTATAATATTGTACAAATTGATGTGCAATGTCGGGAGTTTTGTTAAGTTTGTGTCCTGATGCGTCGGTGATGTAGTGTACGGTATTATTGGATTTGGAAGCTTGTAGTGCTCTGGCCAACATTTTGCTTGTTTTATTACCAAATTCATAGTATTTCTTTTTGGAGAGTATGTATTTGCGTTGTATCTGTTTATCTAGTAAGTCTAAGAGATCTGTCCTAGCCTGAATTAGATCTTTCAGGGCAGTAAGTGCTTGTGATTGTTTGTGTAAGCCCTCAAGATGACGGATTTTTTCGATCAGTTCTGAGTGTGTCTTTCTTTTTTCTCTGTTTCTTTTGGCCGCTGCTGCTAGGAAAGTGCCTCTTATTACGCTTTTATGAGCTTCCCAATTGTTAATTGGGGAGGTGTCATCTGGGTTGTTTTCTAGGAAGAAGTGTTTTATAGTGGCTTCCGCGTCGGCTGCGATAGAGGGGTCGGTGAGTAGGGAGGGATCTAACCTCCATATTCCTGAGCGTGATGTGGTGTCAGGAAGTTGTATTGACATGGATATAGGATTGTGGTCTGAGATAGTCATGGGTTCGATAGAGGCTTTATGTAGTAGAGGCAAATCAGTTTGGGTCAAGAAAAGATAGTCTATTCTAGAATATCTAAGGTGTGGTGCTGAATAAAAGGTGTAGTCCCTAGTGTCGGGGTTTAGGGTGCGCCATGTGTCGTGAAGTAATAAACTTTTTAGTAGGGTTTTTATATTCTTCAAGGCTTTGTAAGGGATAGTTGTAGTTCCTGTGGAAGTGTCTTGAATGGGGTTTAGGGATATATTAAAATCTCCGCCCAGTATAAGAGTTCCTTTTTGGAATGATGTTAGCTTAGTGTTGACTGATCTGAAAAATGGTACCTGATTCTTGTTTGGAGCGTATATGTTCGCCAGTGTCATAGTTTTATTTTGAATCGTGCCTTTTAGGAAGAGGTATCTACCATCTGGATCGATGAGAGAGTCAGTGATGCTGAAGGGACAGTGTTTTGCGATGAGGATCGATACCCCTTTGGTTTTATGTAGGGGGTTGGTAGCATGTATTGCGGTTGGGAAACGGGCATTGAAAAGTTTAGGGGTGTTATCAGAGCGAAAATGCGTTTCCTGTAACATTATGATGCTGGCGTTAAGTCTGTGCATGGTGAGTAGAAGCTTAGACCTCTTTTCTGGGGTGTTGAGTCCCTTCACGTTGAGGGATACAATTTTGAGTAAGGGTTTGCGTGTGTTGCTAGCTGTAGGAGCCATGGTTAATTTGTAGGTACTTGTGTAGTGGTGTGATTTGGGCTGTGGCAGGTCGTGGGGTAGGGTATGAAGGGAGGTGTCAAGTTGGGTCAGTGGAGTGGGGGGAGGGGTGTCTACAGGGGAATGGAAGGGTTAGAGGGACCGGCTCTGTGTGGTAGTTCGATCACCTATTTCGGTGTTCGGTACCACAGAAAATGTATATGCCGGAAAAATTTAGTGGTGATAGTTTGGTGTTGAAGTTTATGAATCAGATAAGTAAAGGGTAACCACTATGTGGGGGTTGGTATTGTTCTTGAGAGAAAATTGAGTAAGTGTGGTAAGGGTAATAGATATGAATGACCAATAAGGTCCGTCTCACCAACAGCCTTCGAAAGGGGTGTTGGGGGTATTGATGTGGTAGTATGTTGAAGGATTCAGGTGTGAGCGGGGTGAGTTGGGAGGGTGTCATAAGGTATCAGAGTCAGTATTGAATTATTGGCCACGGCTTGACTTTCCCGCTTGGCTAGGTTCACAGGATTCGTTTGTTTTGGGGAGGTGTGGTGTATAGATTGACTAATGGCCGAGTATCTGCGGAAGTCATTGAAGAGCATCCCGGGAAGTTGATACCTAAAGAGGACTCCGTGCTGTATCTGTCTATAAGGGTTATATATGTAGATAAACAACGAATGACCGTTTTGTCTGCAGCATTTGAGCATTACCGAGAGAGTGCACAAGAAAGACGTGCGTTTTCAATCAGTTATAACAATGAAGGCAATTATAACGATAACAATTATAACATTTATAACACTTTTTGTAACCAATGTAATACAGTAAAAGCATAATAAACCCAGAGTATAAACGGTTTATCTGAATATAACCAAAGTAGCGTGTTTGCTGTGTGTTGGTTTTTATTCGTTTGTGAAGAGATTTGGAGGGGGTGTTGTGTGGGTATATGATAGTGGCTATGTGTGCCTGGTACGTGGTGATTGAGGGGAGTAATGTGAATATCAAATCTGTATAGCACATACACTCTGTAGTCAAGAATTCAAGTAGTTTTGAAAAGTGTCTTGGTCTGGGTAAGGAATACCAGCATGTGTGCCTGCATGTTTCTATGTCTGCTAGCCTGCAAGGGAGGGTGTATCTTTGGATTAAACGGAGTGCCATATAGTATAGTAACCCTGAAGGGGGGGGAGGGTCGTGGGGAAAGCAACATGTGTGAATGGCAGAATTTTCATATACTAAATTCCCATTGTGATTAATGTTATATGTTTCGTGTTTCGGTGTGTGGGGTATGAGGTCTGTTATCCACCCGATTGTCCGTAGGAATGGGGGGCGACGTGTGGCTAGGGGAGGTGTGTATTAACAGGGTATCGAGCATTTATCTTTATCAGTTCATGTAGGATGTGGCTGTGATTTTAGTGTAGGTGTATAGTAAATCAGTGTGTTGTAAATGAGGTTGGTTTGAAGAAAAAGAGGATGAAGTGGGAAAGGAAAAAAAAAAAAAAAAAAAAAAAAAAAAATTTGTGAACCGGGATAATCAGCGAGTATGTGTACTCCCGCATCCACAGGGGGCTATCCTGGGTGTAAGATGTGTGTGTGTGTGGTGATTTTTAAGTAGTTACCTTGTTTACAGCGTGAGGCAGACTATGTGATAGTGAAGATCGTGCAGGTAAGGCAGGTGATACATACGTCTATGTAGATATTGGTTGGTGGCCGATCATTAATAAGTCTGTCGGAGGAGATGAAAGTGGTGAAGCTGGTATTGGAAGCGCTTGATAGATGACCGTCGGTGGACAGGGGTGGAGAAGTATCTCGGTACAATGACCGTGTCTGTGTTCACTGCTTGGCTGTTCTTCCTTCGTTGATGTCAGTTGTGTGGGAGTCCGAGGTCTAGTATATGTGTTGCGGTGAGGTGGGTCTTCCATTCTTTGTAGCGGTGCATGTCGTGGGTAGATTTTGCGGTAAAGATTTCTTGTACGGGAGAGGTGGATATCCTTAACGGTCTCGGCGAGCTCGGCGAGGTAGGGGAGCCGTCATGGGGCTGGTTGGTGGGTGACGGGAACCTGGAGAGGAGTCGGTTCTGATGGTTGAAGGTGAACGTCTCCTGCGGAAGCTGGCATTGAGAATGTCCATTGGTTCTTCAGTCTGAGGGAGTCTATTGGAATGTTGTAGGTCGAATTCAGAATACCAGTTGGGGACAGGGGTGAATGGTATATCCAGTGTGCGGCAGAACGCATCCAATTCCTCCGGAACTCTGAGTAGAGCTGTGCGGCCTTGGTGTGAGGCGGAGAGGCCGAAGGGAAACTTCCAGCGATAACGGATGCTTTTCGCTCTCAAGACCTCCAGCAGGGGGCGTAAATCCTTGCGATGACGCAGTGTAATAGCAGAAAGGTCTTGGAATATGTGGATGGGGTGGCCATCGTATTTCAGTTGCACTTTTTCGCGGGCTTTTTGCAGTATTTCTTCTTTGACTGAAAAATCATTCACATGGCAGATAATGTCCCTTGGGGGGTCAGTGTCTCTCCCTTTTGGGCGAAGCGCTCTATGTATGCGCTCCATAGTAATGGTTGTGGACTCTGGGCGTTCTAGGAGGTGGTTAAACAGGCCTGTCACCACCGGGATAATTCTGTCTTGTTCAACCGATTCGGGTATACCCCTCACCCGTAGGTTATGTCTTCGGCCCCTGTTGTCGAGATCTTCAACATGGCGTTGAAGATCTCGTAGTTGAATTGTGTGGAAGTTTACCGTATTGTGGATGACTTTTACTGCGGCTTGTTGGTGGGCAGACTTTTCCTCCACACGCTGTATGCGGCCTGTGATGGCCTGCAGCTCATGACGCAGGTCTGTGATCGCAGAAAACAGTGTGTCTTTTATATCAGCCGCCACTGTCTGCAGGTCTAGGAGGCTCGGTTGTCGGTGGGAGAGCGGAGATTGGTCCGGTAGAGAGCGGGTGTCGTCTGTGGGGGTCAGAATGATGTCGGCTGGAGGTAAGGGCGAGGTCGTGGCGGAATGATGAGACGCCATTGCAGTCCGCTGGGATCGGAAGAACTCCGGTATGGTTTGGTTTGTGTTGCTCGCAGGTTCTCTCGGGGACCGGGATCTACTGTGCGATGTTCCACGGGAGGATGTTCCCATTATTGAGGGGTAGGTGATAGCCAGGAACCCCGTTAACAGCGGATTATAGGCTGTGGTGAGAGGGAGCCAGGGAGTCAAGCAGCCATCTTCTCACAAGGCAAACCACGCCCCCCACCAATTCTGGTCTACATAAATCTCAACTCTGGCTTCGATTTTTGTCTCGCACCCCCTACTCTTTCACAACCAATGGCATTGCAACAGTAGCCAATTAGTTATTTTTGTTTGGAAGATTTGTAAATATTTCAGCTCTTTACTTTCCTGTTTTGTCAATACAGAAGCAGACATTATAATAATAATGATCACCGCCCACTGGACTTGTTGGTATCACTTCAAAACTATCTCAGAATACACCCAAACCATATGCCCTCACACCAACTGAGATCTATAACCCTACTCTCTTGATAACCTTACACTACTTCCCTTCTTTTTTTTTTCATATCAAACTCCTGGGATAACCGAGGATGGATGGGTCGAAGATCAGGGTCAGGTTGGAGGCACACACCCCCCCGTCTCGATCCAGCTCCCTCCTATCCCTCATCTTTTACATCTATATACCCCTTGCTTATGGTTACACCTCTCCCCCTCCTTCTTCCCCCTCCCTTCTACCACCCCCACCCCCTGCCTTTCTATACCCACCTGCACACAACCATTGGAATTAATCAAGGTGGCCAGTTGGACTGTCAACCTTGGAACTACCCCTAGTCACAAATAACATCCACCCTGTGGCATCCACCATCCCGTAAACTCCACCCCTCCACTACCTTATTGAAACTTACCTAACCAACCCCTCTTGTCTCAAGAAGTCAGCTCAACTCAAACCATAGTCGATACAATTGTGATTCTGACTTCTCTATAGACTCAGACCTCATCGGCCTCTGCGATACAAAACTCATGCTCACTTTATAATCTATGCAACTTTCGAGTATATACAAATCATCACCGTTCTGTTATACATTTTCCTTACATTGGGTTAAAACGTTTAATCATTGTTATGGTTATGGAACTCAAATCTATCTTTGGGCCCATGTCATTTTTGTGTACCTATTCTTGTATTTCTGAATGCTCCTAATAAAATATTATGGAAATAATAATAACGATGCTTAAAACATAGTTCACTACAATGCCACATTCATGCCATGTAAGTCATACTGGGGGTTTAGTTGCCTTTTTTAAGTATACATTTTTAATTGTAATTAAAACAGAATAAAATAGCATAGACCACACATGACATTACCATGTTTAGAGCTCTAAATGCTGTCTTTGTTTTCTTTTTTTTTTCTACTTCATTAGAAAAAGGCAAAGGTTCTGACAGTAAGTCTTTTTTTTATGGATTTGTCAGTCTGTGATTAGCAGGTGCAATTCATGTGAATCTTGGGTAAAAATATTTATAAATAGTCCTCCATTACTAAAACTTGCCAAACGTGGATCAAAATTCAGCCAGTTCAGCAGGGAGCGGACGAATTCTGATCCATGTATGGCCACGGTGGTTGAATAGATCTACTGATCCATTTCTGCTTAACCACCCTGTTAGAAAATGTTTGCTATAGGCTATAGCAGTGATGGCAAACCTTGGCACCCCAGATGTTTTGGAACTACATTTCCCAGGATGCTCATGCACTTTGCAGTGTAGCTGAGCATCATGGGAAGTGTAGTTCCAAAACATCTGGAGTGCCAAGGTTCGACATCACTGGGCTATAGCCTACAGAGTTGATCATTGTATGCTGATGGCAGGAATGCTTCCCTGCTGTCAGAATACAAAGACACAGTGGGGGTTATTTATGAAAGGCAAACCCACTTTGCACTACAAGTGCAAACTACAAGTGCAAAGTGCACTTGAAATTGCACTAAAAGTGCACTTGGAAGTGCAGTTGCTGTAGATCCGAGGGGGGTATGCAAGGAATATAAAAAACAGCATTTTAGCTTGCACGTGATTGGATGATAACATCAGCAGAGCTTCCCCTCATTTCAGATCTACCCCTCAGATTTACAGCGATTACACTTCCAAGTGCATTTTCAGTGCAATTTCAAGTGTACTTTGCATTTGTAGTTTGCACTTGTACTGCAAAGTTGATTTGCCTTTCGTAAATAGCCCCCCAGTGGGTAGGATTCCCCCATCCACCTCCAACATGTGAATGTTTAACCCGCTGGTTATATTAAAAAACGGACTCAGCTATGGCCAGCTTGAGTAGCAGGATCCAGATTTCGCTTTCAAGAACCTTCAAAGCACTTTAGGCAGTTGTGTGTATCAATCCTGGGTCTATATAAACCTCAACTCTGACTAAGATCTTTGCAACATACCCTCTACTCTTCTACATACCAATGACAGGGCATCGGTGGCCAATCGTTTTTTCTGGTTTGGAGGTTTTATAAAGTACTCACAGCTACCTCCAGGTCTTACTCCTCACTGCATTTGTCCACAGAGAAGGACACATCATGATAATAACTTTATTTGGAACATAGATCACTGCAATGTCATAGTCCTACCATGCAACCCTAGCTTGGGGTTCCAATTTTTTTTTTTACTGTAGCGCTACCCCCATATTGGCCGCTGGTGATTGTGGTCCGTCACCCACCCTGCCAGGCACATGAATTTCCAGACACACTTCAGTCAAGAAACAGTCCTTGTTCTTTGCTTTATTTTTTTTTATTAGGGGAATAGAATTTGGATGGGATAGGGTGCATATATGATACCATCTTGATTGAAGATAGAAAATTTAGGGACTGAACTATATACACACCACCGGTATATACAACCTCCTGCCAATACACTTGCTTGCAGTTATCACTCCCAGGACCAACTAGCACTGTTGTTAAAGCCTGACACTGGCTCAGCCAGGCCCAAAGCAAATGCCCTTTGCAGGCAGAGACTGTGGGTCCCTATGGTGTAGCAAAAAGTATAGTAGTTCTTAGTGCTAGCTGTCCCACATCTGGCTACTGCTCCCAGCACCACCTCTTCAGGCCCTGCCACCCCCCCCCCCCTGGCTGCAGCTGCCTCTTTCCACTGCCCGTTCCACCACAGTCCTTCTGACTGGCTCTGAATCCATCCCAGACTGATAAATCCCAGTCCTCTGAGGCGTGACTCCCAGGCCTTTTGACGGTGTGTCACTCACCAGCCCTCCTGGCTGTTCCTGTTGCGCCTGGAGACTTGCCCAGCTGTCATGTACCTGAGCGGGGACTGAAATGTCGAGGTCGGCCTCTCTTTTATCCCCACCTCAGGCCCCCATTGGAAGTGAAACAGAGAGCACCAAGGGACAGGAGGAACATGAGTGCCTGCAGATGTAGGTCAGGGAACTTGCAGCAGTAGATGCGGTTCCAAGGCAGCAGGAGAATCATCAGATCTGTAACTGTAGCCATGCACAGCAGTTTAGCTGAGGTTAAGGAAGCACTCCAATTGCGCTGCGGGGCCAGGGTGTGTGGCTGGTCAGAGCTCTCAGCAGACTTGCAGCAGGAACATTCAGCGTGGTGAAGAACTGCAGCAGCAGACAGCTGGGCAGACACTTGAGCGGGGCGGTAAGTCGGGATCAGGGGCAGGAACGTGGTCATTGGATAGCCAGGGTCATCAACAGACGGGCAATGAGGTACCAAATCAGGAGCAGAGCCAAAGTCAGGAACGAGCAGGGTCAGAAACTAATGACAAGACAGAAGCAGGATCTGATATCAGGTCAGGAGTAGGCCTGGTCAGCAACCAAGGGAACACACTGAAGGTAAACAGGACACAGGGAAACTGAAGACCAGTCAGCATAGAGCACAGGCAGAAGCATCCTTCAATAGCCCGCCTGGCGCCGAGATACATCGTGCACAGTTCGCCAAACATCTTCTGACATGCACATTTCTATTAGCCAAACGTCTTCTTACATGCACATTTCTATTAGCCAAAAAGTTAAGCTAGTTAAGCTAGTTGGTATTCTCTGACACCAGCAGTGTTCTCCCGCTTTTCTCTCCTTGCTCCCAGTGCCTCCTGTCCAGGACACCTCCATGTGTCTTGAGAGGGTCCTGTTCGCACCCGAACACAGGCCCAAGGTCATACCCCCAGACTGGGGAGCTCCCTCAAAGGCCACGACAGCCTGCCCCCTGCCAATCCAAGTTGGGAAATGGTCAGGGCCCTCGGAACACTCCAGGCAACTCCACCTTATCTCCCCTCCCATTCTTCTAGAAGGTACCAGAACATTCGAGAAGTAAGGGGTGTAGGTCTCAGTGATGCTGCCTGTGAGTCATCCAGCTCTCCCTGGAGTTCTGCCCAACCCAGGACAAAAGCACAGACAGGCTTGGCTGCCAGCCAGGTTCCCAGATCACCCATGAGCCATGATGTCACATCATTTGATCTATGCTGGGGTTTCTTTTCCCTAAAGACATTCTGATAGTAAAAGATCTGGCCTGGGAACTAAACCAAGATATGGTAGTTAGTGGTAGATCTTGCATCTTTGACACACACCCTTTTTTTACACTAATTAAAGACAGTGCATTAGTAGCCAATACGTTTTCTGATTTGGAGGATATGTAAAGTACTTGCTAACACCTTCAGCTGGGTTTCCCCTCCGCATCTTTCATTTGGAAAGGACACATAGGGGTTGATTTACTGAATTTGAGGACTGCAAAATCTGATGCAGCTGTGCATGGTAGCCAATCAGCTTCTAACTTCAGCTTGTTCAATTAAGGTTTGCCAAAAAAAATCTGGAAGCTGATTGGTTTCTATGCAGAGCTGCACCAGATTTTGCATCCAGTTTTAGTAAATCAACCCCCATAGCATTACCCATTTGAGAACTCTTCTAAATCCTTTCTTACTTTGTTTTCTATTTCCCTCCTTAATTAGAAAAAGAAAGCAGTTCAGACGGTAAGTCCTTTTTTATTTTATATATGGATTTGTGAACCTGTGGACAGTAGCACTGAAGGGCAAAGGGCATTAAAGAGGTTAATTTACTAAAGGCAAATAGACTGTGCGCTTTGCAAAGTGCAGTTGCTCCAGAGTTTAGTATATCAGCAGAAGCTGACTTCCATCATCCAATCATGTGCAAGCAAAAATGCTGTTTTTTTCTTTTCTTGCACGTGATTGGGTACCCTTTGCAAAGTGAAGCTTTACCTTATTTACTAAGCTTTTGAGTAACTGCACATGCAGAGGGCCACTGCACTTTGCAAAGTGCACAGTCCATTTTCCTTTAGTAAATCACACAGTTATGGTTTGGATCTATTTTAAAGTGTATGTAAACCCAGAATGCTTATTTGTATGAAACATTTATTAATAGACCCAGTTATGGCTGGTGCTCAATATTTTTTTTGGGGGGGGGGGCGGCAAACTAACGACACCCCCCCATCTCCCGCGTGGGAGAGAGACAAGAAGGCTGCGATACCCCCCATGGGAGACGGACGGGAAGGTGGCGATCCCCCTCCCTCTTTGCGGGAGACGGAAAGGAAGGCGACGATCAGAGGCTTCCTTACCTTAGAAGGTAGATGACAAGGATCTGGGGTAGGGTTGCTGCTCCTCGCTCCAGCTTGCAAAGCTTGAGAAGAGCCGGGGCCGTTGCTTCAACTCCAGGCCAAACAGGAACTGGGTCCTGAGACCCGATTGACCAGGAGTCCTAAGACTCCCTGGCCAATGGGGCAGTGTTGCCAACCGCCCGTAGATTTACGGGCAGCCCGTAAAAACGACCCGTTTTTCGGGGCGCCCGTGAATGCCCGTTACGGGCACCAGTGCCCGTAAAAATGATGGCCGCGAGCTGGCCACGCAACTGCGCATGCGCCGTTCCGAAGCCGGCCGGGCTCGGGAAAGCTCGTACGCGCTCGGCCGGGCGGCGCATGCGCAGTAACGTAATACCGCCGCCCGGCGTCATTTTCGAATCGATCGAGCGCGGCCGCGGCGGCAAGGCAAGCTGACAGCTGAGCTGAGCCAGGGCCAGGCGACTCTGCCACTGGAGCAGCAGGTCTCGGAGGCTGAGCAGCACGCGCCGGCGGAATGGAGGGGAGCCCTGCATCCAGGACCAGGCAATCCAGAGTCTACGGGGACCGGGGGGAGTCTGGGACAGAGTGACAGCCCAGCCGACGGTGACAGAAGGTGATGGTGGCAGAGGGGGATGGACTGGAGCAGGTCGTGTTGGTGGCAGAGGGGGATGGTGGCAGAGGGGGATGGACTGGAGCAGGTCGTGTTGGTGGCAGAGGGGGATGGTGGCAGAGGGGGGTGGACTGGAGCAGGTGGTGTTGGTGGCAGAGGGGGATTGTGGCAGGGGGTGATGATGGCAGAGGGGGATGGAACAGGTGGTGATGGTGGCAGAGGGGGATGGAGGCAGTCTGGCAGAGGGGGGATAGTGGCAGGGGGTGATGGTGGCAGAGGGGGATGGAGGCAGGGTGTGATGGTGGCAGAGGGGGGTGGAGACATGGTATGATGGTGGCAGAGGGGTCAATGGCAGAGGGGGATGGACTGGAGCAGGTGGTGTTGGTGGCAGAGGGGGATGGTGGCAGAGGGGGATGGACTGGAGCAGGTGGTGTTGGTGGCAGAGGGGGATGGTGGCAGAGGGGGATGGACTGGAGCAGGTGGTGTTGGTGGCAGAGGGGGATGGTGGCAAAGAGGGGTGGAGGCAGTCTGGCAGGGGGTGATGGAGGCAGGAGGTGATTGGACTAGATAATTCCTTATTATGTCGAAAATACCAAAAATATGTTTTTTTACCTTAAAATCTACCTTAAATCACATTGCTATTTGCTTAGCATACCTGTTTGTAGCCTAAATACTGAAATTTACACCTAAAAATGTAATTTTGGAACTTTTGTGAAATGCCAGTAAAAACGTGGTGGTGCCAGTAAATTTTGGGTGTTGTGCCAGTAAATTTCAATCTGGTAGGTTGGCGACACTGCAATGGGGTCTCAGGACCAGCTTTCTGACTGGACGGGAGGAGAATCAGGAAGACAATAGCGAATATTAGTTCGCTATTGTCACACAACTTGGTGGGCTCAGGGCGCAGTGCTCTTTGCCCCGAGCCCACCCTTTATTAAAGCCAATTTGAGCCTCAGGTCAGCTAGCCAATCAGGGGAGAGAGGGGGCAGGGCTGGGTCGAGGCACCGTGTCTGAATGGGCATAGGGAGCTGTGACTCAGCTCGGGTGCCCCCCATAGCAAGCTGCTTGCTGTGGGGGCACTCAACAGGAGGGAGGGGCCAGGATCACAGAAGTGGGACCCTGGAAGAGGAGGATCGAGGCTGCTCTGTGCAAATCCACTGCAATAGAGCAGGTAAGTATGACATGTTTGTTATTTTTATAGGAAAAAAAATGAGACTTTACAATCACTTTAATATCAGCTACTTGTAATTTGGATATACAATGGGGAAAATAATTATTCGATCCACTGCAGATTTTGTACGTTTGCCCACTTACAAAGAATAGAAGGGTCTATAATTTTTATCATAGGTATATTTTAACCTCTTCCCACCCAAGGTACGTCATATGACATCCTTGATTTTGTGCAGGTATATCTGAATGATGGGTGCAGCTACAGGCATCATTCAGATATCGTCTTTTTTAGCCGGCGATTCCCTTCACCATAAGAATGATCATAGCGGCTGTTCCACCACTTGATCACTCTTACGGGCGGCGAGAGGGGACGTGTCCCCCCCCCCCGCCCTCCAGGGCTTCTATCAACTCACTGCTTCCATTGGTGAGTCGGAGAACCGATCCGCCGGCGCCGGATGTTTACCATAGAGATTTCTGGCAGACCAGATGGTCGCCGGAGTCTTTATGATCGTTCGGTGGCCGGGCGCAATGTTATGACATCACACCCGGCTTCTGCATTCAAACAAACAGCGCCACCTTGGCTGGGAAGCCGAGATGGTTTGTTTATTTTTTTTTATTTCAGGCTTCCCAGCCTAGAGGTGAGATACGGGGTCTTATTGACCCCACATCTCACTGTAAAGAGGACCGAGTAAAAAAAAAGTAAAAATAACAATAAAAAAAAAAAATTAAAGTGCACTGTCCCCGTGTGCTCGCATGCAGAAGCGTAAGTCCCGCCCACATATGAAAACGGTGTTCAAACCACACATGTGAGGTATCACCTTGAACGTTAGAGCGAGAGCAATAATTCTATCCCTAGACCTCCGCTGTAACTCAAAAACATGTAACCAGTAAAAATGTTTAAAATGTCACCTATGGGTATTTTTAAGTACCGAAGTTTGGCGCGTGTGCAATTTTGAAGCGTGACATGTTAGGTATCTCTTTACTCTGCAAAACTTCATCTTTCACATTATGCAAAAAAATTGGGCTAACTTTCCTTTTTTTTTTTTTTTTTTTTAAAGCACAAAACTGTTTTTTTTCCCCCCAAAAAAAGCCGTTCGAAAAATTGCTGCGCAAATACCATGCAAGATAAAAAGTTGCAATGACCGTCATTGTATTCTCTAGGGTCTTTGCTAAAAAAAAACATATACAGGGGGTCCCCGGGTTACAAACAAGTTAGGGACTGTAGGTTTGTTCTTAAGTTGAATCTGTTTGTAAGTTGGAACAGGTACATTTTTTAAGTGTAGCTCCAGCCAAAAAAAACTATTTTTAAGCTTTTTGGATAGCATAGGGAAGGGTTATCACCGCTGTAACATTTGTATTGCTGTCTGTGCCCCTGTTTATAAGATTTCACCTCACTTTCTGTCCCAATGACAATTGGATTTTGAAAATTTTGGGTTGTTGTGGAAACAAGCCTTGGTGATAAAGCATCAGTGAAGACACCTTTTCCCCATAATAACTCTTACAGGAGTGAATTTCCCTTCCTAGGGGTAGATTTCCTCTCACTTCCTGTTGTCTCCCTCCGTTTGTAAGTAGGAGTCGTTTGTAAGTCGGATGTTTGTAACTAGAGGACCCCCTGTATAATGTTTGGGGGTTCTATGCAATTTTCTAGCACAAAAAATGATTTTTACATGTAGGAGAGAAATGTCAGAATTGGACTGGGTGGCGGCTCTCATTCATTTTTATGGCATTTCTTATGTCCAGCGACTTGGGGCGACTTGAGGACTTACAAGTCGGATCCCAAGTTGCTATGGTGTGAACCAGCACTAAGGCTCAGCCACACAATTAGCAGCATGCTATGTGCATTCCTTTAGTTGGCTGTTGGGCTGCCTATTGGATCTGTGCATTCTTCCTGCAAACCTAATAAGCAGCCCTATGACCAAATGAAAGAGCACACAGAGCAGGCTGACGTTGCTGCTGCTAGTTTTGAGGCAGAGATTTGCAAATAATTTTCTTAAGATAATTACAGTATATATTTATTAGACATGTGCAGTGCTGAAAAATTCATTTGTTTTCATTACATTCAGGGTTGTTTTTTTGTTTTTCGGGTAATTCGTTATGATCAAAATTCGTTATTTCGAAAAAAATTTTAACTTCGGAAAAATTTGAATTAGTTACATTCCATTCATTTAGATATGGTATTAGCTATTTCGATAATTCGAAAATCCGAAAATTCGAAAGAAAGAAAATCCGAAAATAAGAACAAAAATTCGGAAATTCGAAAATCCAAAAATTTGAAAATCCTAAAATAAGAACGAAAATCCAAAAATAAGAACTAAAATCCAAAATAATAACTAACTAATAATAGCCAACTATTAAATTATAGGTAGTGGAATTTCCTTTCAAATTTGGCTGTCGGCGAACGTAACGTATACATTGTTACGAATTATCTGAAATAGCGAATGCCGCATCTAAATTTATGGAATGTAACTAATTAATAATAATAAATAATAATAAAAAGTTTTTATTATAATTATTATTTTTATTTATTATTATTAATTCATTACGTTCCATTTGTTTAGATGCGACATTCGTTATTTTGGATAATTCGTAACTTTGGATAAATTCGTATTCGTTATGTTCACTAACAGGCAAATTTGAAAGGAGGTTCTAATACCTATAATTTAATAGTTAGTAATAGTTATTTTTAGTTAGTTAGTTATTATTTCAGATTTTTGATTTTTTGTTAATTTCGGGTTTTTCGTTAATATTTCTGAATTAACAAATTTGTTGAATTTCATAGAAAAACGGATGCAGAATGAAACGAATTGCACGTCTAATATCTATACCAAACATACTGAAAATATAGATTCTGGGTTTATGCATCCTTTAAGTCTACAAATTAAAAGAGAAGTATGTTTTTTTTTTTTAAGATTCATACTTACCTACCCTGTTTCCCCGAAAATAAGACCTAGCGTGATTGTCGATGATGGCTGCAATATAAGCCCTACCCCCCAAATAAGCCCTAGTTAAAGTCATTGTAGGTCGGTGTAGACAGGGTAGGGCTTATTTTCAGGGAAACAGGGTAGGGCTTATTTGGGGGGTAGGGCTTATATTGCAGCCATCACCGACAATCACGCTAGGTCTTATTTTCAGGAAAACAGGATAGGTGAATGCAGCATGGGTCTGATGCTGCATCTGTCCCCCGCCGCCTCTAACACTGAGAACCGAGCGATCCAGCTTGTTCAATTAAGGTTTGCAAGAAAAAAATCTGGAAGCTGATTGGTTTCTATGCAGAGTTGCACTCGATTTTGCATCCAGTTTTAGTAAATCAACCCCCATAGTATTACCCATTTTAGAACTCTTCTAAATCCTTTTTTACTTTGTCTTCTCTTTCTCTCCTTAATTAGAAAAAGAAAGCGGTTCAGACGGTAAGTACTTTTTTTTTATATATGGATTTGTGAACCTGTGGACAGCAGCACTGAAGTGCAAAGGGCATTTAAGAGGTTAATACAACCTTTGGAATAGCTTTGGCTTCTCCTTTACCAATATGTAATTACAGGCCTGTAATGCACACAGTGCTCTGGACGGTGGTCTGAGAGGCCTGTAATGCTGCACAGTGCTCTGGGATGGTGGTCTATGGGGAGGCCTGTAATGCACACAGTGCTCTGGGCAGTGGTCTGGGAGGCCTGTAATGCTGCACAGTGCTCTGGACGGTGGTCTGAGAGGCCTGTAATGCTGCACAGTGCTCTGGACGGTGGTCTGAGAGGCCTGTAATGCTGCACAGTGCTCTGGATGGTGGTCTGAGAGGCCTGGAATGCTGCACAGTGCTCTGGGATGGTGGCCTGAGGGGAGGCCTGTAATGCACACAGTGCTCTGGACAGTGGTCTGAGGGGAGGCCTGTAATGTACACAGTCACGGTGCTCTTCTTTGGATGGTCGTGAGTTTGGACTCTTGTTGGGAGGGCTGCACAGTGCTGCTCTGAATGGTGATCTGAGGAGGCCTGTAATGCACACAGTGCTCTGGACGGTGGTTAGAGGGGAGGCCTGTAATGCTGCACAGTGCTCTGAAAGGTGGTCTGAGGGGAGGCCTGTAATGTACACACTAACAGTGCTCTGCTCTGGATGTCCGTGAGTTAGGACTCTCGTCAGGAGGCCTCCACAGTGCTGCTCTGGATGGTGGTCTGAGGAGTCCTGTAATGCTGCACAGTGCTAACTGCTAAGTAGTAAGCATGCTATGGACTTTCTTGCTTGCTAGAAGCAGAAGCACTAACAGGCTTTACACAGGCGGAGCTCCATGGAAACGGAAAGTTCACAAGGGTAAACGTCCCTTCCTCACATTTTTGTTGAATTTTCATTCATTGACAAAAACTGAATTGATATTCGTCATAGTTTTCCTCAGTTGACGAAAATGTGGTGTACTTTTCATTTAGTTCTCATCTCTGTAAAAATGCAGCTGATAGAAATTTTGATAAAAATGTTTTCATTGACAAAATTAACACTGCCCGGCTCAGCCTCTCAGCGAATGGCTGCGAGCCTTAGCCAGCCGCTCCTGCCCCCTCCACATCCTAGGGCTCCAAAGAGCGAGGTGAGGGCAGAGCAGAGAGCTGGTCACTGACACCAGCTCTCTGCTCACGGAGCCCTTAAAACCGAGCGATCTGTGGTGTTTGATCGCTCGGTTCTCAGTGTTAGAGCCAGTGGGGGACCGATGCTTCATCCACCTAGGTAAGTGGGAATCTGCAAAAAAAAAATAAAAAATTCCCATACATCTTATTTAACATGTGTGGTTCTTGCAGCCCCATAAGAATTACCGTATTTATCGGCGTATAACACGCACTTTTTTCCCCTTAAAATCAGGGGAAAGTCGCAGGTGCATGTTATACGCCGATCCCGAGCTGCACAACTTCAAAATCGCCGACCGCGATTTGAAAATGGCGCCGCTGGCGCCGAAATACACAGAGCCGGTCCTCGGCTCTTTCCGGCGGCTCTCGTTCACTTTCAGCTCCACTCGTAGTCCCGAGCGGAGCTATCCGAACCTACTCGGCTGCACTGACATGGCTGCACTGACAAGGCTGCACTGACATGGCTGCACTGACAAGGCTGCACTGGGGAAGGCTGCACTGACAAGGCTGCACTGACATGGCTGCACTGACAAGGCTGCACTGGGGAAGGCTGCACTGACAAGGCTGCACTGGGGAAGGCTGCACTGACAAGGCTGCACTGACATGGCTGCACTGGGGCAAGGCTGCACTGAGATGGCTGCAATGATGGGCATTTAAATGTAAATTTTTTTCCCTTCAACTTCCCTCCTAAAAGTTTTTTTTCCTTAAAATTCCCTCCTAAATTGGGGTGCGTGTTATACGCCGGTGCGTGTTATACGCCGATAAATACGGTACTTAAATTACTTCTGCCACATTTGATATTTTTCTCTTCAAGATCCAAAATATATAGGAAAAAACAAAACTTAAAAAAGGGAAAAGAGAATGGACAGCAATGAAAAAAGTTAAGTTAGTGTGAAAGAAATAAACCCAATCACGGCTGATCACAGTGTAAACAGGAAGAGCCGTTGATTGGCTTTTCCGCATTCGCGTCTGTCAGACGCGAGTAGAGGAGAGCCAATTGGCTGCTCCTCTGACAGGGGGGTCTGTGCTGATTATCAGCACAGCCCCCCCCCAGAGGATGCCCACATTGGACCACCAGGGATGCCACTAGGACCGCCAGGGATGTCACCACCAGGTATGCCACCCTAGACCACCAGGGATGCCAATCAGTGCCCACAATGGGCATCACTGATTGGCAGGCATTATTGTTTGGCACAGATTGGCATCCATCTGTACCATCAATTAGTGTACATCAGTGCCACCTATCAGTGCCCATCCATGCCCATCCGTGCCACCTATCAGTGCCCATCCATGCCGCCTATCAGTGCCCATCTGTGCCGCCTTTCAGTGCCCATCAGTGCCACCTATGTGTACCCATCAGTGCTGCATATTAGTGCCCCCTATCAGTGCCCATCAGTGCCGCCTATCAGTGCCGCATATTAGTGCCCATCATCAGTGCCCAACAGTGCCACCTCATCAGTGCCACCTCATCGGTGCCCATTATTGCCGGCTTATCAGTGCCCGTCAGTGCAGCCCCATCAGTGCCCATCAGTGAAGGAGAAAACTTACGTATTTGCAAAGTTTTGTAACAGACACAAAAGAAATATTTTTTTATTTGTTTAGCAGAAAATAAAAATCCCAGAGGTGATCAAATACCACCAAAAGAAAGCTCTATTTCTGGGAACAAAATAATAAAAATTTGGTTTGGGTACAGTGTTGTATGACCGCGCAATTGTCATTCAAAGTGCGACAGCGCTGAAAGCTGAAAATTGGTCTGGGCAGGAAGGTGTATGAGTGCCCTGTATTGAAGTAGTTAATATTCGCTATTGTCTTCCTGATTCTCCTCCCGGCCAATCAGGAAGCGGATCCTGAGACCCATCAACTGATTGGCCGAAAGGAGAGGCGATCCTATTGGCTGCCTAGAAGGAGGAGAGAGGAGATGCATGGCGGAAGCCGCAGTGATGCCGAGGAGAAGGAGACGCAGGGGAAGCCGTTACCCGGAGGAGTGCTGCCTGCGACAGGCTGTGGGTCCTGCTGGGAGCTGGCCACTGACCTGTGGGTCCTGCTGGGAGCTGGCCACAGACCTGTGGGTCCTGCTGGCCACTGACCTGTGGGTCCTGCTGGGAGCTGGCCACTGACCTGTGGGTCCTCTTGAGAGCTGGCCACGGACTTGTGGGTTCTGCTGGTAGCTGGCCACAGACCTGTGGGTCCTGCTGGCCACTGACCTGTGGGTCCTGCTGGGAGCTGGCCACTGACCTGTGGGTCCTGCTGGGAGCTGGCCACGGACCTGTGGGTCAGGCTGGCCACTGACCCGTGGGTCCTGCTGGGAGCTGGCCACTGACCTGTGGGTCCTCTTAAGAGCTGGTCACGGACCTGTGGGTTCTGCTGGGAGCTGGCCATAGACCTGTGGGTTCTACTGGCCACTGACCTGTGGGTCCTGCTGGGAGCTGGCCACTGACCTGTGGGTCCTGCTGGGAGCTGGCCACGGACCTGTGGGTCCTGCTGGCTACTGACCTGTGGGTCATGCTGGCCACTGACCTGTGGGTCCTGCTGGGAGCTGGACACGGACCTGTGGGTCCTGCTGGGAGCTGGCCACGGATCTGTTGGTCCTGCTGGCCACTGACCTGTGGGTCGTGCTGGGAGCTGGCCACGGACCTGTGGGTCCTGCTGGGAGCTGGCCATGGACCTGTGGGTCCTGCTGGCAACTGACTTGTGGGTCCTGCTGGCAACTGACCTGTGGGTCCTGCTGGGCGCTGACCTGTGGGTCCTGCTGGGAGCTGGTCACGGACCTGTGGGTGCTGCTGGGAGCTGGCAACGGACCTGTGGGTCCTGCTGGCCACTGACCTGTGGGTCCTGCTAGGAGCTGGCCACGGACCTGTGGGTCCTGCTGGCCACTGACCTGTGGGTCCTGCTGGGAGCTGGCCATGGACCTGTGCACTTTCAGCCCACATCCATTATATAACTATAGCTTGAATATGTTTTGGTACATACCTGGAAAAATTATTATTATTGCCTATGCTTTAGGAGCAAAATAGGTATTGCGCTTCATTTTGCAATGTTCACCATTATGCGGTTTAATAGTGTTTTTTTGTAGGGGATTTTAAATTATTACATACACTTCAACTATAGACTTAAATTAGCATTATGAAGGGCCAACCCTTCTTAGTAGTTTTCATGGAAGTAGGGCTAAATCAGCTTTTCTTACAGGACAAGCTAGCTCATTATAGTTGGCCCTCCTTCATAATGCAAATTTTTGTCTATGGCTATGGGTCATGTTAAAGGGACTCTCCAGCTTCCTTCTCGGAAGTACGCCTAGGGACTTTTTTACATCTTTATAAAAGTCTGTAGTTGGACTGAAACGTTGAGGCTCAAGTGTATTGTACATTGCACAAATAGAAGAAAGATGAATTTGTAGTGCATTCTATTCTTGAAAAAAAAAATTAGCAAAAATGTGTGTGTATATATATATATATATATATATATATATATATATATATATATATATATATTTGCGTTTCATGGTTGGCTCTCCTACTTTTGTCCCTGTCCCCCCATGTGCCCCCCCCCCAAAATATGAAAGCTAGAGACGCCACTGGCTGGCTGTACTGCCTTATCGGCGGCCCTGGCCGTGAGCGCTTAACAATAAGTGCCGAAGGGACGCAAGTTGCTCACCAGTGGTTTAGAGAATATAAAAAGGTTGGAGGCACCTTTAGCTGTGTCTCCTCTCTGTATACATTGCGTCAATTGGGAAGCTCACATGACACTAACCATGCTTGGGCCTCTCCTAAATCCATTCTCACTTTGCCTATTTTTTTTTTTTTTTTGCTTCACTTGGTGGAAAATCAGAAGGTAAGTCATTTTTTGTGTTGTTTGTTTCTTTGGTAGAATGTCTCACTGTATAAAGTCTCCTTAAGGAAACTGCTGTATATATCTGCTGTTAAGTTTCTTACTCAAAGATCCTGCCAGTAACAGAACTTCCTTAACAGGCTGACAACTCTAACCCACAGCCTCACAATTACACTAGCTTATTAGCAGTTTGTGTTCATGACAATTGTTTATGATACACTGTGCTTTAGGAAATGTAATGCCGCCTAGTTAGGGTTTGGATCTACTGTACTGCCCCCTTCTTCCTGGTGGTAAAGTGACCACACTAAGCATGGAAGCTGATGTTGGCCACGCGTAGTTTAGAGAATTTAAAAGGTAGTTGAAGGCACCTCCAGCTGTGGCTTCCCTCTATATATAATATGTCCATTGGAAAGCTTACATGACACTAACAATATTTTGAGCTCTCCTAAATCCATTCTCACTTTGATTCAGAGTTTCCTATTTCACTGGGTGGAAAGTCAGAAGGTAATTTAATCTGTTTTTAATCTGTGATCAAAAGCACTGTAAAGCAAAAGAGGAAAGAATGTTGAAAGCAGTGTTTTATAAAAAAAAAAAAAAAAAATCAAACTAAATGTCACCCAGTTATGTTCTGGATCTCTTCTTAAGTATAGCAAACCTAGAATGTATTTTCAGTATGTTTGGCACCATGCCTCACTGCAGTGGTGGCCCGTAATGCAGGCCGCAGGGGCACTGCCCCCCCAAATCATGTGTGCGGCCCCCCAATCTACATGCGGGGCGCTGGACGCATGGATTCCAATGGGGTTTTATTTTTTTTTTTTTGAAGCATGTGATTACAGCCAGAGGTTCTAATAGGCTTCTAAAATTGTTGGGCTTGGGGCGCTGAGCACTGCCCTCTGAGCCCACCCAGTTGTGTGATAATAGCAAATTAATATTCGCTATTGTCTTCCTGATTCTCCTCCTGGCCAATGAGGAAGCGGGTCCTGAAACCCATCAACCGATTGGCCAAAAGGAGAGGTGATCCTATTGGCCGCCTAGGAGGAGGAGGGAGGAGATGCATGGTGGAAACCGCCGTGATGCCAAGGAGAAGGAGACGCAGGGGAAGCCACGACCCGGAGGAGCGCTGCCCGCGACTTAGACGGGGTAAGTACGGGGGCTGGTGACCGACGGACCGGGGGGGGTGGGGGTGACCCGACTGACCGGGGGTGTGGCTGCGGGGGCATTGTATGCCACCCCCCCAAAAAAATATAACACCAACCCCCACTGCAGCCTGCCTGACAGGGGCCCCTTCCCCTGACCGAAAGAGGACATAGATTTATCAGTCCCTCTATCTGCAGCCTCAGCTGCACAGATGAATGAATGGGAATAACTCTGAGACTTCCTGCTCATTCACAAACTGAAACATAGTGAACACAGTTTACTATGCTTCAGTGATGAATAGACAAAGGAGTTATTGGTGCCGATCACTCACTGTGTTAATTCAGGAATGGAAGGGGCCAGTAAATGACATATTTAGCGGCCCCTTCCCCTGCTCTCCATCCTGAAACATCCCCCTGTGTGTCCGCAGCAGCTGCCGGCAAGAGAGGAGAGGAGGGAAGCTGGCAGCACCGCCTGGGAAAGGGGCACACAGGGGGGGCCTGGACAGCAGAGGGAAGCAGTGCATGTGCTAAAACCAATCCTCCTGCAGTGCAGCCAGAGGGAGAAAAAAGAGGAGAAAATGGCAGTGCTGCAAGGGGAGGGAGAATAGGATCGGTGTTTGCAATAAAACAGTTTAGCCAGACCTCCTGCTTAGCAGGTGCCAGTTCCACCCTTTTGAACTGATGGGGCCTGGGCCCAGTACAGGAGGGCTGGCTGTACTGCCTTATCGGCGGCCCTGGCCCTGAGGGCCGAACAGTAAGTGCCAAAGGGACGCAAGTTGCTCACCAGTGGTTTAGAGAATATAAAAAGGTAGTTGAAGGCACCTTTAGCTGTGTCTCCTCTCTGTATACATTGTGTCAATTGGGAAGCTCACATGACACTAACCATGCTTGGGCCTCTCCTAAACCCATTCTCACTTGATGCTTTTTTTTTTTTTTTTTTACTTCACTAGGTGGAAAATCAGAAGGTAAATCATTTCTTTATATGGATTTATCAATCTGTAATTAGAAGCACTGCAATATAAAAAGGGGAAATAAAGGTGTTTTATAAAAAAAAAAAGAAGCAAACTAAATCTCACCCAGTTATATTCTGGATCTGTTTCTAAGAGTATGCATACCTACAATCGTTTTTTTGTTTGTTTCTTTGGTAGAATGTCTCACTGTATAAAGTCTCATTAAGGAAACTGTTGTATGAATCTGCTGTAAAGTTTCTTACTCAAAGATCCTGCCAGTAACAGAACTTCCTTAACAGGCTGACAACTCTAACCCACAGCCTCACAATTACACTAGCTTACTAGCAGTTTTGTTCATGACAATTGCTTATGATACACTGTGCTTTAGGAAATGTAATGCCGCCTAGTTAGGGTTTGAATCTACTGTACTGCCCACTTCTTCCTGGTTGTAAACTGACCGCACTAAGCATGGATGCTGATGTTGGCCACAAGTAGTTTAGAGAATTTGAAAGGTCGTTGAAGGCACCTTCAGCTGTGGCTCCCCTCTACAGTATATACAATATGTCCATTGGAAAGCTTACATGACACTAACAATTTTTTTAGCTCTCCTAACTCTATTCTCACTTTGTTTCATTCTTTTCTATTTTACTAGGTGGAAAGTCAGAAGGTAAGTTATTTTTTTTTTATATGGATCTATCGATCTGTGATCAAAAGCACTGTAAAGCAAAAGAGGAAAGAATGTTGAAAGCAGTGTTTTATAAAAAAAATAAATAAATAAATAAAACTAAATGTCACCCAGTTATGTTCTGGATCTCTTCTTAAGTATAGCAAACCTAGAATGTATTTTCAGTATGTTTGGCACCATGCCTCACTGCAGTGGTGGCCCGTAATGCAGGCCGCAGGGGCACTGCCCCCCAAACCATGTGTGCGGCCCCCCAATCTACATGCGGGGCGCTGGACGCATAGATTCCAATGGTTTTTTTTTTTAAGCACGTGATTAGAGCCAGAGGCTCTAATAGGCTTCAAAAATCGTGGGCTTGGGGCGCTGAGCACTGCGCTCTGAGCCCACCCAGTTGTGCGACAATAGCAAATTAATATTCGCTATTGTCTTCTTGATTCTCCTCCTGGCCAATCAGGAAGTGGGTCCTGAAACCCATCAACCGATTGGCCAAAAGGAGAGGCGATCATATTGGCCGCCTAGGAGGAGGAGGGAGGAGATGCATGGTGGAAGCCTCCGTGATTCCAAGGAGAAGGCATTGTAGATAGAGGGGAGCTGTGGCTCCCCTCTATCTACAATATGTCCATTGGAAAGCTTACATGACACTAACAATGTTTTGAGCTCTCCTAAATCCATTCTCACTTTGTTTCATTCTTCTCTATTTCACTAGGTGGAAAGTCAGAAGGTAAATTTTTTTTTTATATGGATCTATCAATCTGTGATCAAAAGCACTGTAAAGCAAAAGAGTAAAGAATGTTGAAAGTATGTTTTATTTAAAAAAATCAAAAATCAAACTAAATGTCACCCAGTTATGTTCTGGATCTTTTCTTAAGTGTAGCAAACCTAGAATGTATTTTCAGTATGTTTGGCACCATACCTTACTGCAGTGGTGGCCCGTAATGCAGGCCGCAGGGGCACTGGCCCCCTAAACCATATGTGCGGCCCCCCAATCTACATGCGGGGTGTCAGACGCATAGATTCCAATGTTTTTTTGGGGGGTTTTTAAGCACGTGATTAGAGCCAGAGGTTCTAATAGGCTTCAAAAAAGGGTGGGCTCGGGGCACAGAGCGATTGGTGGTGCGGTTCCAATCTCAGTAAAAAAGCCTATGACCTAGGCCCTTTACCACGTGATCAGCTGTGACCACACACAGCTGATCACAGCGATAATCAGGACATGCCAGTAATCGGCTTTCCTCAATTCCCGCCGACAAGGCACGAGCAGAGGAGAGCCGATCGGTGGCTCTCCTGAAAAGGGGGGGTCTGCGCTGATAATCAGCATATTGATTACCAGTGCAGTCCCCCCCCCCCCCCAGTACAGCAGATGCCAATCAGTGCCCATCAGATGCCAATCAGTATAAATAAAAAATGCCAATCAGTGCCCAACACAGATGCCAATCAGTGCTCATCAGTAATGCCTGTCAGTGCCTCCTCATCAGTGCTGCCTATCAGTGCCCATCAGATGCCAATCAGTATAAACAAAAAATGCCAATCAGTGCCCAACACAGATGCCAATCAGTGCCCATCAGTAATGCCTGTCAGTGCCTCCTCATCAGTGCTGCCTATCAGTGCCCATCAGTGCCACCTATCAGTGCCCATCAGTGCTGCATATACAGAATACACACAGAATACAGAATACTTTATTAACCCCAAAGGGAAATTGGGAAATGATTACGACACAGACACACCTAACCTCCCTGGCGGTATGATTATTTCAGATTTCTGATCCTGAAAGCGGTACAATTATTGGAAATTTGGCATTTTATATTGTAGGCCTGTAATTATTAGTAATAACTCACATAAATCTGTCCAAACCAGAGTCTAGTAGACATCCCGGGTATGATAAAGTTTGAAACAGGAAATCATAAATTATAATATATTAAATAACTATAAATAATTACAACAAATAATAATATAATAATAATAAAAATTAGTCAATAATGTAATCAAATCAAAAACACTGCAATTTGCTCAGTTGCAGAATTGTCGCTGTCATTACTTTCAGTGTTTGATGATGAATTTCCCCACAAATCACTATCGCTCAATTCTGCAAGTGATTCTAATTTATTATCGCTGTTTTCTAGCTGGTCTAAAACCACTTTTGATGTAAAGGGACGGTTTTTGGTTGCTATGCACAATCTCCAGTTTCCAGGCAGAAAGAACAGTATTTATAATATAAAACTGCATGCAGGACACTGGACAAACCACTAGGGACAAAAGGGATGTGAAATGAATTGATACAGTAATGTAATTTGTAAGATTTCAGTGTACTGTATATGTATTGTGTTTTTTACTTTTTGAATTTGGCGCCGTTCTCCGTCCCCGAGCGTCGCAACGTTCGCAGGGAACGGAGCCGGGCTCTGTGATAGATTGAGCGGAGGACACGACTCGCGCACAGAGCTGGGAGGACATCGCAGGATCCTGGGGACAAGGTAAGTGAGCTGTACCTGGATCCTGCGATGCGATCCCGAGTGTGGCTCGGGCATTACCGCTTTTGGTGCTGAAAATCCACCCCGAGCCAGACTCGGGAATACCGCCAGGGAGGTCAACAAAGACAATACAGGATCACAACAATAAACTGAACAAAATGCAAAAACACAACAGAATGACCAAAAACAGCCAAATAAACAAAATAAAAATTACACTACAAATAAAACATCCATACAATTAAAATATAACATAGAATAAATAACACAGATTAAAATAACAGACAATCAAACTACCAAATACAAATAATATACCACTTTCTCTAACACCACCACCCCAAATAATAGCCAACACGTTACCAACATACAATAAAAACAACACAAAATCCTGATCATGAACCAGAATTAAGCCTCCACCTCCAGTTCCGCCTATCAGTGCCCATTAGTGCTGCATATGAGTGCCGCCTAACAGTGCTGCATATTAGTGCCTCCTCATTAGTGCTTATCAGTGCCCATCAGTGAAGGAGAAAACATACTTATTTACAAAATTTTATAACAGAAACAACTTTTTTCTTTTTTTTTTTAATTTAAGGCTTTGGTATTTGATCAGTGGTGATCAAATACCACCAAAAGAAATTTCTATCAAAAAAGATAAAGGGTTGCCTGGTCAGAGAGGACACCACATCTCATTTTTTTATGAAGAATATATGAAAAAACGGCCAACTGTGGGACTTTTAAATTGTCAATAAATGAAAATATAGTATTTTTTAATTATAAAAAACAGATGTACAAATATATGATTTCAACTTGACATGCAAATAAGGGATTTTTTTATGTAAATGCTTTTATTGGCATTAATAAAATATTTTTTATAATTAAAAAATACTATATTTTTATCTATTGACACTTTAAAAGTCCCACAGTTGGCTGTTTTTTCATGTATTCAAAAGAAACCTCTATTTGTGGTAAAAAAAATTATGAAAATTTCATATGGGTACAGTGTTGCATGACCGCGCAATTGTCATTCAAAGTGTGACAGCGCTGAAAGCTAAAAATTGTTCTGGGCAGGAAGGGGGAAAAGTGCCCGGTATTAAAGTGCTTAAATATTAGACATGTGCGATTAGTTTCGTGCAAATTCGTACATCCGTAAGGATCCGAAATATGAATTTTTATGCATACAAATTTTGTACAAAATACTAAATTTCGAATAAAATTTATCATAACGAACTTTCGTTATTGTTATGAAAAGATAACAAAACTAAAAGTTAAAAACCTCAGGAAGTCAGCACAGCACAGGGATGGTGGGAGCCCCTCATAATGATAAATTTATCATAACGAACTTTCGTAATTGTTACGAAAATTTTACGAACCTAACGAAAATTCGTATTTCGTACGAATCCGAATTGAATTTCAGGCACAAATTACGAATTAATTTTATTACGGAACGGAACAAAATTAAACAAATTTTTTGACGGCGCACATGTCTATTAAATATTCAGCTGACTATGGGGGGTTGTTTACTAAAGGCAAATCCACTTTACGCTACAAGTGCCCTGAAAGGGCACTTGGAAGTGCAGTCGCTGTAGATCCGAGGAGGACATGCAAGGAAAATAAAAAAAACAGCATTTTAGCTTGCACATGATTGGATGATAAAATCAGCAGAGCTTCCCCTCATTTCAGATCTACCCCTCAGATCTACAGCGACTGCACTTCCAAGTGCACTTATAGGGCGCTTGTAGTGTAAAGTTGATTTGCCTTTAGTAAATAACCCCCCAATGTCTTAGTCAATGACACCCTGTTTTCTCCCAAATGAATGACAGTGCATCAGCAGCAATCTGGTTCTTGATTTGGAGGGTTATTTAAGGTACCTGCTAGCGCATTCAGTTGTAGCTCCTCACTGTTAATCTCAATTAAGAAGCTCAATGACACTAATCATGCTTGAAGCTCTCCTGAATCTATTCTCACTTTGTTTCCTTTTTTCTACTTCACTAGGTGGAAAATCAGAAGGTAAGTCATTTCTTTATACGGATTTATCAATATGTGATCTGAAGCACTGTAATGCAAAACAGGATATAAAGGCGAATTCAGTGTTTTTTAAACCAAAAATGCAAACTAAATGTCACCCAGATATGTCCTGGTTTTATTCTTAAAGTGGTTGTAAACCCTTTACAACCACTTTAACCCACAGGTAAGCCTAGATTAAGTCTTACCTGTAGGTGCAAGAAATATCTCCTAGATCTGCACGGTCTAGGAGATATTTGCAAATCGCCGTAGGGCGATTTCTTCTGCGCATGCGCCGGAGTTAGAAAGGGCACTCTGTGCCATTTCCAGCTCGTGTCATGCCGTTAAGGGCGGAGCAGGAGTGACGTCACGTGACGTCACGCGACTCTGGCCAGTCACAGTGTCGGAGTTTGTGGCCCTGGAAGGAAGAGGGGTGAAAAATGGACGCTCGCTACTAGCGAGGAAGACGGGGACATTGTGGGCTTCTCCTGCAGGTAAGTGTCACATAATGGGCTACTATGCAATGCATAGTAGCCCATTATGCTTTACCTTTCCAGGGAAAGAAAGAGGAAGTAACACCCATCAAGGTTTACTTCCTCTTTAAGTGTATGTAAGCTTAGAATCTATTTTTCAGTCTCTTGGGTAAGATGCATCACTCTGTATCTTTTTTTAAGCAGATCTTTCTTTAGCCACTTTAAGACCAGTCCTTTTTCTGACACTTGTTGTTTTACAAGTAAAAAATCTGTATTTTTTGCTAGAAATTTTCTTAGAACCCCCAAACATTATACATATATTTTTTTTAGCAGACACCCTAGAGAATAAAATGGCGGTTGTTGCAGTATTTTATGTCACACTGTATTTGCGCAGCGGTCTTTCAAACACATTTACACTTAAATTAAAAAAAAAAAAACAGTAAAGTTAGCCCAATTTTTTTGTAAAATAAGAAAGATGTTGTTACGCCGAGTAAATAGATAACTAACATATTATGCTTTAAAATTGCGGACCTTTGTGGAATGGCAACAAACTATGGTACTTAAAAATCTCCTTGGGTGCCGCTTTACATTTTTTTACAGGTATTCATGCCCTAATTTCCAAAAAATGTAATGAGTTAGATGCCCTACTCACGTTTAAAGCAGAAAAGGCACTTCGCTGGTCAAAAGCCAAATTCTTCCTTTGTAGTAACACACACTCGACAATGTTTGCCCATAAATTAAATCAATCTATGAAAACCGACACATGTCTATAAACTTAAGAATAACACTAATCAACTGGTCACTCATCCACAAGAAATACTCTCCATATTCACCGAATTTTATTCAGACCTTCTTTCTAAACCAACTTCTACAATCCCATCCACGACCCTAGATTGGCTAAATAAAATCCCTATACCTACACTATCCTCCAATCAGATCGATACATTAAATGCCCCATGCACTGAAGATGAAATTCTTCAAATAATCAAATCCCTCAAGAGGAGTTCAGCACCCGGTCCTGATGGATTCTCCTCGTTTTATTATAAACAATTCTTACCACAACACTAACGCAACTATACAACGGCATCTTGAAAGGAGATCACTTTCCAGAAGAGATGTTGTTGGCCAATATGTCCTTAATCCCTAAACCGAACAAAGATCATACACTACCCCAAAACTATAGACCTATTTCAGTAATAAATAACAACCTTAAAATTTTCTGTAGACTTTTGGCCAATAGATAAGCAATAATAATCCTCTCTCTGATATCCCCGTTCCAATCCGGATTTATTCCAGGTAGACAGATCACAGATAATATTCGTTTAGTTACAAACATAATCCAAGATGCTAACAACAAATCCAATTCAGTTCTTCTACTGAGCCTCGATATCAATAAAGCTTTTGATAGCGTTACTTGGAGATATCTAGATCTGGTATTGCAAAAAATACGGATTTAAAGGTGAATTTATTCATGCGTTCCATGCACTCTATCACAACCCCTTCACTAGAATAAAGTTACCAGGTTGTAACTCAGAATTTTTTAAGGTAGGAAAAGGAACTAGACAAGGATGCCCCCTATCACCCTTATTATTTGCCCTAGCGATCAAACCCCTAGCTGCTGCTATTCTAAAACACCCAGCTATAAAAGGATATATCTCTAATAACAATATGTACAAACTTAGTATGTATGCAGATGACATGATCTTATTCCTCACCCAACCCAATATAGCATTACCAAACTTACTGAGCACACTTAAAAAAAAATTCATCACTATCGGGATTGTTGGTTAATGTCTCAAAATCCATTGGCATGCCAATAAACATTCCCCAAGCACAATTAGATAACATACGTACTTCATTCAACTTCACATGGGCTATAGAAACTATACCTTATCTAGGTATTCACCTTACCCCAGATATGAATAATTTATCTTCTAAAAATGATCTACCCATGTTGCAAAAATTAAGAACAACATTGAAAATTTGGAAGTCATTCAACATATCATTCTTAGGTAAAATAACAGCCATAAAAAATGTCAATTTTACCAAAATTATTATACGGTACTTATTTAGAGCACTCCCAATTAGAATAAATAAAATGATAATTACCAAATTTCGATCAGATGTCAACAAATTTATCTGGTCTGATTTCCACCCACGTATATCCAAAACGGTGTTATACAAATCCATGAAAAATGGTGGTTTGGGTCTCCCGGACTTTTGGTCCTACTATTTAGCTGCGAGATGGTCACAGATAGCCCAATGGCACATACACATCCCGAAAATCCCATGGGTCATATTTGAAAAAAACTCAGTGCTACTCTATTCTATTGCTGGATTATTGTGGGGCAATAAAGTTTCCAATCGCACCATAGAAAAACTCAACCAACTAGTAGCCCACTCATACCAATTATGGAAATTACACAATAAGAAATTTGCAATGACATCCTCCACACCTCCCCAAGCCTCCTTTATAGGAGACCCTGAATTCTTAACCAACTACCCAGATTCAGAAGAATACACAAGGTGGATCAATAACGACCTGACCACGCTTAAAAAATGTATAGAGAACGCCTCATTCACCTCCTTCTCGTCACTAAAAAATAAATATAACATCCCCAACACTGAACATAGAAGATTCCTCCAGATCAGAGACTTCTACAACACATATTTTCCATTAGCAGATATTACATCACCTACATTTTATGAAAACATCTGTTCCAAATCTCCAAGAGGATCAGGCTTAATATCTGAAATCTATGTAAACTTAATCAATACAGATGATGAGGAGAAATTGCCCTACATGCACAAATGGGAACAAGAATGTGATTAAAGCAGAAGAGGAGGCACTTCGCTGGTCAAAAGCCAAATTCTTTTTTTTAGTAACACATACTTGACAATGTTTGCCCGTAAATTAAATCAATCTATAAAACCGACACATGTCTATAAACTTAAGAATAACACTAACCAACTGGTCACTCATCCACAAGAAATACTCTCCATATTCATCAAATTTTATTCAGACCTTCTTTCTAAACCAACTTCCACAATCCCATCCACGACCCTAGATTGGCTAAATAAAATCCCTATACCTACACTATCCTCCAATCAGATTGATACATTAAATGCCCCATGCACTGAAGATGAAATTCTTCAAATAATCAAATCCCTCAAGAGAAGTTCAGCACCTGGTCCTGATGGATTCTCCTCATGTATTAACAACCTACTCAGATGCATTAGATCAATCACAATTAGAGAAACTGCAATAAAAGTATTCACAAGATGGTATTACACCCCAGTAAAACTCCATTCTATTTTCCCTTCAGTCTCC
Source organism: Aquarana catesbeiana (assembly GCF_042186555.1). Lineage (NCBI taxonomy): Eukaryota > Metazoa > Chordata > Amphibia > Anura > Ranidae > Aquarana > Aquarana catesbeiana. The sequence goes on along the minus strand of NC_133334.1, from coordinate 32,378,165 downwards.
CAAACATGCTTCAGAGACTGCGTTTCAGCAGGTCTTTTTCGCACATTTTTTGGGAATGTGGAAAGGTATCTCCGACAAGGAGGCAACTTGAAAAATTTTCCTCCAGAATTTCAGACAATAACATAAAACTTACCCTTCCTAATTGCCTATTATTCACCTCAATCGCAGGCTTATCTACTCATCACTTAAGACTAGTGCATACAATTTGCATTTCCATACATTGGCTTATAGCTTACCATTGGAAATCCCCAATGTTACATTGGATTGCTGGGGTATATGCCTCCCCCCAGGCCCGGGTTAAAGTTAAGGGGGTGTACTCAGAGCCGATTAAAATTTCAAATGGAACACGGCAGGGATGCCCACTTTCCCCTATGTTGTTCGCCTTATCTTTAGAGCCACTACTTGATAAAATTAGGCAAAACCCAGATATCCAGGGACTCCAAATAGGAGACCGTAATCATAAAATTTCAGCTTACGCAGACGATCTGCTGTTCTCGCTGTCTAGTCCACACGTTTCATTACCGAATATGATGAAGGAAGTTGAAGGATATGGAGCACTAGCAAATTTAAAAATCAATTACGCAAAATCAGAGGCGATGGGCGTGGCTCTACCCTTAGTGATACAGCGACCCATACAACCAAATTTTAACTTTAAATGGGTAGGGACGGCATTAAAATATCTGGGCACATACATTCCGTCAAGAATAGAGAAGATCTTTGAAGTAAATTTCCCTCCATTATATAAGACAGTTCGCACTCTACTAGATAAATGGCAACATGGACTCCACTCATGGTTTGGCTGTTGCAACATTATCAAAATGAGTATTTTGCCAAAATTTTTATATTTTTTTCAAGCCTTACCGACAGACATTCTCACTGCCTTTTTCCGCCAAGTTGATACGCTCTTTACTAAATTTATAATGGCAAATAAGCGACCAAGGATTAGTAGGAGTCCTATGACTATACAGAAACAATATGGAGGCCTGGCTGTCCCAGACGTAACTAAATATTATCAGGCAGTACATGTCGGTAGGGTTATTGACTGGTGTAGACATACAGAATTTAAATTGTGGACAGATTTGGAACAAGAATTTAGTGCGATACCCCTGCGTAGAGCGATTTGGTGCTATGAAGCACTACCGGACTTCCTAAAAAAACACCCTCTTATAGGCCCGACACTGCGAATATGCTTTAAATGTTTTTAGAATCCCAAACATTCGTCAATACACTCTCCACTGTTTCCAATATTGGGAAATCCAAGTTTTGGGCCAGGGATGGAGAGAGGGGCATTCCAGGGAATTCGGGAGAGGGGCTACACTCAGGTATCACACTTTTTGCATTCTGACGCATGGCCTACAGTCGCCTCAATGACACAACTGAGGGGCCGATTCAAAATAAATTTTTGGCAGGCACTACAACTTCGTCATTTTTTTGAGTCATTGGGACCAGTGATAAATTATAGAAGGGAAATCCCCAATGTTGCCATTAGTACAACTGAAAACTAGAATCAATAATATTTACCTTATGGAAAAAGTGTTCCACACCCTATACAACTCCACACATTTACTGGACAAGAAATGGAGCCCTTGGTTTAAGCACTCAGAACTACTCTAAAATCCTTGATAAGAATCCTTATTCCTTTCAATATCCTTCAAGAATGAAACTTAAACCATAATCTAATTTACTACATGATTACCTCTAATATTAGCCATTAGAAAGAATCTGTTCATCAGCTGTAATATTTTGTCACACCAACTATGATTACTCGGATATTCTGTATTTCTCTTATGCCATGATATAATGTACTGTACCTTTTTTTTTTTTTACTCAATAAAAATGTTTGTAAACAAAACAAAAAAACCAAAAAAATTTTACAGGTTACCAGTTTAGAGTTCCAGAGGAGGTTCTGTGCTAGAATTATTGCTCTCGCTCTAACAATCGTGGCGATACCTCACATGTGTGGTTTGAACACCATTTACATATGTGGGCCCGTCTTACGTATGCGTTCACTTCTGCGTGCGAGCTCAGAAGGATGGGGCGCTTTACATTTATTTTTATTTTTTTTCTTATGGGGCGTTTAAAAGTTTTTTTTTTTTTTTCTTATCTATTTTCATTTTTATTTTATAATTCTTTTTCACTAAGGTAAGTCATTTCTTTATATGGATTTTTATCAATTATCAATTTATCAATTATCGATACAATGAGAAAGTAATAGAAATAAGCATGACAGGTCCTCTTTATTGAGAGATCTGCCACCAAATGCAAACTAAATGTCGTCTAGTTATAGCTAGAAATAGTTTTATTGTGTATGTAAACACAGAATATATTTTTTCAGTATGTTTGGTATCATCCCTCACTGCATACATTTTTCTCAATGAAATTATTCTTTTTCACTAGGTGAAAAACCAAAAGGTAAGTCATTTCTTTATATGGATTTTTATCAATTATCAATTTATCAATTTTTGATACAATGAGAAAGATGATGTTACACCGAGTAAACAGATACCTAACATGTCATGCTTTAAAATTGCACACGCTCGTGGAACGGCGACAAACTACGGTACATAAAAATCTCCATAGGCGACACTTTAACATTTTTTATAGGTTACCTGTTTAATATTCCAGAGGTGGTTCTGTGCTAGAATTACTGCTCTCGCTCTAACGATCGTGTCGATACCTCACATGTGTGGTTTGAATGGCGCTTATATATGCGGGCGCGAACTACGCATGCATTCGCTTCTGCGTGCGAGCTCAGAGGGATGGGGCGCTTTAAAAAAATAATTCTTATTTATTTTAATTTTTTTATTTTTATTTATGACTTTTATTCCTTTTACAAGGAATGTACACATCCCTTGTAATAGAAATAAGCATGAAGGGTCTTCTTTATTGAGAGTCAAATGCAAACTAAACGTCGTTTAATTATAGTTAGAAACAGTTTTAACCACTTGCCGACCGCCGCACGCCAATATACGTCGGCACAATGGCAGCGGTGGGCAAATGGGCGTACCTGTATGTCCCCTTTAAGAGCCGGGGATAGCAGGCGCGCGCCCGCTGCATACAGACCTTGCTCGCGGGACCAGTGGACTCGATGTCCGCCAGTCTCCCGGCGATCGTGTTAAGGAGCCTCAGAACGGGAAAGTGCCTATGTAAACAAGGCATTTCCCCGTTCTGGCTTGTGTCATGACAGAGATCACTGCTCCCTGTCATCGGGAGCGGTGATCGCTGTCATGTGACCTGAAGCCCATCCCCCCACAGTTAGAATCACTCCCTGGGATGCACTTAACCCCTTCACCGCCCCCCCCTAGTGGTTAACCCCTTCACTGTCAGTGTCATTTACACAGTAATCAGTGCATTTTTATAGCACTGATCACTGTATAAATGACAATGGTCCCAAAATAGTGTCAAAATTGTCTGATGTGTCCGCCATAATGTCGCAGTCCCGATAAAAATCGCAGATTGCCACCATTACTAATAAAAAACAAATTCAAAATAAAAATGTCATTAAACTATCTCCTGTTTTGTAGATGCCATAACTTTTGCGCAAACCAATCAATATACGCTTATTGCGATTTTTTTTTTTTTTTATCAAAAACATGTAGAAGAATATGTATCGGCCTAAAATGAAGAAAAAAAATAGTTTTTTATATATATTTTTGGGGGATATTTATTATAGCAAAAAGTAAAAAATAAGGCGTTTTTTTCAAAATTGGCGCTCTTTTTTTGTTTATAGCGCAAAAAATAAAAACCGCAGAAGTGATCAAATACCACCAAAAGAAAGCTCTATTTGTGAGAAAAAAAGGACATTAATTTTGTTTGGGTGCAACGTCGCACGACCACGCAATTGTCAGCTAAACCGACGCAGTGCCGAATCGCTAAAAGTGCTCTGGTCAGGAAGGGGGTAAAATCTTCCCGGGGCTGAAGCAGTTAAAGTGATTGTAAACACAGAATATATATATTTTTTCAGTATGTTTAGTATCATGACTCACTGCATACATTTTTCTCAATGAAATTATTCTTTTTCACTAGATGAAAAACCAAAAGGAAAGTCATTTCTTTATATGGATTAGCAATCTGTGATCAGAAGCACTTAAATCAGTGGTTCTCAACCTGGGGTCGGGACCCCCTCGGGGGTCGAATGATGATTTGCCAGGGGTCACTGAATCCTGGGCTGTTCCTGGAGCCCGCACCACTCTCCCAGAAATTAGAATAGGGAGGGATAAAAGGGAAAGAATGGAGAACAAAGAGAGAGTTTTACATCCCAAAATGTACCATAAGAGGTTTTAATACTGTACGAGTGGAAGGGACTCAGAGCGCTAAATTAGGGGCGCAAATTACTTGTCTTGCCTTGGGTGCTGACAAATAATGCTTCAAAAATTATTTTACTGTTAGGGGTCCCCACAACTTGGGAAATTTTATCATGGGGTCACGGCACCAGAAGGTTGAGAACCACTGACTTAAATGAAAAAGAGGTTAAAAAAAAAAAAGTGAAAGTGTTTAAAAAAAAAAATAAAAATATAAAAAATAAAAATATAGTTTGATGCTGGAAACCACTTTTATCTGCTCAATGTATTTATTATATTACCACTGTATGAATGTTGAGTGCTTCGGCACCAGGTCTTCAATGTCTTGATTATTTCAAGATCATTTACATCCAATACTTCTTAACTGTAAAATTCAATAAAAATTTTGTGAACCATAAAAAATTAAAACTAAATGTCTCCCGGTTTTGTTCCGGATCTATTTTATATAAGTGTATGTACACCTAGAATGTATTTTTTTCCTGTATGTTCGCTACCATGAATCACTGATTACAGTTTTCTCAAGCTAATCATTCTTTTGGAAAGTTTTTTCACCTGGAGACCCTTGACCCCAAATCACCAGCCCAACATTCTAGAGTTATGTAGCAATTGTTATGTCAATTTTGTATACATAAGGGCTTTTTCATGTTCATTTGCCTCCCCTACTTCAGTTCCTCCATGTATATGTTTTTTAATTCACCTTTTATTATTCTTGTTAAAAATGTACCAACTGTTTATGTGCTCTTACTCACAAGGGGGCACCAAGACCCCAAAGGACTCTCAACATCCCAAGATTGCTTATATCTGGGTTAAAGGGCTCTTTATCCAATTGTCAAGATAGGTATATACACTATACTGTCAAAATTATTGTGACGCCTGCCTTTACACGCACATGAACTTTAATGGCATCCCAGTCTTAGTCTGTAGGGTTCAATATTGAGTTGGCCCACCCTTTGCAGCTATAACAGCTTCAACTCTTCTGGGAAGGCTGCCCACAAGGTATAGGAGTGCGTCTATGGGAATGTTTGACCATTCTTCCAGAAGCGCATTTGTGAGGTCAGGCACTGATGTGGACAAGAAGGCCTGGCTCGCAGTCTCTGCTCTAATTCATCCCAAAGGTGTTTTATCGGGTTGAGGCAGTAAAGTTCCTCCACCCCAAACTCGCTCCTCTGTGTCTTTTTGGACCTTGCTTTGTGCACTGGTGCGCAGTCATGTTGGAACAGGAAGGGGCCATCCCCAAACTGTTCCCACAAAGTTGGGAGCATGAAATTTTCCAAAATGTCTTGGTATGCTGACGCCTTAAAGGGGTTGTGAAGGCAAAATTTTTTTTTTATCCTAATGCATTTTATGAATTAAGATAAAAAAACCTGTGTGTAGCAGCCTCCCCAGCACCCCCTAATTACTTACCTGAGCCCCATCTCTCTCCAGCATAGCTCCCAACTGTCCCTGATTTCGAGGGACTGTCCCTGATTTGGAGCAATGTCCCTCTGTCCCTCATTCCCCCTCATTTGTCCCTCATTTTGGTCTGATCTATATCGTTGAATATCAAATGCACTTTTTCTCTATCAAAAACTGTTTTCCAGCCCTAAATCTTTCATCCGATTTCTAAATTGCTGCATTTGTAAATTCCAAAAGCCAGTATAAAGGAATAGTAGTGGTAAAAAAAAGCACTTGTGGGTTTAACCAATCTTGCTTTTTTGCACAATTTTCCTTTAAGGGGGCGTGACAAGGGGTGTGTCCTATACCTGCATACTTTTGTTGATAGGTGTCCCTCATTCCATCTCAAAAAGTTGGGAGGTATGCTCTCTTGTGATGTCTACGAGTGTCTTAGCCATCCGGGGACCCTCCTTTTGATTGGCTGAGACACAACAGTGGCGTCATTGGCTCCCATGGCTGTCGATCAAAGTCAGTTAGCCAATCAGGGAAAAGAAGGGCGGGGCCGGGGCCGGGCTCTGTGTCTGCATGGAAACACGGAGCTGTGAGTTGGCTCAAGTGCCCCCATAGCAAGCTGTTTGCTCTCGGGGGACTGAACAGGAGGGAGGGGCCAGGAGCAGCGAAGAGGGACCTGAGAAGAGGAGGATCAGGGCTGCTCTGAGCAAAACCAACTGCATAGAAGAGGTAAGAATAACATGTTTGTTATTTTAAAAATAAATAAAAAAACGAGACTTTACAATTCCCCTTCATTGAAACAGGCAAATATAAAAAAGTGAGTGATTTTTTTTTATATGGATGTATTATCCTATCATCAGCAGTATCAAAATAAAAAAAAAATATGTTTAAAAAAAAGGGAAAGTCGTGTTTGATATAAAAAATGAACTAAATTGAATTCAGTTATAATATGGATCTACTTTAAAATGTATGTAAACCCAGAATCTACTATTCAGTATGTTTGGTACCACACCTCACTGTATATAGTTTTATTAAGCAATTTTTTTTAAGCTGTTACAAAGTTTCTTACTTGAAGATCCTGCCAGTAACAGCACTTCTTGTTCAGTGGCGGTGCGTCCAAAGAGGGTGCAGAAGCTCCGCCCTCTCTCTCCTGCACCCGTCAATCTTCAATAGATAGATTCATGCATTGCATGAATCTATCTATTGTCGCCACTGCCGCCCCCTATTCAGGCATCTGTCTCCTTGTCGGGCGCCGGGCATCTGAATTACAGCAGCGGGGGTGTTTTTGGAAGTGTCTGATTAGAGCCCCCTGCTCTAATAGGCGTCCCGATTAGAGCTGTGGGCTCTAATAGGCTTCCAAATTGGTAAACAGCTGGCGCACTTCTGTGCGTTCGCTGCTTACGTAGTTCGTATTACGTATTCGAATCGAATAAATCGCTTCCCTAGCACTGACCCGCCTCTCAGCCAATCAGGTGCACCGGGTCGGGTTACCTGTCACCTGATTGGCTAAGCGACAGGCGCTGTGTTTGGATGCCTATCGGGCGTCCAATCATAGCAGAAGAGGACGGGAGAAGACATCGAGGACTCGGAGGGAGCGTGGAGGAATGCGATGACCGGAGACAGGTAAGTGCTGGGCGGGGAGGACACTGGCAGCATTTGATGGGGCAAACTGGCAGCAATTGATGGTTACAGTGGCTGCGCTTGATGGCACAGTGGTGGCAACTTATGGGTACAGTGGCTGCGTTTGATGGCACAGTGGCTGCGTTTGATGGCACAGTGGCTGCGTTTGATGGCACAGTGGCTGCGTTTGATGGGCACAGTGGCTGCGTTTGATGGGCACAGTGGTGGCAATTTATGGGTACAGTGGCTGCGTTTAATGGGCACAGTGGTGGCAATTTATGGGTACAGTGGCTGCGTTTGATGGGCACAGTGGCTGCGTTTGATGGGCGCAGTGGCGGCAATTGATGGGCACAGTAGCTGCGTTTGATGGGCACAGTGAGGCTGCAATTGATGTTTTTTTTTTTCACTTTACAGCCCCCCCAAAAATTTTGAGCACCAGCCGCCACTGTTCTTGTTGCAGGATGACAACACTAAGCCACTGCATCACAATTAGCAACAGCCTGCCATGTGCATTCCTTTCTTTGGCTTTTGAGTTGCCTATCACATTTTCATAGGCTTCCTGCAGACCAAATATGCCATTCAAAGGACAAATGAAGGAGCACACATGGCACGCTGACAACGCTGCTGCTAATTGCAGGACTGTGGCTTAGTGTTGCTACTAGTCCCAAGGTAAGAAACTTTGCAACGGACTCACAAGAGAATTATTTGCATAGTTAAGAAAACTATATACAGTCAGTGAGGCATGATGGCAAACATACTGAAGTCTGTGTTTAAATACAATTTGAAATCTATTTACAAGAGATTTGCATAACCATTCATCTTAACCACTTCAGCCCCGGAAGGATTTACCTCCTTCCTGACCAGAGCATTTTTTGCGATACGGCACTGCGTCATTTTAGCTGACAATTGTGCGGTCGTGCGACATTGTACCCAAACAAAATCGTCGTCTTTTTTTTTACCACAAATAGAGCTTTCTTTTGATGATATTTGGTTACCTCTGTGGTTTTTATTTTTTGTTCTATAAACAAAAAAAGAGCGACAATTTTGAAAAAAAAAAAAACGCAAAAAAATTGTTTACTTTTTGCTATAAAAAATATTCCAAAAAAACTATATAAAAAACTAATTTCTTCCTCATTTTAGGCCGATATGTATTCTTCTACATATTTTTGTTAAAAAAGAAATGCAATAAGCGATTGGTTTATGCAAAAGTTATAGCGTCTATAAAATAGGGGATATAATTATGGCATTTTTGTTATTTTAATTTTTTTTTTACATGTAATGGTGGCGATCTGCGATTTTTAACGGGACTGCAACATTGAGGCGGACAGAGCAGACACTTTTGAAATTTTTTTGGGACCATTGTCCTATAAAAATGCACTGTTTACTGTGTAAATGTCACTGGCAGGGAAGAAGTTAACACTAGGGGGTGATCAAGGAGTTTAATGTGTTCCATGGGAGGTGTCTCTAATTGTGGGGGGAGGGGACTGACTGGAGGAGGAGAGAGATCGCTGTTCCTGATCACTAGGAACAGCAGATCTCTCTCTACTCCCCCGTCAGAATGAGGATCTGTCTGTTTACATTGACAGATCCCCGTTCTGGCTCTCTTTCCGGAGATCGCTTGTGGCCAGCAGACAATGCGGCCGCCGGCCACGCGCATTGGGCCCCCCACCATGCAGCGGGCACGCTCGCCCCTGCTATGGCCCTTAAAGGAGCCGACGTATACCTACGGTGATTCGCAGGAACGAGCTGACCTGCCACAGTATAATGACGGCGGCTGGTCGGCAAGTGGTTAAGCTATTTTCTCTTCTGAACAAATGTTCTTTGATTATCAGCTGTGGTAAAATACGATATTATGGCCACTAGATGGAGCTGAGGAGCACGGGAAATACATACATTTTTGTAACAAGAGATGCATTGGAGTTGATATACTAAAGACAAATAAACTGTGCACTTTGCAAAGTGCAGTTCCACTCTGCAATTACAGTTGCTCCAGACCTTAGTAAATGAGCAGAAACTCTGATGACTTCCACCATCCAATCATGTTTTTTTTTTTCCTTGCACGTGATTGGATATTCTTTGTAAAGTGAAGCTTTATCTCATTTACTAAGCCGTGTAGCAACTGCACTTTGCAAAGTGAACTGTCTATTTGCTTTTAGTAAATCAATCCCCATGCAACAGTTCTAGAGAACTATTGGTTACATTTCTTTGATAATTCTCTCCAGTGCTCTTTAGAATTGTTACATGGTATCTCTGGTAAAGTAGCCACATTAAAATAATTTCCAAAGTACAGATGGAAGAAACTAAGGCCCCTTTCACACTGGGGCGGTGGGGCGTTGGCGGTAAAACAGCGCTTTTAGCGCTGTTTTACCGTCGTTTTTGCGGCTGTATTCGGCCGCTAGCGGTGCGGTTTTAACCCCCGCTGGCGGCCGAAAAAGGGTTAAATCCGTTCGTACAGCGCGGCTATGGCCGCGGTATTACCGCAGTATAGCCGCGCTGTCCCATTGATTTCAATAGGCAGGAGCGGTGAAGGAGCGGTGAATACACCGCTCCTTCACCGCTCCAAAGAAGCGGTTGGCAGGACTTTTTTTACCGTCCTGCCAGCGCACCGCTTCAGTGTGAAAGCCCTCGGGCTTTCACACTGAACAAACAGCGGAGGCTGTTTAGGGGCGGTTTGCAGGCGGTATTTTTAGCGCAATACCGCCTGCAAACCGCCCCAGTGTGAAAGGGGCCTAAATATTTTTCCTTCACTGGCTTAGTATCAAGTGATACTAAAGTGTTGTTTTTTATAACAAACATGTTATACTTACCTCCTCTGTGAAGTTGGTTTTGCACAGAGCAGTCTAGATCCTCCTCTTCTCGGGTCCCTCTTCGGTGCTCCTGGCCCCTCCCTCCTGTTCAGTGCCCCCACAGCAAGCAGCTTGCTGTGGGGGCACCCGAGCTGCGTCACAGCTTCCTGTGTCCATTCAGACACGGAGCCGCAGCCCGGCCCTGTCCCCTTTCTCTCCTCATTGGCTGACTGACTTTGATTGGCAGCCAATGGCGTCGCGTTGCTGTCTTAGCCAATGAGGAGGGGAGTCTTGGGCAGCTGAGACACTCCTGCAACATCGCTGGGTCTAGATGGACCTCAGGTAAGTATTAGAGGGGGATGAGGGGGGCTGCACACAGAAGGCTTTTATCTTAATGCATAGAATGCATTAAGATAAAAAAACCTTCTGCCTTTTCAACCCCTTTAAATAGGGTACAAAACAGATTACTGTTTTTAGGGGCCCTGAAGTGTCAAAGAGCTACAAGTTGGGCACCATGGGTTTGGAGAAGGGGTCTCAAACTTGTGGCCCTCCAGCTGTTGCAGAACTACAATTCCCTTGATGCATTGCAAGGCTGACAGTTACAAGCATGACTCCCAGAGGCGGAGGCATGATGGAACTTGTAGTTCCGCAACAGCTGGCGGGCCGCCAGTTTGAGACCCCTGGTTTGGAGGATATGAAAGGTAGTTGCAGGTACAGTATCTTTAGCTTATGGCTCCTCTTTGCATATGACAGTTGGGAAGCACACATGATTCTGACCTTGCTTGTAGATCTCCTAAATCCATCCTCATCTTGTTTCTTTTTTTTTACTTCCTTTGACACAGGCAAAGATAAAAAAGGTAAGCCATTTCTTTATATCATCAGTAGTATTAAAATCAGTGATGGTCTGTCTATAGGGGGTGCCCGGGCGCCACCCCTCCCTCCTGTAGTCACCTAAAAAAAAAAAAAAAGTTAAAACGGCCCCTTTAAGAAAAAAAAAAGAAAAAGTCCTTTAACTAAGTGCACTCTGTTCAGGCGCCGGACACAGTGCACTATGGGAAGCGCCATGTCAATGGAATCAGGAGATTGCAGACGTGGCGCTTAATTTGTAGGATTTTTACCTGCTTTGCGGCGCAATACAAAGTGCCGAGTAGCTTCCGCCCGTAGAATCACTACGGGCGGGAGCATTGTTGTTTAAATCTAGAGGTTACTTCCGGGTGTCGTGGAACAGATGAAAACCGGAAGTGACGTCGGCAGCTCCGTTCCTCGGGCTGCACAGAGCTGCTGGAAGGTAAGTAATGAGAGACTGAGAGCGTGCCACGCAGCATGAGGGATTCGGTTCAAAGGCAATCACAGATCACTTGGGGGAGTCAGGAGTAATAAAGAGACCACTACCCTAGGATTTTTTATATTTATATGCAGATGTTGTGGGAGCCTCTCTTTTTTAATGTTGTGCTTATAGTGTGCTGCAGACAGTAATGCTATTTCACACCTCCTCCAACATATCCGATTTCTGGCAATAGCTGGAGCAGCTTCTGCTGATCTGCATAGATTTTTTTTAACATCGTATGAAGGTTCTCTGGCTGTTATCAGAAGCACATGTAACATCAGAGACAGGGAAGGGGTGCTGCAACTTCAGGCTATAATTGCATAGGCTTTGAATGCTGGTTCACACCAGCGAGATGCGAAAACCAGCGCGATTCCAGTGCTGGTTCCCGCATCGCATAGAACTCACAGGCAGTTCACACTTCCCTATGCGATCCACTGCAGGTGTCAATAGAAAGGTAATGACACCCCCAGATCGGTTCGCATTTCGCAGTGCGAACTGTGAATTCATAAAGGAATCGGATCACATGGGTGTGAACATCCACGCGATTAGATTCTGGTGTGGACAAAAAAAAGGGTCCTGCACAGTTTTGGTCTGAATGTAATGCAAATTCAACCATACAATCTGTATGGCTGAATTCGCATCGCACAGACATCGCATGTGATCTGCACAGCAGTGCAGTGCGAATCACATGCGATGCCTGACAACGCACCAGTGTGAACCGACACTAAGTGTTGGAATCAACTGAAGTATTATGTCTGTAAAGAATTATTTTCCCTCTCAACCAGTCTCTATACCGCCAATGTGAGGGAAGTATTTGTCACCGAGTGTTCTTGTTTTGTGTCCCCATTGGTGAGATTTTCCATCATTTCTGACAAGAAGTGAGGTGAAATTTTTCAAATAGGCACATAGACAGCAATAATGACATTCCCTGTTCTATCCAAGACAAAATAAAAGGTATTGAGTCTGCGAAGCTGAGCTATATACTCTGTCCTATGATGCTGAGCTATATACCTTGATCTGTGATGCTGAGCTATTTACTCTGTCCTGTGATGCTGAGATATATAATCTGTCCTGTGATGCTGGGACTGTATACTCTGTCCTGTGATCTGAGCTGTATACTCCTGACACTATGGGTGGAAGCAAGTGGAATACAGGGGACAGAGTGGGTGGATTCTATAAGGGGTGTGGTTTATGAGAAGTGGGAGGGGTCAAAATGATGGGCGCGGTCTGGCGCCCCTCCATCCAAAAACTACACCAGCTGCCACTGATTTAAATAAAAAAAAGTTAAAAAAAAGGTGAAAGCTTTGTTTTATATGAAAAAGTAACGTAAAGTAAATGTCATCCAGTTATAATTTGGATATTATTTAACTTGTTTTTAAATTCAGAATTTATTTTTCAGTATGGTTGGTACTATGCCACACTGTATACAGTTCTTAAGCAAATTATATATTTTTTTAATCTGTTGCAAAGTTTCTTACCTGAAGATCCTTCCTGATGCAGAGTGTCAACGTTGAGCCGCTGTCTCCCAATAAGCAGCAGCCTACTCTACACATTCCTTTATTTGGCTTTTGGGTTCCCTATCAAGCCTGCACAAGCCTCCTGCAGATAAAATAGGCAGCCCAACAAACAACTGCAAGAGCACACATGGCAGGTAGGGATGAGCTGCATGGGGGGACTCTGCACTTTCCCCAAAGCAGCTGGTCCTTGAGCCCACGCTGCCCCAAAATTGGGGGCCCCGTGATGGCACTGAGAGTGATGGATACACAGGGGAGGCAGGCTGGCAGCGGTGCGGTGTCCTGTGCAGAACAATACCTATTATTTCACAACCAGCAAGGAGGGGCAGGTCCAGAGCACCAGTGTTGCTCTGACCCCGCCCCATGCAGCTTGAATGCTCGGCACTGGAAGGCTGCCGGGTTGGAGCTGGGGTGGTAGCTGCTGAGTCGGCAGCACTGAGATCCCACCTGTGGAAGTAGCGTTGTGGATGGTGTCATGGTGAGCCCAGCTGTCCAGCACTGTTTGCACCGAAGGGCTTGGAATGCCAGGAGGGATGCTCCCTTCTCCGCCCCTCCTTCTGCCTGCTTGATTGGTACAGGTGAGTTCAGTGCTGGAGGTGGGCACATAGCCAAAAGTTTACATGCATTGTATCTCCACTGGAGAAGGGGGTACTACATGGATGGAATAATGGTGCTGGAGGATATCAAGGGTGTATGGGGGAAAACAATGCTGAGGGGGGATCTGGGGTGTATAGGGGGTAGCAATGCTTGGGGTAGCTTGGGTGGCTATAGTGCTAGAGGTATCAGGGATGTAGAGAGGACACAGTGTAGGGGGTATCAGGGATGTAGTGGGGTCACAATACAAGGGGTATCTTATGGTATATAGTAACAGTGCTGGGGGGAATATCTAGGGTGTAGAGCAGTGGGTGTTCTGGGGGGATATCTAGGGTGTAGAGGGGTCAGAGTACTGGGGGGATATCTGGGGTTTAGAGGGGTCAGAGTCCTGGGGGGATATCTGTGGTGTAGAGGGGTCAGAGTGCTGGGGGGATATCTAGGGTGTGGAGGGGTCAGAGTGCTGGGGGGATATCTGGGATGTAGAGGGGTCAGAGTGCTGGGGTGATATCTAGGGTGTGGAGGGATCAGAGTGCTTGGGGGATATCTGGGATGTAGAGGGGTCAGAGTGCTGGGGGGATATCTGGGATGTAGAGGGGTCAGAGTGCTGGGGGGATATCTGGGATGTAAAGGAGTCAGAGTGCTGGGGGGATATCTAGGGTGTGGAGGGGTCAGAGCGCTGGGGGGATATCTGGGATGTAGAGGGGTCAGAGTGCTGGGGGGATATCTGGGATGTAGAGGGGTCAGAGCGCAGGGGGGGTATCTGGGGTGTAGAGGGGTCAGAGTGCTGGGGGGATATCTGGGATGTAGAGGGGTCAGAGCGCTGGGGGGATATCTGAGGTGTAGAGGGGTCAGAGTGCTAGGGGGATATCTGGGATGTAGAGGGGTCAGAGTGCTGGGGGGATATCTGGGATGTAAAGGGGTCAGAGTGTTGGGGGGATATCTAGGGTGTGGAGGGGTCAGAGCGCTGGGGGGATATCTGGGATGTAGAGGGGTCAGAGTGCTGGGGGATATCTGGCATGTAGAGGGGTCAGAGCCCTGGGGGGGTATCTGGGGTGTAGAGGGGTCAGAGCACTGGGGGGTATCTGGGGTGTAGAGCGGTCAGAGCGCTGGGGGGATATCTGAGGTGTAGAGGGGTCAGAGTGCTGGGGGGGCATCAATCTAGCAGATATATTATATGCACAGGACAGCTTTGTTACTTTTTTTATGTAGTATTTTCCCACTGTTTCTTTGCTGTACAGAATGATTGTTCATGCAGGTAATGCGGAGCTCCACCCAAAAGGGCCTCCTACCTACTTGATGTCTGTTTACCTGCGCTGCCTCCATTGTAGGGGCCCCAGAGCATTAATTTGCCCAGGGGCCCATGATGCTATTAAGACGGCCCTGCTCCCACTGATACCAATTATGGAGTACTATTCTTTATAGGCGTTATGTATTGCTTTACTCCCACTGACCACCAAGTCTGGGGCATCTTCTACTCTCTCTGATGCTGGGGTAATCTCTACTCCAACTGGTCACAGTGTGCCCCAACTTCCCCCTGAAGCCTAAAGGACAGTAAACTGGCCCTTTGTTTAGAAAGTTTGAAGACCCCTGCTCTAAAGAATATTTTTCCTTC
Source organism: Aquarana catesbeiana (assembly GCF_042186555.1). Classification (NCBI taxonomy): domain Eukaryota; kingdom Metazoa; phylum Chordata; class Amphibia; order Anura; family Ranidae; genus Aquarana; species Aquarana catesbeiana. The sequence continues at coordinate 32,363,025 of NC_133334.1, read as the reverse complement.
ACTGGCTTGAGTAATCCCAAACCAAAATACGGTCTGCAGGGGCCCTGAGGGCCAAACAGTAGTTGTCATGGGGTCACAGATTGGGCCCCAGGGGTTTGGAGGATATGAAAGGTAGTTGAAGGCACCTTCAGCTGTGGCTCTTCTCTGCATCTGTCAGTTGTGAAATACATATGTCACTAACCATGCTTGGAGCTCTTCTAAATCCATCCTTACTTTTTCTTTTTTTTTTCTACTTCACTAGATGAAAAACCAAAAGGTAAGTCATTTCTTTACATGGTTTTTATTTTTAGTCTGTGGTCAACAGCATTGAAATACAAAATAGAAGCAGGCACAGAGCCTGAGGGTAAGTCAGTTCTTTAATAGTATGTTTCCTCATGTGATCAGCAGCACTGAAATATAACATGTTGAAAAAAGGTATAAGTAGTATTCTACAGTTAAAAATGAAAAAAAATGAACTAAATGCCATCCACTTATGACTTAGATCCTTTTTAACGTGTATGTAAACCCAGAGTTTATTTTTCAGTATATTTGGTACCATGCCTCACTGAGTAGTTTTCTTTAGCAAGTTGCTCATTTGTGAATCTGTTGCAAAGTTTCTTGCCGCACGGCGCTCTCCCTGCACCGAGACCAGGGATTCACCGAGAGCCCCGGGCTCAGTTCTAACAATCGGGACCCGGACAGTCCGGTTCCGGGTCACCTGATCGCTGAGATAGTCTCTGATCAGTCACTGTGAAGCCTGCCCCCCGTGTTTTTTGTCTCTGGGAATGGACAAGACAAATACATTGTATCTTCCTCTGTCCTTGTGTGTGTGGGGGAAAAAAATAAAAATAAATCATAGTGAATGGAGGCATAGGTGGGTGTTGTGGATGGGGAGGGGGGTGATTGGAGGCATATATGGGTGTTCTGGATGGAGGTCGAATGGAGTCATAGGTAGATGTGGGTGTCCTGAATGGGGGGGGTGATTGGAGTCATAGGTGGTTGTTCCAGATGGGGGGGTGATTGGAAGCAAAGATGGGTGTGCTGGATGGGGGGGGGTGATTGGAGGCATAGGTGGGTGTGCTGGATGGGGGTGGGGTGATTGGAGGCATAGTTGGGTGTGCTGGATGGGGATGGGGATGGGGGGTGAATGGAGGCATAGATGGGTGTGCTGGATGGGGGGGTGATTGGAGACATAGGTGAGTGTGCTGGATGGGGGGGGGTGATTGGAGCCATCATAAGTGGGTGTTCTGGATGGGGAGAAGGGAGGATTGGAGGCATAGGTGGGTGTGCTGGTTGTGGGAGGGAGGGTGGGTGATTGGAGGCATTATAAATGGGTGATCTGGATGGGGGGAGGGAAGATTGAAGGCATAGGTGGATGTGCTGGTTGTGGGAGGGGGGGTGGGTGATTGGAGCCTTAGGTATGGGAAGGGGGGTGATTAGAGGCATAGGTGTCTTGGATGCGGGAAGGGGGATTGATTGGAGACATTGTGCTGAATGGGGGCCATAAGTGGAAGAGATGTGCTGGGGGGGCATCTGTGAATGGGGGAAAGCTTAACAGAAGACCCAAACGCTAGTAACCCCCGCAGCATAAGTTCGGAGACTAGAAGAAGATGGGGCATTCCTGCACAGAAGATTTCTCCAGGATCCAGCGGCTTGGGATAACCTTCACTACTGCTATGTAAGCTTGCTAAAGCTATAGAGATTTTTTTTTAGCTAAAGTTAATTCTTAAAGTTGAAGCCCCCTGTAAGTATTTACCATAATGGGCTAATATGCACAACATATTAGCCCATTATGGCAGACGTACCTGTCAAAGAAGCCCTCCAGCACTGTAGTGTGATCGATCCAGCTTGTCCATGGTTGCCTCACCTGCCAGCTGCCCATAGCCAGTGAGGGGAGAATGCATTATCCCATTGCAGGATTATGCATTTCCCACTTAGCCTCACTGGCTATGGGCAGCTGGCAAGTGAGGCAAACTAAAACTTGCGCCCGGCCATATGGGGGTAGTGGGGGGGGTGCATTGTGGAGGGGAGGGGCACCAAAACGCACCTTCACCTGTGTAGATAAAAATCCTTGCACTGGGCCTGTATATAATGTATATACGGACTCCACAGCACTGACAGAATTTTATAGCTGGTCATAACAAACTTACTGACATGTACTGTATGTACTGACTCCATTGACAGAATTTTACTTCTTGCAGAGCATACAATTCATTTTTGCATTTGATGCCCATTGTCAGGATATATAAAGTGATTGCATTTGATGCCCATTGTCTTGTCTGGAATGTTTACTGTTTATGCGTTTGATGCCCATTGTCAAGATGTATAACGTTTTGTACATCATTTATATATCCTGGCGATGGGCATCAAATGCAAAAAGTGTTTGCATTTGATGCCCATTGTCAGGAATATTTAATGTTTATGCGTTTGATGCCCATTGTCAGGGGTATATATTATATATATTTGATAAAAACCAAAAGGAAAAGGTTACTTGCACACTTGTCAGAAACCATGAAATCAGGTAGAGACAGAAGTACAGTTGAATCACACTTGTTTAATAGTAAAAGTAAAAAGAGCAAACGTAGTCAAAACATAGTCAAAGTAACCGGAACGGATAGTCAGCCAAGCCAGAAGTCAGGGATCAATGTAGTGGAACAGCAAGCAGGATCTGAAGCCAGAAGGGATGCCAGCAAGTCTTGAACAGGATCGCAGGAGATAGTTTCTGTGATGTTGACCAAGGCGAAGGCAGAGCTCCTCTGGACTGGACGGCTTAAGAAGGCAGGACTGATGAGCAGGATATCATCAACAGCTGAGTAACTGTGGAGAGATAGGAGCTGGAAATTAGCCAACAGCTGAGCGGACAGCTCAGAGAAGGAAGGGCTGAGCCCAGCCCTGACAACACTATCACAAATCCCAATGCATATTTAAATAACTGGAGGTTTTCTAGTACTACTACACTAACTCACCTAAGAAGAGGTTTTGACATGGCAGGTGAGCTTACACTTTAATGCCACTGGAGCGATACTAAAAAACATCCAGTTATTTAAATAGGCAGAGGGATTTGGGATAATGCGCAGGTAACTTTTTCCTTTGTTTTTTATTGTATGTATTGGGGCATTGTTGTGGGAGTTTGAGCACAGGGCTTAATGTTGTATATTTGTATGCATTTGATACCCATTGTCAGGATATATAAAGTGAAATAGATAGATAGATAAATAGATAGATAGATCTATATATATATATATATATATATATATATATTAATCTGCAGGGGAGTGGCTCAAGAAGAAGCACATTAAGGTTATGGAGTGGCCTAGTCAGTCTCCAGACCTTAATCCTATAGAAAATTTATTGGGGGAGTTGAAACTTGGAGTTGCCAAGCGACAGCCAAGAAACCTTAAGGATTTAGAGGAGATCTGTAAAGAAGAGTGGATCAAAATCCCTCCTAAGATGTGTGCAAACCTGGTCACCAACTACAAGAAACGTCTGACCTCTGTGCTCGCCAACAAGGGTTTCTCCACCAAGTACTAAGTCATGTTTTGCTTGGGGATCAAATACTTATTTTACTCACTGAACTGCAACTCAATTTATAACATTTGTTTTATGTGTTTTTTTTTTTAATTTTTGGTTGATATTCTGTCTCATTTTTAATACACCTATGATAAAAATTATAGACCCTTCATTTCTTTGTAAGTGGGAAAACTTACAAAATTTGCACGGGACCAAATAATTATTTTCCCCACTGTATAATTGCGTATTATAGTTACCCCCCCTACTTTTGTCCCTGCCGCCCTCATGTGTCATGTGCCCCCCTAAATATGAAAGCAGGAGACGCCACTGGCGGTTTACAACCGCTTTAGCACTTATTTTACTCTTACACACGATCCGAATATCGTACGACTTTTTTCGCTTAATAATCTCAAGTAGAAATTGAATAGGTAAATAAAGTCACGAAAATTCTCATACGACAGAAGAAAAAAAATCGGAAGTGATGTCATGTGTTGTAATGTATTTGTATTGTATTTTCGTACGATAACTATACTGACTAAACGAAAACCGTACGATCTGGTATCGTACGAGGAAAATCTTTGTGCTTGTCCGATCGAATAATATCAGATGAACTGTCGTGATCGGCTCTCGAAAGTAGCGTACACACGATCCGAAAATCGTATGATTCTTTCTCGGACGACAGTTTTCATACGATATTCCGTTCGTGTGTACGGGCCATTAGGCATGAAGGGGTTAAAGCACCCCCCATTAAAAAAGAGAAAAGGGAATGGACAGCATAGAAACAATGAGACTGAGTGAAAGAAATAAACCAAACTATTATCTAATATAATTCATTCTAAAGAATGTTTTTCTTGTGCTGGTTTGAGTAAGCTTTAAAACAAACTAACATCTGCAGGGGACCCTGAGGGCCGAACAGTAATGCCCCGTACACACGGTCGGATTTTCCGACGGAAATTGTTCGATGGGAGCTTGTTGGAAATTCTGACCGTGTGTAGGCTCCATCGGACATTTTCATTGGAATTTCCGTCACACAAAAGATCCAGATCTCAAATTTTCCGACAACAAAATCCTTTGTCGTAGATTCCGATCATGTGTACACAATTCCCACGCACAAAGTGCCACACATGCTCGGAATCAAGCAGAAGAGCCGCACTGGCTATTGAACTTCATTTTTCTCGGCTCGTCATACGTGTTGTACGTCACCGCGTTCTTGACGTTCTGTAATGTCCGACAAGATTTGTGTGACCGTGTGTATGCAAGCCAAGTTTGAACCAACATCCGTCGGAAAAAATCCATGGATTTTGTTGTCGAATGTCCGATCGTGTGGCATAAGTGTAAAAAAAAAACCAAAAAAAACAGGTTGGGTACCAGAGGTTTTGTACGTTTGAGTAGTTGAGGGAACTTCAGCTGTGGCTCCTCTCTCCATTTGTCAACTGGAAAGTGCATAGAATGTTAACAATGCTCGGAGCTTTCCTAAATCCATTCTGACTTTGTTTCCGTTTTCCCCACTTCATTAGAGCCAGAGAAACCTAAAAAAGGTAAGTAATTTCTAGATGAAATATGTGTATACCACAAAATATTAAGATGCAAAAATGCAAACAATATCCATGGTGTAAACCATAAATATAAAAATCAATAAAACAGTCAGTAAAGTGCACAACAACTGATTAAAGATAACCAATATATCAATAGTGCAAAATGTGCACAAATGTGTATATATGCATATACCACAAAATATTAAAGTGCAAAAGTGCAAGCAATATTCATGGTGAGAACCATAAACATGAAAACAAATAAAAACAGTCAATAAAGTGCACGACAGCAATTGATAAATTTGATAACAGACATATGACCAATATATAAATAGTGCAAAAATGCAAAAATGTCCGTATCGAAATTAGTAAGTGACTTGAATTCATAAAGAATAGTCCTGGTGCGCTGTGAAGTGAATCATTCATAAATAGTGGGACATGAAAAAGACTTGACCACGTGAGATCACCACCACAGATATACAGGAGGCTTACCAGAAAGCCAGTGACCGCCCTTTATTTCAGGGGGGTCATAAAAGGCTTGTTGGATCTGAGAACCTGTTGGAGATGTATCCTGATAACTGGAGCCTGGAAAGATGTCCCAATGTACCTGGCCTTCACCACCCGATGGTTCCCACAGGAGCACTGCAATCCACAGGTGGCCTGGAGCAGACCAAAAAAAGATGTATATATATATATATATATATATATATACTGTATACACTATATTACCAAAAGTATTGGGTCACCTGCCTTTACACGCACTGGGCATCCCAGTCTTAGTCCGTAGGGTTCAATATTGAGTTGGCCCACCCTTTGCAGCTATAACAGCTTCAACTCTTCTGGGAAGCGCATTTGTGAGGTCAGGCATTGATGTTGGAAGAAAAGGCCTGGCTCGCAGTCTCCGCTCGAATTCATTCCAAAGGTGTTCTATCGGGCTGAGGTCAGGACTCTGTGCAGGCCAGTCAAGGTCCTCCACCCCAAACTCGTTTATCCATGTCTTTATGGATCTTGCTTTGTGCACTGGTGCGCAGTCATGTTGGAACCGGAAGGGGCCATCCCCAAACTGTTTCCACAAAGTTGGGAGCATGAGATTGTGCAAAATGTCTTGGTATGGAATTCGAATAAACAAAATGAATTGCAAAAACAAATTAAATTAATTTAATTAAACAAATGTATGTAAATAACAAACATTTTATGCAATTAGTGATATATATAGATACATATATATATATCTATATATCTATATAGATATATATATCTATAGATATATAGATATAGATAGATAGATAGATAGATAGATAGATAGATAGATAGATAGATAGATAGATAGATAGATAGATAGATAGATAGATAGATAGATAGATAGATAGACGGACAGACGGACAGACGGACGGATAGACGGATAGACAGATAGATAGATTTGATTTTTTTGATGATTTTTAATCTAAGTTATTAGTGATTCACTGTTCAGTTGAGAATATATATATATATATATATATATATATATATATATATATATATATATATATATATATATATATATAATATATAATAATAATTTCATTTGGTCTTTCTGGTATGGCAGATACATCTTTGTATTTTTTTTATTTAGTCCAGTGAATCAGCATGCACATTCATTCTGTGAAACTCAGGCAAAAACAAATGTTCTTTAAACTATTTTCTCTTTCGGACAATTATTTTTTTTTAATTATGGGCAGCAGTAAAGTACCATGTTATGGCCACAAGATGGAGCTAAAGAGAATACGAAATGCAGGTTTTTTTTTTTTTTTCTTTTTGTTTGTTTTTTAACAAAAGATAGAATGTAACAATAATTCTGGAGAATGCTAGTGGGAAATAGCAGATAAATATAACCATTGGTAACGTTTATTTGCAAATTCCCTCCAACCTTCTTTAGAATTGTTGCAATGTATCTCCATTAAAGCAGACTTTTGTCTAATTTGATAATTTCCTTAGCAAGATCCAAAATATAGAGTATAACAAAACAAAAACAAAAAAAAAGGGAATATACAGTAAAGAAAAAGTATTAAAGTGGTAATAAACCCCAAATCAATTATAATATTATAAAGCAATTCATATTATTATATTGAAGCTTACCAATTCTTAGATGTGATGGCTGCATTCATTACCATTTTTAGGCTTTCTTTCTTCTATTTTAATCTGGCAATCCAGCCAGCAAGTCTGTTGCTTTTCAAAAGCACAAGTTCTCCAGCACAATGTATCAGTTTATATGGATGAGACAAGCAATTTAACAGTGACAGAGGTGCTTACAGTGATCAGCTTTTATTTATTTGTGTAAAACCTATACCAAAAGGGAAATAAAAACTGTTTACTGTAACTGATTATAAAGTGTGAGCTGGAGAATTAACTCTAAAGAATATTTTAGAATGTATTTAGAATATGACTATATATTAGAATATTATAATAACATTAATAACAATAATAATAATAATAATAATAATAATAATAATAATAATAATAATAGAATATTAGAATTAACTCCAAAGAATATTTTAGAATTTTTTAAAAATGTTTTTGAATATTTAGAATTTTAGAAGTACTCTAAAGAATATTTTCCCTTCACTGGTTTGACTAAGTACCAAAACAGACTACAGTCTGCAGGGGCCCTGCAGGCCGAACCCTAAAGTGCCAACGGGCCACAGATTGGGTACCATGGATTGGAGGACATTAAAGGTAGTTGAAGGCACCTTTAGCTGTGGCTATTCTCTGCATCTGTCAGCGATGAAGTACACATGATGTTAATAATGTTTGGAGATCTCCTAAATCCATCCTCACTTTGCTTACTTTTCTTTTTCTTTTTTTCTTTTTTTTTACTTAATTTAAACCAGGCAAAAAAGGTAAGTCATTTTTTAAAATATATCTTATGAATCACAGCATTTCCAGATTCATCCTGCAGTGCTATAAAAGTGTATAATTAATGAATCTATATAAAGTGCAAATTTATAAATATATCCAAATAAAATGTTACGTGCAAAAGTGAAAAAATATTTTAATTCATAAATCAAAAAAATTGATCAAACAGATCAAATCCAATTCTTAATAAAGTGTTCCATATGCAGGGCACTTTTTCTTTTACTTCTTAACAGATTGACCTCCATAACATTTAGCCCTTATCCCTGCACTCTGTATGCAGCGCACCCCTGAACCCTGCACTCTGTACGCAGCACACCCCTGAACCCTGCACTCTGTACGCAGCACACCCCTGAACCCTGCACTCTGTACACAGCAGACCCCTGAACCCTGCACTCTATACGCAGCGCACCCCTGAACCCTGCACTCTGTACGCAGCGCACCCCTGAACCCTGCACTCTATACGCAGCGCACCCCTGAACCCTGCACTCTGTACGCAGCGCACCCCTGAACCCTACACTCTGTACGCAGCGCACCTCTGAACCCTGCACTCTGTACGCAGCGCACCCCTGAACCCTGCACTCTGTACGCAGCACACCCCTGAACCCTGCACTCTGTACGCAGCGCACCCCTGAACCCTGTACTCTGTACGCAGCACACCCCTGAACCCTGCACTCTATACGCAGCGCACCCCTGAACCCTGCACTCTGTACACAGCACACCCCTGAACCCTGCACTCTGTACGCAGCGCACCCCTGAACCCTGCACTCTGTACGCAGCACACCCCTGAACCCTGCACTCCGTACGCAGCACACCCCTGAACCCTGCACTCTGTAAGCAGCGCACCCCTGAACCCTGCACTCTGTACGCAGCACACCCCTGAACCCTGCACTCTGTACGCAGCACACCCCTGAACACTGCACTCTGTATGCAGCGCACCCCTGAACCCTGCACTCTGTAAGCAGCGCACCCCTGAACCCTGCACTCTGTAAGCAGCGCACCCCTGAACCCTGCACTCTGTAAGCAGCGCACCCCTGAACACTGCACTCTGTACGCAGCGCACCTCTGAACCCTAGAAGACCACATGCACTGGCAGACCACGTGCACTCGCAGACCACGTGCACTTGCAGACCACGTGCACTGGCAGACCACGTGCACTTGCAGACCACGTGCACTGACAGACCACGTGCACTCGCAGACCACGTGCATGGGGCTCCTCTTAAAATTCATACCAAACCTAAAGGGCTTGGTATGCATTTAAGGGGACCTCATGCAGTTTTGTTTTTACACTATCCCCACTGTTTGTTTACATTCACTGGTCAGTTTGGGATCACCAGCTGATAGCTGGAAGTGCCCGGTGGGGATGAGTCATTTGTTGTTAGGACACCAGCAGGTGCTGGCTCCCTAACAACCAGGAGGAAGCTGCCCCCTTGAGCAATGGTAATAATAACACTGCTAAATGTGTTGCTTTACTCTGCAGCTGGTGGTTTGTTTGGACGAAGACCCCTTCGTTTGGCCATTTGCATTCTCCATAGACTGCACACAGTGCAGAAGTCTACCTCATATTTTGTCCTGCTGGTCGATTGTTCCTATTAACTCTCATGCTTGAATGTTGTTAAGTTATTTTTTTTTAAGGAGCGAATGTTAGGAGTTGTTACATTCACCTGGCAAAAGGCAGCAAAGAAACTATTACATACATATTACAAACATTACAGGAATTATTTGTTATGCTTGCACCAATGTTGAGACATTTTCTATGTGAATTTTTAATAAATCGGCCCCTAGGTGTCAAAGGGCCGCAGGTTGGGCACCCGGGGTTTGGAAAATGTAAAAGGTAGTTGCAGGCACTTTTACCTGTGGCTCCTCCCTGTATCTGTCATTTATGAAGTACACATGATGTTAACAATACTTGGAGCTCTCCTAAATCCATCCTCACTTTGTTTCCTTTTTGTCTTCATTTAAACCATGAAAAGATAATCCTGGTGAGTAATATCTTTATTTGGATTATTAAGCTGGGATAAAGTTTTCCTAAGCAAATCATATGTTTTTTTTAATCTGTTGCAAAGTTTCTTACCTGGAGATCCTGCCAGTATCAGCACTTCCTGTTGCAATGTGACAACGCTAAGCCACTGCCTCGCAGTTAGCAGCAGCCTACTCTACATATTCCCTTACTTGGCCTTTGGGTTGCCTATCCGGCCTCCACATGTCTCCTGCAGATTTAATAGGCAGCCCAACAGACAGCTGAAAGAGCACACATGGCAGGTAGGGATGAGCTGAATACACACTATATTGTCAAAAGTATTGGGACGCCTACCTTTACACGCTTGTGAACTTCCCAAGTCTTAGTTCATAGGGTTCAATATTGAGTTGGCCCACCCTTTGCAGCTATAACAGCTTCAACTCTTCTGGGAAGGCTGTCCACAAGGTTTAGGAGTGTGTCTATGGGAATGTTTGACCATTCTTCCAGAAGAGCATTTGTGAGATCAGGCACTGATGTTGGACGAGAAGGCCTGGCTTGCAGTCTCCGCTCTAAGTCATCCCAAAGGGGTTCTATCGGGTTGAGGACAGGACCCTGTGCAGGACAGTCAAGTTCCTCCACCCCAAACTCGCTCATCCATGTCTTTATAGACCTTGGTTTGTGCACTTTGCCCAAATCATTTGGTGGAGGGGTGATTATGGTGTGGGATTGTTTTTCAGGGATTGGGCTTGGCCCCTTAATTCCAGTGAAGGGAACTCTTAAGGCGTCAGCATACCAAGACATTTTGGACAATTTCATGCTCCCAACTTTGTGGGAACCGTTTTGGGGATGGCCCCTTCCTGTTCCAACATGACTGCACACCCCACCTGTGCACAAAGCAATGTCCATAAAGACATGGATGAGCGAGTTTGGTGTGGAGGAACTTGACTGGCCTGCACAGAATCCTGACCTCAAAACAATAGAACACCTTTGGGATAAATTAGAGCAGAGACTGAGAGCCAGGCCTTCTCATCCAACATTGGTGCCTGACCTCAAAAATGCGCTTCTGGAAGAATGGTTAAACATTCCCATACACACTTCTAAACCTTGTGGACAGCCTTCCCAGAAGAGGTGAAGCTGTTATAGCTAGAAATAATTTGGAGAGCCAGGCGCATAATTGTAGAGAAGGATGCCTGTGAGAAAAAAAATTTGTAAAGATCCGACCGCTGCTCAAAAACTTGTAAGACAAAATGAGATACAACAAAAATTCAACACAGTATATTGGTACACAAACAAGGAAAGTGGAGTAAAAAGTATCAAGTATCAATCTTTAATGATAGATGTATCCATTCATAAACTTAAAATAATTGATCAAGTGGAAAATGCCTTGAAGGCCCCATTCACACCTGAGCGTTTTGTAGCTTGAAGCCTGAAGCTACAAAACGCTTGAGGGGAAAAAATCCATTATTCTCTATGGAGATGGTTCACACCTTCACTCCAAGTCGCCTGAAGCCCAACGCCTGAAGCTCAAACAAGTTCTGGACCCTTTTTTGTCGCTTGACTCGGGCAGATTGGGGCGTTTTTGGAGCATATTTACCCAGGAAGCAGATGACAACATAGCAACAAATGATGAAACAGATGATCATTTTTCCTATTGGCTAATAAAAAAAATGCCAAAGCTCAAAAACGCTGGAAAACGCTGCATGGAAACGCGCAAATACGCGTGACAAAATGCCTGAAAAAGCTCAAAAATGCTACGCTCATGTGTGAATGGGGCCGAAAGCACAGTGATTCACGGCTAGCATGTCATCCTCTGCAGTCCCGGAGGGATGGTTGGCTGTCACCTACCCTGTGCTTTCAAGGCATTTTCCACTCGATCAATTGTTTAAGTTTATGAATGGATACATCTATCATTAAAGATTGATAGATTGATACTTGATACTTTTTACTCCACTTTCCTTGTTTGTGTACCAATGTACTAGAACAGCGCTCCTTGCGTTGAAGCTGTTATAGCTGCAAAGGGTGGGCCAACTCAATATTGAACCCTACTGATTAAGACTGGGATACCATTAAAGTTCATGTGTGTGTGTGAGAAGTCAGGTGTCCCAATACTTTTGACAATATAGTGTACCTGGGTTCAGTTCAGGGCAGGATGGGTATACATTACTAAAGTTCTGGTTCCAAATCCAAACCCTACTGAAGTAAATGGGAGCCAACTGTTAAAAAAACAATAATGGTCATTCTCTAGAGTAATAGGCAAAGAATTGTCAAACAAATGGTGTGTGGGGTGGGGGTGGGGGCTGGGGACTGCCCTGGGGTACAAGACATAAAACAAGAAAAAAAAGCGTGGGGTTCCCCCCAAAAGTTCACACCAGACCTCAGCCAAGCATGAAGCCTGGCTGGCCATGGAAAGGAAGGAAACAATTGTGTGCTGCCCCTCCTGAACCATACCAGCTCACTTGCCCTCAACATAGAGATGGAGGGTTACCTTGCCCGAGGGTAGTCCATTGGCAGCAACACCTTGTCTCTATGTTAATGAAGACAAAAGCCTCCTCCCCACAACCCTGGCCTGGTGGCTGTGGGTGTCTGCCAGAGGAGGGGCTCACTGGAATCTGGAAGCCCAGAAAGGCCTAGTATGAATTACGGTAACTCCCCATAGCCTGTGGACTCCATAACTTTCACACAGACCAAATGATATACACTGATTTGTGTTATTTTTACCAAAAAAAATGTAGTAGTATACATTTTGGTGAAAATTTATGAAGAGAAATTACTTATTAGAAACCAAGAAAATCATAATTTTTTTTTCCAAAATTTTCGGTCTTTTTTTCATTTGTAGTGCAAAAAATAAAAATCCCAGGGGTGATTAAATACCACCAAAAGAAAGCTATTTTTTTGTGTGAATAAAAAGTTAATTTGGGTATGGTGTTGCATGGCCGCGCAATTGTCATTCAAAATGTGAGAGCGCTGAAAGCTGAAAATTGGCCTGGGTAGGAAGGGGGCGAAAGTGCCCGGTATTGAGGTGGTTAAATTAGTTTCATCCATTTATATTGCTTATTTTTTTCCAGCCTGCAATTAATTTGTAAAATTTATAATGTGGCCTTTGTATTGAAAAATTGGAGACCCCTGGTATGGAGGATAACTAAACATACCATGAGAAAGAGGAATAGGCAGCACTTTTAGCTTTGACCGCCCTATGATTCTGTAATTTGGGAAGTACATATGACCTTAACAAAGTTTGGAGCTCTCCTTAATCAATCCTCACTTTGTCTTGTTTTTATTTTTCTTCACCAGGCAAACTTAGAGGTGGTAAGTCTTTTTTTTTTTTTTTATGAATGTACCATTCTGTAATCAGCTGCATAGAGGTTGAAAAAAAAAGGCAAAAGCAACGTTTCACATATAAAAAAAAAAAAAAAGTGAGCTAAATATCATTCAGCTATAATTTCGATCTATTTTAAAATGTGTGTAAACCCAGAAAATATTTTTCAATAAGTTTGTAAATTTTCTTCAAATCATTCGTTTTTCAAATCCATTGTCATTTTTTTTTTCAACCTTGACCCTTAAAATCACCAATTTTTATACCTTTTTAATGAGGATTTTCATATTCACTGGCCAACCCTACTTTCAATTCCTCCCTGTAATTAAAGGGAACCTGTCAAAGAAAAGGAATGCACAAACTATCAGAATGTCTAAAGCAGGGTTTCTTAGTCAGAGTTCCATAGAACCTCAGGAGTCCTTCAAAGGTTGCTAAGGGTTTCTTAGTCAGAGTTTCATAGAACCTCAAGGGTCCTTTAAAGGTTGCTAAGGGTTTCTTAGTCAGAGTTCCACAGAACCTCAGGGGTCCTTCAAAGGTTGCTAAGGGTTTCTTAGTCAGAGTTCCATAGAACCTCAGGGGTCCTTCAAAGGTTGCTAAGGGTTTCTTAGTCAGAGTTCCAAAGAACCTCAGGAGTCCTTCAAAGGTTGCTAAGGGTTTCTTAGTCAGAGTTTCATAGAACCTCAGGGGTCCTTTAAAGGTTGCTAAGGGTTTCTTAGTCAGAGTTCCATAGAACCTCAGGAGTCCTTCAAAGGTTGCTAAGGGTTTCTTAGTCAGAGTTTCATAGAACCTCAGGGGTCCTTTAAAGGTTGCTAAGGGTTTCTTAGTCAGAGTTCCATAGAACCTCAGGAGTCCTTCAAAGGTTGCTAAGGGTTTCTTAGTCAGAGTTCCATAGAACCTCAGGGGTCCTTCAAAGGTTGCTAAGGGTTTCTTAGTCAGAGTTCCATAGAACCTCAGGGGTCCTTCAAAGGTTGCTAAGGGTTTCTTGAGCAATGAACAATTTCTGCCTCTCAGATAAGTTCCTACTGACACCATTGATCTTTTTAGCTATCTGTAAGAGGGGCATTCTTCCCAATGACTACGAGTGTAAGGAGCATTCTTCCTATTGACCATCAAACTAATGTACAGTATCATGAGTAGATATAGTCATTTTTAGCAGGGGTTCCCTGAGACCACGAAGTTATTTCAAGGGTTCCTCCTTATCGAAAAGTAGAGATGTGCACACCAGAAAAAAATTGTTTTGTTTCATTTCAGATTAATTTGTTAAATTAATAATTTAATTTCATCATATTTGTTATGTTGGTGATTATTTTCTGGAATTTGTTTAAAATATTTGGATTCGTTTCACATATTCGTTATTTTCCAATCAATTCAAAATTCGTATTTTGAAATTAGAATTTTGAATTTCAGAAAACGGCTATATTCATTGTATTTTATTCTATTCTATTTGAAATTCAAATTTTGGAAGACAGCTATATTCTTTCTGTTTTATTCTATAATTAAATTCAAAATTTGAAATTCAAAATTTGAAATTTGAAATTTTGAAATTAAGACAGCTATTTGCTTTCTATTTTATTCTAATCTATTCTTTTTTTTCTATTCTAGTCTTTTCTATTCTATTTTTTCTATTCTATTATTTTAATTTCATCCTATTCGTTATGCTAGTGATCCGTTTTTGGAATTTGTTTAATATATTTGGATTCGTTTCACATATTCGTTATTTTCCAATCAATTCAAAATTTGTATTTTGAAATTAGAATTTTGAATTTCAGAAGACGGCTATATTCATTGTATTTTATTCTATTCTATTTGAAATTCAAATTTTGGAAGACAGCTATATTCTTTCTGTTTTATTCTATAATTAAATTCAAAATTTGAAATTCAAAATTTGAAATTTGAAATTTTGAAATTAAGACAGCTATTTGCTTTCTATTTTATTCTAATCTATTCTTTTTTTTCTATTCTAGTTTTTTCTATTCTATTTTTTCTATTCTATTATTTTAATTTCATCCTATTCGTTATGCTAGTGATCCGTTTTTGGAATTTGTTTAATATATTTGGATTCGTTTCACATATTCGTTATTTTCCAATCAATTCAAAATTCGTATTTTGAAATTAGAATTTTGAATTTCAGAAGACGGCTATATTCATTGTATTTTATTCTATTCTATTTGCAATTCAAATTTTGGAAGACAGCTATATTCTTTCTGTTTTATTCTATAATTAAATTCAAAATTTGAAATTCAAAATTTGAAATTTGAAATTTTTAAATTAAGACAGCTATTTGCTTTCTATTTTATTCTAATCTATTCTTTTTTTTCTATTCTAGTCTTTTCTATTCTATTTTTTCTATTCTATTATTTTAATTTCATCCTATTCGTTATGCTAGTGATCCGTTTTTGGAATTTGTTTAATATATTTGGATTCGTTTCACATATTCGTTATTTTCCAATCAATTCAAAATTCGTATTTTGAAATTAGAATTTTGAATTTCAGAAGACGGCTATATTCATTGTATTTTATTCTATTCTATTTGAAATTCAAATTTTGGAAGACAGCTTTTTTTTTTTTTTTTCTATTCTAGTCTTTTCTATTCTATTTTTTCTATTCTATTATTTTTTGTTCTATTCAATTCTATTCTTTTATATTCAACTTGATTCTGTTGTAATCTATTTTTTTATATTCTATTCTATTACTTTATTTTCTATCCTATTCAATTCTATTATATTTTATCCTATCATGTTCTTTTCTTTTCTTTTCCATTCTATTATATTCTATTATTTAAACCACTCTAAGTAGGACTCGGCATCTTATTTTACTTTTATACCTTACTGTATTTATTGCAATATGTTTTCATTTCTTAAATTCAAATTCATTATTGAATCCAAATTCATTTTCAAATTGGAATTAATTTTCAAATTCAAATTTGGATAATTCATTTCATTATAATCTATTTTGGATTCGTTGAGATGCGTTACTATTGTAATTCGGAAATTCGGATACATCCAAATCTCCAAATAACAAAAATTTCTTCAGAATTTCGATTTGTAACAAAACGAATTGCACATGTTTATTGAAAAGGTGGAGAAAGGCTGGTCTAAGGAGTGGGCAGCAAAGGTTCCTGTAAGATACCCTTTATGTCTTCCATATAGTTTTTAAGGCACCAACGGGATTCCACCATCATGCTCCTTGATTTTAGCACAAACACTTTTCAGCACTTTTTATTTACAAACTATTGACTCTCCATTGCTGGCCAGTAATGAGAATATGTAAAGTGCTTGCAAGTCATGTACAGATCCTCTCTCCATCTGCATCCTTCAATGTAATGTACCACCAAAGCCTAATTTTGTCAGAGCAGCACAGTCAGGTCCCCAGACCACCCATGAGCCATGATGTCTCATCATGTGATCCATACTGGAGGCTGTTTCCTAAGCTAATTCCGATAGTAGAGAGACCTGCCTGAGAACTGAATTAAGCCAAGGCAGTTATTGGTAGAATTTGAATTTTGATACACACCTTACTCTTCTATAAACCAAAGACAGTATATTAGTAGCCAATACATTTATTGATTTGAAGGACATGAAAGATACTTGTAGGCACCTTCAGCTCCAGCTCCTGTTTGCATCTGTCAATTTAGAAGCACACATGATGTTAACAATGTTCGGAACCCTTTTGTCACTTTTCTTTTTTTTCTATTTTATTTGAAACAGTTGAATCTGAAGGTAAATAATTTCTTTATCTAGAGTGATTTAAATATTATACAGGTATAATTTGGATCTAATTTTAACCTAAATGTAAAGCCATAATCTTTTTTTTTTTCAGTCTGTTGGGTACCATGCCTCACTGTATAGAGGTTTCCTGAGCAAATTGTTCTGAGTTTCTTACCCGAGGATCCTGCCAGTAACAGTACTTCCAGTAGCAGGCTGACAATGCAAAGTCACTGCCTTACAATTAGGAGCAGCCATTTGAATTGCCTAATTTTGCTTTTGGGTTGCGATCATGTTTTCCAATGCCTCCTTCAGACCTAATAGGCAGCCAAAGAGACAACCGCAGTAGCTCATATGGCAGGCCGATAATGCTAATGCTACTTGCAAGGCAGTTGCTTAGTGAAAAAAGCTTTGCAGTGAATATACAAAGAATGATTGGTTTAAGAATGCTGTATACAGGGAGGCAAGATGCCAAACACACTAAAAACAGATTATGCGTTTACTATACTTTTGGCTTCATCTAAAAAAAAAAACCTGCATGGTCATTCATCCAGTGAATCTGTATGCACATTTGTTGTAGGCAAACTGGGCAAAAAAAAAAAAAAAAAATGTTCTTTATGCAATTTTTTCTTCTGAATGATTATTTAAGGGCAATAGTAAAATGCCATTTTATGGCCACTAGATGGAGCCGAGGAGCATAGGAAATAGATAGGTTTCTGTAACAAGAGATACAACATAACAGTTCTGGGGAACGCTAAAGGGAAGAGCTAAATGTCATCCAGTTGAGATTAGAATCTATTTTAAAGTATATGTAAGCCCAGAATCTCTTATTCCATATGTTTGGTACCATGCCTCATTGTATCCAATTTTCTTAAACGATTCGACCTTTTGTAAGTCCATTGTACATTTTTTGTACCTGGAGATCCTCAACCCCTAAAATCACAAGGTCCAGCATACCAGGGTTATGCAGCAATTGTACACGTTATCTAAATTTTTATACATCTGTAATGAGAATTTTTATATTCACTGGCCTACCCTACTTTCAATTTTTCCATGTAAAAGGAAGTCTTTCAAGGGAGTGTCTAAAGAGCTGGTAGCAAATATTCCAGTAAGCCAGTGTTTCTCAACTCCAGTCCTCAAGGCGCACCAACAGGTCATGTTTTCAGGATTTCCACTATTTTGCACAGGTGATTTGATCAGTTTCACTGCCTTAGTAATTACCACAGCCTTTTCATCTGAGGGAAATCCTGAAAACATGACCTGTTGGTGCGCCTTGAGGACTGGAGTTGAGAAACACTGCAGTAAGCTACCCTTTATGTCTTTCATATAATTTTTAAGGCACCAAGGGAGATCTACCACTATACTCTTTGATTTTTAGCTCAATCCAGAACTCCTTTCCCCGCTTTCCCACAAACTTCTGACTCTGCATTGCTGGCCAGTAGTTTTTCTGGTTTTGAGGATATGAAAGGTAATTGTGTGTCATGTAGAAATCTGGAACTCCCTCCCTCGACATCCCTAAAATCATGTGGCACCAAAGCCTAGTTTTGTCAGAGCAGCATAGTCAGGTTCCTACAGTGCCGATCCTGACCTCCCTGGGGCCCTAAGCAAAATTCTGCTAAGGGGCCCTCTACCTGGCCCGTGATGCCGTGAGCATAGGTCCCCAGAGATCCTCCCTACTTACATCAGGGTCCCCAGAGAGCCTCCCCTTACATCAGGGTCCCTAGAGAGCCTCCCCTTACATCAGGATCCCCAGAGAGCCCCCCTTAAATCAGTGTCCTCAGAGAGTCTCCCCCTACAACAGGGTCCCCAGAGAGCCTCCCCCTACATTAGGGTCCCCAGAGAGCCTCCCCTTACATCAGGGTCCCCAGAGAGCCTCCCTTAAATCAGTGTCCTCAGAGAGTCTCCCCCTACATCAGGGTCCCCAGAGAGCCTCCCCCTACATTAGGGTCCCCAGAGAGCCTCCCCTTACATCAGGGTCCCCAGAGAGCCTCCCTTAAATCAGTGTCCTCAGAGAGTCTCCCCCTACATCAGGGTCCCCAGAGAGCCTCCCCCTACATCAGGGTCCCCAGAAAGCCCCTCCTTACATCAGGGTCCCCAGAGAGCCCCCCTTACATCAGTGTCCTCAGAGAGCCCCTCCTTACATCAGGGTCCCCAGAGAGCCTCCCTATTTACATCAGGGTCCGCAGAGAGTCTCCCCCTACATCAGGGTCCCCAGAGAGCCCCCCCCCTTACTTCAGGGTCCCTAGAGAGCCTCCCCCTACATTAGGGTCCCCAGAGAGCTTCCCCTTATATCAGGATCCCCAGAGAGCCTCCCCCCACATTAGGGTCCCCAGAGAGCCCCCCCTTATATTAGAGTCCACACAGAGGTCCCCCTTACATCAGAGTCCACACAGAGGTCCCCCCTTACATCAGAGTCCATACAGAGGTTCCACCTTACATCAGAGTCCACACAGAGGTTCCTCCTTACATCAGAGTCCGCACAGAGGTTCCCCCTTACATCAAAGTCCACACAGAGGTTCCCCCTTACATCAGAGTCCACACAGAGTTCCCCCTTACATCAGAGTCCACACAGAGGTCCTCCTTACACCAGAGTCCACACAGAGGCCCCCCTTACATCAGAGTCCGCAAAGAGGCCCCCCTTACATTAGAGTCCACACAGAGGTCCCCCTTACATCAGAGTCTGCACAGAGACCCCCCTTACATCAGAGTCTGCACAGAGCCCCCCCTTACATCAGAGTCTGCACAGAGTCTCCCCTTACATCAGGGTCCCCAGAGAGCCTCCCTTAAATCAGTGTCCTCAGAGAGTCTCCCCCTACATCAGGGTCCCCAGAGAGCCTCCCCCTACATTAGGGTCCCCAGAGAGCCTCCCCTTACATCAGGGTCCCCAAACCCCCTCCTTACATCAGGGTCCCTAGAGAGCCCCCCTTACATCAGTGTCCTCAGTGAGCCCCTCCTTACATCAGGGTCCCCAGAGAGCCTCCCTACTTACATCAGGGTCCGCAGAGAGTCTCCCCCTACATCAGGGTCCCCAGAGAGCCCCCCCTTACTTCAGGGTCCCTAGAGAGCCTCCCCCTACATTAGGGTCCCCAGAGAGCCTCCAATTACATCAGGATCCCCAGAGAGCCTCCCCCTACATTAGGGTCCCCAAAAAGCCCCCCCTTACATTAGCGTCCACACAGAGGTCCCCCTTACATCAGAGTCCACACAGAGGTCCCCCCTTACATCAGAGTCCACACAGAGGTCCCCCCTTACATCAGAGTCCACACAGAGGTTCCCCCTTACATCAGAGTCCGCACAGAGGTCCCCCTTACATCAGAGTCTGCACAGAGCCCCCCTTACATCAGAGTCTGCACAGAGCCCCCCCTTAAAGTGTATTTGCTTAGGCAGGTTTGCTTAGGTGTACTATGTGTGGATGTTGCTGCATTATTTAAAACTATTAGAATCATTTTTTACATTTTAGAATGGGGTGCCTTGAGACTGTCCATAATTTTAAAAGGTGCCTTGAGATTGGCTATAATTTTAAAGGGTGCCCTGCATTAGTGGAAGGAATAGTGCCCCAAGGGCCAGATAAAGGCAAGCAAAGGGCCACATCTGGCCCTCGGGCCGCAATTTGGAGACCCCTGGTTTAGAATATACCCTTCTCTGCCAATCCCTCCATTGGCTTCGGCTCACGAACAAATAACATTCAAAATACAAAGCTTTCCACAACTCTACCCTCAGCTACATCCACAAACTTTTCTTCTTTCTTCATCAGCCCATCCCTAACAATTATTACCTTTTGTATCACATGACCCTCCCTTTTAGATTGTAAGCTTGAGTGAACAGGGCCCTTTGATCGCTCTTGTATTTGTAACTGTCTTATACCAACTTTTAAAGTGATGTGCAAACTGTTGGCACTATATGAATCCTGTAAATTTCTAATAATAATAATTTGGCGGCTATACTAATTACCTTCTAGCACCTTCAACCGTGGCACCCTCTGCATCTATCAGTTGGGAAGTACAAGTGATATTAAAGAGATAGTCAGGCTCATATAATAAAAAGAGGTTTATACCTACCTGTCCTGTGTAATAGTATTGCACAGGGTGGCCCCTTAACTCCTCTTCTGGGGTCCCCTGCTGGCGCTCTCCACTCCTACTCTTCTCCCTATCCCCAAGCCTCTTGCAATGAGAGCACACGTGCGGGCGCACTCCCGAGCTGGACTATTTGTGTCTATAGACACCCACAGCATGGCTTGGCCCCAACACCTACTACTTCCTGACAGGATTCGATTGACAGCAGCAGGAGCCAGTGGCTCCTGCTGCTGCCTCTGTGCCTGTGAGAGCAGGGAGAGAGGTCAGTGCTGCTGCAGCTGGACCCATCTAGGACCAATATTTAGCGAGGAGGGGGGGTAAGCTAGTGGAAAGATTTACCTACCTTAATGGAGGTAACAAAACCTTTTGGTATTAGAACCACATTAACCATGCTTGGAGCTCTTCTCAATTCATACTTACTTTATTTCCTTTTTTTTTTATACTTCATTTAAAACAGGCTCAGAATCAAATGGTAAGTTATTTCTTTATATAAAGTGAAACAAAGCTTTATCCAGTTCTAATTCTTCTAACCCATTTTAAAGTATATTTAAACCCAGAAACATTTTTTCAGTTTGGTACCATGACTCACTGTATGCAGTTTTTTTTAAGCATAACCTACTACTTCCTGACAGGATTTGATTGACAGCAGCAGGAGCCAGTGGCTCCTGCTGCTGCCTCTGTGCCTGTGAGAGCAGGGAGAGAGGTCAGTGCTGCTGCAGATGGGCACAGCGCTGGACCTATCTAGGACCAATATTTACCGAGGGGGGGGTTAACTAGTGGAATGATTTACTTACCTTAATGGAGGTAACAAAACCTTTTGGTATTAGAACCACATTAACCATGCTTGGAGCTCTTCTCAATTCATACTTACTTTATTTCCTTTTTTTTATACTTCATTTAAAACAGGCACAGAATCAAATGGTAAGTTATTTCTTTATATAAAGTGAAACAAAGCTTTATCCAGTTCTCATTCTTCTAACCCATTTTAAAGTATATTTAAACCCAGAAACTTTTTTTCAGTTTGGTACCATGACTCACTGTATGCAGTTTTTTTTTAAGCGTAACTCTACTTTTGTTGAGAAAAAAAACATTCCCCTCTGGGTGATCGATGTACATTGCAAGGACTATAACAAACTTTGTTGCAGATTCCTACCTTTTGTTATTCTGAAGAAATCCCTCTGTGTTTCTCTGTGCCTCTGTACTGAGTGAGTCTAATGGGAGTGTTTTTTTTATAATTAACTGTCAGCTGTGCAGCTCCAGAACATTAATGAAGAAATCTCCTGGGCCTGCATCCCTTTCGACGTGTTCCTATTGAAAGTATCTCTCCAAAAAATGACATTTTTGTGGCAGGGGATGCCTGAAATCTGAATTGTATCTTAGGCAGACTTCTTGGAAAATTGGTGAGCCAATCACACAAGCAGGAAATTATGTTTCTGGGGAGTGGTCAGTACACACTCTGTGTACAGAAAAACTCCAGGTAGCCATATTGCAAAGGATTCTCAGAAAAATTAGAACGGCCGCAGATTGAAAAGGAAAGGTCATTTTTAATAACATTCAATTACAATATGATTAGTGTCGCAATTATATGCGCTGTATTATTTTTTCTTTATTTGCAATTTTTTTCCTCCACGAAAGAGGAGTTACCCTTTAAGCAAATAATTATTTTGTGAATCTGTTGCAAAGTTTCTTACCTAAAGATTGTGCCAGTAACAGCACTTTCTGTTGTGGGGTGACAGCACTAACATACAGCCTCCCAATTAGCAGCAGAGTTCCCTGCCCATTCCTTTATTTGGCTGTTGGACTGCGGAAAGAATTATCTGCGGAGCCAACCAACCCCCAGTGACTACCACTCTCTGTCTGCTGGCACTTGGAATGTTGTCCCGCGAGCTGGAA
Source organism: Aquarana catesbeiana (assembly GCF_042186555.1). NCBI lineage: Eukaryota > Metazoa > Chordata > Amphibia > Anura > Ranidae > Aquarana > Aquarana catesbeiana. The sequence goes on along the minus strand of NC_133334.1, from coordinate 32,340,172 downwards.
AATCTCTGTCCAAGGTGGGGCTGAGGGTGCCACAGTCTCAATGGGCGCAGAATGTGTCCAGTGAAAAAGTGCCACCACATCTAAGGACTGGCAAGCTGCAATACATTATATTTTTGGTTTTGGGTTTAAATATGCTTAACTTACCAAGTTCTACCAAAAACTGAACGTTTTTAGAGGAGTGGCCTGTAAAGGTCACCCAAATTCTTCAAACTCATAATCAAGAACTGCACAAAGAGCTCAAAAAGGTAGAATTTTGATTTCTAAAGGAATGCATTCTGGACCTAAATGGTATTTTTATGTATGAGCCTGAAGTTCCCATTTCAAGCACTGTTAGTGATGTCAGTGTGAATTATGTTCATTTATTGTGTTTCATTCCAGAGGGACCTGGCCATTCTGTTGGTGGTTCAAGCAGTGTAAGTACATAAGGCTTAATTTACTAAGACGGATGAGTTATTTCACTTATCATACATACTAAATGAAGGCATTTTATGAATTTTATCTCATGATATTTTTTTTCCTAATAATATTTATTCCAAAAATGTAAATGTCGCTAAGATGTGTAACCTTTTTTTCTTAAAGAAGTCAGCACTTAAAGTGTTTTTTAAGCCTTTTTTTTTTTTAATTTTTGGATATAGTGGGGAAATTGAAGTTTTGGATATAGTGGGGAAATATTAGAACACCTGTCTGGGGTGTCTATCATACATTTATAGAGAGGATCAAGGCTTATGTGCTTTAATACACAAAACAGTGAGACGAAGTAAAATAAAGTATATAACATACAATAGAATGGAGTAACTTAGCTTAGGATTTTCAGGTAGCGTAGCGGGAGGTAGTACTTCCCTTGGACCTAAGAATCCCAGGGATGGGGCAATATGGAAGCAGGATATAAATCAGGATATACTTCATATCTGAGAGGCGTATCCCATCACTGGGTCTCCAAAAATAACTAAGAAAAAGGGGGGGGGTAAGACCAGGGAACAACCCAAGTGGGGGTAGATGTTGGGAGTAGATGACCCCAGAGTAGGAGGAGCTGGGTGTAGGGGGATAGAGGAAGAGAAAGAGAGGGCGTAGAGGGCCTCTCGCCCAGGGGGTAGAGTCGGATCCGGAGAGGCTAGCTTGTTTTTTCCACCTCCTGTATATATGTGTTAGTGTATTCAAAGTGGTTCCAGGGTCGCCAGGTCTCTCGGAAAGGTCTCCCCCCGGTTATGGAAGGTAGCTGTGAGATCCTCCATATCTCTCAATTCGTTTACCTTAGAGAACCACATTTTGATGGGGGGGTTTTCTGATCTCCAACAAAGGAATATTGTATTTCTTATATCATCTGTCAATATAGTAAAGCAGCTACTTTGTGTTGTGTGTATGTGAATAAATGTTTTACTTACATTCAAGCATCTTCAAAAGCTCCCCAGAAGCTACCATACCTGGGGTGGGTGCCCTTATATCCAATGTCTGACTGTGATGCGTCAAAAGATCTGGTCTGCCCCTTCAACCAACACGCCTTCTTTTTTGTCCAATAAAAATAATTACGGAAATCAGTAAATGCAGTCAATTATCACTTTTAGTTCCTTTCATTGCAACAGTGTCCAACTGATATGTGAATATTGTGCCAAAAAACTATTATGGATGACACCCCTGGCAGGTGACGTGGGATCACCTTAGGTATGAAGTCTAAGTGATACTGTGGTCTTCACCAGATACCCCACTAGAAGTGATGGGCCAGTGACCTCAGCGGCTTCTGGGCTGCTTTGCTGCCAGATGTCACTCAATTGCTGCCCTCAGGATAGCACCATCAAGAGGTTGCAAAAGCAGGGTGGTCTTGCTATGTGGAGACAGGTAAATGGTTCTATAGATGGTTGAGATTCAGGCTGGAGCCAAGATCACCAGAGCACCTCACTAGATGTGATGGGTCAGTGACCCCAGTGGCCTCTGGGCTTCTTTGCTGCCAGATGTCCCCCAGTTGCAGCCCACAGGATAGCACCATCAAGGGCCTGCAAGAGCAGGGTGGTCCTGCAATGTGGAGACAGGTAAAGAGTTCTACTGATTGTTGAGATTCAGGCTGGGGTCAAAGTCACCAGAGCACCCCAATAGGCGTGATGGGTCAGTGAACCTAATGGCCTCTGGGCTGCTTTGCTGCCAGATGTCACCCAGTCGCAGCCCTCAGAATAACACCATCAAGGGTGTGCAAGAGTAGGGCGGTTCTTCAATATGGAGACAGGTAAACAGTTCTATAAATTGTTGAGATTTGGGCTGGGGTCATGGTCACCAGAGCCTCCCACTAAACGTGATGGGTCAGTGAACCTAATGGCCTTTGGGCTGCTTTGCTGCCAGATGTCCCCAGGTTGTGGCCCTCAGAAACCCACCACCAAGAGGCCACAGGAGCAGGGGTGTCCTGCAATGTGGAGACAGGTAAACAGTTCTAAAGCTGGCTGAGGTTCAGCTTGAGGTCAAGCCAGGCGGCAAGCAAGAGTAGTCAAAGCCCAAACATGTGTTGAGGCAGACGGCAGACATGAATCACTGAGATGAACAAGGTTAGCAATTGAGAGATAAGAACAGAGTTAGGCAATCTGGGTTGACAATGAGCAAGGAAGAACATTGATATTCTCCTGAACAAGATAGATGATAGAAGTCACAGCATCGGCCACCAAAAGGGAATGGGTCAGGGATGCATGCCAATATGCAACCGGCGTTAGTCAAAAGGCCGTGATCTGGCACATGGGTGATATGCTACCAATGGTAGGCTACAAACACACTTTAACCCTTTTGCTTCCACAGACATTAGGTATCTATCAGCAGCAGCAGGGCGGGGGAGGGGGGCTGCTGGAGGCTTTATACACTCTCCCATCTTTGTGTAAATGTTGTCAGATAAAAGTGATTGGATAGCTCAACATCTGCCTGTTGATTTCCTTCAAACACACCCCTAGTACATTCCTCCCTCGTACACCCCCAACTTGTTTTCCTAAGCCACCAGCTCCAATCTGGGAACCTGGGTGGGTGCCCCTAGATAGAGGGGAGGAAGACCAGTGAACGTCCAATGCGCTGATCTCCCCACCTAGTAAGAAGCTGGAAGTGAAGTGTATTACATAATTTCCAGATTCAGCTGTCATATTCTCCATCTGCTGTGGTCCGAGAAGATAGTGGAACTCACGGTACACTCCATTCGCTTCCGTGAAGGTGAAAAATCAGGGGTCAAAAGGCCTTTTGGTCCCCTATGTGATAAAACAAATATAAAAAAAAAAATAAATAAAAAATGTTGGACCCCCCTGACCCCCAGATACAAATGTAACCGCACAAGTCTAGGGCACCTTCATATGAAAATGTTGATTGCGCTATACACGTTTCATATCCCTGCACATCCTAGAGCGGTGATGGCGAACCTTGGCACCCCAGATGTTTTGGAACTACATTTCCCATGATTCTCAACTACACTGCAGAGTGCCTGAGCCTCATGGGAAATGTAGTTCCAAAACATCTGGGGTGCCAAGGTTCGCCATCACTGCTCTAGACTAAAGGATAATATATAATTATTGACACTTATCTCTGAACTGATGACCTGTAGGGGCTTTTAAAGTGTTGCCTATAGAAAATTTGGGGCACAGAAGTTTGTCACCATTTCACTGACGTGCACAATTTTAAAGGTTTGACATGTTGGGTATCTATTTACTCAGCACAACCTCATCTTTTGTATTTTACCAAAAATAATAAAAAAGTAATGTGTTTGTGTGTTCTAAACTTCAGTGTATTGATTACTGAAATTTTGCGCTTGATAAACCTTCACACTAATGCTATTCTCCAGGCTTTCTGCTTTCAGGAAAAATATAACTTTTGGAAGGTTTTAGGTAATCTTCAAGCCTAAAATTTATTTTTTTAAACGTGTGCAAAAAAAAAAAAAATGCAAAAACGGTTCTTACAGCAAAACCGTTAAATGAAAACCATTAAAAAACCTGCTAATGACATCCTGTTACTTTCATTCTCTCTGTTCTTCATAGGAATCTGGCAACCCATACGGTAAGGGCTTTTCATTATTACAAGTAAACAGAGTTTATAGTTGCATTTAGCAATTCATCACCTTTTTGCAAATGACTTTGTGCCTTAATACATGGAGAAACTACCTATTACCATCTCTACCATGCGAGATTCGGCTGTACTCGAGTTGATTCACATAGTGGATATCTACGAAAATATTGGCCAATTTTCTGAAGCAAAAAAAAAAAAATGTAAACATAGCCCCTCCCCCCCGGAAACAACCAGTCAAAAAAACACCAAGATTGCGTCATAACTATTTATTACATTGATTTGCAATGCAATTTGAGTTTTCCTAATTGGTGGAAATTTCCAGTTTTCCCGTTTCTCTTGCGACTTTTGTGTTTAATTTGTCGTACCATAAAAGATAGACATGTGCACTGCTGAAAAATTTGTTTGTTTTCGTTTCATTCGTTTTTGTGTTTTTTTTTCATTTTTTCAGGTCATTCGTTATGATCGCAATTCGTAAATTCATGAATTCGTAAATTCGAAAATGAAAAAATCTTAAAATCCGAAAATAAGAAAGAAAATCCGAAAATTAAAAAGAATAACTAACTAACTAATAATAAATAACTATTACATTTTAGGTACTGGAATTTCCTTTCAAATTTGGCGATTAGTGAACATAACAAATACGAATTTATCCGAACTTACGAATTATCTGAAAAAATGAATGCCGTATTTAAACGAATGGTGTATCTAAATGAATGGAATGAATTAATAATAATAAATAACAATAATAATAATAAAAACTTGTTATTATTATTATTATTATTAGTAGTAGTAGTATTTATTATTAATTTGTTCCATTCCATTCATTTAGATGCGGCATTCGTTATTTCGGATAATTCGTAACTTAGGATAAATTCATATTCGTTACATTCACTAACAGCCAAATTTGAAAGGAAATTCCAATTTCCAATAAAACAGGCTACAAAGTTTAAGAATAGAATGGAATAAAATAGAATAAAACAAAATAGAATATAAAATAAAAGAATACTCTGGTATTTTCATTAAACAGTTCGCAGTCACTATTCATAATGTTGGGGGGGATTCTGTTCCCAAAACGTTATCACAACCTGACCGTGACTAATTTATATTTATTGTTTACGTCACAGAACCATCTCCTGGACAGGGAAATGTGAGTAAAGCGTTAGAGCTAAATATTGTAATAGAATTTCATATTAAATCCCCCCAATAGTTTTGGTGGTTGTTTGATTCTCCTGAAGACGCTTGTATATATGTGTGAATTTTATTCGTGTTTACAGTTTAGCTGCTTCAAAGACCGGCAAAACTTGAAAACAATCCCATTTTTAGTGGGGCTGCACCTGCCCTGCATGGGATACTTGCTTGTTTAGTCTATGGGAGAGTAAAAGCACTTTAATTTACCAGATCATCCAGCAGGTAACGCTCCTCCATGCTCCAGCGTTAGTCTCTAAACTGATGACCTGTAGGGGCTTTTAAAGCGTTGCCTATAGAAAATTTGGGGTACAGAATTTTGTCACCATTTCACCAGTAGCGGCCCATGCACTGTGGGCGCACAAGCACCGTCCCCCCATCCATGCGCCTGGCCCCTTTCAGGACGCCAGGCGCATGGATTTCTATGGCGGGGGGCAGGAGGGGGTGGTACTCTTTGAAGCACCTGATTAAAGCCAGAGGCTCTAATAGGCTTCAAAATAGGGTGGGCTCGGCGAGCAGAGAGTGCGCTCAATTGTGTGACGATAGCGAATTAATTAATTTTCACTATTTTCACACTAACCTTCCTCCCCGCCAATCAGGAGGTAGGGCATCAGACCTGTTTTCTGATTTGCCAAGGCGTCAGGCCACCCTATTGGGTACCTGGCGCTTAGGAAGAGGAGCGGAGGAGACACACGTTGGAGCGGAGGTCGCCGCCGCTCTGGTGCACTATCTTGGAGAGGAGCTGCTGCCTGGTGCAGTGGTAAGTGCCGGGGGTCTGTCAGAGCCGCACGTACTGGGGGTGCTGCATATGCTGGGCACAGTGGCTGCATATGCTGGGCACAGTGGCTGCATATGATGGGCACAGGGGCTGCATTTGATGGGCACAGGGGCTGCATTTGATGGTCACAGGGGCTGCATATGATGGGCACAGGGGCTGCATTTGATGGCAAAGTGGCTGTATTTTATGGGCACAGAGGCTGCATTTGATTGGCAAGGTGGCTGCATATGATGGACACAGTGGCTGAATATGATGGGCACAGTGGCTGCATTTGCTGGCACAGTGGCTGCATTTGCTGGCACAGTGGCTGCATTTGATTGGCACAGTGGCTGCATTTGCTGGCACAGTGGCTGCAATTGATGGGCACAGTGAGGCTGCAATTGTTTGCGCCCCCCAAAAACTTTGAGCACCAGCCACCACTGCATTTCACTGACGTGCACAATTTTAAGGTTTGACATGTTGGGTATCTATTTACTCAGCACAACCTCATCTTTTGTACTTTACCAAAAATAATAAAAAAGTAATGTGTTTGTGTGTTCTAAACTTAACCACTTGCTGCCTGCCATATAGCAAAATGACGGCGGCAAAGTGGTTTCAATAACCTGACCGGATGTCACATGACGTCTTCAGGATATTGAGCCGCTGCGCGCCCCCAGGGGCGAGCATCGCGGCGATCGTTGTTGCGGGGTGTCAGTCTGACACCCCGCAACACAGATCTAGGTAAAGAGTCTCCGTCAGAATCACGGCTGATCACAGTGTAAACAGAAAGAGCCGGTGATCGGCTTTTCCTCATTCGCGTCTGTCAGACGCGAGTAGAGGACAGCCGATCGGCTGCTCATCTGACGGGGGGTCTGTGCTGATCGATTATCAGGATGCCCACACTGGACCACCAGGGACGCCACTAGGACCACTAGGGATGTCACCAATGGCATCCCTAGGGGGGGAGCCAGAGGGGGCCCTGACCCCCCAACATTATGCTGTGCCCCAGCATGTGCCCCCCCCAATTTAAAAAAGTTTTTTTTTTTACAAAAAGGCAATGTCTAAGAGGGAGAGCGTCCCCAGTCAGCTCCTGCGGGTGATTCCTCCCCCCTCCCTCTGCTCGCTGCATAATGCGAGTGCTCACACAACCACGGCCGCCCAATCTGCTCCTTCCCCTGCATCCTCATTGGCAGGGAGAAGAGCGAGTTGTAGGAAGGACTCCACCAGGACTCTCAGTTACTGAAAAAACAGACTGATTTCTCCCATCCTTAGGACAGGAGAACCAGCTTATAATTTCCAAGAGATGCCAGACCAGCGCAGTCAATAGTAGGGGCAGGACAGCAAGAGAAGGCTGGGGAACCCCACAGTGGCAGAACACCAGGGCCCGGTGGCAAGACAACCTTTGCAACCCTGATAGTTCTCCCACTGCTTTGGACCCTTATATTTTCTTGGTATGCTGATGACATATATCTCCTGTCTTCTGCCACCCTGGGGGGCCCCAATACAGTAGGAAGGAAGCTCACTGCGGAACATGTGAAAGGGCCATTGTGGAATCGTAGTAAAGGGCCCCAGGAGATATATAATTGCATTTTATAGTTGCCCCCCTACTTTTGTCCCTGTCCCCCCATGTGCCCCCCCAAATATGAAAGCTGGAGACGCCACTGGATGTCACCACCAGGTGTGCCACCCTAGACCACCAGGGATGCCAATCAGTGCCCACAATGGATGCCAATCAGTGCCCACAATGGGCATCACTGATTGGCAGGCATTATTGTTTGGCACTGATTAGCATCCATCAGTGACATACATTACAGTACATCAGTGCCACTTATCAGTGCCCATCCATGCCACCTATCAGTGCCCATCCGTGCCGACTATCAGTACCCATCCATGCCGCATATCAGTGCCACCTATCAGTGCCTCATCAGTGCCGCATATTAGTGCCCAGCATCAGTGCCCATCAATGCCACCTCATCAGTGCCACCTCATTGGTGCCACTTCATCAGTGCCGCCTTATCAGTGCCCGTCAGTGCAGCCCCATCATTGCCCATCAGTGAAGGAGAAAAACTACTTATTTACAAAGTTTTGTAAATGAAACAAAAAAAATATTTTTTTTTCAAAATTTTCGGTCTTTTTTTATTTGTTTAGCAGAAAATAAAAATCCCAGAGGTGATCAAATACCACCAAAAGAAAGCTCTATTTGTGGGAACAAAATGATAAAAATTTAGCTTAATGCTATTCTCCAGGCTTTCTGCTTTCAGGAAATATATAACTTTTGGAAGGTTTTAGGTAATCTTCAGATCTAAAAGTTCTTTGTGTGCAAAAAAAATGCAAAAACGGTTCTGGCAGCAAAACCGTTAAATGAAAACCATTTAAAAAACTTCTAATGACATCCTGTTACTTTCATTCTCTCTGTTCTTCATAGGAACCTGGCAACCCAGGCGGTAAGGGCTTTTCATTATTGCAAGTAAACAGAGTTTCCAGTTACATTCAGCAATTCATCAACTTTTTGCAAATGACTTTGTGCCTTAATACATAGAGAACCTACCCATTACCATCTCTACCATGCGAGATTCGGCTCTATTCGAGTTGATTCACGTAGTGGATATCTACCAAAATATTGGCCAATTTTCTGAAACTAAAAAAAAAATGTAAACATAGCCCTGCCACACCTCCCCCCCGGAAACGACCAGTCAAAAAAACACAGAGCTTGCGTCGTAACTATTTATTACATTGATTTGCAATGCAATTTGAGTTTTCCTAATTGGCGGAAATTTCCAGTTTTCCCGTTTCTCTTGCGACTTTGTGTTTAATTTGTCCTCCCATAAAAGATAGACATGTGTACTGCCGAAAAATGTGTTTGTTTTGTTTTTGTTTTTTGTTTTTGTTTTTCATTTTTCAGGTCATTCGTTATGATCGCAATTCGTAAATTCGTGAATTCGTAAATTCGAAAATTAAAAAATCGGAAAATCCGAAAATAAGAAAGAAAATCCGAAAATTCAAAAAGAATAACTAACTAACTAATAATAAATAACTATTACATTTAAGGTATTGGAATTTCCTTTCAAATTTGGCTGTTAGTGAACATAACTAATACGAATTTATCCGAAATGACGAATTATCTGAAAAAATGAATGCTGTATTTAAACGAATGGTGTATCTAAATGAATGGTATTATTTAATAATAATAAATAACTGTAATAATAATAATAAAAACTTGTTATTATTGTTATTATTAGTATTATTTATTTTTAATTTGTTCCATTCGTTTAAATGCGGCATTCGTTATTTTGGATAATTCGTAACTTCGGATAAATTCCTATTCGTTACGTTCACTAACAGTCAAATTTGAAAAGAAATTCCAATTTCCAATAAAACAGACTACAGAGTTTAAGAATAGAATGGAATAAAATGGAATAAAACAAAATAGAATATAAAATAAAAGAATACTCTGGTATTTTCATTGAACAGTTCGCAGTCACTATTCATAATGTTGGGGGGGATTCTGTTCCCAAAACGTTATCACAACCTGACCGTGACTAATTTATATTTATTGTTTACGTCACAGAACCATCTCCTGGACAGGGAAATGTGAGTAAAGCGTTAGAGCTAAATATTGTAATAGAATTTTATATTACATCCCCCCAATAATTTAGGTGGTTGTTTGATTCTCCTGAAGACGCTTGTATATATGAGTGAATTTTATTCGTCTTTACAGTTTAGCTGCTTCAAAGACCGGCAAAACTTGAAAACAATCCCATTTTTAGTGGGGCTGCACCTGCCCTGCATGGGTTACTTGCTTGTTTAGTCTAGGGGAGAGTAAAAGCTCTTTAATTTAGCAGATCATCCAGCAGGTGGCACTCCTCCATGCTCCAGCGTTAGTCTCTAAACTGATGACTTGTAGGGGCTTTTAAAGCGTTGCCTATAGAAAATTTGGGGTACAGAAGTTTGTCACCATTTCACCAGTGGCGGCACGTGCACTGTGGGCGCACGGGCGCCGCCCCCCCATCCATGCGCCTGGCGCCTTTCAGGATGCCGGATGCATGGATTCCTATGGCGGGGGGCAGGAGGGGGTGGTACTCTTTGAAGCACCTGATTAGAGCCAGAGGCTCTAATAGGCTTCAAAATAGGGTGGGCTCGGGGTGCAGAGAGTGCGCCCTGATCCCACCCAATTGTGTGATGATAGCGAATTAATTAATTTTCACTATTTTCACACTAACCTTCCTCCCCGCCAATCAGGAGGCAGGGCATCAGACCTTTTTCCTGATTGACCAAAGCGCCAGGCCACCCTATTGGATGCCTAGGGCTTAGGAAGAGGAGCAGAGGAGACACACGCTGGAGCGGAGGTCGCCACCGCTCTGGTGCACTGTCTTGTTGAGGAGCTGCTGCCTGGTGCAGCAGTAAGTGCCGGGGGTCTGTCAGAGCCGCGCGCGTGGAGGGGGGGCACAGTGGCTGCATATGCTGGGCACAGTGGCTGCATTTGGTGGGCACAGTGGCTGCATATGATTGGCACAGTGGCTGCATATGATTGGCACAGTGGCTGTATTTGGTGGGCACAGTGGCTGCACATGATGGGCACAGGGGCTGCATTTGATGTTTTTTTTAAAGTATTTTTCAGAATTTTTCAGTTTGTTTGCGCCCCCCAAAAATTTTGAGCACCAGTCGCCACTGCATTTCACTGACGTGCACAATTTTAAGGTTTGACATGTTGGGTATCTATTTACTCAGCACAACCTCATCTTTTGTATTTTACCAAAAATTAAAAAAATAAGTAATGTGTTTGTGTGTTCTAAACCTAACCACTTGGTGCCTGCCATATAGCAAAATGACGGCGGCAAAGTGGTTTCAATACCCAATATCATATGACGTCTTCAGGATATTGAGCGGCTGCGTGCACCCGGGGGTGTGCATCGCGGCGATCGTTGTTGCGGGGTGTCAGTCTGACACCGCGCAACACCGATCTGGGTAAAGAGTCTCTCATGGAGACTCTTTACCAAGTGATCAGCCGTGTCCAATCACGGTTAATCACAGTGTAAACAGCAAGAGCCGGTGATCGGCTTTTCCTCATTTGCGTCTGTCAGACGCAAATAGAGGAGAGCCGATCGGCTGCTCCTCTGATGGGGGGGTCTGTGCTGATCGATTATCAATGCAGCCCCCCCCCCCTGAGGATGCCCACACTGGACAACCAGGGACGCCACTAGGACAACCAGGGATGTCACCACCAGGTATGCCACCCTAGACCACCAGGGATGCCAATCAGTGCCCACATCGAATGCCAATCAGTGCCCAAAATGCATGGCAATCATTGCCCACAATGGGCATCACTGATTGGCAGGCATTATTGTTTGGCACTGATTGGCATCCATCAGTGACATACATTACAGTACTTCAGTGCCACCTATCAGTGCCCATCCGTAGCACCGATCAGTGCCCATCTGTGCTGCCTATAAGTACCCATCCGTGCCGCCTATCAGTGCCCATTCGTGCCGCATATCAGTGCCACCTATAAGTGCCCATCAGTGCCGCCTATCAGTGCCCCATCAGTGCCACATATTAGTGCCCATCAATGCCACCTCATCAGTGCCACCTCATTGGTGCCACCTCATCGGTGCCCATCAGTGTCGCCTTATCAGTGCCTGTCAGTGCAGCCCATCAGTGCCCATCAGTGAAGGAGAAAACATACTTATTTACAAAGTTTTGTAAATGAAACAAAAAAAAAAACATTTTTTTTTTCAAAATTTTTGGTCTTTTTTTTTTTTTTTTTGTTTAGCAGCAAATAAAAATCCCAGAGGTGATCAAATGTGTCAAATGTCAGCAATTGTCGTTCAAAGGGCGACAGCGCTGAAAGCTGAAACTTGGTCTGGGCAGGAAGGGGTATAAGTGCCCGGTATTGAAGTGGTTAACTTCAGTGTATTGATTACTGAAATTTTGCGCTTGATAAACTTTCACACTAATGCTATTCTCCAGGCTTTCTACTTTAAGGAAATATATAACTTTTGGAAGGTTTTAGGTAATCTTCAGGTCTAAAAAGTTCTTTTTTTAAACAAGTGTGCAAAAAAAAATGCAAAAACGGTTCTGGCATCAAAACCGTTAAATGAAAAACATTTAAAAACCTTCTAATGACATCCTGTTACTTTCATTCTCTCTGTTCTTCATAGGTACCTGACAAACCTGACAAACCAACCGGTAAGGGCTTTTCATTATTGCAAGTAAACAGAGTTTCCAGTTGCATTTGGCAATTCAGCGATTCAGCTTTTTGCAAATGACTTTGTGCCTTAATACATAGAGAATCTACCCATTATCATCTCTACCAATTGAGATTCGGCTCTATTCGAGTTGATTCACGTAGTGGATATCTACCAAAATATTGGTCAATTTTCTGAAACAAAAAAAAAATTTAAACATAGCCCCTCCCACCTGGAAACGACCAGTCAAAAAATAACAGAGCTTGCGTCGTAACTATTTATTACGTTGAATTGAAATGCAATTTGAGTTTTCCTAATTGGCGGAAATTTCCAGTTTTCCCGTTTCTCATGCGACTTTGTGTTTAATTTGTCCTCCCATAAAAGCTAGACATGTGCACTGCCGAAAAATTTGTTAGTTTTCATTTCATTCATTCGTTTTCGTTATGATCGCAATTCATAAATTCAAAAATTCGAAAAATTCAAAAGCCAGAAAATCAGAAAATAAGAAAGAAAATCCAAAAATTAAAAAGAATAACTAACTAACTAATAATAAATAACTATTCAATTTTAGGTATTGGAATTTCCTTTTAAATTGGCTGTTAGTGAACATAATGTCCACGAATTTATCCAACGTTACGAATTATCTCAAAAAATTAATGTCGAATCTAAACAAATTAAACGGAATGAAATATTATTAATAAATAACAATAATAATAATAAAAACTTGTTATTATTATTATTTATTATTAAAGTGTTTGGTTCCATTCATGTAGATGCAGCATTCGTTATTTCAGATAATTTGTAACTTCGGATAAATTCGTAGTGGATATCTACCAAAATATTGGCCAATTTTCTGAAACAAAAAAAAAAAAATGTAAACATAGCCCCTCCCCGCTGGAAACGACCAGTCAAAAAAACACAGAGCTTGCGTCGTAACTATTTATTACATTGATTTGCAATGCAATTTGAGTTTTCCTAATTGGCGGAAATCTCCAGTTTTCCCTTTTCTCTTGCGACTTTGTGTTTAATTTTTTCCTACCATAAAAGATAGACATGTGCACTGCCGAAGAATGTGTTTGTTTTCGTTTCATTCGTTTTTGTTTTTTCGTTTTTCAGGTCATTCGTTATGATCACAATTCGTAAATTCAAAAATTAAAAAATCAGAAAATAAGAAAGAAAATCCGAAAATTCAAAAGAATAACTAACTAACTAATAGTAAATAACTATTAAATTTTAGGTATTGGAATTTCCTTTCAAATTTGGCTATTAGTGAACATAACGAATGCGAATTTATCCGAAGTTACAAATTATCTAAATGAATGGAATGAATTAATAATAATAGATAACAATAATAAGAAGAAGAAAAACTTGTTATTATTGTTATTATTATTATTATTATTTATTATTAATTTGTTCCGTTCCATTCTTTTAGATGCGGCGTTCGTTATTTCGGATAATTCGTAACTTCGGATAAATTCATATTCGTTACATTCACTAACAGCCAAATTTGAAAGGAAATTCCAATTTGCAATAAAACAGACTACAAAGTTTAAGAATAGAATGGAATAAAATGGAATAAAACAAAATAGAATATAAAATAAAAGAATACTCTGGTATTTTCATTGAACAGTTCGCAGTCACTATTCATAATGTTGGGGGGGATTCTGTTCCCAAAATGTTATCACAACCTGACCGTGACTAATTTATATCTATTGTTTACGTCACAGAACCATCTCCTGGACAGGGAAATGTGAGTAAAGCGTTAGAGCTAAATATTGTAATAGAATTTCATATTAAATCCCCCCAATAGTTTTGGTGGTTGTTTGATTCTCCTGAAGACGCTTGTATATATGTGTGAATTTTATTCGTGTTTACAGTTTAGCTGCTTCAAAGACCGGCAAAACTTGAAAACAATCCCATTTTTAGTGGGGCTGCACCTGCCCTGCATGGGATACTTGCTTGTTTAGTCTAGGGGAGAGTAAAAGCACTTTAAATGAGCAGATCATCCAGCAGGTGGCGCTCATCCATGCTCCAGTGTTAGTGATCCTGCATCAGTCTTGACAATGTAATGACCTTAGATGGCTGGAGTGTGGGGGATTGTTTTTTTTTGGGGGGGGGGGGGATTGTGAAGTGTAAGTGGCTGGGTGTAACTTACATTTTTTTACCCTTTTTTTTTTTTTTTTTTTTTTTACCAAACCTTAGTTTTTGGGTCTCCTATGTGATAAAATTTTTATGTCACAGGTTCTATTTAATGAGAAATCAGTAGTCTATTAGACTTCCACTGAAGCTGATGGAGCACGGATCATGTTCCATAAGCTTCTTCCTGAGCACAGTGGCTGAGGGAACTGACATTCAAACCTGGAAGGGTCCTTCCATGTTCATTCTAGATAAGGAAGATCAGCAAAACGGATGTTCATTGGTTTCCCTCCCCTCTACCCGGCAGCACTCGCCGTGCCCGTCACAGGCCCACAGATGGGAGCACAGAGCTGGGACCCATGGTGGGAGTGTGTGTGTGTGTGGGGGGGGTATTTTCCAAATGTTGTGTCAAACACAAGGCTCTGGGCCAAATCCGGCCCGCCAGGCCATTTTATGTGGCCCTCGCAACTCTCCTACCACTGCGACAGCCCCCCTTATTCTCTGCTCCCACCTTGTCTCAACAGTTGACAGCAGAGAGGAGAACAGAACTCTTCCTACAGATTCTGCTCCTCTATGTGCAGCCACAGAGAGGCTCATCTCTGCCCCCCCGCCTTAGCAGTCAGCAGCAGAGAGGAGGACAGAACTCCTCCTACAGATCTTGCACCTCCCTGTCTAGCAGCACCCCCTTGTCTCTGCCTCCCCTGGTCTTAGCATTCAGCAGATTCTGGCATCTGATTCCTGCCCTCCTCTGGCCCTCCTCCAGACCCTGCACTTTCTGCTTCCCAGCTCTGCCCCCAGCTTCTTTCTGGCAACAGCACAAGGTAAAGGGGTGTGCACTGTGATGAAAGGGAGGGCGGGGGGCTCTTGACTTCTGATGTGGGGGGGTTTGACATCTTGTCTTACAGTTACAACCAGCCCTTTCAGGGCAACCATAATGCTGATGCGGCCTGTGATGAAATTGAGTTTGACACCCCTGGTGTTAGCTGTACATCTGGTAGCCAACAGCCAGCTTGGGGGCCCTGAGCTTACAGTTGGGATAGCGAAGCCTGGGAAATGTGGCAGGGGCATGGGTGGGGTGTAAATGTACCGGGGATGTGTGCAAGTGATCGGGCAGCTGTATATCTGACAACCGACAGCCGGATTTAGGTTCCCTGGCCTGCAGGTGCGATAGTGGAGCTTGGGAAATGTAGTGGGGGGTCATGGGGGGGCACACTACCAGGGGTCCGTTTTTCTAAGCCACAAGCTCCAATCTGGGAACCTGGGTGGGTGCCCCTAGATAGAGGGGAGGAAGACCAGTGAACGTCCATTCGCTGATCTCCCCACCTAGGAAGAAGCTGGAAGTGAAGTGTATTATGTCATATTTCCCATCTGCTGTGGTCAGAGAAGATAGTGGAGCTCACTCTACACTCCATTCGCTTCTGTGAAGGTGAGAAATCAGGAGTCAAAAGGCCTTTTGGTTCCCCTATGTGATAAAACAAATAAAAGAAAATAAATAAAGTTATACCCAAACACTTCAAACCCTCTACAAAAAAATGGCAGGAAGGGGTATAAGTGCCAGTATTGAAGTGGTTAACTTCATTGTATTGATCACTGAAATTTTGCGCTTGATAAATCTTCACACTACTGATATTCTCCAAGCCAGGGGCGGACTGACCATTGAGCCACTCGGGCACTGCCCGAGGGCCCTGGGCCACTAGGGGGCCCCATCAGGGTTGCCAGCCTCAGTAAAACCAGGGACAGTATGGACCAGGGACAGCCAATAGACAGTATGGACCAGGGACACTGTGTATACTGTGTGTACATGTATGTGTATACTGTGTGATTGTATACTGTGTGTGTGTGTATACTGTGTGGCCCCATAATCTCTGATTGCCTGGGGGCCCCATAATCTCCTATTGCCCGGGGGCCCCATGAGTTGTCAGTCCGCCCCTGCTCCAGGCTTTCTGCTTTCAGGAAATATATAACTTTTGGAAGGTTTTAGGTAATCTTCAGGTCTAAAAGTTTTTTTTTTCAAACATGTGTGCAAAAAAAATATGCAAAAACGGTTCTGGCAGCAAAACCGTTAAATGAAAACCATTTAAAAACCTTCTAACATCCTGTTATTTTCATTCTCTCTGTTCTTCATAGGAACCTGGCAACCCAGGCGGTAAGGGCTTTTCATTATTGCAAGTAAACAGAGTTTCCAGTTGCATTTAGCAATTCATCGGCTTTTTCCAAATTACTTTGTACCTTAATACAATATCTACCAAAATATTGGCCAATTTTCTGAAACTAAAAAAAAAAATGTGAACATAGCCCAATCCAACCCCCGCCCCCCCCCCCCCCCCCCAGACACGACCGGTCAAAAAAACACAGAGCTTGCGTCGTAACTATTTATTACATTGATTTGCAACGCAATTTGAGTTTTCCTAATTGGCGGAAATTTCCAGTTTTCCCGTTTCTCTTGCGACTTTGTGTTTAATTTGTCCTCCCATAAAAGATAGACATGTGCACTGGCGAAAAATTTGTTTGTTTTGTGTTTGTTTTTGTTTTTTCTTTTTCTTTTTGGTTTTTCAGGTCATTCGTTATGATCGCAATTCTTAAATTCGTGAATTCGTAAATCCGAAAATAAGAAAGAAAATCCGAAAATTCAAAAAGAATAACTAACTAACTAATAATAAATAACTATTACATTTTAGGTATTGAAATTTCCTTTCAAATTTGGCTGTTAGTGAACATAACTAATACGAATTTATCCGAAATGACGAATTATCTGAAAAAATGAATGCTGTATTTAAACGAATGGTTTATCTAAATGAATGGTATTAATTAATAATAATAAATAACTGTAATAATAATAATAAAAACTTGTTATTATTGTTATTATTAGTATTATTTATTTTTAATTTGTTCCATTCGTTTAGATGCGGCATTTGTTATTTCGGATAATTCGTAACTTCGGATAAATTCGTATTCGTTACGTTCACTAACAGCCAAATTTGAAAAGAAATTCCAATAAAACAGACTACAAAGTTTAAGAATAGAATGGAATAATTTAGAATAAAACAAAATAGAATATAAAATAATAGAATACTCTGGTATTTTCATTGAACAGTTCGCAGTCACTATTCATAATGTTGGGGGGGATTCTGTTCCCAAAACGTTATCACAACCTGACCGTGACTAATTTATATTTATTGTTTACGTCACAGAACCATCTCCTGGACAGGGAAATGTGAGTAAAGCGTTAGAGCTAAATATTGTAATAGAATTTTATATTAAATCCCCCCAATAGTTTTGGTGGTTGTTTGATTCTCCTGAAGACGCTTGTATATATGTGTGAATTTTATTCGTGTTTACAGTTTAGCTGCTTCAAAGACCGGCAAAACTTGAAAACAATCCCATTTTTAGTGGGGCTGCACCTGCCCTGCATGGGATACTTGCTTGTTTAGTCTAGGGAAGAGTAAAAGCTCTTTAATTTAGCAGATCATCCAGCAGGTGGCGCTCCTCCATGCTCCAGCGTTAGTCTCTAAACTGATGACCTGTAGGGGCTTTTAAAGCGTTGCCTATAGAAAATTTGGTGTACAGAAGTTTGTCACCATTTCACTAGTGGCAGCCTGTCCACTGTGGGCGCACAGGCGCTGCCCCCCCATCCATGCGCCTGGCCCCTTTCAGGACGCTGGACGCATGGATTCCTATGGCGGGGGGCAGGAGGGGTTGGTACTCTTTGAAGCACCTGATTAAAGCCAGAGGCTCTAATAGGCCTCAAAATAGGGTGGGCTCGGCGAGCAGAGAGTGCGCCCTGATCCCACCCAATTGTGTGACGATAGCGAATTAATTAATTTTCACTATTTTCACACCAACCTTCCTCTCCGCCAATCAGGAGGCAGGGCGTCAGATCTTTTTCCTGATTGGCCAAAGCACCAGGCCACCCTATTGGATGGCTGGCGCTTAGGAGGAGGAGCGGAGGAGACACACGCTGGAGTGAAGGTCGCCGCCGCTCTGGTGCACAGTCTTGGAGAGGAGCTGCTGCCTGGTGCAGCGGTAAGTGCCGGGGGTCTATCAGAGCCAAGCGCGCGCACGGGGGGGGGGGGGGGGTCGTGCTGGATATGCTGGGTATCTATATACTTAGCACAACCTCATCTTTTGTATTTTACCAAAAATAATAAAAAAAGTAATGTGTTTGTGTGTTCTAAACTTAACCACTTGCTGCCTGCCATATAGCAAAATGACGGCGGCAAAGTGGTTTCAATAACCTGACCGGATGTCATATGACGTCTTCAGGATATTGAGCCGCTGCGCGCCCCCAGGGGTGTGCATTGTGGTGATCGTTGTTGCGATCGTTTGCCACCCCGCAACACCGATCTAGGTAAAGAATCTCCGTCAGAATCACGGCTGATCACAGCGTAAACTGAAAGAGTCGGTGATCGGCTTTTCCTCATTCGCGTCTGTCAGACGCGAGTAGAGGAGAGCCGATCGGCTGCTCATCAGTGCCATCTCATCAGTGCCACCTCATTGGTGCCCATCAGTGCCGCCTTATCAGTGCCCGTCACTGCTGCCCCATCAGTGCCCATCAGTGAAGGAGAAAACATACTTATTTACAAAGTTTTGTAAATGAAACAAAAAAAAACCTTTTTTTTTTCAAAATTTTCAGTCTTTTTTTTATTTGTTTAGCAGAAAATAAAAACCCCAGAGGTGATCAAATACCACCAAAAGAAAGCTCTATTTGTGGGAACAAAATGATAAAAATTTATTTTGGGTACAGTGTAACATGACCGCGCAATTGTCATTCAAATTTCGACTGCGCTGAAAGCTGAAAATTGGTCTGGGCAGGAAGAGGTATAAGTGCCCAGTATTGAAGTGGTTAACTTCAGTGTATTGATCACTGAAATTTTGCGCTTGATAAACTTTCACACTAATGCTATTCTCCAGGCTTTCTGCTTTCAGAAATTATATAACTTTTGGAAGGTTTTAGGTAATCTTCAGACCTAAAAGTTATTTTTTTAAACATGTGTTCAAAAAAATAAAATGCAAAAACGGTTCTGGCAGCAAAACCGTTAAATGAAAACCATTTAAAAACCTTCTAATGACATCCTGTTACTTTCATTCTCTCTGATCTTCATAGGAACCTGACAAACCTGACAAACCAACCGGTAAGGGCTTTTCATTATTGCAAATAAACAGAGTTTCCAGTTGCATTTAGCAATTCATCGGCTTTTTGCAAATGACTTTGTGCCTTAATACATAAAGAACCTACCCATTACCATCTCTACCATGTGAGATTTGGCTCTATTCGAGTTGATTCACGTAGTGGATATCTACCAAAATATTGGCCAATTTTCTGAAACAAAAAAAAAATTTAAACATAGCCCCCCCCCCAGAAACGACCAGTCAAAAAAACAACGAGCTTGCGTCGTAACTATTTATTACATTGATTTGCAAAGCAATTTGAGTTTTCCAAATTGGCGGAAATTTCCAGTTTTCCCGTTTCTCTTGCGACTTTGTGTTTAATTTGTCCTCCCATAAAAGCTAGACATGTGCACTGCGTAAATTCGCAATTCGTAAATTCAAAAATTAAAAAAATCTGAAAATCAGAAAATAAGAAAGAAAATCCGAAAATTAAAAAGAATAACTAACTAATAATAAATAACTATTCAGTTTTAGGTATTGGAATCTCCTTTCAAATTTGGCTGTTAGTGAACATAATGTCCACGAATTTAACCCAAGTTACGAATTATCTCAAAAAATGAATGCCAAATCTAAACAAATGGAATGGAATGAAGTAATATTAATAAATATGTATGTAAGGGAGAGAATTTGGTGGGACTTTAAGGGTGCCTAATATATAGAATAAACTGGTAATATACCAACAGTGTAAAAATTATCAAAATTTATTACACAGAGAACAAACAAATATTTAAAAACAGTAGAAATATTGGTTTAAACAGACATTACGCAGATATGGAAATACATCTAGTGAACAGATGAACAGAGTTCTTTCAGCAATAGTATCTTGACATGTTTCGCCCACTAGGGCTTCCTCAGGGGTGTTTGTTGAGAGACAGAGCTAGATGTATTCCTGCGTAAGAACAAAATACAATTCATTTAAAGACATTATGAAAAAATACAGAAAAATGTGCCAATGCCAATCCAAATTTTACCCACCAACCGGTATATTACCTGCACACTGATGTCTGGGCCAATTGAAAAGCGGACACTGAGCTGCACACAAGAACCGGCCAAGGGGAACCCAAGGAAAAGTCTCGGGGTCAATACCTACCCAGGGAAGAAAAGGAGTGAGAAAGGATCAACATCCTTTCTCAATCCTTTCTCACTCCTTTTCTTCCCTGGGTAGATATTGACCCCAAGCCTTTCCCTTGGCTTCCCCTTGGCCGGTTCTTGTGTGCAGCTCAGTATCCACTTTTCAATTGGCTCAGACATCAGTGTGCAGGTAATATACGGGTCGGTGGGTAAAATTTGGATGGGCATTGGCACATTTTCTATATGTTTTCATATTGTCTTTAGCTCTGTCTCTCAACAAACATCCCCTGAGGAAGCCCTGGTGGGCAAAACATGTCGGGATACTATTGCTGAAAGACCTCTGTACATCTGTTCACTAGATGTATATCCATAACTGCGTAATGTCTGTTTAAACCAATATTTCTACTGTTTTAAAATATTTGTTTATTCTCTATGTAATTTTGATAATTTTAATACTGTTGGTGTATTACCATTTTATTCTATATATCAGGCACCCTTAAAGTCCCACCAAATTCTCTCCCTTACATACATATCCAGTATTCAAGGATGTTGGTGCCTTCTCATTGACATTGTCACCTACCCATATTAACTAATATTAATAAATAACAATAATAATAATAAAAACTTGTTATTATTATTTATTATTCATTTGTTCCGTTCCATTTTTTTAGATGCGGCATTCATTATTTCAGATCATTTATAACTACGGATAAATTTGTAGTGGATATCTACCAAAATATTGGCCAATTTTCTGAAACAAAAAAAAAAATGTAAACATAGCCCCTCCCCCTGGAAACGACCAGTCAAAAAAACACCAAGCTTGCGTCGTAACTATTTATTACATTGATTTGCAATGCAATTTGAGTTTTCCTAATTGGCGGAAATTTCCAGTTTTCCCGTTTCTCTTGCGAATTTGTGTTTAATTTGTCCTCCCATAAAAGCTAGACATGTGCACTGCCGAAAAATGTGTTTGTTTTGTTTTTGTTTTTTGTTTTTTTCGTTTTTCAGGTCATTCGTTATGATCGCAATTCGTAAATTCGTGAATTCGTAAATTCGAAAATTAAAAAATCGGAAAATCCGAAAATAAGAAAGAAAATCCGAAAATTCAAAAAGAATAACTAACTAACTAATAATAAATAACTATTACATTTTAGGTATTGGAATTTCCTTTCAAATTTGGCTGTTAGTGAACATAACTAATACGAATTTATCCGAAATTACGAATTATCTGAAAAAATAAATGCTGTATTTAAACGAATGGTGTATCTAAATGAATGGTATTAATTAATAATAATAAATAACTGTAATAATAATAATAAAAACTTGTTATTATTGTTATTCTTAGTATTATTTATTTTTAATTGGTTCCATTCGTTTAGATGCGGCATTTGTTATTTCGAATAATTCGTAACTTCGGATAAATTCCTATTCGTTACATTCACTAACAGTCAAATTTGAAAAGAAATTCCAATTTCCAATAAAACAGACTACAAAGTTTAAGAATAGAATGGAATAAAATAGAATAAAACAAAATATAATATAAAATAAAAGAATACTCTGGTATTTTCATTGAACAGTTCGCAGTCACTATTCATAATGTTGGGGGGGATTCTGTTCCCAAAACGTTATCACAACCTGACCGTGACTAATTTATATTTATTGTTTACGTCACAGAACCATCTCCTGGACAGGGAAATGTGAGTAAAGCGTTAGAGCTAAATATTGTAATAGAATTTTATATTAAATCTCCCCAATAGTTTTGGTGGTTGTTTGATTCTCCTGAAGACGCTTGTATATATGTGTGAATTTTATTCGTGTTTACAGTTTAGCTGCTTCAAAGACCGGCAAAACTTGAAAACAATCCCATTTTTAGTGGGGCTGCACCTGCCCTGCATGGGATACTTGCTTGTTTAGTCTAGGGGAGAGTAAAAGCACTTTTATTTACCAGATCATCCAGCGGGTGGCGCTCCTCCATGCTTCAGCATTAGTCTCTAAACTAATGACCTGTAGGGGCTTTTAAAGCGTTGCCTATAGAAAATATGGGGTACAGAAGTTTTTTACCATTTCACCAGTGGCGGCCCATCCACTGTGGGCGCACAGGCGCTGCCCCCCCCATCCATGCGCCCGGCCCCTTTCAGGACGCTGGACGCATGGATTCCTATGGCGGGGGCAGGAGGGGGTGGTACTCTTTGAAGCACCTGATTAGAGCCAGAGGCTCTAATAGGCTTCAAAATAGGGTGGGCTCGGCGAGCAGAGAGTGCGCCCTGATCCCACCCAATTGTGTGACGATAGCTAATTAATTCATTTTCACTATTTTCACACTAACCTTCCTCCCCGCCAATCAGGAGGCAGGGCGTCAGATCTTTTTCCTGATTGGCCAAAGCACCAGGCCACCCTATTGGATGGCTGGTGCTTAGGAGGAGGAGCGGAGGAGACACACGCTGGAGTGAAGGTCGCCGTCGCTCTGGTGCACCGTCTTGGAGAGGAGCTGCTGCCTGCTACAGCGGTAAGTACCGGGGGTCTATCAGAGCCAAGCGTGCACACGGGGGGGGGGGTCGCGCTGGATATGCTGGGCACAGTGGTTGCATATGCTGGGCACAGTGGCTGCATTTGATGGGCACAGTGGCTGCATTTGGTGGGCATAGTGGCTGGTCATGATGGGCACAGTGGCTGCTTATGATGGCACAGGGGCTGCATTTGATGGCAAAGTGGATGTATTTGATGGGCACAGAGGCTGCATATGATGGACACAGTGAGGCTGCAATTGATGTTTTTTTTAAAGTATTTTTCAGAATTTTGCGCCCCCCAAAAATTTTGAGTACCAGCCGCCACTGCATTTCACTGACGTGCACAATTTTAAGGTTTGACATGTTGGGTATCTATTTACTCAGCACAACCTCATCTTTTGTATTTTACCAAAAATAATTAAAAAAAGTAATGTGTTTGTGTGTTCTAAACTTAACTGCTTGCTGCCCGCCATATAGCAAAATGACGGTGGCCAAGTGGTTTCAATAACCTGACCGGATGTCATATGACGTCTTCAGGATATTGGGCCGCTGCGCGCCCCCAGGGGCGTGCATCGTGGCGATCGTTGTTGCGGGGTGGCAGTTTGCCACCCCGCAACACCGATCTAGGTAATGGACCTCCGTCAGAATCACGGCTGATCACAGCGTAAACTGGAAGAGCCGGTGATCGGCTTCTCCTCATTCGCGTCTGTCAGACACGAGTAGAGGAGAGCCGACCGGCTGCTCATCAGTGCCATCTCATCAGTGCCACCACATCGGTGCCCATCAGTGCCGCCTTATCAGTGCCCGTCAGTGCTGCCCCATCAGTGCCCATCAGTGAAGGAGAAAACATACTTATTTACAAAGTTTTGTAAATGAAACAAAAAAAAAACTTTTTTTTTTCAAAATTTTCAGTCTTTTTTTATTTGTTTAGCAGAAAATAAAAACCCCAGAGGTGATCAAATACCACCAAAAGAAAGCTTTATTTCTGGGAACAAAATGATAAAATTTATTTTGGGTACAGTGTAACATGACCGCGCAATTGTCATTCAAATTGCGACTGCGCTGAAAGCTGAAAATTGGTCTGGGCAGGAAGAGGTATAAGTGCCCAGTATTGAAGTGGTTAACTTCAGTGTATTGATCACTGAAATTTTGCGCTTGATAAACTTTCACACTAATGCTATTCTCCAGGCTTTCTGCTTTCAGAAATTATAAAACTTTTGGAAGGTTTTAGGTAATCTTCAGACCTAAAAGTTCTTTTTTTAAACATGTGTTAAAAAAAAATGCAAAAACGGTTCTGGCATCAAAACCGTTAAATGAAAACCATTTAAAAACCTTCTAATGACATCCTGTTACTTTCATTCTCTCTGTTCTTCATAGGAACCTGGCAAACCTGACAAACCAACCGGTAAGGGCTTTTCATTATTGCAAGTAAACAGAGTTTCCAGTTGCATTTAGCAATTCATCGGCTTTTTGCAAATGACTTTGTGCCTTAATACATAGAGAACCTACCCATTACCATCTCTACCATGTGAGATTTGGCTCTATTCGAGTTGATTCACGTAGTGGATATCTACCAAAATATTGGCCAATTTTTGTAAAACAAAAAAAAAATTTAAACATAGTCCCCCCCCCCCCCCGAAACGACCAGTCAAAAAAACAACGAGCTTGCGTCGTAACTATTTATTACATTGATTTGCAATGCAAATTGAGTTCTCCAAATTGGCGGAAATTTCCAGTTTTCCCGTTTCTCTTGCGACTTTGTGTTTAATTTGTCCTCCCATGAAAGCTAGACATGTGCACTGCCGAAAAATGTGTTTGTTTTCGTTTCATTCGTTTTTTGTTTATTTGTTTTTTCCGTCTTTCAGGTCATTCGTTATGATCGCAATTCGTAAATTCAAAAATTAAAAAAATCCGAAAATCAGAAAATAAAAAAGAATAACCAACTAATAATAAATAACTATTCAATTTTAGGTATTGGAATCTCCTTTCAAATTTGGCTGTTAGTGAACATAATGTCGACTAATTTATCCCAAGTTACGAATTATCTCAAAAAATGAATGCCGAATCTAAACAAATGGAATGGAATGAAGTAATATTAATAAATATGTATGTAAGGGAGAGAATTTGGTGGGACTTTAAGGGTGCCTAATATATAGAATAAACTGGTAATACACCAACAGTATAAAAATTATCAACATTTATTACATAGAGAACAAAGAAATATTTAAAAACAGGAGAAATATTGGTTTAACCGCTAAGCCACCGCCCACCGTCATATGACGGCTGGACGAGGCTTCTATTGTTCTGGGAGGACGTCATATGACGTCCTCGCCTTCCGAGCCACTAGGGGGCGCGCGCGCGCCGCCGGCGGCGCGCGCGCGTGCCCGCTGCGTCGCTCGGGACCCGGTGCGCGTGCCCGGCGGCCGCGATGTCCGCCGGGCACCCGCGATTGCCGGGTAACAGAGCAGGAGCGTGGATCTGTGCATGTAAACACAGATCCACGTCCTGTCAGAGAGGAGAGGAGACCGATGGCGTGTCCCTTGTACATAGGGACAGCGATCGGTCACCTCCCCCAGTCAGTCCCCTCCCCCCACAGTTAGAATCACCTCCTTAGGTAATACATTAACCCCTCGAGCGCCCCCTAGTGTTAACCCCTTCCCTGCCAGTCACATTTACACAGTAATCAATGCAATTTTATAGCATTGATCGCTGTATAAATGTGAATGGTCCCAAAAATGTGTCAAAAGTGTCCGATATGTCCGCCGCAATATCGCAGTCACAATAAAAATTGCAGATCGCCGCCATTACTAGTAAAAAATAAATAAATAATAAAAATGCTATAAATCTATCCCCTATTTTGTAGACGCTATAACTTTTGCGCAAACCAATCAATATACGCTTAGCGCAATTTTTTTTTACCAAAAATATGTAGAAGAATACGTATCGGCCTAAACTGAGGAAAAAATTTGTTAAAAAAAAAAAAAAAATTGGATATTTATTATAGCAAAAAGTAAAAAATATTGTGTTTTTTCAAAATTGTCCCTCTTCTTTTGTTTATAGCGCAATAAATAAAAACCGCAGAGGTGATCAAATACCACCAAAAGAAAGCTCTATTTGTGGGGAAAAAATGATAAAAATTTCATTAGGGTACAGTGTAACATGACCGCGCAATTGTCATTCAAAGTGCGACAGCGCTGAAAACTGAAAAATGGCTTGGGCAGGAAGGGGGTGAAAGTGCCCTGTATTGAGGTGGTTAAACAGACATTATGCAGATATGGATATACATCTAGTGAACAGATGAACAGAGGTCTTTCAGCAATAGTATCCCGACATGTTTCGCCCACTAGGGCTTCCTCAGGGGTGTTTGTTGAGAGACAGAGCTAGATGTATTACTGCGTAAGAACAAAATACAATTTATTTAAAGACAATATGAAAAAATACAGAAAAATGTGCCAATGCCCATCCGAATTTTACCCACCAACCGGTATATTACCTGCACACTGATGTCTGAGCCAAATGAAAAGCGGACACTGAGCTGCACACAAGAACCGGCCAAGGGTAACCCAAGGGAAAGGCTCGAGGTAAATAACTACCCAGGGAAGAAAAGGAGTGAGAAAGGATCCAAGTCCTTTCTCGATCCTTTCTCACTGCTTTTCTTCCCTGGGTAGATATTGACCCCGAGCCTTTCCCTTGGCCGGTTCTTGTGTGCAGCTCAGTGTCCGCTTTTCAATTGGCTCAGACATCAGTGTGCAGGTAATATACCGGCTGGTGGGTAAAATTTGGATGGGCATTGGCACATTTTTCTGTATTTTTTCATATTGTCTTTAAATGAATTGTATTTTGTTCTTACGTAGTAATACATCTAGCTCTGTCTCTCAACAAACATCCCCTAAGGAAGCCCTAATGGGCGAAACATGTCGGGATACTATTGCTGAAAGACCTCTGTTCATCTGTTCACTAGATGTATATCCATATCTGCGTAATGTCTGTTTAAACCAATATTTCTACTGTTTTAAAATATTTGTTTATTCTCTATGTAATACATTTTGATAATTTTTATACTGTTGGTGTATTACCAGTTTATTCTATATATCAGGCATGCTTAAAGTCCCACCAAATTCTCTCCGTTACATACATATCCCGTATTCAGGGATGTCGGTGCCTTTTCATTGACATTGTCACCTACCCATATTAACTAATATTAATAAATAATAATAATAAAAACTTGTTGTTATTATTATTTTTTATTATTCATTTGTTCCGTTCCATTTGTTTGGATGCGGCATTCATTATTTCAGATAATTTGTAACTTCGGATAAATTCGTAGTGGATATCTACCAAAATATTGGCCAATTTTCTGAAACAAAAAAAAAAAGTGTAAACATAGCCCCTCCCCCTGGAAACGACCAGTCAAAAAAAACACCAAGATTGCGTCGTAACTATTTATTACATGGATTTGCAATGCAATTTGAGTTTTGCTAATTGGCGGAAATTTCCAGTTTTCCCATTTCTCTTGCGACTTTGTGTTTAATTTGTCCTCCCATAAAAGGTAGACATGTGCACTGCCGAAAAATGTGTTTGTTTTCGTTTAATTTGTTTTTGTTTTTTTTTGTTTTTCTGTTTTTCAGGTCATTCATTATGATCTCAATTCGTAAATTTGAAAATTAAAAAAATCTGAAAATCCGAAAAGAAAGAAAATCCAAAAATTCAAAAGAATAACTAACTAACTAACTAATAATAAATAACTATTACATTTTAGGTATTGGTATTTCCTTTCAAATTTGACTATTAGTGAACATAACTAATACGAATTTATCAGAAGTTACGAATTATCTGAAAAAATGAATGCCGTATTTAAACGAATGGCGTATCTAAATGAATGGTATTAATTAATAATAATAAATAACTGTAATAATAATAATAAAAACTTGTTATTATTGTTATTCTTAGTATTATTTATTTTTAATTGGTTCCATTCGTTTAGATGCGGCATTTGTTATTTCGAATAATTCGTAACTTCGGATAAATTCCTATTCGTTACATTCACTAACAGTCAAATTTGAAAAGAAATTCCAATTTCCAATAAAACAGACTACAAAGTTTAAGAATAGAATGGAATAAAATAGAATAAAACAAAATATAATATAAAATAAAAGAATACTCTGGTATTTTCATTGAACAGTTCGCAGTCACTATTCATAATGTTGGGGGGGATTCTGTTCCCAAAACGTTATCACAACCTGACCGTGACTAATTTATATTTATTGTTTACGTCACAGAACCATCTCCTGGACAGGGAAATGTGAGTAAAGCGTTAGAGCTAAATATTGTAATAGAATTTTATATTAAATCTCCCCAATAGTTTTGGTGGTTGTTTGATTCTCCTGAAGACGCTTGTATATATGTGTGAATTTTATTCGTGTTTACAGTTTAGCTGCTTCAAAGACCGGCAAAACTTGAAAACAATCCCATTTTTAGTGGGGCTGCACCTGCCCTGCATGGGATACTTGCTTGTTTAGTCTAGGGGAGAGTAAAAGCACTTTTATTTACCAGATCATCCAGCGGGTGGCGCTCCTCCATGCTTCAGCATTAGTCTCTAAACTAATGACCTGTAGGGGCTTTTAAAGCGTTGCCTATAGAAAATATGGGGTACAGAAGTTTTTTACCATTTCACCAGTGGCGGCCCATCCACTGTGGGCGCACAGGCGCTGCCCCCCCCATCCATGCGCCCGGCCCCTTTCAGGACGCTGGACGCATGGATTCCTATGGCGGGGGCAGGAGGGGGTGGTACTCTTTGAAGCACCTGATTAGAGCCAGAGGCTCTAATAGGCTTCAAAATAGGGTGGGCTCGGCGAGCAGAGAGTGCGCCCTGATCCCACCCAATTGTGTGACGATAGCTAATTAATTCATTTTCACTATTTTCACACTAACCTTCCTCCCCGCCAATCAGGAGGCAGGGCGTCAGATCTTTTTCCTGATTGGCCAAAGCACCAGGCCACCCTATTGGATGGCTGGTGCTTAGGAGGAGGAGCGGAGGAGACACACGCTGGAGTGAAGGTCGCCGTCGCTCTGGTGCACCGTCTTGGAGAGGAGCTGCTGCCTGCTACAGCGGTAAGTACCGGGGGTCTATCAGAGCCAAGCGTGCACACGGGGGGGGGGGTCGCGCTGGATATGCTGGGCACAGTGGTTGCATATGCTGGGCACAGTGGCTGCATTTGATGGGCACAGTGGCTGCATTTGGTGGGCATAGTGGCTGGTCATGATGGGCACAGTGGCTGCTTATGATGGCACAGGGGCTGCATTTGATGGCAAAGTGGATGTATTTGATGGGCACAGAGGCTGCATATGATGGACACAGTGAGGCTGCAATTGATGTTTTTTTTAAAGTATTTTTCAGAATTTTGCGCCCCCCAAAAATTTTGAGTACCAG
This sequence comes from Aquarana catesbeiana, assembly GCF_042186555.1. Taxonomy (NCBI): domain Eukaryota; kingdom Metazoa; phylum Chordata; class Amphibia; order Anura; family Ranidae; genus Aquarana; species Aquarana catesbeiana. The sequence continues at coordinate 32,310,718 of NC_133334.1, read as the reverse complement.
CCGCCACTGCATTTCACTGACGTGCACAATTTTAAGGTTTGACATGTTGGGTATCTATTTACTCAGCACAACCTCATCTTTTGTATTTTACCAAAAATAATTAAAAAAAGTAATGTGTTTGTGTGTTCTAAACTTAACTGCTTGCTGCCCGCCATATAGCAAAATGACGGTGGCCAAGTGGTTTCAATAACCTGACCGGATGTCATATGACGTCTTCAGGATATTGGGCCGCTGCGCGCCCCCAGGGGCGTGCATCGTGGCGATCGTTGTTGCGGGGTGGCAGTTTGCCACCCCGCAACACCGATCTAGGTAATGGACCTCCGTCAGAATCACGGCTGATCACAGCGTAAACTGGAAGAGCCGGTGATCGGCTTCTCCTCATTCGCGTCTGTCAGACACGAGTAGAGGAGAGCCGACCGGCTGCTCATCAGTGCCATCTCATCAGTGCCACCACATCGGTGCCCATCAGTGCCGCCTTATCAGTGCCCGTCAGTGCTGCCCCATCAGTGCCCATCAGTGAAGGAGAAAACATACTTATTTACAAAGTTTTGTAAATGAAACAAAAAAAAAACTTTTTTTTTTCAAAATTTTCAGTCTTTTTTTATTTGTTTAGCAGAAAATAAAAACCCCAGAGGTGATCAAATACCACCAAAAGAAAGCTTTATTTCTGGGAACAAAATGATAAAATTTATTTTGGGTACAGTGTAACATGACCGCGCAATTGTCATTCAAATTGCGACTGCGCTGAAAGCTGAAAATTGGTCTGGGCAGGAAGAGGTATAAGTGCCCAGTATTGAAGTGGTTAACTTCAGTGTATTGATCACTGAAATTTTGCGCTTGATAAACTTTCACACTAATGCTATTCTCCAGGCTTTCTGCTTTCAGAAATTATAAAACTTTTGGAAGGTTTTAGGTAATCTTCAGACCTAAAAGTTCTTTTTTTAAACATGTGTTAAAAAAAAATGCAAAAACGGTTCTGGCATCAAAACCGTTAAATGAAAACCATTTAAAAACCTTCTAATGACATCCTGTTACTTTCATTCTCTCTGTTCTTCATAGGAACCTGACAAACCTGACAAACCAACCGGTAAGGGCTTTTCATTATTGCAAGTAAACAGAGTTTCCAGTTGCATTTAGCAATTCATCGGCTTTTTGCAAATGACTTTGTGCCTTAATACATAGAGAACCTACCCATTACCATCTCTACCATGTGAGATTTGGCTCTATTCGAGTTGATTCACGTAGTGGATATCTACCAAAATATTGGCCAATTTTTGTAAAACAAAAAAAAAATTTAAACATAGTCCCCCCCCCCCCCGAAACGACCAGTCAAAAAAACAACGAGCTTGCGTCGTAACTATTTATTACATTGATTTGCAATGCAAATTGAGTTCTCCAAATTGGCGGAAATTTCCAGTTTTCCCGTTTCTCTTGCGACTTTGTGTTTAATTTGTCCTCCCATGAAAGCTAGACATGTGCACTGCCGAAAAATGTGTTTGTTTTCGTTTCATTCGTTTTTTGTTTATTTGTTTTTTCCGTCTTTCAGGTCATTCGTTATGATCGCAATTCGTAAATTCAAAAATTAAAAAAATCCGAAAATCAGAAAATAAAAAAGAATAACCAACTAATAATAAATAACTATTCAATTTTAGGTATTGGAATCTCCTTTCAAATTTGGCTGTTAGTGAACATAATGTCGACTAATTTATCCCAAGTTACGAATTATCTCAAAAAATGAATGCCGAATCTAAACAAATGGAATGGAATGAAGTAATATTAATAAATATGTATGTAAGGGAGAGAATTTGGTGGGACTTTAAGGGTGCCTAATATATAGAATAAACTGGTAATACACCAACAGTATAAAAATTATCAACATTTATTACATAGAGAACAAAGAAATATTTAAAAACAGGAGAAATATTGGTTTAACCGCTAAGCCACCGCCCACCGTCATATGACGGCTGGACGAGGCTTCTATTGTTCTGGGAGGACGTCATATGACGTCCTCGCCTTCCGAGCCACTAGGGGGCGCGCGCGCGCCGCCGGCGGCGCGCGCGCGTGCCCGCTGCGTCGCTCGGGACCCGGTGCGCGTGCCCGGCGGCCGCGATGTCCGCCGGGCACCCGCGATTGCCGGGTAACAGAGCAGGAGCGTGGATCTGTGCATGTAAACACAGATCCACGTCCTGTCAGAGAGGAGAGGAGACCGATGGCGTGTCCCTTGTACATAGGGACAGCGATCGGTCACCTCCCCCAGTCAGTCCCCTCCCCCCACAGTTAGAATCACCTCCTTAGGTAATACATTAACCCCTCGAGCGCCCCCTAGTGTTAACCCCTTCCCTGCCAGTCACATTTACACAGTAATCAATGCAATTTTATAGCATTGATCGCTGTATAAATGTGAATGGTCCCAAAAATGTGTCAAAAGTGTCCGATATGTCCGCCGCAATATCGCAGTCACAATAAAAATTGCAGATCGCCGCCATTACTAGTAAAAAATAAATAAATAATAAAAATGCTATAAATCTATCCCCTATTTTGTAGACGCTATAACTTTTGCGCAAACCAATCAATATACGCTTAGCGCAATTTTTTTTTACCAAAAATATGTAGAAGAATACGTATCGGCCTAAACTGAGGAAAAAATTTGTTAAAAAAAAAAAAAAAATTGGATATTTATTATAGCAAAAAGTAAAAAATATTGTGTTTTTTCAAAATTGTCCCTCTTCTTTTGTTTATAGCGCAATAAATAAAAACCGCAGAGGTGATCAAATACCACCAAAAGAAAGCTCTATTTGTGGGGAAAAAATGATAAAAATTTCATTAGGGTACAGTGTAACATGACCGCGCAATTGTCATTCAAAGTGCGACAGCGCTGAAAACTGAAAAATGGCTTGGGCAGGAAGGGGGTGAAAGTGCCCTTTATTGAGGTGGTTAAACAGACATTATGCAGATATGGATATACATCTAGTGAACAGATGAACAGAGGTCTTTCAGCAATAGTATCCCGACATGTTTCGCCCACTAGGGCTTCCTCAGGGGTGTTTGTTGAGAGACAGAGCTAGATGTATTACTGCGTAAGAACAAAATACAATTTATTTAAAGACAATATGAAAAAATACAGAAAAATGTGCCAATGCCCATCCGAATTTTACCCACCAACCGGTATATTACCTGCACACTGATGTCTGAGCCAAATGAAAAGCGGACACTGAGCTGCACACAAGAACCGGCCAAGGGTAACCCAAGGGAAAGGCTCGAGGTAAATAACTACCCAGGGAAGAAAAGGAGTGAGAAAGGATCCAAGTCCTTTCTCGATCCTTTCTCACTGCTTTTCTTCCCTGGGTAGATATTGACCCCGAGCCTTTCCCTTGGCCGGTTCTTGTGTGCAGCTCAGTGTCCGCTTTTCAATTGGCTCAGACATCAGTGTGCAGGTAATATACCGGCTGGTGGGTAAAATTTGGATGGGCATTGGCACATTTTTCTGTATTTTTTCATATTGTCTTTAAATGAATTGTATTTTGTTCTTACGTAGTAATACATCTAGCTCTGTCTCTCAACAAACATCCCCTAAGGAAGCCCTAATGGGCGAAACATGTCGGGATACTATTGCTGAAAGACCTCTGTTCATCTGTTCACTAGATGTATATCCATATCTGCGTAATGTCTGTTTAAACCAATATTTCTACTGTTTTAAAATATTTGTTTATTCTCTATGTAATACATTTTGATAATTTTTATACTGTTGGTGTATTACCAGTTTATTCTATATATCAGGCATGCTTAAAGTCCCACCAAATTCTCTCCGTTACATACATATCCCGTATTCAGGGATGTCGGTGCCTTTTCATTGACATTGTCACCTACCCATATTAACTAATATTAATAAATAATAATAATAAAAACTTGTTGTTATTATTATTTTTTATTATTCATTTGTTCCGTTCCATTTGTTTGGATGCGGCATTCATTATTTCAGATAATTTGTAACTTCGGATAAATTCGTAGTGGATATCTACCAAAATATTGGCCAATTTTCTGAAACAAAAAAAAAAAGTGTAAACATAGCCCCTCCCCCTGGAAACGACCAGTCAAAAAAAACACCAAGATTGCGTCGTAACTATTTATTACATGGATTTGCAATGCAATTTGAGTTTTGCTAATTGGCGGAAATTTCCAGTTTTCCCATTTCTCTTGCGACTTTGTGTTTAATTTGTCCTCCCATAAAAGGTAGACATGTGCACTGCCGAAAAATGTGTTTGTTTTCGTTTAATTTGTTTTTGTTTTTTTTTGTTTTTCTGTTTTTCAGGTCATTCATTATGATCTCAATTCGTAAATTTGAAAATTAAAAAAATCTGAAAATCCGAAAAGAAAGAAAATCCAAAAATTCAAAAGAATAACTAACTAACTAACTAATAATAAATAACTATTACATTTTAGGTATTGGTATTTCCTTTCAAATTTGACTATTAGTGAACATAACTAATACGAATTTATCAGAAGTTACGAATTATCTGAAAAAATGAATGCCGTATTTAAACGAATGGCGTATCTAAATAAATGGAATGAATTAATAATAATAAATAACAATAATAATAATAAAAAACTTGTTATTATTGTTATTATTATCATTATTTATTATTAATTTGTTCCTTTCCATTCGTTTACATGCGGCATTCGTTATTTCGGATAATTCGTAACTTCGGATAAATTCATATTCGTTACGTTCACTAAGAGCCAAATTTGAAAGGAAATTCCAATTTCCAATAAAACAGACTACAAAGTTTAAGAATAGAATGGAATAAAATAGAATAAAACAAAATAGAATATAAAATAATAGAATACTCTGGTATTTTCATTGAATAGTTCGCAGTCACTATTCATAATGTTGGGGGGGATTCTGTTCCCAAAACGTTATCACAACCTGACCGTGACTAATTTATATTTATTGTTTACGTCACAGAACCATCTCCTGGACAGGGAAATGTGAGTAAAGCGTTAGAGCTAAATATTGTGATAGAATTTTATATTACATCCCCCCAATAGTTTTTAGTGGTTGTTTGATTCTCCTGAAGACGCTTGTATATATGTGTGAATTGTATTCGTGTTTACAGTTTAGCTGCTTCAAAGACCAGCAAAACTTGAAAACAATCCCATTTTTAGTGGGGCTGCACCTGCCCTGCATGGGATACTTGCTTGTTTAGTCTAGGGGAGAGTAAAAGCACTTTAATTTAGCAGATCATCCAGCAGGTGGCGCTCCTCCATGCTCCAGCGTTAGTCTCTAAACTGATGACCTGTAGGGGCTTTTAAAGCGTTGCCTATAGAAAATTTGGTGTACAGAAGTTTGTCACCATTTCACCAGTGGCGGCCCGTCCACTGTGGGCGCACGGGCACCGCCCCCCCCTATCCATGCGCCCAGCCCCTTTCAGGACGCTAGACGCATGGATTCCTATGGCGGGGGGCAGGAGGGGGTGGTACTCTTTGAAGCACCTGATTAGAGCCAGAGGCTCTAATAGGCTTCAAAATAGGGTGGGCTCGGCGAGCAGAGAGTGCGCCCTGATCCCAGCCCAATTGTGTGACGATAGTGAACATTAATTAATTTTCACTATTTTCACACTAACCTTCCTCCCCGCCAATCAGGAGGCAGGGCGTCAGATCTTCTTCTTGATTGGCCAAAGCACCAGGCCACCCTATTGGATGGCTGGTGCTTAGGAGGAGGAGCGGAGGAGACACACGCTGGAGTGAAGGTCGCCACCGCTCTGGTGCACCGTCTTGGAGAGGAGCTGCTGCCTGGTGCAGCGGTAAGTGCCGGGGGTCTATCAGAGCCAAGCGCGCGCACGGGGGGGGGTCGCGCTGCATATGCTGGGCACAGTGGCTGCATTTGGTGGGCATAGTGGCTGCACATGATAGGCACAGTGGCTGCTTATGATGGCACAGGGGCTGCATTTGATGGCAAAGTGGCTGCATTTGGTGGGCACAGAGGCTGCATTTGATGGGCAAGGTGACTGCATATGATGGACACAGTGGCTGCATATGCTGGGCACAGTGGCTGCACATGATGGGCACAGTGGCTGCTTATGATGGCACAGGGTCTGCATTTGATGGCAAAGTGGATGTATTTGATGGGCACAGTGGCTGCATATGATGGACACAGTGAGGCTGCAATTGATGTTTTTTTTAAAAGTATTTTTCAGAATTTTGCGCCCCCCAAAAATTTTGAGTACCAGCCGCCACTGCATTTCACTGACGTGCACAATTTTAAGGTTTGACATGTTGGGTATCTATTTACTCAGCACAACCTCATCTTTTGTATTTTACCAAAAATAATAAAAAAAATAATGTGTTTGTGTGTTCTAAACTTAACCACTTGCTGCCTGCCATATAGCAAAATGACGGCGGCAAAGTGGTTTCAATAACCTGACCGGATGTCATATGACGTCTTCAGGATATTGAGCTGCTGCGCGCCCCCAGGGGTGTGCATCGTGGCAATCGTTGTTACCGATCCAGGTAAAGAATCTCCGTCAGAATCCCGGCTGATCACAGCGTAAACTAAAAGAGCCGGTGATCGGCTTTTCCTCATTCGCGTCTGTCAGACGCGAGTAGAGGAGAGCCGATCGGCTGCTCATCAGTGCCATCTCATCAGTGCCACCTCATTGGTGCCCATCAGTGCCGCCTTATCAGTGCCCGTCACTGCTGCCCCATCAGTGCCCATCAGTGAAGGAGAAAACATACTTATTTACAAAGTTTTGTAAATGAAACAAAAAAAAACCTTTTTTTTTTCAAAATTTTCAGTCTTTTTTTTATTTGTTTAGCAGAAAATAAAAACCCCAGAGGTGATCAAATACCACCAAAAGAAAGCTCTATTTCTGGGAACAAAATGATAAAAATTTATTTTGGGTACAGTGTAACATGACCGCGCAATTGTCATTCAAATTGCGACTGCGCTGAAAGCTGAAAATTGGTCTGGGCAGGAAGAGGTATAAGTGCCCAGTATTGAAGTGGTTAACTTCAGTGTATTGATCACTGAAATTTTGCGCTTGATAAACTTTCACACTAATGCTATTCTCCAGGCTTTCTGCTTTCAGAAATTATAAAACTTTTGGAAGGTTTTAGGTAATCTTCAGACCTAAAAGTTCTTTTTTTAAACATGTGTTAAAAAAAATAAAATGCAAAAACGGTTCTGGCAGCAAAACCGTTAAATGAAAACCATTTAAAAACCTTCTAATGACATCCTGTTACTTTCATTCTCTCTGATCTTCATAGGAACCTGACAAACCTGACAAACCAACCGGTAAGGGCTTTTCATTATTGCAAGTAAACAGAGTTTCCAGTTGCATTTAGCAATTCATCTGCTTTTTGCAAATGACTTTGTGCCTTAATACATAAAGAACCTACCCATTACCATCTCTACCATGTGAGATTCGGCTCTATTCGAGTTGATTCACGTAGTGGATATCTACCAAAATATTGGCCAATTTTCTGAAACAAAAAAAAAATTTAAACATAGCCCCCCCCCAGAAACAACCAGTCAAAAAAACAACGAGCTTGCGTCGTAACTATTTATTACATTGATTTGCAAAGCAATTTGAGTTTTCCAAATTGGCGGAAATTTCCAGTTTTCCCGTTTCTCTTGCGACTTTGTGTTTAATTTGTCCTCCCATAAAAGCTAGACATGTGCACTGCCGAAAAATGTGTTTGTTTTCGTTTCATTCGTTTTTTGTTGATTTGTTTTTTTCCGTTTTTCAGGTCATTCGTTATGATCGCAATTCGTAAATTCAAAAATTAAAAAAATCTGAAAATCAGAAAATAAGAAAGAAAATCCAAAAATTAAAAAGAATAACTAACTAATAATAAATAACTATTCAATTTTAGGTATTGGAATCTCCTTTCAAATTTGGCTGTTAGTGAACATAATGTCCACGAATTTAACCCAAGTTACGAATTATCTAAAAAAATGAATGCCAAATCTAAACAAATGGAATGGAATGAAGTAATATTAATAAATATGTATGTAAGGGAGAGAATTTGGTGGGACTTTAAGGGTGCCTAATATATAGAATAAACTGGTAATATACCAACAGTGTAAAAATTATCAAAATTTATTACACAGGGAACAAACAAATATTTAAAAACAGTAGAAATATTGGTTTAAACAGACATTACGCAGATATGGATATACATCTAGTGAACAGATGAACAGAGTTCTTTCAGCAATAGTATCTTGACATGTTTCGCCCACTAGGGCTTCCTCAGGGGTGTTTGTTGAGAGACAGAGCTAGATGTATTCCTGCGTAAGTACAAAATACAATTCATTTAAAGACAATATGAACAAATACAGAAAAATGTGCCAATGCCCATCCAAATTTTACCCACCAACCGGTATATTACCTGCACACTGATGTCTGAGCCAATTGAAAAGCGGACACTGAGCTGCACACAAGAACCGGCCAAGGGGAACCCAAGGAAAAGTCTCGGGGTCAATACCTACCCAGGGAAGAAAAGGAGTGAGAAAGGATCAACATCCTTTCTCAATCCTTTCTCACTCCTTTTCTTCCCTGGGTAGATATTGACCCCAAGCCTTTCCCTTGGCTTCCCCTTGGCCGGTTCTTGTGTGCAGCTCAGTGTCCACTTTTCAATTGGCTCAGACATCAGTGTGCAGGTAATATACGGGTCGGTGGGTAACATTTGGATGGGCATTGGCACATTTTCTATATGTTTTCATATTGTCTTTAGCTCTGTCTCTCAACAAACATCCCCTGAGGAAGCCCTAGTGGGCAAAACATGTCGGGATACTATTGCTGAAAGACCTCTGTACATCTGTTCACTAGATGTATATCCATAACTGCATAATGTCTGTTTAAACCAATATTTCTACTGTTTTAAAATATTTGTTTATTCTCTATGTAATTTTGATAATTTTAATACTGTTGGTGTATTACCAGTTTATTCTATATATCAGGCACCCTTAAAGTCCCACCAAATTCTCTTCCTTACATACATATCCAGTATTCAAGGATGTTGGTGCCTTCTCATTGACATTGTCACCTACCCATATTAACTAATATTAATAAATAACAATAATAATAATAAAAACTTGTTATTATTGTTATTATTATTTATTATTCATTTGTTCCGTTCCCTTTGTTTAGATGCGGCATTCGTTATTTCAGATCATTTGTAACTTCGGATAAATTCGTAGTGGATATCTACCAAAATATTGGCCAATTTTCTGAAACAAAAAAAAAATGTAAACATAGCCCCTCCCCCTGGAAACGACCAGTCAAAAAAACACCAAGCTTGCGTCGTAACTATTTATTACATTGATTTGCAATGCAATTTGAGTTTTCCTAATTGGCGGAAATTTCCAGTTTTCCCGTTTCTCTTGCGAATTTGTGTTTAATTTGTCCTCCCATAAAAGCTAGACATGTGCACTGCCGAAAAATGTGTTTGTTTTGTTTTTGTTTTTGTTTTTTGTTTTTTTCGTTTTTCAGGTCATTCGTTATGATCGCAATTCGTAAATTCGTGAATTCGTAAATTCGAAAATTAAAAAATCTGAAAATCCGAAAATAAGAAAGAAAATCCGAAAATTCAAAAAGAATAACTAACTAACTAATAATAAATAACTATTACATTTTAGGTATTGGAATTTCCTTTCAAATTTGGCTGTTAGTGAACATAACTAATACGAATTTATCCGAAATTACGAATTATCTGAAAAAATGAATGCTGTATTTAAACGAATGGTGTATCTAAATGAATGGTATTAATTAATAATAATAAATAACTGTAATAATAATAATAAAAACTTGTTATTATTGTTATTCTTAGTATTATTTATTTTTAATTGGTTCCATTCGTTTAGATGCGGCATTTGTTATTTCGAATAATTCGTAACTTCGGATAAATTCCTATTCGTTACGTTCACTAACAGTCAAATTTGAAAAGAAATTCCAATTTCCAATAAAACAGACTACAAAGTTTAAGAATAGAATGGAATAAAATAGAATAAAACAAAATATAATATAAAATAAAAGAATACTCTGGTATTTTCATTGAACAGTTCGCAGTCACTATTCATAATGTTGGGGGGGATTCTGTTCCCAAAACGTTATCACAACCTGACCGTGACTAATTTATATTTATTGTTTACGTCACAGAACCATCTCCTGGACAGGGAAATGTGAGTAAAGCATTAGAGCTAAATATTGTAATAGAATTTTATATTAAATCTCCCCAATAGTTTTGGTGGTTGTTTGATTCTCCTGAAGACGCTTGTATATATGTGTGAATTTTATTCGTCTTTACAGTTTAGCTGCTTCAAAGACCGGCAAAACTTGAAAACAATCCCATTTTTAGTGGGTCTGCACCTGCCCTGCATGGGATACTTGCTTGTTTAGTCTAGGGGAGAGTAAAAGCACTTTTATTTAGCAGATCATCCAGCAGGTGGCGCTCCTCCATGCTCCAGCATTAGTCTCTAAACTAATGACCTGTAGGGGCTTTTAAAGCGTTGCCTATAGAAAATATGGGGTACAGAAGTTTTTCACCATTTCACCAGTGGCGGCCCATCCACTGTGGGCGCACAGGCGCTGCCCCCCCATCCATGCGCCCGGCCCCTTTCAGGACGCTGGTTGCATGGATTCCTATGGCGGGGGCAGGAGGGGGTGGTACTCTTTGAAGCACCTGATTAGAGCCAGAGGCTCTAATAGGCTTCAAAATAGGGTGGGCTCGGCGAGCAGAGAGTGCGCCCTGATCCCACCCAATTGTGTGACGATAGCGAATTAATTCATTTTCACTATTTTCACACTAACCTTCCTCCCCGCCAATCAGGAGGCAGGGCGTCAGATCTTTTTCCTGATTGGCCAAAGCACCAGGCCACCCTATTGGATGGCTGGTGCTTAGGAGGAGGAGTGGAGGAGACACACGCTGGAGTGAAGGTCGCCGTCGCTCTGGTGCACCGTCTTGGAGAGGAGCTGCTGCCTGGTACAGCGGTAAGTACCGGGGGTCTATCAGAGCCAAGCGTGCACACGGGGGGGGGTTCGCGCTGGATATGCTGGGCACAGTGGTTGCATATGCTGGGCACAGTGGCTGCATTTGATGGGCACAGTGGCTGCATTTGGTGGGCATAGTGGCTGGTCATGATGGGCACAGTGGCTGCTTATGATGGCACAGGGGCTGCATTTGATGGCAAAGTGGATGTATTTGATGGGCACAGAGGCTGCATATGATGGACACAGTGAGGCTGCAATTGATGTTTTTTTTAAAGTATTTTTCAGAATTTTGCACCCCCCAAAAATTTTGAGTACCAGCCGCCACTGCATTTCACTGACGTGCACAATTTTAAGGTTTGACATGTTGGGTATCTATTTACTCAGCACAACCTCATCTTTTGTATTTTACCAAAAATAATTTAAAAAAGTAATGTGTTTGTGTGTTCTAAACTTAACCGCTTGCTGCCCGCCATATAGCAAAATGACGGCGGCCAAGTGGTTTCAATAACCTGACCGGATGTCATATGACGTCTTCAGGATATTGAGCCGCTGCGCGCCCCCAGGGGCGTGCATCGTGGCGATCGTTGTTGCGGGGTGGCAGTTTGCCACCCCGCAACACCGATCTAGGTAATGGACCTCCGTCAGAATCACGGCTGATCACAGCGTAAACTGGAAGAGTCGGTGATCGGCTTCTCCTCATTCGCGTCTGTCAGACGCGAGTAGAGGAGAGCCGACCGGCTGCTCATCAGTGCCATCTCATCAGTGCCACCACATTGGTGCCCATCAGTGCCGCCTTATCAGTGCCCGTCACTGCTGCCCCATCAGTGCCCATCAGTGAAGGAGAAAACATACTTATTTACAAAGTTTTGTAAATGAAACAAAAAAAAACCTTTTTTTTTTCAAAATTTTCAGTCTTTTTTTTATTTGTTTAGCAGAAAATAAAAACCCCAGAGGTGATCAAATACCACCAAAAGAAAGCTCTATTTTTGGGAACAAAATGATAAAAATTTATTTTGGGTACAGTGTAACATGACCGCGCAATTGTCATTCAAATTTCGACTGCGCTGAAAGCTGAAAATTGGTCTGGGCAGGAAGAGGTATAAGTGCCCAGTATTGAAGTGGTTAACTTCAGTGTATTGATCACTGAAATTTTGCGCTTGATAAACTTTCACACTAATGCTATTCTCCAGGCTTTCTGCTTTCAGAAATTATAAAACTTTTGGAAGGTTTTAGGTAATCTTCAGACCTAAAAGTTCTTTTTTTAAACATGTGTTAAAAAAAATAAAATGCAAAAACGGTTCTGGCAGCAAAACCGTTAAATGAAAACCATTTAAAAACCTTCTAATGACATCCTGTTACTTTCATTCTCTCTGATCTTCATAGGAACCTGGCAAACCTGACAAACCAACCGGTAAGGGCTTTTCATTATTGCAAGTAAACAGAGTTTCCAGTTGCATTTAGCAATTCATCGGCTTTTTGCAAATGACTTTGTGCCTTAATACATAGAGAACCTACCCATTACCATCTCTACCATGTGAGATTTGGCTCTATTCGAGTTGATTCACGTAGTGGATATCTACCAAAATATTGGCCAATTTTCTGAAACAAAAAAAAAATTTAAACATAGCCCCCCCCCAGAAACGACCAGTCAAAAAAACAACGAGCTTGCGTCGTAACTATTTATTACATTGATTTGCAAAGCAATTTGAGTTTTCCAAATTGGCGGAAATTTCCAGTTTTCCCGTTTCTCTTGCGACTTTATGTTTAATTTGTCCTCCCATAAAAGCTAGACATGTGTACTGCCGAAAAATGTGTTTGTTTTCGTTTCATTCGTTTTTTGTTTATTTGTTTTTTTCCGTTTTTCAGGTCATTCGTTATGATCGCAATTCGTAAATTCAAAAATTAAAAAAATCTGAAAATCAGAAAATAAGAAAGAAAATCCGAAAATTAAAAAGAATAACTAACTAATAATAAATAACTATTCAGTTTTAGGTATTGGAATCTCCTTTCAAATTTGGCTGTTAGTGAACATAATGTCCACGAATTTAACCCAAGTTACGAATTATCTCAAAAAATGAATGCCAAATCTAAACAAATGGAATGGAATGAAGTAATATTAATAAATATGTATGTAAGGGAGAGAATTTGGTGGGACTTTAAGGGTGCCTAATATATAGAATAAACTGGTAATATACCAACAGTGTAAAAATTATCAAAATTTATTACACAGAGAACAAACAAATATTTAAAAACAGTAGAAATATTGGTTTAAACAGACATTACGCAGATATGGAAATACATCTAGTGAACAGATGAACAGAGTTCTTTCAGCAATAGTATCTTGACATGTTTTGCCCACTAGGGCTTCCTCAAGGGTGTTTGTTGAGAGACAGAGCTAGATGTATTCCCGCGTAAGAACAAAATACAATTCATTTAAAGACAATATGAAAAAATACAGAAAAATGTGCCAATGCCCATCCAAATTTTACCCACCAACCGGTATATTACCTGCACACTGATGTCTGGGCCAATTGAAAAGCGGACACTGAGCTGCACACAAGAACCGGCCAAGGGGAACCCAAGGAAAAGTCTCGGGGTTAATACCTACCCAGGGAAGAAAAGGAGAAGAATGGATCAACATCCTTTCTCAATCCTTTCTCACTCTTTTTCTTCCCTGGGTAGATATTGACCCCAAGCCTTTCCCTTGGCTTCCCCTTGGCTTCCCCTTGGCCGGTTCTTGTGTGCAGCTCAGTGTCCACTTTTCAATTGGCTCAGACATCAGTGTGCAGGTAATATACGGGTCGGTGGGTAAAATTTGGATGGGCATTGGCACATTTTCTATATGTTTTCATATTGTCTTTAGCTCTGTCTCTCAACAAACATCCCCTGAGGAAGCCCTAGTGGGCAAAACATGTCGGGATACTATTGCTGAAAGACCTCTGTACATCTGTTCACTAGATGTATATCCATAACTGCGTAATGTCTGTTTAAACCAATATTTCTACTGTTTTAAAATATTTGTTTATTCTCTATGTAATTTTGATAATTTTAATACTGTTGGTGTATTACCAGTTTATTCTATATATCAGGCACCCTTAAAGTCCCACCAAATTCTCTCCCTTACATACATATCCAGTATTCAAGGATGTTGGTGCCTTCTCATTGACATTGTCACTTTCCCATATTAACTAATATTAATAAATAACAATAATAATAATAAAAACTTGTTATTATCGTTATTATTATTTATTATTCATTTGTTCCGTTCCATTTGTTTAGATGCGGCATTCGTTATTTCAGATCATTTGTAACTTCGGATAAATTCGTAGTGGATATCTACCAAAATATTAGCCAATTTTCTGAAACAAAAAAAAAATGTAAACATAGCCCCTCCCCCTGGAAACGACCAGTCAAAAAAACACCAAGCTTGCGTCGTAACTATTTATTACATTGATTTGCAATGCAATTTGAGTTTTCCTAATTGGCGGAAATTTCCAGTTTTCCCGTTTCTCTTGCGAATTTGTGTTTAATTTGTCCTCCCATAAAAGCTAGACATGTGCACTGCCGAAAAATGTGTTTGTTTTGTTTTTGTTTTTTGTTTTTTTCGTTTTTCAGGTCATTCGTTATGATCGCAATTCGTAAATTCGTGAATTCGTAAATTCGAAAATTAAAAAATCGGAAAATCCGAAAATAAGAAAGAAAATCCGAAAATTCAAAAAGAATAACTAACTAACTAATAATAAATAACTATTACATTTTAGGTATTGGAATTTCCTTTCAAATTTGGCTGTTAGTGAACATAACTAATACGAATTTATCCGAAATTACGAATTATCTGAAAAAATAAATGCTGTATTTAAACGAATGGTGTATCTAAATGAATGGTATTAATTAATAATAATAAATAACTGTAATAATAATAATAAAAACTTGTTATTATTGTTATTCTTAGTATTATTTATTTTTAATTGGTTCCATTCGTTTAGATGCGGCATTTGTTATTTCGAATAATTCGTAACTTCGGATAAATTCCTATTCGTTACATTCACTAACAGTCAAATTTGAAAAGAAATTCCAATTTCCAATAAAACAGACTACAAAGTTTAAGAATAGAATGGAATAAAATAGAATAAAACAAAATATAATATAAAATAAAAGAATACTCTGGTATTTTCATTGAACAGTTCGCAGTCACTATTCATAATGTTGGGGGGATTCTGTTCCCAAAACGTTATCACAACCTGACCGTGACTAATTTATATTTATTGTTTACGTCACAGAACCATCTCCTGGACAGGGAAATGTGAGTAAAGCGTTAGAGCTAAATATTGTAATAGAATTTTATATTAAATCTCCCCAATAGTTTTGGTGGTTGTTTGATTCTCCTGAAGACGCTTGTATATATGTGTGAATTTTATTCGTGTTTACAGTTTAGCTGCTTCAAAGACCGGCAAAACTTGAAAACAATCCCATTTTTAGTGGGGCTGCACCTGCCCTGCATGGGATACTTGCTTGTTTAGTCTAGGGGAGAGTAAAAGCACTTTTATTTACCAGATCATCCAGCGGGTGGCGCTCCTCCATGCTTCAGCATTAGTCTCTAAACTAATGACCTGTAGGGGCTTTTAAAGCGTTGCCTATAGAAAATATGGGGTACAGAAGTTTTTTACCATTTCACCAGTGGCGGCCCATCCACTGTGGGCGCACAGGCGCTGCCCCCCCCATCCATGCGCCCGGCCCCTTTCAGGACGCTGGACGCATGGATTCCTATGGCGGGGGCAGGAGGGGGTGGTACTCTTTGAAGCACCTGATTAGAGCCAGAGGCTCTAATAGGCTTCAAAATAGGGTGGGCTCGGCGAGCAGAGAGTGCGCCCTGATCCCACCCAATTGTGTGACGATAGCTAATTAATTCATTTTCACTATTTTCACACTAACCTTCCTCCCCGCCAATCAGGAGGCAGGGCGTCAGATCTTTTTCCTGATTGGCCAAAGCACCAGGCCACCCTATTGGATGGCTGGTGCTTAGGAGGAGGAGCGGAGGAGACACACGCTGGAGTGAAGGTCGCCGTCGCTCTGGTGCACCGTCTTGGAGAGGAGCTGCTGCCTGCTACAGCGGTAAGTACCGGGGGTCTATCAGAGCCAAGCGTGCACACGGGGGGGGGGTCGCGCTGGATATGCTGGGCACAGTGGTTGCATATGCTGGGCACAGTGGCTGCATTTGATGGGCACAGTGGCTGCATTTGGTGGGCATAGTGGCTGGTCATGATGGGCACAGTGGCTGCTTATGATGGCACAGGGGCTGCATTTGATGGCAAAGTGGATGTATTTGATGGGCACAGAGGCTGCATATGATGGACACAGTGAGGCTGCAATTGATGTTTTTTTTAAAGTATTTTTCAGAATTTTGCGCCCCCCAAAAATTTTGAGTACCAGCCGCCACTGCATTTCACTGACGTGCACAATTTTAAGGTTTGACATGTTGGGTATCTATTTACTCAGCACAACCTCATCTTTTGTATTTTACCAAAAATAATTAAAAAAAGTAATGTGTTTGTGTGTTCTAAACTTAACTGCTTGCTGCCCGCCATATAGCAAAATGACGGTGGCCAAGTGGTTTCAATAACCTGACCGGATGTCATATGACGTCTTCAGGATATTGGGCCGCTGCGCGCCCCCAGGGGCGTGCATCGTGGCGATCGTTGTTGCGGGGTGGCAGTTTGCCACCCCGCAACACCGATCTAGGTAATGGACCTCCGTCAGAATCACGGCTGATCACAGCGTAAACTGGAAGAGCCGGTGATCGGCTTCTCCTCATTCGCGTCTGTCAGACACGAGTAGAGGAGAGCCGACCGGCTGCTCATCAGTGCCATCTCATCAGTGCCACCACATCGGTGCCCATCAGTGCCGCCTTATCAGTGCCCGTCAGTGCTGCCCCATCAGTGCCCATCAGTGAAGGAGAAAACATACTTATTTACAAAGTTTTGTAAATGAAACAAAAAAAAAACTTTTTTTTTTCAAAATTTTCAGTCTTTTTTTATTTGTTTAGCAGAAAATAAAAACCCCAGAGGTGATCAAATACCACCAAAAGAAAGCTTTATTTCTGGGAACAAAATGATAAAATTTATTTTGGGTACAGTGTAACATGACCGCGCAATTGTCATTCAAATTGCGACTGCGCTGAAAGCTGAAAATTGGTCTGGGCAGGAAGAGGTATAAGTGCCCAGTATTGAAGTGGTTAACTTCAGTGTATTGATCACTGAAATTTTGCGCTTGATAAACTTTCACACTAATGCTATTCTCCAGGCTTTCTGCTTTCAGAAATTATAAAACTTTTGGAAGGTTTTAGGTAATCTTCAGACCTAAAAGTTCTTTTTTTAAACATGTGTTAAAAAAAAATGCAAAAACGGTTCTGGCATCAAAACCGTTAAATGAAAACCATTTAAAAACCTTCTAATGACATCCTGTTACTTTCATTCTCTCTGTTCTTCATAGGAACCTGACAAACCTGACAAACCAACCGGTAAGGGCTTTTCATTATTGCAAGTAAACAGAGTTTCCAGTTGCATTTAGCAATTCATCGGCTTTTTGCAAATGACTTTGTGCCTTAATACATAGAGAACCTACCCATTACCATCTCTACCATGTGAGATTTGGCTCTATTCGAGTTGATTCACGTAGTGGATATCTACCAAAATATTGGCCAATTTTTGTAAAACAAAAAAAAAATTTAAACATAGTCCCCCCCCCCCCCCGAAACGACCAGTCAAAAAAACAACGAGCTTGCGTCGTAACTATTTATTACATTGATTTGCAATGCAAATTGAGTTCTCCAAATTGGCGGAAATTTCCAGTTTTCCCGTTTCTCTTGCGACTTTGTGTTTAATTTGTCCTCCCATGAAAGCTAGACATGTGCACTGCCGAAAAATGTGTTTGTTTTCGTTTCATTCGTTTTTTGTTTATTTGTTTTTTCCGTCTTTCAGGTCATTCGTTATGATCGCAATTCGTAAATTCAAAAATTAAAAAAATCCGAAAATCAGAAAATAAAAAAGAATAACCAACTAATAATAAATAACTATTCAATTTTAGGTATTGGAATCTCCTTTCAAATTTGGCTGTTAGTGAACATAATGTCGACTAATTTATCCCAAGTTACGAATTATCTCAAAAAATGAATGCCGAATCTAAACAAATGGAATGGAATGAAGTAATATTAATAAATATGTATGTAAGGGAGAGAATTTGGTGGGACTTTAAGGGTGCCTAATATATAGAATAAACTGGTAATACACCAACAGTATAAAAATTATCAACATTTATTACATAGAGAACAAAGAAATATTTAAAAACAGGAGAAATATTGGTTTAACCGCTAAGCCACCGCCCACCGTCATATGACGGCTGGACGAGGCTTCTATTGTTCTGGGAGGACGTCATATGACGTCCTCGCCTTCCGAGCCACTAGGGGGCGCGCGCGCGCCGCCGGCGGCGCGCGCGCGTGCCCGCTGCGTCGCTCGGGACCCGGTGCGCGTGCCCGGCGGCCGCGATGTCCGCCGGGCACCCGCGATTGCCGGGTAACAGAGCAGGAGCGTGGATCTGTGCATGTAAACACAGATCCACGTCCTGTCAGAGAGGAGAGGAGACCGATGGCGTGTCCCTTGTACATAGGGACAGCGATCGGTCACCTCCCCCAGTCAGTCCCCTCCCCCCACAGTTAGAATCACCTCCTTAGGTAATACATTAACCCCTCGAGCGCCCCCTAGTGTTAACCCCTTCCCTGCCAGTCACATTTACACAGTAATCAATGCAATTTTATAGCATTGATCGCTGTATAAATGTGAATGGTCCCAAAAATGTGTCAAAAGTGTCCGATATGTCCGCCGCAATATCGCAGTCACAATAAAAATTGCAGATCGCCGCCATTACTAGTAAAAAATAAATAAATAATAAAAATGCTATAAATCTATCCCCTATTTTGTAGACGCTATAACTTTTGCGCAAACCAATCAATATACGCTTAGCGCAATTTTTTTTTACCAAAAATATGTAGAAGAATACGTATCGGCCTAAACTGAGGAAAAAATTTGTTAAAAAAAAAAAAAATTGGATATTTATTATAGCAAAAAGTAAAAAATATTGTGTTTTTTCAAAATTGTCCCTCTTCTTTTGTTTATAGCGCAATAAATAAAAACCGCAGAGGTGATCAAATACCACCAAAAGAAAGCTCTATTTGTGGGGAAAAAATGATAAAAATTTCATTAGGGTACAGTGTAACATGACCGCGCAATTGTCATTCAAAGTGCGACAGCGCTGAAAACTGAAAAATGGCTTGGGCAGGAAGGGGGTGAAAGTGCCCTGTATTGAGGTGGTTAAACAGACATTATGCAGATATGGATATACATCTAGTGAACAGATGAACAGAGGTCTTTCAGCAATAGTATCCCGACATGTTTCGCCCACTAGGGCTTCCTCAGGGGTGTTTGTTGAGAGACAGAGCTAGATGTATTACTGCGTAAGAACAAAATACAATTTATTTAAAGACAATATGAAAAAATACAGAAAAATGTGCCAATGCCCATCCGAATTTTACCCACCAACCGGTATATTACCTGCACACTGATGTCTGAGCCAAATGAAAAGCGGACACTGAGCTGCACACAAGAACCGGCCAAGGGTAACCCAAGGGAAAGGCTCGAGGTAAATAACTACCCAGGGAAGAAAAGGAGTGAGAAAGGATCCAAGTCCTTTCTCGATCCTTTCTCACTGCTTTTCTTCCCTGGGTAGATATTGACCCCGAGCCTTTCCCTTGGCCGGTTCTTGTGTGCAGCTCAGTGTCCGCTTTTCAATTGGCTCAGACATCAGTGTGCAGGTAATATACCGGCTGGTGGGTAAAATTTGGATGGGCATTGGCACATTTTTCTGTATTTTTTCATATTGTCTTTAAATGAATTGTATTTTGTTCTTACGTAGTAATACATCTAGCTCTGTCTCTCAACAAACATCCCCTAAGGAAGCCCTAATGGGCGAAACATGTCGGGATACTATTGCTGAAAGACCTCTGTTCATCTGTTCACTAGATGTATATCCATATCTGCGTAATGTCTGTTTAAACCAATATTTCTACTGTTTTAAAATATTTGTTTATTCTCTATGTAATACATTTTGATAATTTTTATACTGTTGGTGTATTACCAGTTTATTCTATATATCAGGCATGCTTAAAGTCCCACCAAATTCTCTCCGTTACATACATATCCCGTATTCAGGGATGTCGGTGCCTTTTCATTGACATTGTCACCTACCCATATTAACTAATATTAATAAATAATAATAATAAAAACTTGTTGTTATTATTATTTTTTATTATTCATTTGTTCCGTTCCATTTGTTTGGATGCGGCATTCATTATTTCAGATAATTTGTAACTTCGGATAAATTCGTAGTGGATATCTACCAAAATATTGGCCAATTTTCTGAAACAAAAAAAAAAAGTGTAAACATAGCCCCTCCCCCTGGAAACGACCAGTCAAAAAAAACACCAAGATTGCGTCGTAACTATTTATTACATGGATTTGCAATGCAATTTGAGTTTTGCTAATTGGCGGAAATTTCCAGTTTTCCCATTTCTCTTGCGACTTTGTGTTTAATTTGTCCTCCCATAAAAGGTAGACATGTGCACTGCCGAAAAATGTGTTTGTTTTCGTTTAATTTGTTTTTGTTTTTTTTTGTTTTTCTGTTTTTCAGGTCATTCATTATGATCTCAATTCGTAAATTTGAAAATTAAAAAAATCTGAAAATCCGAAAAGAAAGAAAATCCAAAAATTCAAAAGAATAACTAACTAACTAACTAATAATAAATAACTATTACATTTTAGGTATTGGTATTTCCTTTCAAATTTGACTATTAGTGAACATAACTAATACGAATTTATCAGAAGTTACGAATTATCTGAAAAAATGAATGCCGTATTTAAACGAATGGCGTATCTAAATGAATGGTATTAATTAATAATAATAAATAACTGTAATAATAATAATAAAAACTTGTTATTATTGTTATTCTTAGTATTATTTATTTTTAATTGGTTCCATTCGTTTAGATGCGGCATTTGTTATTTCGAATAATTCGTAACTTCGGATAAATTCCTATTCGTTACATTCACTAACAGTCAAATTTGAAAAGAAATTCCAATTTCCAATAAAACAGACTACAAAGTTTAAGAATAGAATGGAATAAAATAGAATAAAACAAAATATAATATAAAATAAAAGAATACTCTGGTATTTTCATTGAACAGTTCGCAGTCACTATTCATAATGTTGGGGGGGATTCTGTTCCCAAAACGTTATCACAACCTGACCGTGACTAATTTATATTTATTGTTTACGTCACAGAACCATCTCCTGGACAGGGAAATGTGAGTAAAGCGTTAGAGCTAAATATTGTAATAGAATTTTATATTAAATCTCCCCAATAGTTTTGGTGGTTGTTTGATTCTCCTGAAGACGCTTGTATATATGTGTGAATTTTATTCGTGTTTACAGTTTAGCTGCTTCAAAGACCGGCAAAACTTGAAAACAATCCCATTTTTAGTGGGGCTGCACCTGCCCTGCATGGGATACTTGCTTGTTTAGTCTAGGGGAGAGTAAAAGCACTTTTATTTACCAGATCATCCAGCGGGTGGCGCTCCTCCATGCTTCAGCATTAGTCTCTAAACTAATGACCTGTAGGGGCTTTTAAAGCGTTGCCTATAGAAAATATGGGGTACAGAAGTTTTTTACCATTTCACCAGTGGCGGCCCATCCACTGTGGGCGCACAGGCGCTGCCCCCCCCATCCATGCGCCCGGCCCCTTTCAGGACGCTGGACGCATGGATTCCTATGGCGGGGGCAGGAGGGGGTGGTACTCTTTGAAGCACCTGATTAGAGCCAGAGGCTCTAATAGGCTTCAAAATAGGGTGGGCTCGGCGAGCAGAGAGTGCGCCCTGATCCCACCCAATTGTGTGACGATAGCTAATTAATTCATTTTCACTATTTTCACACTAACCTTCCTCCCCGCCAATCAGGAGGCAGGGCGTCAGATCTTTTTCCTGATTGGCCAAAGCACCAGGCCACCCTATTGGATGGCTGGTGCTTAGGAGGAGGAGCGGAGGAGACACACGCTGGAGTGAAGGTCGCCGTCGCTCTGGTGCACCGTCTTGGAGAGGAGCTGCTGCCTGCTACAGCGGTAAGTACCGGGGGTCTATCAGAGCCAAGCGTGCACACGGGGGGGGGGTCGCGCTGGATATGCTGGGCACAGTGGTTGCATATGCTGGGCACAGTGGCTGCATTTGATGGGCACAGTGGCTGCATTTGGTGGGCATAGTGGCTGGTCATGATGGGCACAGTGGCTGCTTATGATGGCACAGGGGCTGCATTTGATGGCAAAGTGGATGTATTTGATGGGCACAGAGGCTGCATATGATGGACACAGTGAGGCTGCAATTGATGTTTTTTTTAAAGTATTTTTCAGAATTTTGCGCCCCCCAAAAATTTTGAGTACCAGCCGCCACTGCATTTCACTGACGTGCACAATTTTAAGGTTTGACATGTTGGGTATCTATTTACTCAGCACAACCTCATCTTTTGTATTTTACCAAAAATAATTAAAAAAAGTAATGTGTTTGTGTGTTCTAAACTTAACTGCTTGCTGCCCGCCATATAGCAAAATGACGGTGGCCAAGTGGTTTCAATAACCTGACCGGATGTCATATGACGTCTTCAGGATATTGGGCCGCTGCGCGCCCCCAGGGGCGTGCATCGTGGCGATCGTTGTTGCGGGGTGGCAGTTTGCCACCCCGCAACACCGATCTAGGTAATGGACCTCCGTCAGAATCACGGCTGATCACAGCGTAAACTGGAAGAGCCGGTGATCGGCTTCTCCTCATTCGCGTCTGTCAGACACGAGTAGAGGAGAGCCGACCGGCTGCTCATCAGTGCCATCTCATCAGTGCCACCACATCGGTGCCCATCAGTGCCGCCTTATCAGTGCCCGTCAGTGCTGCCCCATCAGTGCCCATCAGTGAAGGAGAAAACATACTTATTTACAAAGTTTTGTAAATGAAACAAAAAAAAAACTTTTTTTTTTCAAAATTTTCAGTCTTTTTTTATTTGTTTAGCAGAAAATAAAAACCCCAGAGGTGATCAAATACCACCAAAAGAAAGCTTTATTTCTGGGAACAAAATGATAAAATTTATTTTGGGTACAGTGTAACATGACCGCGCAATTGTCATTCAAATTGCGACTGCGCTGAAAGCTGAAAATTGGTCTGGGCAGGAAGAGGTATAAGTGCCCAGTATTGAAGTGGTTAACTTCAGTGTATTGATCACTGAAATTTTGCGCTTGATAAACTTTCACACTAATGCTATTCTCCAGGCTTTCTGCTTTCAGAAATTATAAAACTTTTGGAAGGTTTTAGGTAATCTTCAGACCTAAAAGTTCTTTTTTTAAACATGTGTTAAAAAAAAATGCAAAAACGGTTCTGGCATCAAAACCGTTAAATGAAAACCATTTAAAAACCTTCTAATGACATCCTGTTACTTTCATTCTCTCTGTTCTTCATAGGAACCTGACAAACCTGACAAACCAACCGGTAAGGGCTTTTCATTATTGCAAGTAAACAGAGTTTCCAGTTGCATTTAGCAATTCATCGGCTTTTTGCAAATGACTTTGTGCCTTAATACATAGAGAACCTACCCATTACCATCTCTACCATGTGAGATTTGGCTCTATTCGAGTTGATTCACGTAGTGGATATCTACCAAAATATTGGCCAATTTTTGTAAAACAAAAAAAAAATTTAAACATAGTCCCCCCCCCCCCCGAAACGACCAGTCAAAAAAACAACGAGCTTGCGTCGTAACTATTTATTACATTGATTTGCAATGCAAATTGAGTTCTCCAAATTGGCGGAAATTTCCAGTTTTCCCGTTTCTCTTGCGACTTTGTGTTTAATTTGTCCTCCCATGAAAGCTAGACATGTGCACTGCCGAAAAATGTGTTTGTTTTCGTTTCATTCGTTTTTTGTTTATTTGTTTTTTCCGTCTTTCAGGTCATTCGTTATGATCGCAATTCGTAAATTCAAAAATTAAAAAAATCCGAAAATCAGAAAATAAAAAAGAATAACCAACTAATAATAAATAACTATTCAATTTTAGGTATTGGAATCTCCTTTCAAATTTGGCTGTTAGTGAACATAATGTCGACTAATTTATCCCAAGTTACGAATTATCTCAAAAAATGAATGCCGAATCTAAACAAATGGAATGGAATGAAGTAATATTAATAAATATGTATGTAAGGGAGAGAATTTGGTGGGACTTTAAGGGTGCCTAATATATAGAATAAACTGGTAATACACCAACAGTATAAAAATTATCAACATTTATTACATAGAGAACAAAGAAATATTTAAAAACAGGAGAAATATTGGTTTAACCGCTAAGCCACCGCCCACCGTCATATGACGGCTGGACGAGGCTTCTATTGTTCTGGGAGGACGTCATATGACGTCCTCGCCTTCCGAGCCACTAGGGGGCGCGCGCGCGCCGCCGGCGGCGCGCGCGCGTGCCCGCTGCGTCGCTCGGGACCCGGTGCGCGTGCCCGGCGGCCGCGATGTCCGCCGGGCACCCGCGATTGCCGGGTAACAGAGCAGGAGCGTGGATCTGTGCATGTAAACACAGATCCACGTCCTGTCAGAGAGGAGAGGAGACCGATGGCGTGTCCCTTGTACATAGGGACAGCGATCGGTCACCTCCCCCAGTCAGTCCCCTCCCCCCACAGTTAGAATCACCTCCTTAGGTAATACATTAACCCCTCGAGCGCCCCCTAGTGTTAACCCCTTCCCTGCCAGTCACATTTACACAGTAATCAATGCAATTTTATAGCATTGATCGCTGTATAAATGTGAATGGTCCCAAAAATGTGTCAAAAGTGTCCGATATGTCCGCCGCAATATCGCAGTCACAATAAAAATTGCAGATCGCCGCCATTACTAGTAAAAAATAAATAAATAATAAAAATGCTATAAATCTATCCCCTATTTTGTAGACGCTATAACTTTTGCGCAAACCAATCAATATACGCTTAGCGCAATTTTTTTTTACCAAAAATATGTAGAAGAATACGTATCGGCCTAAACTGAGGAAAAAATTTGTTAAAAAAAAAAAAAAAATTGGATATTTATTATAGCAAAAAGTAAAAAATATTGTGTTTTTTCAAAATTGTCCCTCTTCTTTTGTTTATAGCGCAATAAATAAAAACCGCAGAGGTGATCAAATACCACCAAAAGAAAGCTCTATTTGTGGGGAAAAAATGATAAAAATGTCATTAGGGTACAGTGTAACATGACCGCGCAATTGTCATTCAAAGTGCGACAGCGCTGAAAACTGAAAAATGGCTTGGGCAGGAAGGGGGTGAAAGTGCCCTTTATTGAGGTGGTTAAACAGACATTATGCAGATATGGATATACATCTAGTGAACAGATGAACAGAGGTCTTTCAGCAATAGTATCCCGACATGTTTCGCCCACTAGGGCTTCCTCAGGGGTGTTTGTTGAGAGACAGAGCTAGATGTATTACTGCGTAAGAACAAAATACAATTTATTTAAAGACAATATGAAAAAATACAGAAAAATGTGCCAATGCCCATCCGAATTTTACCCACCAACCGGTATATTACCTGCACACTGATGTCTGAGCCAAATGAAAAGCGGACACTGAGCTGCACACAAGAACCGGCCAAGGGTAACCCAAGGGAAAGGCTCGAGGTAAATAACTACCCAGGGAAGAAAAGGAGTGAGAAAGGATCCAAGTCCTTTCTCGATCCTTTCTCACTGCTTTTCTTCCCTGGGTAGATATTGACCCCGAGCCTTTCCCTTGGCCGGTTCTTGTGTGCAGCTCAGTGTCCGCTTTTCAATTGGCTCAGACATCAGTGTGCAGGTAATATACCGGCTGGTGGGTAAAATTTGGATGGGCATTGGCACATTTTTCTGTATTTTTTCATATTGTCTTTAAATGAATTGTATTTTGTTCTTACGTAGTAATACATCTAGCTCTGTCTCTCAACAAACATCCCCTAAGGAAGCCCTAATGGGCGAAACATGTCGGGATACTATTGCTGAAAGACCTCTGTTCATCTGTTCACTAGATGTATATCCATATCTGCGTAATGTCTGTTTAAACCAATATTTCTACTGTTTTAAAATATTTGTTTATTCTCTATGTAATACATTTTGATAATTTTTATACTGTTGGTGTATTACCAGTTTATTCTATATATCAGGCATGCTTAAAGTCCCACCAAATTCTCTCCGTTACATACATATCCCGTATTCAGGGATGTCGGTGCCTTTTCATTGACATTGTCACCTACCCATATTAACTAATATTAATAAATAATAATAATAAAAACTTGTTGTTATTATTATTTTTTATTATTCATTTGTTCCGTTCCATTTGTTTGGATGCGGCATTCATTATTTCAGATAATTTGTAACTTCGGATAAATTCGTAGTGGATATCTACCAAAATATTGGCCAATTTTCTGAAACAAAAAAAAAAAGTGTAAACATAGCCCCTCCCCCTGGAAACGACCAGTCAAAAAAAACACCAAGATTGCGTCGTAACTATTTATTACATGGATTTGCAATGCAATTTGAGTTTTGCTAATTGGCGGAAATTTCCAGTTTTCCCATTTCTCTTGCGACTTTGTGTTTAATTTGTCCTCCCATAAAAGGTAGACATGTGCACTGCCGAAAAATGTGTTTGTTTTCGTTTAATTTGTTTTTGTTTTTTTTTGTTTTTCTGTTTTTCAGGTCATTCATTATGATCTCAATTCGTAAATTTGAAAATTAAAAAAATCTGAAAATCCGAAAAGAAAGAAAATCCAAAAATTCAAAAGAATAACTAACTAACTAACTAATAATAAATAACTATTACATTTTAGGTATTGGTATTTCCTTTCAAATTTGACTATTAGTGAACATAACTAATACGAATTTATCAGAAGTTACGAATTATCTGAAAAAATGAATGCCGTATTTAAACGAATGGCGTATCTAAATAAATGGAATGAATTAATAATAATAAATAACAATAATAATAATAAAAAACTTGTTATTATTGTTATTATTATCATTATTTATTATTAATTTGTTCCTTTCCATTCGTTTACATGCGGCATTCGTTATTTCGGATAATTCGTAACTTCGGATAAATTCATATTCGTTACGTTCACTAAGAGCCAAATTTGAAAGGAAATTCCAATTTCCAATAAAACAGACTACAAAGTTTAAGAATAGAATGGAATAAAATAGAATAAAACAAAATAGAATATAAAATAATAGAATACTCTGGTATTTTCATTGAATAGTTCGCAGTCACTATTCATAATGTTGGGGGGGATTCTGTTCCCAAAACGTTATCACAACCTGACCGTGACTAATTTATATTTATTGTTTACGTCACAGAACCATCTCCTGGACAGGGAAATGTGAGTAAAGCGTTAGAGCTAAATATTGTGATAGAATTTTATATTACATCCCCCCAATAGTTTTTAGTGGTTGTTTGATTCTCCTGAAGACGCTTGTATATATGTGTGAATTGTATTCGTGTTTACAGTTTAGCTGCTTCAAAGACCAGCAAAACTTGAAAACAATCCCATTTTTAGTGGGGCTGCACCTGCCCTGCATGGGATACTTGCTTGTTTAGTCTAGGGGAGAGTAAAAGCACTTTAATTTAGCAGATCATCCAGCAGGTGGCGCTCCTCCATGCTCCAGCGTTAGTCTCTAAACTGATGACCTGTAGGGGCTTTTAAAGCGTTGCCTATAGAAAATTTGGTGTACAGAAGTTTGTCACCATTTCACCAGTGGCGGCCCGTCCACTGTGGGCGCACGGGCACCGCCCCCCCCTATCCATGCGCCCAGCCCCTTTCAGGACGCTAGACGCATGGATTCCTATGGCGGGGGGCAGGAGGGGGTGGTACTCTTTGAAGCACCTGATTAGAGCCAGAGGCTCTAATAGGCTTCAAAATAGGGTGGGCTCGGCGAGCAGAGAGTGCGCCCTGATCCCAGCCCAATTGTGTGACGATAGTGAACATTAATTAATTTTCACTATTTTCACACTAACCTTCCTCCCCGCCAATCAGGAGGCAGGGCGTCAGATCTTCTTCTTGATTGGCCAAAGCACCAGGCCACCCTATTGGATGGCTGGTGCTTAGGAGGAGGAGCGGAGGAGACACACGCTGGAGTGAAGGTCGCCACCGCTCTGGTGCACCGTCTTGGAGAGGAGCTGCTGCCTGGTGCAGCGGTAAGTGCCGGGGGTCTATCAGAGCCAAGCGCGCGCACGGGGGGGGGGTCGCGCTGCATATGCTGGGCACAGTGGCTGCATTTGGTGGGCATAGTGGCTGCACATGATAGGCACAGTGGCTGCTTATGATGGCACAGGGGCTGCATTTGATGGCAAAGTGGCTGCATTTGGTGGGCACAGAGGCTGCATTTGATGGGCAAGGTGACTGCATATGATGGACACAGTGGCTGCATATGCTGGGCACAGTGGCTGCACATGATGGGCACAGTGGCTGCTTATGATGGCACAGGGTCTGCATTTGATGGCAAAGTGGATGTATTTGATGGGCACAGTGGCTGCATATGATGGACACAGTGAGGCTGCAATTGATGTTTTTTTTAAAAGTATTTTTCAGAATTTTGCGCCCCCCAAAAATTTTGAGTACCAGCCGCCACTGCATTTCACTGACGTGCACAATTTTAAGGTTTGACATGTTGGGTATCTATTTACTCAGCACAACCTCATCTTTTGTATTTTACCAAAAATAATAAAAAAAATAATGTGTTTGTGTGTTCTAAACTTAACCACTTGCTGCCTGCCATATAGCAAAATGACGGCGGCAAAGTGGTTTCAATAACCTGACCGGATGTCATATGACGTCTTCAGGATATTGAGCTGCTGCGCGCCCCCAGGGGTGTGCATCGTGGCAATCGTTGTTACCGATCCAGGTAAAGAATCTCCGTCAGAATCCCGGCTGATCACAGCGTAAACTAAAAGAGCCGGTGATCGGCTTTTCCTCATTCGCGTCTGTCAGACGCGAGTAGAGGAGAGCCGATCGGCTGCTCATCAGTGCCATCTCATCAGTGCCACCTCATTGGTGCCCATCAGTGCCGCCTTATCAGTGCCCGTCACTGCTGCCCCATCAGTGCCCATCAGTGAAGGAGAAAACATACTTATTTACAAAGTTTTGTAAATGAAACAAAAAAAAACCTTTTTTTTTTCAAAATTTTCAGTCTTTTTTTTATTTGTTTAGCAGAAAATAAAAACCCCAGAGGTGATCAAATACCACCAAAAGAAAGCTCTATTTCTGGGAACAAAATGATAAAAATTTATTTTGGGTACAGTGTAACATGACCGCGCAATTGTCATTCAAATTGCGACTGCGCTGAAAGCTGAAAATTGGTCTGGGCAGGAAGAGGTATAAGTGCCCAGTATTGAAGTGGTTAACTTCAGTGTATTGATCACTGAAATTTTGCGCTTGATAAACTTTCACACTAATGCTATTCTCCAGGCTTTCTGCTTTCAGAAATTATAAAACTTTTGGAAGGTTTTAGGTAATCTTCAGACCTAAAAGTTCTTTTTTTAAACATGTGTTAAAAAAAATAAAATGCAAAAACGGTTCTGGCAGCAAAACCGTTAAATGAAAACCATTTAAAAACCTTCTAATGACATCCTGTTACTTTCATTCTCTCTGATCTTCATAGGAACCTGACAAACCTGACAAACCAACCGGTAAGGGCTTTTCATTATTGCAAGTAAACAGAGTTTCCAGTTGCATTTAGCAATTCATCTGCTTTTTGCAAATGACTTTGTGCCTTAATACATAAAGAACCTACCCATTACCATCTCTACCATGTGAGATTCGGCTCTATTCGAGTTGATTCACGTAGTGGATATCTACCAAAATATTGGCCAATTTTCTGAAACAAAAAAAAAATTTAAACATAGCCCCCCCCCAGAAACAACCAGTCAAAAAAACAACGAGCTTGCGTCGTAACTATTTATTACATTGATTTGCAAAGCAATTTGAGTTTTCCAAATTGGCGGAAATTTCCAGTTTTCCCGTTTCTCTTGCGACTTTGTGTTTAATTTGTCCTCCCATAAAAGCTAGACATGTGCACTGCCGAAAAATGTGTTTGTTTTCGTTTCATTCGTTTTTTGTTGATTTGTTTTTTTCCGTTTTTCAGGTCATTCGTTATGATCGCAATTCGTAAATTCAAAAATTAAAAAAATCTGAAAATCAGAAAATAAGAAAGAAAATCCAAAAATTAAAAAGAATAACTAACTAATAATAAATAACTATTCAATTTTAGGTATTGGAATCTCCTTTCAAATTTGGCTGTTAGTGAACATAATGTCCACGAATTTAACCCAAGTTACGAATTATCTAAAAAAATGAATGCCAAATCTAAACAAATGGAATGGAATGAAGTAATATTAATAAATATGTATGTAAGGGAGAGAATTTGGTGGGACTTTAAGGGTGCCTAATATATAGAATAAACTGGTAATATACCAACAGTGTAAAAATTATCAAAATTTATTACACAGGGAACAAACAAATATTTAAAAACAGTAGAAATATTGGTTTAAACAGACATTACGCAGATATGGATATACATCTAGTGAACAGATGAACAGAGTTCTTTCAGCAATAGTATCTTGACATGTTTCGCCCACTAGGGCTTCCTCAGGGGTGTTTGTTGAGAGACAGAGCTAGATGTATTCCTGCGTAAGTACAAAATACAATTCATTTAAAGACAATATGAACAAATACAGAAAAATGTGCCAATGCCCATCCAAATTTTACCCACCAACCGGTATATTACCTGCACACTGATGTCTGAGCCAATTGAAAAGCGGACACTGAGCTGCACACAAGAACCGGCCAAGGGGAACCCAAGGAAAAGTCTCGGGGTCAATACCTACCCAGGGAAGAAAAGGAGTGAGAAAGGATCAACATCCTTTCTCAATCCTTTCTCACTCCTTTTCTTCCCTGGGTAGATATTGACCCCAAGCCTTTCCCTTGGCTTCCCCTTGGCCGGTTCTTGTGTGCAGCTCAGTGTCCACTTTTCAATTGGCTCAGACATCAGTGTGCAGGTAATATACGGGTCGGTGGGTAACATTTGGATGGGCATTGGCACATTTTCTATATGTTTTCATATTGTCTTTAGCTCTGTCTCTCAACAAACATCCCCTGAGGAAGCCCTAGTGGGCAAAACATGTCGGGATACTATTGCTGAAAGACCTCTGTACATCTGTTCACTAGATGTATATCCATAACTGCATAATGTCTGTTTAAACCAATATTTCTACTGTTTTAAAATATTTGTTTATTCTCTATGTAATTTTGATAATTTTAATACTGTTGGTGTATTACCAGTTTATTCTATATATCAGGCACCCTTAAAGTCCCACCAAATTCTCTTCCTTACATACATATCCAGTATTCAAGGATGTTGGTGCCTTCTCATTGACATTGTCACCTACCCATATTAACTAATATTAATAAATAACAATAATAATAATAAAAACTTGTTATTATTGTTATTATTATTTATTATTCATTTGTTCCGTTCCCTTTGTTTAGATGCGGCATTCGTTATTTCAGATCATTTGTAACTTCGGATAAATTCGTAGTGGATATCTACCAAAATATTGGCCAATTTTCTGAAACAAAAAAAAAATGTAAACATAGCCCCTCCCCCTGGAAACGACCAGTCAAAAAAACACCAAGCTTGCGTCGTAACTATTTATTACATTGATTTGCAATGCAATTTGAGTTTTCCTAATTGGCGGAAATTTCCAGTTTTCCCGTTTCTCTTGCGAATTTGTGTTTAATTTGTCCTCCCATAAAAGCTAGACATGTGCACTGCCGAAAAATGTGTTTGTTTTGTTTTTGTTTTTGTTTTTTGTTTTTTTCGTTTTTCAGGTCATTCGTTATGATCGCAATTCGTAAATTCGTGAATTCGTAAATTCGAAAATTAAAAAATCTGAAAATCCGAAAATAAGAAAGAAAATCCGAAAATTCAAAAAGAATAACTAACTAACTAATAATAAATAACTATTACATTTTAGGTATTGGAATTTCCTTTCAAATTTGGCTGTTAGTGAACATAACTAATACGAATTTATCCGAAATTACGAATTATCTGAAAAAATGAATGCTGTATTTAAACGAATGGTGTATCTAAATGAATGGTATTAATTAATAATAATAAATAACTGTAATAATAATAATAAAAACTTGTTATTATTGTTATTCTTAGTATTATTTATTTTTAATTGGTTCCATTCGTTTAGATGCGGCATTTGTTATTTCGAATAATTCGTAACTTCGGATAAATTCCTATTCGTTACGTTCACTAACAGTCAAATTTGAAAAGAAATTCCAATTTCCAATAAAACAGACTACAAAGTTTAAGAATAGAATGGAATAAAATAGAATAAAACAAAATATAATATAAAATAAAAGAATACTCTGGTATTTTCATTGAACAGTTCGCAGTCACTATTCATAATGTTGGGGGGGATTCTGTTCCCAAAACGTTATCACAACCTGACCGTGACTAATTTATATTTATTGTTTACGTCACAGAACCATCTCCTGGACAGGGAAATGTGAGTAAAGCATTAGAGCTAAATATTGTAATAGAATTTTATATTAAATCTCCCCAATAGTTTTGGTGGTTGTTTGATTCTCCTGAAGACGCTTGTATATATGTGTGAATTTTATTCGTCTTTACAGTTTAGCTGCTTCAAAGACCGGCAAAACTTGAAAACAATCCCATTTTTAGTGGGTCTGCACCTGCCCTGCATGGGATACTTGCTTGTTTAGTCTAGGGGAGAGTAAAAGCACTTTTATTTAGCAGATCATCCAGCAGGTGGCGCTCCTCCATGCTCCAGCATTAGTCTCTAAACTAATGACCTGTAGGGGCTTTTAAAGCGTTGCCTATAGAAAATATGGGGTACAGAAGTTTTTCACCATTTCACCAGTGGCGGCCCATCCACTGTGGGCGCACAGGCGCTGCCCCCCCATCCATGCGCCCGGCCCCTTTCAGGACGCTGGTTGCATGGATTCCTATGGCGGGGGCAGGAGGGGGTGGTACTCTTTGAAGCACCTGATTAGAGCCAGAGGCTCTAATAGGCTTCAAAATAGGGTGGGCTCGGCGAGCAGAGAGTGCGCCCTGATCCCACCCAATTGTGTGACGATAGCGAATTAATTCATTTTCACTATTTTCACACTAACCTTCCTCCCCGCCAATCAGGAGGCAGGGCGTCAGATCTTTTTCCTGATTGGCCAAAGCACCAGGCCACCCTATTGGATGGCTGGTGCTTAGGAGGAGGAGTGGAGGAGACACACGCTGGAGTGAAGGTCGCCGTCGCTCTGGTGCACCGTCTTGGAGAGGAGCTGCTGCCTGGTACAGCGGTAAGTACCGGGGGTCTATCAGAGCCAAGCGTGCACACGGGGGGGGGTTCGCGCTGGATATGCTGGGCACAGTGGTTGCATATGCTGGGCACAGTGGCTGCATTTGATGGGCACAGTGGCTGCATTTGGTGGGCATAGTGGCTGGTCATGATGGGCACAGTGGCTGCTTATGATGGCACAGGGGCTGCATTTGATGGCAAAGTGGATGTATTTGATGGGCACAGAGGCTGCATATGATGGACACAGTGAGGCTGCAATTGATGTTTTTTTTAAAGTATTTTTCAGAATTTTGCACCCCCCAAAAATTTTGAGTACCAGCCGCCACTGCATTTCACTGACGTGCACAATTTTAAGGTTTGACATGTTGGGTATCTATTTACTCAGCACAACCTCATCTTTTGTATTTTACCAAAAATAATTTAAAAAAGTAATGTGTTTGTGTGTTCTAAACTTAACCGCTTGCTGCCCGCCATATAGCAAAATGACGGCGGCCAAGTGGTTTCAATAACCTGACCGGATGTCATATGACGTCTTCAGGATATTGAGCCGCTGCGCGCCCCCAGGGGCGTGCATCGTGGCGATCGTTGTTGCGGGGTGGCAGTTTGCCACCCCGCAACACCGATCTAGGTAATGGACCTCCGTCAGAATCACGGCTGATCACAGCGTAAACTGGAAGAGTCGGTGATCGGCTTCTCCTCATTCGCGTCTGTCAGACGCGAGTAGAGGAGAGCCGACCGGCTGCTCATCAGTGCCATCTCATCAGTGCCACCACATTGGTGCCCATCAGTGCCGCCTTATCAGTGCCCGTCACTGCTGCCCCATCAGTGCCCATCAGTGAAGGAGAAAACATACTTATTTACAAAGTTTTGTAAATGAAACAAAAAAAAACCTTTTTTTTTTCAAAATTTTCAGTCTTTTTTTTATTTGTTTAGCAGAAAATAAAAACCCCAGAGGTGATCAAATACCACCAAAAGAAAGCTCTATTTCTGGGAACAAAATGATAAAAATTTATTTTGGGTACAGTGTAACATGACCGCGCAATTGTCATTCAAATTTCGACTGCGCTGAAAGCTGAAAATTGGTCTGGGCAGGAAGAGGTATAAGTGCCCAGTATTGAAGTGGTTAACTTCAGTGTATTGATCACTGAAATTTTGCGCTTGATAAACTTTCACACTAATGCTATTCTCCAGGCTTTCTGCTTTCAGAAATTATAAAACTTTTGGAAGGTTTTAGGTAATCTTCAGACCTAAAAGTTCTTTTTTTAAACATGTGTTAAAAAAAATAAAATGCAAAAACGGTTCTGGCAGCAAAACCGTTAAATGAAAACCATTTAAAAACCTTCTAATGACATCCTGTTACTTTCATTCTCTCTGATCTTCATAGGAACCTGGCAAACCTGACAAACCAACCGGTAAGGGCTTTTCATTATTGCAAGTAAACAGAGTTTCCAGTTGCATTTAGCAATTCATCGGCTTTTTGCAAATGACTTTGTGCCTTAATACATAGAGAACCTACCCATTACCATCTCTACCATGTGAGATTTGGCTCTATTCGAGTTGATTCACGTAGTGGATATCTACCAAAATATTGGCCAATTTTCTGAAACAAAAAAAAAATTTAAACATAGCCCCCCCCCAGAAACGACCAGTCAAAAAAACAACGAGCTTGCGTCGTAACTATTTATTACATTGATTTGCAAAGCAATTTGAGTTTTCCAAATTGGCGGAAATTTCCAGTTTTCCCGTTTCTCTTGCGACTTTATGTTTAATTTGTCCTCCCATAAAAGCTAGACATGTGTACTGCCGAAAAATGTGTTTGTTTTCGTTTCATTCGTTTTTTGTTTATTTGTTTTTTTCCGTTTTTCAGGTCATTCGTTATGATCGCAATTCGTAAATTCAAAAATTAAAAAAATCTGAAAATCAGAAAATAAGAAAGAAAATCCGAAAATTAAAAAGAATAACTAACTAATAATAAATAACTATTCAGTTTTAGGTATTGGAATCTCCTTTCAAATTTGGCTGTTAGTGAACATAATGTCCACGAATTTAACCCAAGTTACGAATTATCTCAAAAAATGAATGCCAAATCTAAACAAATGGAATGGAATGAAGTAATATTAATAAATATGTATGTAAGGGAGAGAATTTGGTGGGACTTTAAGGGTGCCTAATATATAGAATAAACTGGTAATATACCAACAGTGTAAAAATTATCAAAATTTATTACACAGAGAACAAACAAATATTTAAAAACAGTAGAAATATTGGTTTAAACAGACATTACGCAGATATGGAAATACATCTAGTGAACAGATGAACAGAGTTCTTTCAGCAATAGTATCTTGACATGTTTTGCCCACTAGGGCTTCCTCAAGGGTGTTTGTTGAGAGACAGAGCTAGATGTATTCCCGCGTAAGAACAAAATACAATTCATTTAAAGACAATATGAAAAAATACAGAAAAATGTGCCAATGCCCATCCAAATTTTACCCACCAACCGGTATATTACCTGCACACTGATGTCTGGGCCAATTGAAAAGCGGACACTGAGCTGCACACAAGAACCGGCCAAGGGGAACCCAAGGAAAAGTCTCGGGGTTAATACCTACCCAGGGAAGAAAAGGAGAAGAATGGATCAACATCCTTTCTCAATCCTTTCTCACTCTTTTTCTTCCCTGGGTAGATATTGACCCCAAGCCTTTCCCTTGGCTTCCCCTTGGCTTCCCCTTGGCCGGTTCTTGTGTGCAGCTCAGTGTCCACTTTTCAATTGGCTCAGACATCAGTGTGCAGGTAATATACGGGTCGGTGGGTAAAATTTGGATGGGCATTGGCACATTTTCTATATGTTTTCATATTGTCTTTAGCTCTGTCTCTCAACAAACATCCCCTGAGGAAGCCCTAGTGGGCAAAACATGTCGGGATACTATTGCTGAAAGACCTCTGTACATCTGTTCACTAGATGTATATCCATAACTGCGTAATGTCTGTTTAAACCAATATTTCTACTGTTTTAAAATATTTGTTTATTCTCTATGTAATTTTGATAATTTTAATACTGTTGGTGTATTACCAGTTTATTCTATATATCAGGCACCCTTAAAGTCCCACCAAATTCTCTCCCTTACATACATATCCAGTATTCAAGGATGTTGGTGCCTTCTCATTGACATTGTCACTTTCCCATATTAACTAATATTAATAAATAACAATAATAATAATAAAAACTTGTTATTATCGTTATTATTATTTATTATTCATTTGTTCCGTTCCATTTGTTTAGATGCGGCATTCGTTATTTCAGATCATTTGTAACTTCGGATAAATTCGTAGTGGATATCTACCAAAATATTAGCCAATTTTCTGAAACAAAAAAAAAATGTAAACATAGCCCCTCCCCCTGGAAACGACCAGTCAAAAAAACACCAAGCTTGCGTCGTAACTATTTATTACATTGATTTGCAATGCAATTTGAGTTTTCCTAATTGGCGGAAATTTCCAGTTTTCCCGTTTCTCTTGCGACTTTGTGTTTAATTTGTCCTCCCATAAAAGCTAGACATGTGCACTGCCGAAAAATGTGTTTGTTTTGTTTTTGTTTTTTGTTTTTTTCGTTTTTCAGGTCATTCGTTATGATCGCAATTCGTAAATTCGTGAATTCGTAAATTCGAAAATTAAAAAATCTGAAAATCCGAAAATAAGAAAGAAAATCCGAAAATTCAAAAAGAATAACTAACTAACTAATAATAAATAACTATTACATTTTAGGTATTGGAATTTCCTTTCAAATTTGGCTGTTAGTGAACATAACTAATACGAATTTATCCGAAATTACGAATTATCTGAAAAAATGAATGCTGTATTTAAACGAATGGTGTATCTAAATGAATGGTATTAATTAATAATAATAAATAACTGTAATAATAATAATAAAAACTTGTTATTATTGTTATTCTTAGTATTATTTATTTTTAATTGGTTCCATTCGTTTAGATGCGGCATTTGTTATTTCGAATAATTCGTAACTTCGGATAAATTCCTATTCGTTACGTTCACTAACAGTCAAATTTGAAAAGAAATTCCAATTTCCAATAAAACAGACTACAAAGTTTAAGAATAGAATGGAATAAAATAGAATAAAACAAAATATAATATAAAATAAAAGAATACTCTGGTATTTTCATTGAACAGTTCGCAGTCACTATTCATAATGTTGGGGGGATTCTGTTCACAAAACGTTATCACAACCTGACCGTGACTAATTTATATTTATTGTTTACGTCACAGAACCATCTCCTGGACAGGGAAATGTGAGTAAAGCGTTAGAGCTAAATATTGTAATAGAATTTTATATTAAATCTCCCCAATAGTTTTGGTGGTTGTTTGATTCTCCTGAAGACGCTTGTATATATGTGTGAATTTTATTCGTCTTTACAGTTTAGCTGCTTCAAAGACCGGCAAAACTTGAAAACAATCCCATTTTTAGTGGGTCTGCACCTGCCCTGCATGGGATACTTGCTTGTTTAGTCTAGGGGAGAGTAAAAGCACTTTTATTTACCAGATCATCCAGCGGGTGGCGCTCCTCCATGCTTCAGCATTAGTCTCTAAACTAATGACCTGTAGGGGCTTTTAAAGCGTTGCCTATAGAAAATATGGGGTACAGAAGTTTTTTACCATTTCACCAGTGGCGGCTCATCCACTGTGGGCGCACAGGCGCTGCCCCCCCCATCCATGCGCCCGGCCCCTTTCAGGACGCTGGACGCATGGATTCCTATGGCGGGGGCAGGAGGGGGTGGTACTCTTTGAAGCACCTGATTAGAGCCAGAGGCTCTAATAGGCTTCAAAATAGGGTGGGCTCGGCGAGCAGAGAGTGCGCCCTGATCCCACCCAATTGTGTGACGATAGCGAATTAATTCATTTTCACTATTTTCACACTAACCTTCCTCCCCGCCAATCAGGAGGCAGGGCGTCAGATCTTTTTCCTGATTGGCCAAAGCACCAGGCCACCCTATTGGATGGCTGGTGCTTAGGAGGAGGAGCGGAGGAGACACACGCTGGAGTGAAGGTCGCCGTCGCTCTGGTGCACCGTCTTGGAGAGGAGCTGCTGCCTGCTACAGCGGTAAGTACCGGGGGTCTATCAGAGCCAAGCGTGCACACGGGGGGGGGGGTCGCGCTGGATATGCTGGGCACAGTGGTTGCATATGCTGGGCACAGTGGTTGCATTTGATGGGCACAGTGGCTGCATTTGGTGGGCATAGTGGCTGGTCATGATGGGCACAGTGGCTGCTTATGATGGCACAGGGGCTGCATTTGATGGCAAAGTGGATGTATTTGATGGGCACAGAGGCTGCATATGATGGACACAGTGAGGCTGCAATTGATGTTTTTTTTAAAGTATTTTTCAGAATTTTGCGCCCCCCAAAAATTTTGAGTACCAGCCGCCACTGCATTTCACTGACGTGCACAATTTTAAGGTTTGACATGTTGGGTATCTATTTACTCAGCACAACCTCATCTTTTGTATTTTACCAAAAATAATTAAAAAAAGTAATGTGTTTGTGTGTTCTAAACTTAACTGCTTGCTGCCCGCCATATAGCAAAATGACGGCGGCCAAGTGGTTTCAATAACCTGACCGGATGTCATATGACGTCTTCAGGATATTGAGCCGCTGCGCGCCCCCAGGGGCGTGCATCGTGACGATCGTTGTTGCGGGGTGGCAGTTTGCCACCCTGCAACACCGATCTAGGTAATGGACCTCCGTCAGAATCACGGCTGATCACAGCGTAAACTGGAAGAGCCGGTGATCGGCTTCTCCTCATTCGCGTCTGTCAGACGCGAGTAGAGGAGAGCCGACCAGCTGCTCATCAGTGCCATCTCATCAGTGCCACCACATTGGTGCCCATCAGTGCCGCCTTATCAGTGCCCATCAGTGCTGCCCCATCAGTGCCCATCAGTGAAGGAGAAAACATACTTATTTACAAAGTTTTGTAAATGAAACAAAAAAAACCTTTTTTTTTTCAAAATTTTCAGTCTTTTTTTATTTGTTTAGCAGAAAATAAAAACCCCAGAGGTGATCAAATACCACCAAAAGAAAGCTTTATTTCTGGGAACAAAATGATAAAATTTATTTTGGGTACAGTGTAACATGACCGCGCAATTGTCATTCAAATTGCGACTGCGCTGAAAGCTGAAAATTGGTCTGGGCAGGAAGAGGTATAAGTGCCCAGTATTGAAGTGGTTAACTTCAGTGTATTGATCACTGAAATTTTGCGCTTGATAAACTTTCACACTAATGCTATTCTCCAGGCTTTCTGCTTTCAGAAATTATAAAACTTTTGGAAGGTTTTAGGTAATCTTCAGACCTAAAAGTTCTTTTTTTAAACATGTGTTAAAAAAAAATGCAAAAACGGTTCTGGCATCAAAACCGTTAAATGAAAACCATTTAAAAACCTTCTAATGACATCCTGTTACTTTCATTCTCTCTGTTCTTCATAGGAACCTGACAAACCTGACAAACCAACCGGTAAGGGCTTTTCATTATTGCAAGTAAACAGAGTTTCCAGTTGCATTTAGCAATTCATCGGCTTTTTGCAAATGACTTTGTGCCTTAATACATAGAGAACCTACCCATTACCATCTCTACCATGTGAGATTTGGCTCTATTCGAGTTGATTCACGTAGTGGATATCTACCAAAATATTGGCCAATTTTCTAAA
Source organism: Aquarana catesbeiana (assembly GCF_042186555.1). Taxonomy (NCBI): domain Eukaryota; kingdom Metazoa; phylum Chordata; class Amphibia; order Anura; family Ranidae; genus Aquarana; species Aquarana catesbeiana. Next base: position 32,270,492 of record NC_133334.1, on the reverse strand, counting down.
ACAAAAAAAAAATTTAAACATAGTCCCCCCCCCCCCCCCGAAACGACCAGTCAAAAAAACAACGAGCTTGCGTCGTAACTATTTATTACATTGATTTGCAATGCAAATTGAGTTCTCCAAATTGGCGGAAATTTCCAGTTTTCCCGTTTCTCTTGCGACTTTGTGTTTAATTTGTCCTCCCATAAAAGCTAGACATGTGTACTGCCGAAAAATGTGTTTGTTTTCGTTTCATTCGTTTTTTGTTTATTTGTTTTGTTCCGTCTTTCAGGTCATTCGTTATGATCGCAATTCGTAAATTCAAAAATTAAAAAAATCCGAAAATCAGAAAATAAGAAAGAAAATCCGAAAATTAAAAAGAATAACCAACTAATAATAAATAACTATTCAATTTTAGGTATTGGAATCTCCTTTCAAATTTGGCTGTTAGTGAACATAATGTCCACAAATTTATCCCAAGTTACGAATTATCTCAAAAAATGAATGCCGAATCTAAACAAATGGAATGGAATGAAGTAATATTAATAAATATGTATGTAAGGGAGAGAATTTGGTGGGACTTTAAGGGTGCCTAATATATAGAATAAACTGGTAATACACCAACAGTATAAAAATTATCAACATTTATTACATAGAGAACAAAGAAATATTTAAAAACAGGAGAAATATTGGTTTAAACAGACATTATACAGATATGGATATACATCTAGTGAACAGATGAACAGAGGTCTTTCAGCAATAGTATCCCGACATGTTTCGCCCACTAGGGCTTCCTCAGGGGTGTTTGTTGAGAGACAGAGCTAGATGTATTACTGCGTAAGAACAAAATACAATTTATTTAAAGACAATATGAAAAAATACAGAAAAATGTGCCAATGCCCATCCAAATTTTACCCACCAACCGGTATATTACCTGCACACTGATGTCTGAGCCAAATGAAAAGCGGACACTGAGCTGCACACAAGAACCGGCCAAGGGGAACCCGAGGGAAAGGCTCGAGGTAAATATCTACCCAGGGAAGAAAAGGAGTGAGAAAGGATCCAAGTCCTTTCTCGATCCTTTCTCACTGCTTTTCTTCCCTGGGTAGATATTGACCCCGAGCCTTTCCCTTGGCCGGTTCTTGTGTGCAGCTCAGTGTCCGCTTTTCAATTGGCTCAGACATCAGTGTGCAGGTAATATACCGGCTGGTGGGTAAAATTTGGATGGGCATTGGCACATTTTTCTGTATTTTTTCATATTGTCTTTAAATGAATTGTATTTTGTTCTTACGTAGTAATACATCTAGCTCTGTCTCTCAACAAACATCCCCTAAGGAAGCCCTAATGGGCGAAACATGTCGGGATACTATTGCTGAAAGACCTCTGTTCATCTGTTCACTAGATGTATATCCATATCTGCGTAATGTCTGTTTAAACCAATATTTCTACTGTTTTAAAATATTTGTTTATTCTCTATGTAATACATTTTGATAATTTTTATACTGTTGGTGTATTACCAGTTTATTCTATATATCAGGCATGCTTAAAGTCCCACCAAATTCTCTCCGTTACATACATATCCCGTATTCAGGGATGTTGGTGCCTTTTCATTGACATTGTCACCTACCCATATTAACTAATATTAATAAATAATAATAATAAAAACTTGTTGTTATTATTATTTTTTATTATTCATTTGTTCCGTTCCATTTGTTTGGATGCGGCATTCGTTATTTCAGATAATTTGTAACTTCGGATAAATTCGTAGTGGATATCTACCAAAATATTGGCCAATTTTCTGAAACAAAAAAAAAAGTGTAAACATAGCCCCTCCCCCTGGAAACGACCAGTCAAAAAAAACACCAAGATTGCGTCGTAACTATTTATTACATGGATTTGCAATGCAATTTGAGTTTTGCTAATTGGCGGAAATTTCCAGTTTTCCCATTTCTCTTGCGACTTTGTGTTTAATTTGTCCTCCCATAAAAGGTAGACATGTGCACTGCCGAAAAATGTGTTTGTTTTCGTTTAATTTGTTTTTGTTTTTTTTTGTTTTTCCGTTTTTCAGGTCATTCATTATGATCTCAATTCGTAAATTTGAAAATTAAAAAAATCTGAAAATCCGAAAAGAAAGAAAATCCAAAAATTCAAAAGAATAACTAACTAACTAACTAATAATAAATAACTATTACATTTTAGGTATTGGTATTTCCTTTCAAATTTGACTATTAGTGAACATAACTAATACGAATTTATCAGAAGTTACGAATTATCTGAAAAAATGAATGCCGTATTTAAACGAATGGCGTATCTAAATAAATGGAATGAATTAATAATAATAAATAAATAACAATAATAATAATAAAAAACTTGTTATTATTGTTATTATTATCATTATTTATTATTAATTTGTTCCTTTCCATTCGTTTAGATGCGGCATTCGTTATTTCGGATAATTCGTAACTTCGGATAAATTCATATTCGTTACGTTCACTAAGAGCCAAATTTGAAAGGAAATTCCAATTTCCAATAAAACAGACTACAAAGTTTAAGAATAGAATGGAATAAAATAGAATAAAACAAAATAGAATATAAAATAATAGAATACTCTGGTATTTTCATTGAACAGTTCGCAGTCACTATTCATAATGTTGGGGGGGATTCTGTTCCCAAAACGTTATCACAACCTGACCGTGACTAATTTATATTTATTGTTTACGTCACAGAACCATCTCCTGGACAGGGAAATGTGAGTAAAGCGTTAGAGCTAAATATTGTGATAGAATTTTATATTACATCCCCCCAATAGTTTTGGTGGTTGTTTGATTCTCCTGAAGACGCTTGTATATATGTGTGAATTTTATTCGTGTTTACAGTTTAGCTGCTTCAAAGACCAGCAAAACTTGAAAACAATCCCATTTTTAGTGGGGCTGCACCTGCCCTGCATGGGATACTTGCTTGTTTAGTCTAGGGGAGAGTAAAAGCACTTTAATTTAGCAGATCATCCAGCAGGTGGCGCTCCTCCATGCTCCAGCGTTAGTCTCTAAACTGATGACCTGTAGGGGCTTTTAAAGCGTTGCCTATAGAAAATTTGGTGTACAGAAGTTTGTCACCATTTCACCAGTGGCGGCCCGTCCACTGTGGGCGCACGGGCACCCCCCCCTATCCATGCGCCCAGCCCCTTTCAGGACGCTAGACGCATGGATTCCTATGGCGGGGGGCAGGAGGGGATGGTACTCTTTGAAGCACCTGATTAGAGCCAGAGGCTCTAATAGGCTTCAAAATAGGGTGGGCTCGGCGAGCAGAGAGTGCGCCCTGATCCCAGCCCAATTGTGTGACGATAGTGAATATTAATTAATTTTCACTATTTTCACACTAACCTTCCTCCCCGCCAATCAGGAGGTAGGGCGTCAGATCTTCTTCTTGATTGGCCAAAGCACCAGGCCACCCTATTGGATGGCTGGCGCTTAGGAGGAGGAGCGGAGGAGACACACGCTGGAGTGAAGGTCGCCACCGCTCTGGTGCACCGTCTTGGAGAGGAGCTGCTGCCTGGTGCAGCGGTAAGTGCCGGGGGTCTATCAGAGCCAAGCGCGCGCACGGGGGGGGGGTCGCGCTGCATATGCTGGGCACAGTGGCTGCATTTGGTGGGCATAATGGCTGCACATGATAGGCACAGTGGCTGCTTATGATGGCACAGGGGCTGCATTTGATGGCAAAGTGGCTGCATTTGGTGGGCACAGAGGCTGCATTTGATGGGCAAGGTGACTGCATATGATGGACACAGTGGCTGCATATGCTGGGCACAGTGGCTGCACATGATGGGCACAGTGGCTGCTTATGATGGCACAGGGTCTGCATTTGATGGCAAAGTGGATGTATTTGATGGGCACAGTGGCTGCATATGATGGACACAGTGAGGCTGCAATTGATGTTTTTTTTAAAAGTATTTTTCAGAATTTTGCACCCCCCAAAAATTTTGAGTACCAGCCGCCACTGCATTTCACTGACGTGCACAATTTTAAGGTTTGACATGTTGGGTATCTATTTACTCAGCACAACCTCATCTTTTGTATTTTACCAAAAAGAATAAAAAAAATAATGTGTTTGTGTGTTCTAAACTTAACCACTTGCTGCCTGCCATATAGCAAAATGACGGCGGCAAAGTGGTTTCAATAACCTGACCGGATGTCATATGACGTCTTCAGGATATTGAGCTGCTGCGCGCCCCCAGGGGTGTGCATCGTGGCAATCGTTGTTACCGATCCAGGTAAAGAACCTCCGTCAGAATCACGGCTGATCACAGCATAAACTGAAAGAGCCGGTGATCAGCTTTTCCTCATTCGCGTCTGTCAGACGCGAGTAGAGGAGAGCCGATCGGCTGCTCATCAGTGCCATCTCATCAGTGCCACCTCATTGGTGCCCATCAGTGCCGCCTTATCAGTGCCCGTCACTGCTGCCCCATCAGTGCCCATCAGTGATGGAGAAAACATACTTATTTACAAAGTTTTGTAAATGAAACAAAAAAAAAACCTTTTTTTTTTCAAAATTTTCAGTCTTTTTTTTATTTGTTTAGCAGAAAATAAAAACCCCAGAGGTGATCAAATACCACCAAAAGAAAGCTCTATTTGTGGGACCAAAATGATAAAAATTTATTTTGGGTACAGTGTAACATGACCGCGCAATTGTCATTCAAATTTCGACTGCGCTGAAAGCTGAAAATTGGTCTGGGCAGGAAGAGGTATAAGTGCCCAGTATTGAAGTGGTTAACTTCAGTGTATTGATCACTGAAATTTTGCGCTTGATAAACTTTCACACTAATGCTATTCTCCAGGCTTTCTGCTTTCAGAAATTATATAACTTTTGGAAGGTTTTAGGTAATCTTTAGACCTAAAAGTTCTTTTTTTAAACATGTGTTAAAAAAAATAAAATGCAAAAACGGTTCTGGCAGCAAAACCGTTAAATGAAAACCATTTAAAAACCTTCTAATGACATCCTGTTACTTTCATTCTCTCTGATCTTCATAGGAACCTGACAAACCTGACAAACCAACCGGTAAGGGCTTTTCATTATTGCAAGTAAACAGAGTTTCCAGTTGCATTTAGCAATTCATCGGCTTTTTGCAAATGACTTTGTGCCTTAATACATAAAGAACCTACCCATTACCATCTCTACCATGTGAGATTTGGCTCTATTCGAGTTGATTCACGTAGTGGATATCTATCAAAATATTGGCCAATTGTCTGAAACAAAAAAAAAATTTAAACATAGCCCCCCCCCCAGAAACAACCAGTCAAAAAAACAACGAGCTTGCGTCGTAACTGTTTATTACATTGATTTGCAAAGCAATTTGAGTTTTCCAAATTGGCGGAAATTTCCAGTTTTCCCGTTTCTCTTGCGACTTTGTGTTTAATTTGTCCTCCCATAAAAGCTAGACATGTGCACTGCCGAAAAATGTGTTTGTTTTCGTTTCATTCGTTTTTTGTTTATTTGTTTTTTTCCGTTTTTCAGGTCATTCGTTATGATCGCAATTCGTAAATTCAAAAATTAAAAAAATCTGAAAATCAGAAAATAAGAAAGAAAATCCAAAAATTAAAAAGAATAACTAACTAATAATAAATAACTATTCAGTTTTAGGTATTGGAATCTCCTTTCAAATTTGGCTGTTAGTGAACATAATGTCCACGAATTTAACCCAAGTTACGAATTATCTCAAAAAATGAATGCCAAATCTAAACAAATGGAATGGAATGAAGTAATATTAATAAATATGTATGTAAGGGAGAGAATTTGGTGGGACTTTAAGGGTGCCAAATATATAGAATAAACTGGTAATATACCAACAGTGTAAAAATTATCAAAATTTATTACACAGGGAACAAACAAATATTTAAAAACAGTAGAAATATTGGTTTAAACAGACATTACACAGATATGGATATACATCTAGTGAACAGATGAACAGAGTTCTTTCAGCAATAGTATCTTGACATGTTTCGCCCACTAGGGCTTCCTCAGGGGTGTTTGTTGAGAGACAGAGCTAGATGTATTCCTGCGTAAGTACAAAATACAATTCATTTAAAGACAATATGAACAAATACAGAAAAATGTGCCAATGCCCATCCAAATTTTACCCACCAACCGGTATATTACCTGCACACTGATGTCTGAGCCAATTGAGAAGCGGACACTGAGCTGCACACAAGAACCGGCCATGGGGAACCCAAGGAAAAGTCTCGGGGTCAATACCTACCCAGGGAAGAAAAGGAGTGAGAAAGGATCAACATCCTTTCTCAATCCTTTCTCACTCCTTTTCTTCCCTGGGTAGATATTGACCCCAAGCCTTTCCCTTGGCTTCCCCTTGGCCGGTTCTTGTGTGCAGCTCAGTGTCCACTTTTCAATTGGCTCAGACATCAGTGTGCAGGTAATATACGGGTCGGTGGGTAAAATTTGGATGGGCATTGGCACATTTTCTATATGTTTTCATATTGTCTTTAGCTCTGTCTCTCAACAAACATCCCCTGAGGAAGCCCTAGTGGGCAAAACATGTCGGGATACTATAGCTGAAAGACCTCTGTACATCTGTTCACTAGATGTATATCCATAACTGCGTAATGTCTGTTTAAACCAATATTTCTACTGTTTTAAAATATTTGTTTATTCTCTATGTAATTTTGATAATTTTAATACTGTTGGTGTATTACCAGTTTATTCTATATATCAGGCACCCTTAAAGTCCCACCAAATTCTCTTCCTTACATACATATCCAGTATTCAAGGATGTTGGTGCCTTCTCATTGACATTGTCACCTACCCATATTAACTAATATTAATAAATAACAATAATAATAATAAAAACTTGTTATTATTGTTATTATTATTTATTATTCATTTGTTCCGTTCCATTTGTTTAGATGCGGCATTTGTTATTTCAGATCATTTGTAACTTCGGATACATTCGTAGTGGATATCTACCAAAATATTGGCCAATTTTCTGAAACAAAAAAAAAGTGTAAACATAGCCCCTCCCCCTGGAAACGACCAGTCAAAAAAAACACCAAGATTGCGTCGTAACTATTTATTACATTGATTTGCAATGCAATTTGAGTTTTCCTAATTGGCGGAAATTTCCAGTTTTCCCGTTTCTCTTGCGACTTTGTGTTTAATTTGTCCTCCCATAAAAGCTAGACATGTGCACTGCCGAAAAATGTGTTTGTTTTTGTTTCATTTGTTTTTGTTTTTTTTTTTGTTTTTCCGTTTTTCAGGTCATTCATTATGATCTCAATTCGTAAATTTGAAAATTAAAAAAATCTGAAAATCCGAAAAGAAATAAAATCCAAAAATTCAAAAGAATAACTAACTAACTAATAATAAATGACTATTACATTTTAGGTATTGGTATTTCCTTTCAAATTTGACTATTAGTGAACATACCGAATAAGAATTTATCAGAAGTTACGAATTATCTGAAAAAATGAATGCCGTATTTAAACGAATGGCGTATCTAAATGATAGTTCGTAACTTTGGATAAATTCGAATTCGTTACGTTCACTAAGAGCCAAATTTGAAAGGAGATTCCAATTTCCAATAAAACAGACTACAAAGTTTAAGAATAGAATGGAATAAAATAGAATAAAACAAAATAGAATATAAAATAATAGAATACTCTGGTATTTTCCTTGAACAGTTCGCAGTCACTATTCATAATGTTGGGGGGGATTCTGTTCCCAAAACGTTATCACAACCTGACCGTGACTAATTTATATTTATTGTTTACGTCACAGAACCATCTCCTGGACAGGGAAATGTGAGTAAAGCGTTAGGACTAAATATTGTGATAGAATTTTATATTAAATCCCCCCAATAGTTTTGGTGGTTGTTTGATTCTCCTGAAGACGCTTGTATATATGTGTGAATTTTATTTGTGTTTACAGTTTAGCTGCTTCAAAGACCGGCAAAACTTGAAAACAATCCCATTTTTAGTGGGGCTGCACCTGCCCTGCATGGGATACTTGCTTGTTTAGTCTAGGGGAGAGTAAAAGCACTTTAAATTACCAGATCTTCCAGCAGGTGGCGCTCCTCCATGCTCCAGCGTTAGTGATCCTGCGTCTTGACAATGTAAGGACCTTAGATGGCTGGAGTGTGGTGCGAGCATATGGGGGGGGCAAATGTTCCAATGTTCTAAATGTTGTGTCAAGGCCCTGGGCCAAATCCAGCCCGCCAGGCCATTTTATGTGGCCCTCGCGACTCTCCCACCACTGCGACAGCCCCCCTTCATCTCTTCTCCCACCTTGTCTCAGCAGTAGACAGCAGAGAGGAGAACAGAACTCCTCCTACAGATTCTGCTCCTCTATGTGCAGTCGCAGAGAGGCTCATCTCTGCCCCCCCGCCTTAGCAGTCAGCAGCAGAGAGGAGGACAGAACGCCTCCTACAGATCTTGCACCTCCCTGTCTAGCAGCACCCCCTTGTCTCCACCTCCCATGGTCTTATCATTCAGCAGATTCTGGCATCTGATTCCTGCCCTCCTCTGGCCCTCCTCCAGACCCTGCACTTTCTGCTTCCCAGCTTTGCCCCCAGCTTCTTTCTGGCAACAGTACAAGGTAAAGGGGGTGCACTGTGATGAAAGGGAGGGTGGGGGGCTCTTGACTTCTGATGTGGGGGGGGTTTGACATCTTGTCTTACAGTTACAACCAGCCCTTTCAGGGCAACCATAATGCCGATGCGGCCTGTGATGAAATTGAGTTTGACACCCCTGGTGTTAGCTGTACATCTGGTAGCCAACAGCCAGCTTGGGGGCCCTGAGCTTACAGTTGGGATGGTGGAGCCTGGGAAATGTGCAGGGGCATGGGTGGGGTGTAAATGAATCGGGGATGTGTGCAAGTGATCAGGCAGCTGTATATCTGACAACCGACAGCCGGATTTAGGTTCCCTGGCCTGCAGGTGCGATAGTGGAGCTTGGGAAATGTAGTGGGGGGTCATGGGGGGGCACACTACCAGGGGTCCGTTTTTCTAAGCCACAAGCTCCAATCTGGGAACCTGGGTGGGTGCCCCTAGATAGAGGGGAGGAAGACCAGTGAACGTCCATTCGCTGATCTCCCCACCTAGTAAGAACCTGGAAGTGACGTGTATTACATAATTTCCAGATTCAGCTGTCATATTCTCCATCTACTGTGGTCAGAGAAGATAGTGGAGCTCACTCTACACTCCAAGGTGAGAAATCAGGGGTCAAAAGGCCTTTTGGTTCCCCTATGTGATAAAACAAATATAAGAAAATAAATAAAGTTATACTCAAACACTCCAAACCCTCTCCAAAAAAATGGCAGGAATAGGTATAAGTGCCCGGTATTGAAGTGGTTAACTTCATTGTATTGATTTCTGAAATTTTGCGCTTGATAAATCTTCACACTAATGCTATTCTCCAGGCTTTCTGCTTTCAGGAAATATATAACTTTTGGTAGGTTTTAGGTAATCTTCAGGTCTAAAAGTTCTTTTTTTTAACATGTGTGCAAAAAAAAAAAAAATGCAAAAACGGTTCTGGCAGCAAAACCGTTAAATGAAAACCATTTAAAAACCTTCTAATGACATCCTGTTACTTTCATTCCCTCTGATCTTCATAGGAACCTGACAAACCTGACAAACCAACCGGTAAGGGCTTTTCATTATTGCAAGTAAACAGAGTTTCCAGTTGCATTTAGCAATTCATCGGCTTTTTGCAAATGACTTTGTGCCTTAATACATAAAGAACCTACCCATTACCATCTCTACCATGTGAGATTTGGCTCTATTCGAGTTGATTCACGTAGTGGATATCTACCAAAATATTGGCCAATTTTCTGAAACAAAAAAAAAATGTAAACATAGCCCCCCCCCCCCCCCCCCTGGAAACGACCAGTCAAAAAAACACCAAGATTGCGTTGTAACTATTTATTACATTGATTTGCAATGCAATTTGAGTTTTCCTAATTGGCGGAAATTTCCAGTTTTCCTATTTCTCTTGCGACTTTGTGTTTAATTTTTCCTACCATAAAAGCTAGACATGTGCACTGCCGAAAAATTTGTTTTCATTTCATTCGTTTTTTTTTTTTTTTGTTTTTTTTTTTTTTGTTTTTCAGGTCATTCGTTATGATCGCAATTAGAAATTTGTGAATTCGAAAGTTCCAAAATGGAAAAAATCTGAAAATCCGAAAAAAAGAAAGAAAATCCGAAAATTCAGAAGAACTTACTAACTAATAATAAATAACTATTCAGTTTTAGGTATTGGAATTTCCTTTCAAATTTGACTGTTAGTGAACGAATACGAATTTTTCGAAGTTGCGAATTATCTGAAAAAATGAATGCCGTATCTAAACAAATGAAATGGAATGAATTAATATTAATAAATAACAATAATAATAATAAAAACTTGTTATTATTGTTATTATTATTATTTATTATTAATTTGTTCCGTTCCATTTGTTTAGATGTGGCATTCGTTATTTCAGATAATTCGTAACTGCGGATAAATTCGTATTCGTTACCTTCACTAACAGCCAAATTTGAAAGGAAATTCCAATACCTATAATTTAATAGTTAGTAAAAGTTAAGTTATTTCATTAGTTAGTTAGTTATTATTTCAGATTTTCAGATTTTCGAGTTTTCAGATTTTGAATTTCCGAAGTTTCGAATTTTAGAATATTCTAATTTATTCTGAAAAATTCGATAAACTGGTTTTCTTTAATTCGGATATTTCCGAATTAACTAATTTGTCGAAATTCGTTAAAAAAATAATTTGGAACAAAACGAATTGCACATGTCTAATAAAAGCACATTTCACCAGCAGAGAAAAAAAGTCTGTCCAAGACTACCGCCCAAGACTACCCTATCCACAGAATGACAACATTGCTGTGCATTTTTTGCTATAGGAGTTGTCACACTGTGATAGGTAGTGGAAAAAATTATGGTAATAAAACATACAGGGATTCATAAAAAAAAAACAAAACATTGCTGCATTAATGCTAGTGACAGACTGCAGGGTCGCAAATCATGCCCGTAATGTTTGTAATATGTGTGAAATGTAATTTTATATTTATGTCTTAGTGGCAGTTATGTGATATTTTCCTGAAAGGCCACAATCAGAAAAATACCACATTATTGTCAGAAACCATGAATCAGACCAAGACAGAAGTACAGTTAATCACACTAGTTTAACCCTTTCATGACTAAGCCTATTTTTGAAATTTGGTGTTTACAAGTTAAAATCCGTATTTTTTGCTAGAAAATTACTTAGAACCCCCAAACATTATATATATTTTTTTAGAAGAGAATCTAGAGAATAAAATGGCGATTGTTGCAATATTTTTTATCACACGGTATTTGTGCAGCGGTGTTTTAAACGCAAATTTTTGGAAAAGTGACACTTTCATGAATTTTAAAAAATCCAAACAGTAAAGTTACCCCAATTTTTTTGTATAATGTGAAAGATGATGTTACGCCGAGTAAATAGATACCAAACATGTCACCCTTTATAATTGCATGCACTCGTGGAATGGCGACGAACTACGGTACCTATGAATTTCCATAGGCGACGCTTTAAAAATTTTTTACGGTTACCAGGTTTGAGCTACAGAGGAGGTCTAGGGCTAAAATTATTGCTCTCACTCTGACGATCGCGGCGATACCTCACATGTGTGGTTTGAACACCCTTTACATATGCGGGCGCGACTTCCATATGCGTTTTCTTCGCTGCGCGAGCTCGCGGGGACAGGGGCACTTTAAAAATTTTTTTTTTTTTTTTATTTATTTTATTTATTTTTGTACTTTATAAATTGTGTTTAAAAATTTTTTTTTTTTTTTTTTAACTTTTATTGCTGTCACAAGCAATGTAAACATCCCTTGTGACAGTAATAGGTGGTGACAGGTACTCTTTATGGAGGGATGGGGGTCTAAAACACCCCCCATCCCTCCTTTACACTTCAAAGTATTCAGATCGCCGAAAACGGTGATTCTGAATACTGTGTACTTTTTTAAATTCGGCGCCATTGTCCCCTCCCGCTCCTCCGGTATAACAGCCGAGCGGCTTTTAGCCGCATCGGTTGTTATACACGGGTAGCCGATCGCCCGCTGTAAACAATGGTACCGGGATGATGCCTGCAGCTGCGGGCATCATCCCGGTATAACCCCGGAAAGCCGAGTACGCATACCTGCGTACGGTCGGCGGGAAGGGGTTTTAATAATAACAAAAAGGTAAATAGAGTAAGGGTAGTCAATACATAGCTAGAATTCAGTAACCAGATCGGGTAGTCAGCCAATGCCAATGTCAGAGAGCCAGAGATCAACGTAGTAGTACAGCAAGCAGGATCAGGGGCCAGAAGGGACGTCAGCCAAGCAAGTCTTCAACAGGAACGCAGGAGAAAGTCTCTGAGATATGACCAAAGGTGAAGGCAGAGATGAAGTGAGCTGGACATCTTTAAGTAGGCAGGACTGACGAGCAGAATCAACAACAGCTGAGTCACTGTGGAGAGAAAGGAGCTGGCAATTAGCCGACAGCTGAGCGGCCAGCTCAGAGAAGGAAGGGCTGAGCCCAGCCCTGACAATTATGCCCACTAGGTGGAGCTGATGGTCAGAGGAAATAAATCGAAAATTAAATTTCACATGTATTACAAACATTAGGGGGATTTATTTCAATGTCTGTGCAAATTCTGAGCGTTTGCACAGCAATTTTTAGAATAGAGTGTAGAGCATGATAGAACGAATAGAATAAAATAGAATAAAACAAAGTAGAATATAAAATAATAGAATACTCTGGTATTTTCATTGAACAGTTCGCAGTCACTATTCATAATGTTGGGGGGGATTCTGTTCCCAAAATGTTATCACAACCTGACCGTGACTAATTTATATCTATTGTTTACGTCACAGAACCATCTCCTGGACAGGGAAATGTGAGTAAAGTGTTAGAGCTAAATATTGTAATAGAATTTCATATTAAATCCCCCCATTAGTTTTGGTGGTTGTTTGATTCTCCTAAAGACGCTTGTATATATGTGTGAATTTTATTCGTGTTTACAATTCAGCTGCTTCAAAGACCGTCAAAACTTGAAAACAATCCCATTTTTAGTGGGGCTGCACCTGCCCTGCATGGGTTACTTGCTTGTTTAGTCTAGGGGAGAGTAAAAGCACTTTAATTTACCAGATCATCCAGCAGGTGGCGCTCCTCCATGCTCCAACGTTAGGGATCCTGCATCAGTCTTGACAATGTAAGGACCTTAGATGGCTGGAGTGTGGGGGATTTTTTTTTTTTTTTTTTCTTGAGGGGGGGGGGGAGTGTAAGTGGCTGGGTGTTTTTTTTTACCAAACCTTAGTTTTTGGGTCTCCTATGTGATAAAATGTTGATGTCACAGGTTCCACTGAAGCTAATGGAGCACAGATCATGTTCCATAAGCTTCTTCCTGGCCACAGTGGCTGAGGGAACTGACATTCAAACCTGGAAGGGATGTAATTTACATTCCTTCCATGTTCATTCTAGATAAGGAAGATCAGCAAAATGGATGTTCATTGGTTTCCATCCCCTCTACCCAGCAGCACTCGCCGTGGCCGTCACAGGTCCACAGATGGGAGCACAGAGCTGGGATCCATGGTGGGAGTGTGTGTGTGGGGGGGGGGGCAAATGTTCCAAACTTCCAAATGTTGTGTCAAACACAAGGCCCTGGGCCAAATCCGGCCCGCCAGGCCATTTCGTGTGGCCCTCGCAACTCTCCTACCACTGCGACAGCCCCCCTTCGTCTCTGCTCCCACCTTGTCTCAGCAGTCAACAGCAGAGAGGAGAACAGAACTCCTCCTACAGATTCTGCTCCTCTATGTGCAGCCGCAGAGAGGCTCATCTCTGCCCCCCCCCCCACCTTAGCAGTCGGCAGCAGAGAGGAGGACAGGACTCCTCCTACAGATCTTGCACCTCCCTATCCAGCAGCACCCCCTTGTCTCTGCCTCCCCTGGTCTTAGCATTCAGCAGGTTCTGGCAGCTGATTCCAGCCCTTCTCTGGTCCTCCAGACCCTGCACTTTCTGCTACAAAGCTCTGCCCCCAGCTTCTTTCTGGCAACAGCATAAAGTAAAGGGGTGTGCACTGTGCTGAAAGGGAGGGTGGGGGACTCTTGACTTCTGATGGGGGGCAGCTTGACATCTTGTCTTACAGATACATCCATCCCTTTCAGGGCAACCATAATGCTGATGCGGCCCGCGATGAAATTGAGTTTGACACCCCTGGTGTTAGCTATACATCTGGTAGCCAACAGCCAGCTTGGGGGCCCTGAGCTTACAGTTGGGATGGAGAGCCTGGGAAATGTGGCAGGGGCATTGGTGGGGGGTAAATGTACCGGGGATGTGTGAAAGTGATCGGGCAGCTGTATATTTGACAGCCGACAGCCGGATTTAGGGTCCCTGGCCTAAAGGTGCGATAGTGGAGCTTGGGAAATATTAGTGGGGGGTCATGGGGGGGCACTACCAGGGGTCCGTGGAAGCATTTGGGAAGCTGTAAAGGTTTATTCAGTGAGACATCGGGGGTCTATTAAAATTGCATTAAAGCTAATGGAGTGCAGATCATGCTCCATGAACTTGTTCCCTGGCCGTATGACAGCCAAACCTGGTAGGGATGTAATGCATGTGGATTCCATGCTCATTCTAAATGGGGGAGATCAGCAAACGGATGTTCAATGGTTTCCCTCCCCTCTGCTTGGCAGCACCCACCATGCTGGTCCCAGGTCCACAGATGGGAGTGCGGAGCCAGGGAAACATGGCAGGGGCATGCGTGGGTGAGCGCATGCACCAGGGTGTGTGTGGAGTTGGCTATATACGGAGCAAATTTCTTTCCAAAGAAATTCACTTGAATTCCCCATCAACATAGACAGTGCTGATGTTGGAATCCCACCTGCCTGGCCATTGTCTTCTCCCGGTGGGTGATGGCGAGGGATGCCATCTCCAATGGGAGAAGACATTGATTATCTCTAGGGGCTGTAGCATCATCTGGCAATCATCGCAAGAGAATCCAGCGGGCTGGTTGTACCCAAGTTGATCGATCAATCAGCTTGGTACATTCAGCCTGCCCATTAATGGTTCAGCAGGAACCGGTCAAGATTCGAACTGTGTATGGCCGGCCTATGTGATTGGGTAGCTGCACATATATGTACAATAGCAGAGAATGGGAAACATGATGGAGGCATGCAAGGGGGGATGGGGGGTAAATTTACTGGAGGTGCATGGAAGCCATTGGACAGCTGTACATCTGACAGCCAACAGCCAGCTTGGGGGTCCCGGGGTCCGCAGGTGGAATGGTGGATTCTTAGAAAACATGGTGGGGCGTATGTAGATGGTGAATGTACAAGAGGAGCATGTAAGTGATCGGGCAGCTAAACATCTGACAGCCAGCAACCGACTTGGGGGTCCCGTGCCTACAGGTGCCATAACCGAGCCTGGCAAACATGGTGGGTCAGTCGGGGGGGGGGATGTACAACCAGAGGTCCATGGCAGCTGTATAGCCATCAGATGATTTTCACCTGACAGCCAACAGTTGGGTTGAAAGTATTAGGACTCTAGAAGTTCCTTTTTGTTCTTGTTGCCTAAAATTGTCCTGTTGGTTCCTGTTCAATGAGAAACTGAACTTTAATGAATTACACCTTAATTATAGGTAAAAGATTAATATTGACACATTTGATTAAAATCTCTCTTACTTCTATATCTCAAGTCAAATCTCATCTAATAGAGATTTTCAATGTTGACCTAAAATACCGTATATACTCGAGTATAAGCCGAGTTTTTCAGCACATTTTTTTGTGTTGAAAATGCCCCCCTCGGCTTATACTGGAGTCAAGCACTTTTCTGCAGCAGAGAATGACATTTTCCAAACTGATTTTGGGGCCCCGTATCTCAGGGCCACTTGGTGCTAGGAACCCTAAATTTGGTGTGCAAACCCAGTGGAAATGGTCATTCTCTGCTGCAGAAAAGTGCTTGACATTTTCTGAACCGACTTTGGGGCCTGGTATCTCGGGGCCACTTGGTGCTAGGAACCCCAGCTGGATATGTTATAGTGCTAGTACGACTGGGTTTGCACACCAAATTTGGGGTTCCTAGCACCAAGTGGCCCCGAGATACGGGGCCGTAAATTTGGTCAACTGTGTCCATCTGCAGCAATGTCATTTCTGGACCCTTTGGGTCCAGAGACCCCAAATTTTGGCTGCAGCTGGGGGGCACCTAGGAACCCCTAACTATTGAGTTTGAAGTTTGGAGGACCTATGGCTGCAAATGGGCACAGTGAGGCTGCACATGGGCATTGCTGACCCTCTTTTCCACTTACAGTAGCTGCGCATTTCTCACCCTAGGCTTATACTCGAGTCAATAAGTTTTCCCTGTTTTTTGTGGTAAAATTACGTGCCTCGGCTTATATTCGGGTTGGCTTATACTCGAGTATATACAGTAATTACGTAATGCGTTAGACAGTGTCTTCTTTACGGCCGCTGGAAACCCTTCCTGAATTCTTTACTCGTTCTAGAGGTTAATAAGCTACTGGACATTACCAGGAAACATAAAAACTTGAGATATACCCCTTGTTCATTATATTAGTTTACCTTATATTTATTCTATAATTTTGTTAGCTGCCATTATTTTACTCTTTCTGAGGCTCTTTTTTTTTCTATAATTTATTACAACTGACACAAGTTTTTATATTCCTATTATATATAGTAAAATATTGTGTCCGTTTCTGATTTATTGTATTCTTCTAATTTTGTTTCTATATTTATTTTTAAAGCCTAATAAAATGTTTTGCAACAAGAAAAGGCATCACTATCGTCACAAATCATGTGACCAGCTGACCAGGAGGTCAGCTGGTCACATGATTGATTCGGTTTGATTGATTCGGTTTGCTCCATGATTGATTCGGTTTGCTCCAGAACTCTCGAACATCGCAAAGGTTTGGACCCAATCCCCCGAACACCATTGAAGTCTATGGGACCCGAACTTGAAAAATCAAAAATCCCCATTTGGAAAGCTTATATGCAAGTTAGTGACCATAAAAAGGATATGGGAGCCCGGGTACTGCCCCGGGGGACATGTACCAATGCAATATTTTTTTTTTTTTTTAAAAAGATCGTTTTTACAGGAGCAGTGATTTTAAAGATGCTTAAAGCGAAACAATAAAAATGAAAAACTCCTTTAAATATAGTGCCTGGGGCCTTCAAAATGAGAACTTCAAGTTCGGGTCCCATAGACTTTAATAGGGTTCTAGGTTCGGGTTCAAATTTTTGCGATGTTCGAGTGTTATGGAGCGAACCGAACCGGGGCTTGTTCGGCAAGACTCTACATAACAGCGGTCTAATGGAAGGTAAATAACATTAAAAAAAATAAGTTAAATGCACATATAATCTTATGGGATGATTTTCATTTAAATGAATGGTCTGGTGACAGGTTCTCTTTAAAGAGCGATGTGCGGTGATCATGTAAATTGGCTTTCAGATTGATTTTATCATAAGGACTGGAAAAATAAATCAAACAGTGCTATAGTAACACTAGTAGTCATAAAACAACACTACTTACGGAGCAGGGTAATTAAATCATGTCATGCATATTTGTGAATTGAGCTGAATAAGGTGTGGTAGCAAAGAAAAAAAAGCCAGAAAAGGAAAAAAGAGGTTTGTGAACTGAACTCAAAGACACTTTGCACTGCAAGTGTGCTTGGAAGTGCAGTCGCTGTAAATCTGAGGGGTAGATCTGAAATGAGGGGAAGCCCTGCTGATTTTATCATCCAATCATGTGCAAGCTAAAATGCTTTTTTTAAATTTTCCTTGCATGTCCCCCTCGGATCTACAGCGACTGCACTTCCAAGTGCACTTGCAGTGCAAAGTGGATTTTCCTTTAGTAAATAACCTCCATAGCATTTTATTCTGGATAATTTTACATTTTCATGATGTCTATAAATTTGCTAGAGGCCATGAAGTGCCTGGATTTTTATATTTATCATGATATATTATTATATTTTTACTATTTCATATTATTATTTTACTATTGTTATTAATATTATTTTATCTTAATTGTATTATTTTATATTGTTATTATCATCATAATCATCATCATTATTTATTATTGTTGTATTATTTTTATATTATTATTTTATTTTATTATTATTATTATTATTATTATTATTAATAATAGTACTACTAGTACTACTACTACTACTAATATTTTTTATATGGTTTTTTTTTCTATGGAGGAAATTTCTCATCACTTACTGTCACAACATAAATGATGAGAAATCATCAAACGGGTACAAGGAATAAAAAGAAAAAAACAAAAAAAAAAAAAAAACAACATTTTTTGTAGAGTGGGGAAGGGTAAGAGAATCTGGCAGTATTTTTATTGCTGTCCTTGTCTTCCTGCCCAAGTGACCCCCCTCCTTTCTAGTCCTGGTGTCACAGGGACAGGTGAATTAAAATCACCGCAATGGGGTCACAGGCAGAAAGTAAGCCTTACAGAAATATTAACTCTTCTCCAAAAAGTGCATTGTTCCAAAGGTTAGTTGTTTTAATGTTCAGTTGTACCTAAAAAAAAATTTTAAGGCATTTTAAATAGAGTATGGAAGGATTAGAGAATTTCTTTTATCCACTGTGTATCCAGAAAGTATTCTTCACTTTTTCCACATTTTGTTATGTTGTTATGTTTTGTTATGTTGCAGCCTTATTTCAAAATGCATTAAATTCATTATTTTCCTCAAAATTCTACAAACAATACTCCATAATAACAAAGTGAGAGAAGTTTGTTTAAAATCTTTTCAAATTTATTTTTTTTTTTTTTTATAAATTTACAAAGATTTCAAACAAACTTCTTTCACGTTGTCATTATGAGGTATTGTTTGTAGAATTTTGAGGAAATTATTGAGGAAAATAATGAATTTAATCCATTTTGGAATAAGGCTGTAACATAATACATCTATCTATCTATTCTTTTGTTTAACCCTGTTTGTTTATTTTTTAGAATGAGAAGCCTGGAAGTAAGAGCAAAGGTAATTACTAACAATATATTTTAATTATTATTATTATAATTATTATTATAATAATATATTATAAGTTTACTCTTAGGTTGGATTCACATCAAGTATAGTGGAACTGCGTTGGGTGGCAGTTCCACCGCAAAACCAGGCAAATGCCTTGTCACCTATGTGCCCGATCCACACCACAGAGTTGAGGGCAATCCACTGCCTCGCACCGCACAGCGGCCAATAGAACTGTGTGATATTAGAATGTGTGACATTTCAATAAAGTTTGTTAAAAAAAAAAAGTGCAATGGACCAGGGTCGGCACATCAGCACTGCAATTGTCCATCTGCATCGCACCCAGTGCCGGATTAAACTCTATGGCGGCCCCCAAGCAGTGGAAACCTTGGGGCCCCCCTCACAGGTTTCTGGAGTTTTCTCGTGTGTGCTCTCTAACTATGTAGCGTGTACGTTGACTGCTAGATTGAGATGACCATCAGTACTGATGACCATCTATATGTAGGTTACATAGGACGTAGGTTGCACCAATTTTTTTTTCCAAACTGACAGCTGAAAGAATATGAGCTTTTAACAGTCAAACTGTAATGTGAACCTGATTTCTATGGTTTATGTACTACTTGCCGACTGCCTAACTGTAAATGTACGTCATTATTTTGACATTAAATACATGGGTTATGGCAGCAGCTAGCTGCCATAACCCCCCGGTATTTTTTTTTTTCCGTAAGGCGGTCGGCTTTAAGATAAAAGTAATCCCAGCAGAGGATTCGCCACGGAATCACTCTTATAGGTAGCGGTAGAGGTGCCTCCCTCCCGTCCCTTCCCAGTGGTTTCCAAGCTTACCGAAGCCGTCAGTAAGCCCGGAACCGATCCAGTGCGGCCAATTGCTGGGCAGGAAGCAAGATAGCAGTGAATGCAAGATAGCCAGTGGATAAGATTTTTTTTTTTTTAAGTCAAAATTAGTTTTTTTTTAAAAATGTTTTTGCTTTTAAAGGTAAATGAGTAGGGATGAGCTTCGAGTTTAAATATAACTCATGTTCGACTCGAACATCGGCTGTTCGCCAGTTCGCCGAACAGAGAACAATTTGGGGTGTTCGCGGCAAATTCGAAAGCCGCGGAACACCCTTTAAAAGTCTATGGGAGAAATCAAAAGTGCCAATTTTAAAGGTTTATTTGCATGGTATTGTAATAAAAAGTGTTTGGGGACCCGGGTCCTGCCCCAGGGGACATGGATCAATGCAAAAAAGTTTTAAAAACGTCCGTTTTTTTGGGAGCAGTGATTTTAATAATGCTTAAAGTGAAACAAAAAAAGTGTAATATTCCTTTAAATTTCGTACCTGGGGGGTGTCTATAGTATGCCTGTAAAGGGGCGCATGTTTCCTGTGTTTAGAACAGTCTGACAGCAAAATGACATTTCAAAGGAAAAAAAGTAATTTAAAACTACTCGCGGGCATTAATGAATTGCCGGTCTGACAATACACATAAATGTTCATTGATAAAAACGACATGGAAATTCCGCACAGGGGAACCCTGAACCAAAATTTAAAAAAAAAATGGCGTGGGGGTCCCCCTAAATTCCATTTCAGGCCCTTCAGGTCTGGTATGGATATTAAGGGGAACCCTGGACAAAATTTTTTTTTTTAAATAGCGTGGGGTCCCCCTCAAAATCTATACCAGACCCTTCAGGTCTGGTATGGATTTTAAGGGGAACCCCACGCCAAAATTTTTTTTTAAAATGGCATGGGGTCCCCCCCAAAATCCATACCAGCCCCCTATCCGAGCACGTAACCTGGCAGGCCGCAGGAAAAGAGGGGGGGACAAGAGAGCAGCCCTCCTCCTGAACCGTACCAGGCCACATGCCCTCAACATTGGGAGGGTGCTTTGGGGTAGCCCCCCAAAGCACCTTGTCCCCATGTTGATGGGGACAAGGGCCTCATCTCCACAACCCTTGCCCAGTGGTTGTGGGGGTCTGCGGGCGGGGGGCTTATCGGAATCTGGAAGCCCCCTTTAACAAGGGGACCCCCAGATCCTGCCCCCCCTGTGTGAAAAGGTAAGGGGGTACTTTACCCCTACCATTTCACAAAAAAAGTGTCAAAAATGTTAAAAATGACAAGAGACAGTTTCTGACAATTCCTTTATTTAAAGTCTTCTTCTTATCCATCTTCTTTCTTCTATCTTCTTTCTTCTATCTTCTTTCGGTTTCTTCCTCCATCTTCTTCTTCCTCCGATTCTCTGCTTCTTGCTCCGGTGTTCTCGTCTGGCATCTTCCTACTCGGCATCTTCTTCCCTTCTTTGTTCTCGGCCGCTCCGCATCCATGATGGGAGGCTCCTGCTGTGTGACGCTTCTCGTTTTCTGACGGTTCTTAAATAACGGAGGGCGGGGCCACCCAGTGACCCCCCTCGACGCGCGGGGACTTGACGGGGAATTCCCTGAGGCTTTCCCCATGATGTCAGAGGGGGCGGGATCACCGGTTATGTAACGGGTGACCCCGCCCCCTCTGATGTTACAGGGAATGCCACAGGGAAGTCCCCGTCAAGTCCCCGTGCGTCAGAGGTGACCCCGCCCTCCGTTATTTAAGTTGTTATTAGGTACATTGCATTAATACAGTATTTTCTCCATAAAGTCTTTAATGAAAAGTTTTCGTTTCTTTGAGTTAATTCATTTTTTCTATCTCTTGTAAACAATTCAAGAAAGCTTTATTGTAATTTTCTTTCAAGGTCAGATCCAATATTATTTTGATCTGTTGTTACGGGGGCCCTTAAATAGCAAGGGGGCCCATAGGCTGGTGCCTACACTGCCTATATGGTAATCCAGCACTGATTGCACCGCACACCAGCCGCTGTGTAGAACATTTAACACCCCAGATATTACTAAATAAATTTATTACTAAATGGAAAACAGAAATCATGTTTTTGTGTATAACTGCACAGGGATTCAAAGCCTAACTCCAGATTTGCTATGACTTTAAAGTGATTCTAAAGCTTCAAAGATTGTTTACCTTAATTCATTCTATGCATTAAAGCAGATCTAGACCCCCCCCCCCCCCATCAAAAAATTAAAGGTTAGCAGCTACAAATACTGTAGCTGCTGACTTTTAATATTAGCACACTTACCTGTCCAAGGATCCCGTGATGTCGGCACCCCAGACGATTTTTCAATCGGCTCTCGGGTGCTGCCGCCGCCATTCCCTGTAAGGGAAACCGGCGGTGAAGCCTTGCAGCTTCACCGCTGGTTCCCTACTGCGCATGCGTGAACTGCGGAGGGGGGGGCGAATTTCCAGGGGACCTCGCTGCGGTGAGGTCTCCCAGAAGTGGGGATGGGCACCTGTCAACTCCCCCCTAACTTACCTAAGCCCCATCACGATCCAGCACTGTGCATGTGGCTCTCCTGGCTTTGTCCCTCTTCCCTGGGCAGATCGATATCAGTGGGAGCCATTGGCTCCAACTCCTGCCAATGAACTCCAGTGACTAGGGAGCGGTGGCGGGGCGAGTCCCGCTGTCTGTGTCAATGGACGCAGCAGTGGGGCTCGAGTATGCATAAGTGCCCCCCATGGGAATCGGCTTCCTATTGGGAGCACCAGTAAGAGAGACAGAGCCAGGAGCACGGGCGGGGGACCCGAGAAGAGCGATTCTATTGCACAGAGGAGGTAAGTATAGACATGTTTGTTATTATTATTATTAATATTATTATTATTAAATTTTCCTTTACAACCACTTTAAATAATTCTCTTCGGCCACGCTGGTCCAAACAATAGGTTTCCTTCACTAACAAATGTGCCAGCTGGGCGCACTGTATAAACTGTACATAGGGTTAGCTACATACAGTATACAACTCTGTGTTCCAGCAGCAGTACAGGGACTTCAGTCATTATACATTGGGCATTTTCTTTGGGCACTTGTTGGTATGTAATCTGCCCTTGTGGAACAGTTTGCAATCACTATTCATAATTGGGGGGAGGTGCCTGTTTCTTTACTGTGTTTGCTGTTATCATAATCTGGATATGACTAATTTATATCTATTGTTTGTGTCACAGAATCATATTATGAACACGGAAATGTGAGTACAGTGTTAGGGCTAAATGTTGTATTTCTCACATCACCTGTTCAATATCTTAAAGCTCAACTCCAGGAAACTTGAAAATTCTCTCTTGCAGTGGGGGCTGCACTTGCATACCTCCCAACTGTCCCTGATTTTGAGGGACTGTCCCTGATTTGGAGCAATGTCCCTCTGTCCCTCATTCCTCCTCATTTGTCCCTAATTTTGGTCTGATCTATATAGATGTATATAAAATGCACTTTTTATCTATCAAAAAGTGTTTCCCAGCGCTAAACCTTTCATCTGATTTCTAAATTGCTGCATTTGTAAATTCCAAAAGCCAATATAAAGGAATAGTAGTGGTAAAAAAAGCACTTGTGGGTTTAACCAATCTTGTTTTTTTGTACAATTCTCCTTTAAGGGGGCATGGCAAGGGGTGTGTCCTATGCCTGCATACTTTTGCTGATAGGTGTCCCTCATTCCCATCTCAAAAAGTTGGGAGGTATGCACTTGCACTGCAAAGGTTAACTGCTTGTTTAGGTTTATGGGACATGGAAAAGTACATTTCCTTACCTGATACTTTGCCCCTCCGTGCTGCTAGACTGATCGTCTTCCCCTTCCTGTTCCATTGGTCCATAGTCATTAAAGCGGTAGTAAACTCTACTACTCTTAATTCTCCTTCAGATGCTTGCATATACACTATATTACCAAAAGTATTGGGACGCCTGCCTTTACACACACATGAACTTTAATGGCATCCCAGTCTTAGTCCGTAGGGTTCAATATTGAGTTGGCCCACCCTTTGCACCTATAACGGTTTCAACTCTTCTGGGAAGGCTGTCCACAAGGTTTAGGAGTGTGTCTATGGTGACCATTCTTCCATAAGAGCATTTGTGAGGCCAGGTTGGTGTTGGATGAGAAGGCCTGGCTCGCAGTCTCCGCTCTAATTCATCCCAAAGGTGTTCTATTGGGTTGAGGTCAGGACTCTACGCAGGACAGTCAAGTTCCTCCACCCCAAACTTGCTCAGCCATGTCTTTATGGACCTTGCTTTGTGCACTGGTCCAAATCATTTGCATAGCTCCCAACTGTCCCTGATTTCGAGGGACTGTCCCTGGTTTGAACCGGGGCTTGTTCGGCACAACTCTACATAACAGCGGTCTAATGGAAGGTAAATAACATTAAAAAAAATAAGTTAAATGCACATATAATCTTATGGGATGATTTTCATTTAAATGAATGGTCTGGTGACAGGTTCTCTTTAAAGAGCGATGTGCGGTGATCATGTAAATTGGCTTTTAGATTGATTTTATCATAAGGACTGGAAAAATAAATCAAACAGTGCTATAGTAACACTAGTAGTCATAAAATAACACTACTTATAGAGCAATTAAAGCATGTGATGCATATTTGTGAATTGAGCTGAATAAGGTGTGGTAGCAAAGAAAAAAAAGCTGGACAAGGAAAAAGAGCTTTGTGAATTGAACTCAAAGGGGGGTTATTTACGAAAGGCAAATCCACTTTGCACTGCAAGTGCACTTGGAAGTGCAGTCGCTGTAAATCTGAGGGGAAGATCTGCAAAGAGTGGAAGCTCTGCTGATTTTATCATCCAATCATGTGCAAGCTAAAATGCTGTTTTTTATTTTCCTTGCATGTCCCCCTCGGATCTACAGCGACTGCACTTCCAAGTGCACTTGCAGTGCAAAGTGGATTTTCCTTTAGTAAATAACCCCCATAGTGTTTTATTCTGGATAATTTTACATTTTCATGATGTCTATAAATTTGCTAGAGGTCATGAAGTGCCTGGATTTTTTATTATTTTATTAATATTATTGTTGTTATTTTTTTTTTTGTTTTTTTTACTGTTTCATATTTTTGCTATTTTATATTGTTGTTATTTTAAACTATTATTATATTTATCATTATATATTATTATATTTTTACTATTTTATATTATTATTTTATTATTGTTATTATTATTTTAACTTAATTGTATTATTTTATATTATTATCATCATCATAATCATCATCATTATTTATTATTGGTGTATTATTTTTATATTATTATTTTATTATTATTATTATTATTATTATTATTATTATTATTATTATTATTATTAATACTAATACTACTAATAATATTTTTTATATTGTTTTTTTTTTCTATGGAGGAAATTTCCCATCACTTACTGTCACAACATAAATGATGAGAAATTTCTCTAGCGGGTACAAGGAATAAAAAGGAAAAAAAAACAAAAAAAACAAACAGAACATTTTTTGTAGAGTGGGGAAGGGTAAGAGAATCTGCCAGTATTTTTATTGCTGTCATTGTCTTCCTGCCCAAGTGACCCCCCTCCTTTCTAGTCCTGGTGTCACGGGGACAGGTGAATTAAAATCGCCTCAATGGGGTCACAGGCAGAAAGTAAGCCTTACAGAAATATTAACTCTTCTCCAAAAAGTGCATTGTTTCAAAGGTTAGTTGTTTTTATGTTCAGTTGTACCTAAAGATTTTTTTTAACGCATTTTAAATAGAGTATGGAAGGATTAGAGAATTTCTTTTATCCACAGTGTATCCAGAAATTCACAGCGCTTCACTTTTTCCACATTTTGTTATGTTACAGCCTTATTTCAAAATGCATTAAATTCATTATTTTCCTCAAAATTCTACAAACAATACTCCATAATACCAACGTGAGAGAAGTTTGTTTAAAATCTTTTCAAATTTATTAAAAATAAAAAATGAAAAAAATCCCATGTACATAAATATTCACAGACTTTGCTCAATACTTTGTTGAAGCTCCTTTGGCACCAATTACAGCCTCAAGTCTTTTTGAGTATGATGCTACAAGGTTGGCACACCTATTTTTGGGCAGTTTTTCACATTCTTCTTAGCAGGACCACTCAAGTTCCATCAGGTTGGATGGGGTGGTGTCGGTGCACAGTCATTTTCGGATCTCTCCAGAGATGTTCAATCGGGTTCAAGTCTGGACTCTGGCTGGGCCACTCACAGACATTCACAGAGTTGTCCCTTAGGCGCTCCATTGTTATCTTGGCTGTGTGCTTAAGGTCATTGTCCTGTTGGAAGAACCTTCGCCCTATTCTGTGGTTCAGAAAACTCTGGAGCAGGTTTTTGTCAAAGATGTCTCTGTACATTGCTGCATTCATATTTTCCTCGATCCTGACTAGTCTTCCAGTTCCTGCTGCTGAAAAACACCCCCACAGCATGATGCTGCCACCACCATTCTTCACTGTAGGGAAGGCATTGACCAGGTGATCAGCAGTGCCTGGTTATCTCCAGACACAACACTTGCCATTCAGGCCAAAGAGTTCAATCTTTGTTTCATCAGACCAGAGAATTTTGTTTCTCATGGTCTGGGAGTCCTTCAGGGGCCTTTTGGCAAACTCCAGGTGGGCTGTCATGTGCCTTTTACTGAGGAGTGGCTTCCGTCTGACCACTCTACCATACAGGCCTAATTGGTGGAGTGCTGCAGAGATGGTTGTTCTTCTGGAAGGTTCTCCTATCTCCACAGAAAAACACTGGAGCTCTGACAGAGTGATCATCGGGTTCTTGGTCACCTCCCTGACTAAGGCCCTTCTCCACTTCTCAGTTTAAACGGGAGACCCGCTCTAGGAAGAGTCCTGGTGGTTCCAAACTTCCTCTATTTATGGATGATGAAGGCCACTGTGCTCATTGGGACCTTCAATCCTGTAGAAATGTTTCTGTACCCTTCCCCAGATCTGTGCCTCCATACAATCCTTTCTCGGAGGTCTACAGATAATTCCTTAGACTTCATGGCCTGGTTTGTGTTCTGACATGCACTGTCAACTGTGGGACCTTCTATAGACAGGTGTGTGCCTTTCCAAATCATGTCCAATCAACTGAATTTACCACAGGTGGACTCCAATCAAGTTGTAGAAACATCTCAAGGACGATCAGTGGAAACAGGATGCACCTGAGCTCAATTTTGAGTGTCATGGCAAAAGCTGATGAACATGGGATTTTTTTTTTATTTTTAATAAATTTACAAAGATTTCAAACAAACTTCTTTCAAGTTGTCATTATGGGGTATTGTTTGTAGAAATTTGAGGAAAATAATGAATTTAATCCATTTTGGAATAAGGCTGTAACATAATACATCTATCTATCTATTGTTTTGTTTAACCCTGTTTGTTTATTTTTTAGAATGAGAAGCCTGGAAGTGAGAGCAAAGGTAATTACTGACAATATATTTTAATTAATATTATTATTATAATTACTATTATATTATAATAATATATTATAAGTTTACTCTTAGGTTGGATTCACATCAAGTATGGAACCAATCCGGTGCGGCCGATTGCTAGGCAGGAAGCCAAGTGAATGCAAGATAGCCGGCAGATAATTTTTTTTTTAAGTCAAAATGAATTTTTTTTTCATTTTTTTTTTTTGCTTTTAAAGGTAAATGAGAGATCTGGGGTCTATTTGGCCCAAGATCTCTCAATAAAGAGGACCTGTCATGCCTTTTTCTATTACAGGGGATGTTTAACTTCCTTGTAATAGGAAAAAAAGTAAAATAAATAAGGAAAAAATTTAAAGCGCCCCATCCCTCTGAGCTTGCGCGCAGAAGCGAACGCATATGTAAGTCATGCCAGCATATGTAAACAAAGTTTAAACCACACATGTGAGGTATCGCCGCGATCGTTGGAGCGAGAGCAATAATTCTATTGCAAGATGCTCTCTGTAACTCTAAACAAGTAACCTGTAAAAAATGTCAAATTGTCGCCTGTGGAGATTTTTAAGTACTGTAGTTTGTCACTATTCCACAAGCGTGCCCATTTATAAAGCAGGACATATTAGGTATCTATTTACTCGGCATAATATCATCTTTCACATTATAGAAAAAAATTGGGCTAACTTTACTGGTTTTTTTTTTCTAAGTGTATTTTTAAGTATATTTTTTTTCTAAAAAATCGTGTTTGAGAGACTGCTGCTCAAATACAGTGTGACATAAAATATTGAAACGACCGTCATTATATTTTCTAGGGCCTCTGCTAAAAAAAAAATACTTAATGTTTGGGGGTTCTAAGTAATTTTCTAGCAAAAAAAATTACAGATTTTTACTTGTAAACAGCAAATGTCAGAAAAAGGCCTTGTCTTAAAGTGGTTAAGTTGTTATTAGGTACATTACATTAATACAGTATTTTCTCCATAAAGTCTTTAATGCAAAGTTTTCATTTCTTTGAGTTAATTTGTTTTTTCTATCTCTTGTAAACAATTTAAGAAAGCTTCATTGTAATTTTCTTTCAAGGTCAAATCCAATATTATTTTGATCTGTTGTCACGGGGGGGGCCCTTAAACAGCAAGGGGGCCCATAGGCTGGTGCCTACACTGCCTATATGGTAATCCAGCATTGATTGCACCGCACACCAGCCACTGTGCAGAACATTTAATGCCCCAGATATTACTAAATAAATTTATTACTAAATGGAAAACAGAAATCATGTTTTTGTGTATAACTGCACAGGGATTCAAAGCCTAACTCCAGATTTGCTATGACTTTAAAGTGATTCTAAAGCTTCAAAGATTGTTTACCTTAATTCATTCTATGCATTAAAGCAGATCTAGACCCCACCCCCATCAAAAAATTAAAGGTTAGCAGCTACAAATACTGTAGCTGCTGACTTTTAATATTAGGACACTTACCTGTCTAGGGATCCCGCAATGTCGGCACCCCAGACGATTGTTTAATCGGCTCTCGGGTGCTGCCGCCGCCATTCTCTGTAAGGGAAACCGGCGGTGAAGCCTTGCAGCTTCACCGCTGGTTCCCTACTGCACATGCGTGAACTGCGGAGGGGGGGCGAATTTCCAGGGGACCTCGCTGCGTGAGGTCTTACAGAAGTGGGGATGGGCACCTGTCAAAATCAGTTACCCGCTCCTCCCTCCCCCCGAAAGGTGCCAAATGTGGCAGTGGAGGAGGGGGGGAGGAAGCAAACAAGCGGAGCTTCCACTTTTGGGTGGAGCTCTGCTTTAAAGGTAAAAACCTTCTGTGTTACAGACTCACCCCCCCTCCCCCTAACTTACCTAAGCCCCATCACAATCCAGCACTGTGCATGTGGCTCTCCTGGCTTTGTCCCTCCTCCCTGGGCAGATCGATATCAGCGGGAGCCATTGGCTCCAACTCCTGCCAATGAACTCCAGTGACTAGGGAGCGGTGGCGGGGGCGAGTCCCGCTGTCTGTGTCAATGGACGCAGCAGCAGGGCTCGAGTACGCATAAGTGCCCCCCATGGGAATCGGCTTCCTATTGGGAGCACCAGCAAGAGAGACGGAGCCAGGAGCACGGGCGGGGGACCCGAGAAGAGCGATTATATTGCACAGAGGAGGTAAGTATAGACATGTTTGTTATTATTATTCTTAAATTTTCTTTTACAACCACTTTCATTGGGCACTTGTTGGTATGTAATCTGCCCTTGTGGAACAGTTTGCACTCACTATCCATAATTGGGGGGAGGTGCCTGTTTCTTTACTGTGTTTACTGTTATCATAATCTGGATATGACTAATTTATATCTATTGTTTGTGTCACAGAATCATATCATGAACACGGAAATGTGAGTACAGTGTTAGGGCTAAATGTTGTATTTCTCATATCACCTGTTCAATATCTTAAAGCTCAACTCCTGGAAACTTGAAAATTCTCTCTTGCAGTGGGGGCTGCACTTCAAGCATACCTCCCAACTGTCCCCGATTTGGAGGGACTGTCCCTGATTTGGAGCAATGTCCCTCTGTCCCTCATTCCTCCTCATTTGTCCCTAATTTTGGTCTGATCTATATAGTTGTATATAAAATGCACTTTTTATCTATCAAAAAGTGTTTACCAGCGCTAAACCTTTCATCTGATTTCTAAATTGCTGCATTTGTAAATTCCAAAAGCCAATATAAAGGAATAGTAGTGGTAAAAAAAGCACTTGTGGGTTTAACCAATCTTGTTTTTTTGTACAATTCTCCTTTAAGGGGGCGTGGCAAGGGGTGTGTCCTATGCCTGCATACTTTTGTTGATAGGTGTCCCTCATTCCCATCTCAAAAAGTTGGGAGGTATGCACTTGCACTGCAAAGGTTAACTGCTCGTTTAGGTTTATGGGACATGGAAAAGTACATTTCCTTACCTGATACTTTGCCCCTCCGTGCTGCTAGACTGATCGTCTTCCCCTTCCTGTTCCATTGGTCCATAGTCCTGACGTCATTAAAGCGGTAGTAAACTCTACTACTCTTGTTTCTCCTGCAGATGCTTGCATATACACTATATTACCAAAAGTATTCGGACGCCTGCCTATACACGCACATGAACTTTAATGACATCCCAGTCTTAGTCCGTAGGGTTCAATATTGAGTTGGCCCACCCTTTGCACCTATAACGGCTTCAACTCTTCTGGGAAGGCTGTCCACAAGGTTTAGGAGTGTGTCTATGGTGACCATTCTTCCAGAAGAGCATTTGTGAGGCCAAGTTGGTGTTGGACGAGAAGGCCTGGCTCGCAGTCTCCGCTCTAATTCATCCCAAAGGTGTTCTATCGGGTTGAGGTCAGGACTCTACGCAGGACAGTCAAGTTCCTGCACCCCAAACTTGTTCAGCCATGTCTTTATGGACATTGCTTTGTGCACTGGTCCAAATCATTTGCATAGCTCCCAACTGTCCCTGATTTCGAGGGACTGTCCCTGGTTTGAACCGGGACTTGTTCGGCACAACTCTACATAACAGCGGTCTAATGGAAGGTAAATAACATTAAAAAAAATAAGTTAAATGCACATATAATCTTATGGGATGATTTTCATTTAAATGAATGGTCTGGTGACAGGTTCTCTTTAAAGAGCGATGTGCGGTGATCATGTAAATTGGCTTTTAGATTGATTTTATCATAAGGACTGGAAAAATAAATCAAACAGTGCTGTAGTAACACTAGTAGTCATAAAATAACACTACTTATAGAGCAATTAAAGCATGTGATGCATATTTGTGAATTGAGCTGAATAAGGTGTGGTAGCAAAGAAAAAAAAAGCTGGACAAGGAAAAGAGCTTTGTGAATGGATCTCAAAGGGGGTTATTTACGAAAGGCAAATCCACTTTGCACTGCAAGTGCACTTGGAAGTGCAGTCGCTGTAGATCTGAGTGGTAGATCTGAAAAGAGTGGAAGCTCTGCTGATTTTATCATCCAATCATGTGCAAGCTAAAATGCTGTTTTTTTATTTTCCCTGCATGTCCCCCTCGAAACTACAGCGACTTTACTTCCAAGTGCACTTGCAGTGCAAAGTGGGTTTTCCTTTAGTAAATAACCCCCATAGTGTTTTATTCTGGATAATGTTACATTTTCATGATGTCTATAAATTTGCTAGAGGCCATTAAGTGCCTGGATTTTTTATTATTTTATTAATATTATTGTTGTTATGTTTTTTTTTTTTTTTTTTTACTGTTTCATATTTTTGCTATTTTATATTGTTGTTATTTTAAACTATTATTATATTTATCATGATATATTATTATATTTTTACTATTTTATATTATTATTTTATTATTGTTATTATTATTATTTTAACTTAATTGTATTATTTTATATTATTATCATCATCATAATCATCAACATTATTTATTATTGTTGTATAATTTTTATATTATTATTTTATTATATTATTATTGTTATAATTATTATTATTATTATTAATATTAGTACTACTAATAACATTTTTTATATTGTTTTTTTTTTTCTATGGAGGAAATTTCCCATCACTTACTGTCACAACATAAATGATGAGAAATTTCTCTAGCGGGTACAAGGAATAAAAAGAAAAAAAAAAAAAAAATAGAACATTTTTTGTAGAGTGGGGAAGGGTAAGAGAATCTGGCAGTATTTTTATTGCTGTCATTGTCTTCCTGCCAAAGTGACTCCCCTCCTTTCTAGTCCTGGTGTCACGGGGACAGGTGAATTAAAATCGCCTCAATGGGGTCACAGGCAGAAAGTAAGCCTTACAGAAATATTAACAACAACATGAGAGAAGTTTGTTTAAAATCTTTTCAAATTTATTAAAAATAAAAAATGAAAAAAATCCCATGTACATAAATATTCACAGATTTTGCTCAATATTTTGTTGAAGCTCCTTTGGCACCAATTACAGCCTCAAGTCTTTTTGAGTATGATGCTACAAGCTTGGCACACCTATTTTTGAGCAGTTTTTCCCATTCTTCTTAGCAGGACCACCCAAGCTCCATCAGGTTGGATGGGGGGGTGTCAGTGCACAGCCATTTTCAGATCTCTCCAGAGATGTTCAATCGGGTTCAAGTCTGGACTCTGGCTGGGCCACTCACGGACATTCACAGAGTTGTCCCATAGGCACTCCATTGTTATCTTGGCTGTGTGCTTAGGGTCATTGTCCTGTTGGAAGAACCTTCGCCCTATTCTGTGGTTCAGAGCACTCTGGAGCAGGTTTTTGTCAAGGATGCCTCTGTACATTGCTGCATTCATCTTTCCCTCGATCCTGACTAGTCTTCCAGTTCCTGCTGCTGAAAAACACCCCCACAGCATGATGCTTCCACCACCATGCTTCACTGTAGGGAAGGCATTGACCAGGTGATCAGCAGTGCCTGGTTTCCTCCAGACACGACACTTGCCATTCAGGCCAAAGAGTTCAATCTTTGTTTCATCAGACCAGAGAATTTTGTTTCTCATGGTCTGGGAGTCCTTCAGGTGCCCTTTGGCAAACTCCAGGCGGGCTGTCATGTGCCTTTTACTGAGGAGTGGCTTCCGTCTGGCCACTCTACCATACAGACCAAATTGGTGGAGTGCTGCAGAGATGGTTGTTCTTCTGGAAGGTTCTCCTCTCTCCACAGAAAAAACGCTGGAGCTCTGTCAGAGTGATCATCGGGTTCTTGGTCACCTCCCTGACTAAGGCCCTTCTCCACTTCTCAGTTTGACCAGGAGGCCCGCTCTAGGAAGAGTCCTGGTGGTTCCAAACTTCCTCCATTTACAGATGATGGAGGCCACTGTGCTCATTGGGACCTTCAATCCTGTAGAAATGTTTCTGTACCCTTCCCCAGATCTGTGCCTCCATACAATCCTTTCTCGGAGGTCTACAGACAATTCCTTGGACTTCATGGCTTGGTTTGTGCTCTGACATGCACTGTCAACTGTGGGACCTTATATAGACAGGTGTGTGCCTTTCCAAATCATGTCCAATCAACTGAATTTACCACAGGTGGACTCCAATCAAGTTGTAAAAAAACATCTCAAGGATGATTAGTGGAAACAGGATGCACCTGAGCTCAATTTTGAGTGTCATGGCAAAGGCTGATGAACATGGGATTTTTTTGTTTTTTATTTTTAATAAATTAAACATTTATAAAAGATTTCAAACAAACTTCTTTCACGTTGTCATTATGGGGTATTGTTTGTAGAATTTTGAGGAAAATAATGTATTTAATCCATTTTGGAATAAAGCTGTAACATAACACATCTATCTATCTATCTATCTATCTATCTATCTATCTATCTATCTATCTATCTATCTATCTATCTATCTATCTATCTATCTATCTGTCTATCTGTCTATCTGTCTATCTGTCTATCTATCTATCTATCTATCTATCTATCTATCTATCTATCTATCTATCTATCTATCTATCTATCTATCTATCTATCTATCTATCTATTCTTTCGTTTAACCCTGTTTGTTTATTTTTTAGAATGAGAAGCCTGGAAGTAAGAGCAAAGGTAATTACTAACAATATATTTTAATTATTATTATTATTATTATTATTATTATAATAATATATTATAAGTTTACTCTTAGGTTGGATTCACATCAAGTATAGTGGAACTGCGTTGGGTGGCATTTCCACCGCAAAACCAGACAAATGCCTTGTCACCTCTGTGTCCGATCCACACCACAGAGTTGTGGGCAATCCACTGCCTCGCACCGCACAGCGGCCAATAGAACTGTGTGACATTAGAATGTGTGACATTTCAATAAAGTTTGTTAAAAAAAAAAAAGAAAGTGCAATGGACCAGGGTCGGCGCATCAGCACTGCAATTGTCCATCTGCATCGCAACCAGTGCCGGATTTAACTCTATGGAGGCCCCTAAGCAGTGGAAACCTTGGGGCCCCCCTCACAGGTTTCTGAAGGTTTCTCGTGTGTGCCCTCTAACTAAGTAGTGTGTACGTTGACCGCTAGATGGACATGATCATCAGTATGTAGGTTACATAGGACGTAGGTTGCACCAAATTTTTTTCCCAAACTGACAGCTGAAAGAATACGAGCTTTTAACAGTCAAACTGTAATGTGAACCTGATTTCTATGGTTTATGTACTACTTGCCGACTGCCTAACTGTAAATGTACGTCATTATTTTGACATTAAATACATGGGTTATGGCAGCAGCTAACTGAAACAGAAATTTTTTTTATCTTTAGGCGGTCAGCTTTAAGATAAAAGCGATCCCAGCAGAGAATTCGCCACGGGATCACTTTTATAGGTAGCGGTAGAGGTGCCCCCCTCCTGCCCCTTCCCGGTGGTTTCCAAGCTTACCGGAGCCGTCGGTAAGCCCGAAACTGATCCGGTGCGGCTGATTGCTAGGCAAGAAGCTGAGTTAATGCAAGATAGCCGGCAGATCATTTTTTATTTTTTTTTTAAAGTCAAAATTGATTTAAAAACATTTTTTTTTTTTTATTTTAAAGGTAAATGAGAGATGTGGGGTCTATTTGGTCCAAGATCTCTCAATAAAGAGGACCTGGCATGTGTTTTTCTATTACAGGGGATGTTTAACTTCCTTGTAATAGGAAAAAAGTGATAAAAAACAAAAAAGCTAATTGAAGGTACAGTGTAAAAAATAAATAAATAAATAAATAAAATAAATAAGGAAAAAATTTAAAGCGCCCCACCCCTCTGAGCTTGCGCGCAGAAGCGAACGCATATGTAAGTCATGCCCACATATGTAAACAAAGTTTAAACCACACATGTGAGGTATCGCCGCGATCGTTGGAGCGAGAGCAATAATTCTATTGCAAGATGTTCTCTGAAACTCTAAACAAGTAACCTGTAAAAAATTTCAATGTGTCGCCTGTGGAGATTTTTAAGTACTGTAGTTTGTCGCCATTCCACAAGCGTGCCCATTTATAATGCAGGACATATTAGGTATCGATTTACTCGGCATAACATCATCTTTCACATTATAGAAAAAAATTGGGCTAACTTTACTGTTTTGGGGTTTTTTTAAGTGTATTTTTAAGTATATTTTTTTCCAAAAAAATCGTGTTTTGGAGACTGCTGCGCAAATACAGTGTGACATAAAATATTGCAACGACCGTCATTATATTTTCTAGGGCCTCTGCTAAAAAAAAAAAATACATAATGTTTGGGGGTTCTAAGTCATTTTCTAGCAAAAAAATTTACAGATTTTTACTTGTAAACAGCAAATGTCAAGGCCTGGTCTTAAAGTGGTTAAGTTGTTATTAGGTACATTACATTAATACAGTATTTTCTCCATAAAGTCTTTAATGCAAAGTTTTCATTTCTTTGAGTTAATTCATTTTTTCTATCTCTTGTAAACAATTCAAGAAAGCTTTATTGTAATTTTCTTTCAAGGTCAGATCCAATATTATTTTGATCTGTTGTCACGGGGGGGGCCCTTAAACAGCAAGGGGGCCCATAGGCTGGTGCCTACACTGCCTATATGGTAATCCAGCACTGATTGCACCGCACACCAGCCACTGTGTAGAACATTTAACGCCCCAGATATTACTACATACATTTATTACTAAATGATTACTAATTCAAAGCCTAACTCCAGATTTCCTATGACTTTAAAGTGCTTCTAAAGCTTCAAAGATTGTTTACCTTAATTAATTCCTTTGCATTAAAGCAGAGCTAGAGCCCCATCCCCCCCCCCCCCCCCCCACACCAAAAAATTAAAATTTAGCAGCTACAAATACTGTAGCTGCTGACTTTTAAAATTAGGACACTTACCTGTCCGGAGATCCCGCGATGTCGGCACCCTAGGCGGTTTTTCAGTCGGCTCTCGGGTGCTGCCGCCGCCATTCCCCATAAGGGAAACCAGCAGTGAAGCCTTGTGGCTTCACAGCCGGTTCCCTACTGTGCATGTGTGAACTGTGGAGGGGCCGAACTTCCAGGGGACCTCGCCGCGGTGAGGTCTCCCAGAAGTGGGGATGGGCACCTGTCAAAATCAGGTACCCCCCCCCCCCGAAAGGTGCCAAACGTGGCAGTGGAGGAGGGGGGAAGCAAACAAGCGGAGCTTCCCCTTTTGGGTGGAGCTCTGCTTTAAAGGTAAAAACCTTCTGTGTTACAGACCCCCCCTCCCCCAACTTACCTAAGCCCCATCACCATCCAGCACTGTGCATGTGTCTCTCCTGGCTTTGTCCCTCTTCCCTGGGCAGATCGATATCAGTGGGAGACATTGGCTCCAACTCCTGCCAATGAACTCCAGTGACTAAGGAGCGGGGGCGAGTCAATGTCTGTGTCAATGGACGCAGCAGCGGGGCTCGAGCACGTATAAGTGCCCCCCATGGGAATCGGCTTCCTATTGGGAGCACCAGCAAGAGAGACGGAGCCAGGAGCACGGGCGGGGGACCCGAGAAGAGCGATTCTATTGCACAAAGCAGGTAAGTATAGACATGTTTGTTATTATTATTATTTTTTTTTTTTTTCTTTACAACCACTTTAAATAATTCTCTTCGGCCACGCTGGTCCAAACAATAGGTTTCCTTCACTAACAAATGTGCCAGCTGGGCGTACTGTATAAACTGTACATAGGGTTAGCTACATACAGTATACAGCTCTGTGTTCCAGCAGCAGTACAGGGACTTCAGTCATTATACATTGGGCATTTTCATTGGGCACTTGTTGGTATGTAATCTGCCCTTGTGGAACAGTTTGAAATCACTATCCATAATTGGGGGAGGTGCCTGTTTCTTTACTGTGTTTACTGTTATCATAACCTGGATATGACTAATTTATATCTATTGTTTGTGTCACAGAATCATATTATGAACACGGAAATGTGAGTACAGTGTTAGGGCTAAATGTTGTATTTCTCACATCACCTGTTCAATATCTTAAAGCTCAACTCCAGGAAACTTGAAAATTCTCTCTTGCAGTGGGGGCTGCACTTACATACCTCCCAACTGTCCCTGATTTGGAGCAATGTCCCTCTGTCCCTCATTCCTCCTCATTTGTCCCTCATTTTGGTCTGATCTATATAGATGTATATAAAATGCACTTTTTATCTATCAAAAAGTGTTTCCCAGCGCTAAACCTTTCATCTGATTTCTAAATTGCTGCATTTGTCAATTCCAAAAGCCAATATAAAGGAATAGTAGTGGTAAAAAGAAGTACTTGTGGGTTTAACCAGTCTTGTTTTTTTTGTACAATTCTCCTTTAAGGGGGCGTGGCAAGGGGGTGTGTCCTATGCCTGCATACTTTTGCTGATAGGTGTCCCTCATTCCCATCTCAAAAAGTTGGGAGGTATGCACTTGCACTGCAAAGGTTAACTGCTTGTTTAGGTTTATGGGACATGGAAAAGTACATTTCCTTACCTGATACTTTGCCCCTCTGTGCTGCTAGACTGATCGTCTTCCCCTTCCTGTTCCATTGGTCCATAGTCCTGACGTCATTAAAGCGGTAGTAAACTCTACTACTCTTGATTCTCCTGCAGATGCTTGCATATACACTATATTACCAAAAGTATTGGGACACCTGCCTATACACGCACATGAACTTTAATGGCATCCCAGTCTTAGTCCGTAGGGTTCAATATTGAGTTGGCCCACCCTTTGCAGCTATAACAGCTTCAACTCTTCTGGGAAGGCTGTCCACAAGGTTTAGGAGTGTGTCTATGGTGACCATTCTTCCATAAGAGCATTTGTGAGGCCAGGTTGGTGTTGGACGAGAAGGCCTGGCTCGCAGTCTCCGCTCTAATTCATCCCAAAGGTGTTCTATTGGGTTGAGGTCAGGACTCTGCGCAGGAAAGTCAAGTTCCTCCACCCTAAACTTGCTCAGCCATGTCTTTATGGACCTTGCTTTGTGCACTGGTCCAAATCATTTGCATAGCTCCCAACTGTCCCTGATTTCGAGGGTCTGTCCCTGGTTTAAACCGGGGCTTGTTCGGCACAACTCTACATAACAGCGGTCTAATGGAAGGTAAATAACATTAAAAAAATAAGTTCAATGCACATATAATCTTATGGGATGATTTTCATTTAAATGAATGGTCTCGTGACAGGTTCTCTTTAAAGAGCGATGTGCGGTGATCATGTAAATTGGCTTTTAGATTTGATTTTATCATAATGACTGGAAAAATAAATCAAACAGTGCTATAGTAACACTAGTAGTCATAAAATAACACTACTTATGGAGCAATTAAAGCATGTGATGCATATTTGTGAATTGAGCTGAATAAGGTGTGGTAGCAAAGAAAAAAAAAAGCCGGACAAGGAAAAGAGCTTTGTGAATGGATCTCAAAGGGGGTTTTTTACGAAAGGCAAATCCACTTTGCACTGCAAGTGCACTTGGAAGTGCAGTCGCTGTAAATCTGAGGGGTAGATCTGAAATGAGTGGAAGCTCTGCTGATTTTATCATCCAATCATGTGCAAGCTAAAATGCTGTTTTTTATTTTCCTTGCATGTCCCCCTCGGATCTATAGCAACTTTACTTCCAAGTGCACTTGCAGTGCAAAGTGGGGTTTCCTTTAGTAAATAACCCCCATAGTGTTTTATTCTGGATAATTTTACATTTTCACGATGTCTATAAATTTGCTAGAGGTGATGAAGTGCCTGGATTTTTTATTATTTTATTAATATTATTGTTGCTATGTTTTTTTTTTTGTTTTTTTTTTTACTGTTTCATATTTTTGCTATTTTATATTGTTATTTTAAACTATTATTATATTTATCATGATATATTATTATATTTTTACTATTTTATATTATTATTTTACTATTGCTATTATTATTAATATATCTTAATTGTATTATTTTATATTATTATCATCATCATCATAATCATCATCATTTTTTATTATTGTTGTATTATTTTTATATTATTATTATTATTAATAATACTAGTACTACTAATAATATTTTTTATATTGTTTTTTTTTTTTTTTTCTATGGAGGAAATTTCCCATCACTTACTGTCACAACATAAATGATGAGAAATTTCTCTAGCGGGTACAGGGAATAAAAAGATAAAAAACAAAACAAAAAACAAACAGAACATTTTTTGTAGAGTGGGGAAGGGTAAGAGAATCTGACAGTATTTTTATTGCTGTCCTTGTCTTCCTGCCCAAGTGACCCCCCTCCTTTCTAGTCCTGGTGTCGCCTCAATGGGGTCACAGGCAGAAAGTAAGCCTTACAGAAATATTAACTCTTCTCCAAAAAATGCATTGTTCCAAAGGTTAGTTGTTTTAATGTTCAGTTGTACATAAAGATTTTTTTAACGCATTTTAAATAGAGTATGGAAGGATTAGAGAATTTCTTTTATCCACAGTGTATCCAGAAATTTACAGCGCTTCACTTTTTCCACATTTTGTTATGTTACAGCCTCATTTCAAAATGCATTAAATTCATTATTTTCCTCAAAATTCTATCAACAATACTCCATAATAACAACGTGAGAGAAGTTTGTTTAAAATCTTTTCAAATGTATTAAAAATAAAAAATGAAAAAAATCCCATGTACATAAATATTTACAGACTTTGCTCAATACTTTGTTGAAGCTCCTTTGGCACCAATTACAGCCTCAAGTCTTTTTGAGTATGATGCTACAAGGTTGGCACACCTATTTTTGGGCAGTTTTTCCCATTCTTCTTAGCAGGACCACTCAAGCTCCATCAGGTTGGATGGGGGGTTGTCGGTACACAGCCATTTTCAGATCTCTCCAGAGATGTTCAATCGGGTTCAAGTCTGGACTCTGGCTGGGCCACTCACGGACATTCACATAGTTGTCCCATAGGCACTCCTTTGTTATCTTGGCCGTGTGCTTAGAGTCATTTTTAGAACTAGATGTGTACCTCAAAATGGGATTTTAAGGGCAATGCAGAAATTGGCAGTGTTGAATTATAGTTAAAAAGAAGTTTATTGATACAAAAACGAATAGGATATACATGAACATACACATTGATCTAGTTAAGAATAATTATAAAAACATCAGATATATGGAAACATATGATGCATCCTACTGCTAGTTACAAGTACCACCCCCGATAGGTGTGATGGCGTCCTGATAGCAGATTTCCAACGCGTTTCAACTTATTGTAGGGATAAAGTCTTCCTCAGGGAGGGACTGCATCACATTCTAAAATTTTAAGTAACAGCATGATTATTGGTATATACTTAAATATTTGTTTGTTACCTATATCTATAGAAATCGCATTACAACAGAAAAGTATTATATGCGACTTACATTTGCGACTACAGAAATCGCATTACAACAGAAAAGTATTATATGCGACTTACATTTGCGACTACAGAAAATCGCATTACAACAGAAAAGTATTATATGCGACTTACATTTGCGACTACAGAAATCGCATTACAACAGAAAAGTATTATATGCGACTTACATTTGCATTTAACTGTGAAAAATCGCTTTCCCAGTGCTGGCAGGGGTCCTAACACGTGATTGTCAATGCTGCTCAAATATCCTCTACGGGATGGCCTGGTATATTGTGAAGAAACCAGTATTTGGCAGTCGTGATAATTAAACAACTGAAAAACATGAAGGTATAAGGGAAATGCTAAGAAATTGAACATCAAAGAGGTCAAAGAATGGAAATAATGGTGATTCGTAGGGGAAATAAGGTTCCCCAGGGCCATCATAGAGTAAAAGAGATCAAATACCTTAAATTGATTGTGTCAGGTGTATTGTTCCAAGTGGCAGGGAGCTCCGGTCCTGGAGTACCTCTCTGTAACAAAGCCAGTTGTGGAATGCTGCCTGTGGCCATCCCTGGCGTCCTAATATATGGGGTGTGGGCGTGGCTAAGTGATGGGCGTAGCCCTATTCTAGGTAGAGTCTCACATTCATTGGTGGTGCAGTGGAGGGGGTGCGACTTCAATTGGCTGCTGTCACTGTTTAGAGGAAGCACCTTTGTACAATGTATTGAGGGGAAGCGTCCACAAGCTTCCCTGTTATCTAGGTAGCAGACGCTTGGACCTCCTCCTTCCTTTTCTCCTCCCCGTGACGTGAAGCCTATTGCTTACACGTAGCCCATGTAATATGGGCACGGGGTGAGGCGGGGAGAGAGGTGCGTCTGGTTGCCGGGGCAATGTGCATATGACGTTGGGGTCACATGGCCCCGACGTCAGTTCCTAAAAGAGGGAGGGGCGCCGTGTGACTCCACAGCGCTATTGAGCAGTCTTATTCATGTTAAACCGGGCATCGGGGCATAGTAGCCCCGCTGTCTGACAAAAAAGTATCAGACTATGCACAGCGGTGTATGGGGTACTGTTCTATGCTGATGTCATAGATGTCACCAAGATATACAGTGACAAGTATGACAAAAAGTAGCAGGTCTATACTCCCTCATTTAGAGATGGAAAAAGGAAGGAAGAAAAATTGTATAAAAGAATTGCAAAGAATTGATTGAAATGGGGATAGTACTGATGAAATATGAAATATATATAATAAGAGAATGTGAAGGGGGATTTTTATTCTTAAATATGCCCAAACCTCTTTATGATGATTGTACTGTCATTGAGCGAATGGCAGAACATCAAAATTAGGGCTTATAACCACCGACACAGTAGGAAATCCCGGGGCATCAAAATAAGATCTGACGCCTTCGGGGTATTCGGGCCATGATGTTGCGTCATGGCCCCCCCCTGTGCCGGGTAGGGATAGTGGGCAGAATGGCAACGGTATCATTGGCCCTTTGTTTCAGCACTGAGAGGCGGATTCATATGGCACAGTCGCATGAAAAATGCATCTGCAGAAATAACAGCAATTAACATAATACTGTATACAAAATAGTTACACAAAAGAGATTACAGTAATTACAATAAATAAGTTTAATTAGAAAAACTCTCCTATATAGTTTCTGACTGGGTAGGGTGTAGAGTCTTAGCAGTTTAAGACATATGATCATCAATGGGGAGATAATGGGCCTATGGTGTTGTGGAGGAAGCCCTCTGTTTCTCCGCAAGGGGTACTGGAATAGAACTCCAGTTCTAGAAAAGCAGAGGTGCAAGGGAACAAAGAAGGTGAGAAAAAAATTATGTTAATCCGTTTTCCCCGAGCTGAAGCCCTCCAAGAAGGGTCTGAAACTTTCGGTTTCATTTAGGCCTGGGGGGGTAGTGGGCCCTAAGGTACCTTATCCAGCGCATTTCACGCTGGAGGAGGACCTTGTTCCAGTCTCCCCCTCTGAGTGGCAAATGAATCCTATCAAGGACTGTGAAGTTCACCGAGGGTAGTCGGTAATTGTGATATCTGGCAACATGCCTTCCCAAAGGCAGATACAAGTTGCCGATTTGCATACTTTGCATATGTTTGTCGACACGTTTTCTAAATTCCTGTCTTGTTTTGCCCACGTAGAAGGCACCACACTGGCACTGCATGAGGTATACCACACCCTGCGTCTTGCAATTGGCAAAATGACGCAGGGAAAAACTTTCCCCATTAGGCAGTGCCAGTGTGGTCCTCCTACCGATGACTGGACATTGGGCACAGGAACCACATGGGTATGTACCCCATGTTTTACAGGGGTCCTTTCTTGCCGTGCCCTTGTATTCACTTTGGATGAGTGCATTTCCTATTGAGCCAGGTTTTCTATAGGTGATTTGGGGTTTAGGACCAATTAGTCCTTTCAGGATTGGATCATCTGTAAGGATGGACCAATATTTTGAGATAATTTTATTGATTTTAAAATGCTCATTAGAAAATCTCACAATAATCCTTGTAGTGTCGTCTTCTTTGGTTGGTTTCTTTGAGAAGATTAAATCCCTTCTATTGGTTTGCTTAACTCGGTTGAACGCTTTTTTTAAAGAGGATTTGGAGTAGCCTCTGTTCATGAGCCTAATGGTAAGTTTGTCCGCTTCGTGTTGAAAGTCTTCGTTGTTACTGCAGTTTCTTTTAAGGCGGAGAAACTGGCTGTAGGGAATGGATCTTTTCAGAGGTTCCGGGTGAAAGCTGTTTGCATGCAACAGGGTGTTGCCAGCAGTCTCCTTTCTGTAAAGTTTACTTGATAGTCCGCCCTCAGAGTTTTTAAAGATGGTAATGTCCAGGAAATTTACTTCATGGGTATCCGAGGTCATAGTGAAAAACAGGTTAAAAGCATTGTTGTTCATCAGCTTTAGACAGTCCCTCAATAATTCAGGGGGCCGTCCCAGATGATGAAGAGATCTCCTTGAACCAAAAATAAATATTTAATCTAATTAATACGAGGCTCCACCCATCCTATTATACAATAAGGGATTTTCCTGTTTTAGGAGTGGAGCAGCCCAACTCAGTCATTGGAGAACCCCCGATGACCATTTATCTTTCTTTTTCTTTTTTCTGCTTTTGGGTTGAGTGTATTTCCACTAGGCAGTAACGACATACAATGGGGGACCTATTGGGGGGAGAATGGGAGGAACTTATGGCTAATATCCAAAAAGACTATCAAGACAAAGAACAGGTCACCTCAGACCTATCTTCACTTTTTTCATGCTTAACCAAAATACTAGAGAAAAAATCTGCCCTACACTGGCATATAGAATCTTTAGGACGCTACATCAGGGAGGGCATAAACCCTATAGGTCTACGAATACAAATATTCCCCACCCTGGATAACATTACCAAAGAACTGAAAACAAATTGGGAAACAAAACTAAATGAATGTTCCAAACACCTCATGCTACTGCTGCAAAACGAATACCAGCAGCAATTGAGAGGTATGGACATGGAAATCCAAACACTTTATACCCGACTTTCCGCCCTCAAAAAACACGAACAATATACAGTATATGAGAAAAAACTGAAGGAACACCTAGAAATCTTCAGCAAAAATATTCTCATAAAAAAGGAGAAAAAATACTGGAGGGATAAAAACGCTTTTGGCGAAGGCAGGGCATATAAGTGGAATACCAATTCACAAATAAGAAAAAGTTCCAGATTTCCCAAACAGAATAATATAAACCAGACCAATGA
Organism: Aquarana catesbeiana; assembly: GCF_042186555.1. Taxonomy (NCBI): domain Eukaryota; kingdom Metazoa; phylum Chordata; class Amphibia; order Anura; family Ranidae; genus Aquarana; species Aquarana catesbeiana. The sequence continues at coordinate 32,226,317 of NC_133334.1, read as the reverse complement.
CTATCTTTCGGACACACCTTCCAATAACTCCTCCTCCTCAGCCTCATCCCAGGCGGGCAAATTTCGAGGCAAAAGAAAGGGTCCCTTTCCCAAACAAACAGATATGGAGGGAGAGATTCAACAAACACACAAGAGAAGAACCACAGACGTCCAGTCAAATGAAAGCACACGAGGTGGAAGAGAAGGGGGCATGGGTAGAACTAGGGGGACAATACCGGGCAACCCAAAAGGCTCATCCTCTCAGAATACCGGAAAAAGTTACAAAGAACAGGGTGCGATTCCGAAAACCCAGCAGACCCATATAGACACTTTTTTAGACAAGAGCAACATACAATCCCAACCTCCTCCAACCCCACCACCACAACTTTCAATGATATCCATGACAGCTCCACCGGTGAAGGAAAACTAAATGTCATAAATCTCTCATCTCACAAACTCACAACAATAGAACAGGAAGTTTTGTCTCTAGGTCTCTCCTTTTGTCCGAATCGGAGTTTAGACAGCTTTGAAACCATCAAAGATATAAATCTGTTCGCCAGAAAACTTTTACTCAAAAGCTTATATGCGACTAAAAAAACCACGGCTACACCTGAAGTGGAACCTAATCTCAAAGCAGCAGACTTTAGAGCTCTCAGAGATCTTAATCTATTACTGCAAGAAAGTGGCCCAATAGAGGATTTTTGTGAGAGGGATCTTGACAGTGAAAGCAGTGAAGAAGAATATGAGGAACCCAGCAGAGTCCAAACCACCAAAAAATACAAAAGGAAATCACACAGATTTCCACCACTGAATCAGAATCCAGCCATAGCTCTATTTGTAGGACAGATCACTAAAGAAATCAACAAGATGGAAAAATACAACAAAAAAAGCAACCTAAATCGGGAACAACAAAAGGCATTAAACTCCCTTAAAAACAACACAGAAATTACAATCAAAGCATCGGACAAGGGAGGGAACATCGTCCTTATGGACAATGCCAAATACGAAAAAATGTGCTTTAACATATTGAATGATACCAAATGCTATAAAAAGATTTCTCCCTCCACAGTAGACAAATTCAACCAGGAATTCTTCTCCCTGGTGGATGAATCTGTCAATGAAGGGGTAATAGATAAAGACACGTGGGATTTTATACGCACTAGACATCCACGTCAACCCACCTTTTATGCACTACCCAAAGTGCATAAAAAACTAAATGACCCACCAGGGAGACCTATCATTTCCGGGAATGGTTCCATCACAGAGGGGATCAGCCAAATAATAGATCAATACCTGAGACCCCATGTAATGGAACTTCCATCGTATACAAGGGATACCATACATCTATTGCAAATCCTCGATGGAATATCCATTCCCAGTTCAGCTCTACTTGCTACAGTGGATGTGGAATCGCTGTATAATAGTATCCCACACCACTTAGGCATAGCTGCAATTGAACGTGTCCTACAACAAAGAGCAACAACAGACTGGAAATTCAATGCATTCATTCTAACTATGCTGGACTACATCCTCAGACACAACACCTTCCTTTTCAAGGGCTCCCACTACCTCCAGGTGCAGGGAGTGGCTATGGGGACGTGCTGCGCACCCTCCTATGCCAACCTGTACCTGGGGGAGTGGGAGAGGGAGTTCCTACAGGGGGAGGCAGCGTCTGTGTACACTCGCCACATATGTATGTGGCAGAGGTACATAGACGATCTCTTCATCATCTGGGACGGCCCCCCTGAATTATTGAGGGACTGTCTAAAGCTGATGAACAACAATGCTTTTAACCTGTTTTTCACTATGACCTCGGATACCCATGAAGTAAATTTCCTGGACATTACCATCTTTAAAAACTCTGAGGGCGGACTATCAAGTAAACTTTACAGAAAGGAGACTGCTGGCAACACCCTGTTGCATGCAAACAGCTTTCACCCGGAACCTCTGAAAAGATCCATTCCCTACAGCCAGTTTCTCCGCCTTAAAAGAAACTGCAGTAACAACGAAGACTTTCAACACGAAGCGGACAAACTTACCATTAGGCTCATGAACAGAGGCTACTCCAAATCCTCTTTAAAAAAAGCGTTCAACCGAGTTAAGCAAACCAATAGAAGGGATTTAATCTTCTCAAAGAAACCAACCAAAGAAGACGACACTACAAGGATTATTGTGAGATTTTCTAATGAGCATTTTAAAATCAATAAAATTATCTCAAAATATTGGTCCATCCTTACAGATGATCCAATCCTGAAAGGACTAATTGGTCCTAAACCCCAAATCACCTATAGAAAACCTGGCTCAATAGGAAATGCACTCATCCAAAGTGAATACAAGGGCACGGCAAGAAAGGACCCCTGTAAAACATGGGGTACATACCCATGTGGTTCCTGTGCCCAATGTCCAGTCATCGGTAGGAGGACCACACTGGCACTGCCTAATGGGGAAAGTTTTTCCCTGCGTCATTTTGCCAATTGCAAGACGCAGGGTGTGGTATACCTCATGCAGTGCCAGTGTGGTGCCTTCTACGTGGGCAAAACAAGACAGGAATTTAGAAAACGTGTCGACAAACATATGCAAAGTATGCAAATCGGCAACTTGTATCTGCCTTTGGGAAGGCATGTTGCCAGATATCACAATTACCGACTACCCTCGGTGAACTTCACAGTCCTTGATAGGATTCATTTGCCACTCAGAGGGGGAGACTGGAACAAGGTCCTCCTCCAGCGTGAAATGCGCTGGATAAGGTACCTTAGGGCCACTACCCCCCCAGGCCTAAATGAAACCGAAAGTTTCAGACCCTTCTTGGAGGGCTTCAGCTCGGGGAAAACGGATTAACATAATTTTTTTCTCACCTTCTTTGTTCCCTTGCACCTCTGCTTTTCTAGAACTGGAGTTCTATTCCAGTACCCCTTGCGGAGAAACAGAGGGCTTCCTCCACAACACCATAGGCCCATTATCTCCCCATTGATGATCATATGTCTTAAACTGCTAAGACTCTACACCCTACCCAGTCAGAAACTATATAGGAGAGTTTTTCTAATTAAACTTATTTATTGTAATTACTGTAATCTCTTTTGTGTAACTATTTTGTATACAGTATTATGTTAATTGCTGTTATTTCTGCAGATGCATTTTTCATGCGACTGTGCCATATGAATCCGCCTCTCAGTGCTGAAACAAAGGGCCAATGATACCGTTGCCATTCTGCCCACTATCCCTACCCGGCACAGGGGGGGGCCATGACGCAACATCATGGCCCGAATACCCCGAAGGCGTCAGATCTTATTTTGATGCCCCGGGATTTCCTACTGTGTCGGTGGTTATAAGCCCTAATTTTGATGTTCTGCCATTCGCTCAATGACAGTACAATCATCATAAAGAGGTTTGGGCATATTTAAGAATAAAAATCCCCCTTCACATTCTCTTATTATATATATTTCATATTTCATCAGTACTATCCCCATTTCAATCAATTCTTTGCAATTCTTTTATACAATTTTTCTTCCTTCCTTTTTCCATCTCTAAATGAGGGAGTATAGACCTGCTACTTTTTGTCATACTTGTCACTGTATATCTTGGTGACATCTATGACATCAGCATAGAACAGTACCCCATACACCGCTGTGCATAGTCTGATACTTTTTTGTCAGACAGCGGGGCTACTATGCCCCGATGCCCGGTTTAACATGAATAAGACTGCTCAATAGCGCTGTGGAGTCACACGGCGCCCCTCCCTCTTTTAGGAACTGACGTCGGGGCCATGTGACCCCAACGTCATATGCACATTGCCCCGGCAACCAGACGCACCTCTCTCCCCGCCTCACCCCGTGCCCATATTACATGGGCTACGTGTAAGCAATAGGCTTCACGTCACGGGGAGGAGAAAAGGAAGGAGGAGGTCCAAGCGTCTGCTACCTAGATAACAGGGAAGCTTGTGGACGCTTCCCCTCAATACATTGTACAAAGGTGCTTCCTCTAAACAGTGACAGCAGCCAATTGAAGTCGCACCCCCTCCACTGCACCACCAATGAATGTGAGACTCTACCTAGAATAGGGCTACGCCCATCACTTAGCCACGCCCACACCCCATATATTAGGACGCCAGGGATGGCCACAGGCAGCATTCCACAACTGGCTTTGTTACAGAGAGGTACTCCAGGACCGGAGCTCCCTGCCACTTGGAACAATACACCTGACACAATCAATTTAAGGTATTTGATCTCTTTTACTCTATGATGGCCCTGGGGAACCTTATTTCCCCTACGAATCACCATTATTTCCATTCTTTGACCTCTTTGATGTTCAATTTCTTAGCATTTCCCTTATACCTTCATGTTTTTCAGTTGTTTAATTATCACGACTGCCAAATACTGGTTTCTTCACAATATACCAGGCCATCCCGTAGAGGATATTTGAGCAGCATTGACAATCACGTGTTAGGACCCCTGCCAGCACTGGGAAAGCGATTTTTCACAGTTAAATGCAAATGTAAGTCGCATATAATACTTTTCTGTTGTAATGCGATTTCTGTAGTCGCAAATGTAAGTCGCATATAATACTTTTCTGTTGTAATGCGATTTTCTGTAGTCGCAAATGTAAGTCGCATATAATACTTTTCTGTTGTAATGCGATTTCTGTAGTCGCAAATGTAAGTCGCATATAATACTTTTCTGTTGTAATGCGATTTCTATAGATATAGGTAACAAACAAATATTTAAGTATATACCAATAATCATGCTGTTACTTAAAATTTTAGAATGTGATGCAGTCCCTCCCTGAGGAAGACTTTATCCCTACAATAAGTTGAAACGCGTTGGAAATCTGCTATCAGGACGCCATCACACCTATCGGGGGTGGTACTTGTAACTAGCAGTAGGATGCATCATATGTTTCCATATATCTGATGTTTTTATAATTATTCTTAACTAGATCAATGTGTATGTTCATGTATATCCTATTCGTTTTTGTATCAATAAACTTCTTTTTAACTATAATTCAACACTGCCAATTTCTGCATTGCCCTTAAAATCCCATTTTGAGGTACACATCTAGTTCTAAAAATTACAAGGGATGTTGGCAATGACACGGCCAACCCTCTGAGTCATACATTTATGTGCTTAGAGTCATTGTCCTGTTGGAAGAACTTTCGCCCTATTCTGAGGTTCAGAGAGCTCTGGAACAGGTTTTTGTCAAGGATATCTCTGTACATTGCTGCGTTCATCTTTCCCTCGATCCTGACTAGTCTTCCAGTTCCTGCTGCTGAAAAACACCCCCACAGCATGATGCTGCCACCACCATTCTTCACTGTAGGGAAGGCATTGACCAGGTGATCAGCAGTGCCTGGTTTCCTCCAGACACGACACTTGCCATTCAGGCCAAAGAGTTCAATCTTTGTTTCATCAGACCAGAGAATTGTGTTTCTCATGGTCTGGGAGTCCTTCAGGGGCCTTTTGGCAAACTCCAGGTGGGCTGTCATGTGCCTTTTACTGAGGAGTGGACTCCGTCTGGCCACTCTACCATACAGGCCTAATTGGTGGAGTGCTGCAGAGATGGTTGTTCTTCTGGAAGGTTCTCCTATCTCCACAGAAAAACACTGGAGCTCTGACAGAGTGATCATCGGGTTCTTGGTTACCTCCCTGATCAAGTCCCTTCTCCACTTCTCAGTTTGACCAGGAGGCCCGCTCTAGGAAGAGTCCTGGTGGTTCCAAACTCCCTCCATTTACAGATGATGGAGACCACTGTGCTCATTAGGACCTTCAATCCTGTAGAAATGTTTCTGTGCCCTTCCCCAGATCTGTGCCTCCATACAATCCTTTCTCGGAGGTCTACAGACAATTCCTTGGACTTCATGGCCTGGTTTGTGCTCTGACATGCACTGTCAACTGTGGGACCTTATATAGACAGGTGTGTGCCTTTCCAAATTATGTCCAATCAACTGAATTTACCACAGGTGGACTCCAATCAAGTTGTAGAAACATCTCAAGGATAATCAGTGGAAACAGGATGCACCTGAGCTCAGTTTTGAGTGTCATGGCAAAGGCTGATGAACATGGGATTTTTTTTTTAATTTTTAATAAATTTACAAAGATTTCAAACAAACTTTCACGTTGTCATTATGGGGTACTGTTTGTAGAATTTTGAGGAAAATAATGAATTTAATCCATTTTGGAATAAGGCTGTAATATAACACATCTATCTATCTATTCTTTCGTTTAACCCTGTTTGTTTATTTTTTAGAATAAGAAGCCTGGAAGTAAGAGCAAAGGTAATTACTAACAATATATTTTAATTATTATTATTATAATTATTATTATAATAATACATTATAAGTTTACTCTTAGGTTGGATTTACATCAAGTATGGAACCATTTCGGTGCGGCCAATTGCTAGGCAGGAAGCCAAGTGAATGCAAGATAGCCGGCAGATAATTTTTTTTTTTAAGTCAAAATGAATTTTTAAAATTTTTTTTTCTGCTTTTAAAGGTAAATGAGAGATGTGGGGTCTATTTGGCCCAAGATCTCTCAATAAAGAGGTCCTGTCATGCTTTTTTCTATTACAGGGGATGTTTAACTTCCTTGTAATAGGAATAAAAGTGATAAAAAAACAAAAAAACTAACTGAAGGTACAGTGTAAAAAAAAAAAAAAAAAAAAGTAAAATAAATAAGAAAAAAAAAAAAAAATTTAAAGCGCCCCATCCCTCCGAGCTTGCGCGCAGAAGCGAACGCATACGTAAGTCATGCCCACATATGTAAACAAAGTTTAAACCACACATGTGAGGTATCGCCACAATCGTTAGAGCGAGGGCAATAATTCTATTGCAAGATGTTCTCTGTGACTCTAAACAAGTAACCTGTTAAAAATTTCAAATTGTCGCCTGTGGAGATTTTTAAGTACCGTAGTTTGGTGCCATTCCACAAGTGTGCCCAATTTTAAAGCAGGACATGTTAGGTATCTATCTACTTGGCGTAACATTATCTTTTATACTATAGAAAAAAATTGGGATAACTTTACTGGGTTTTTTTTGTTTTTTTTAAGTGTATTTTTAAGTGTAGTTTTTCCAAATAAATCATGTTTAAAAGACTGCTGAGCAAATACAGTGTGACATAAAATATTGCAACGACCGTCATTTTATTTTCTAGGGCCTCTGCTAAAAAAAAAAAATACATAATATTTGGGGGTTCCAGGTCATTTTCTAGCAAAAAAATACTGATTTTTAAAATGTCAGAAAAAGGCCTTGTCTTAAAGTGGTTAAGTTGTTATTAGGTTCATTGCATTAAAACAGTATTTTCTCCATAAAGTCTTTAATGTAAACTTTTCATTTCTTTGAGTTAATTCGTTTTTTCTATCTCTTGTAAACAATTTAAGAAAGCTTCATTGTAATTTTTTTTCAAGGTCAAATCACATATTATTTTGATCTGTTGACACGGGGTGCCCTTAAACAGCAAGGGGGCCTATAGGCTGGTGCCTACACTGCCTATATGGTAATCCAGCATTGATTGCACCGCACACCAGCCACTGTGTAGAACATTTAACGCCCCAGATATTATTGAATTTTTTTATTTCCTTCACTAACAAATGTGCCAGCTGGGTGCACTGTATAAACTGTGCATAGGGTTAGCTACATACAGTATACAGCTCTGTGTTCCAGCAGCAGTACAGGGACTTCAGTCATTATACATTGGGCATTTTCATTGGGCGCTTGTGGGTATTCAATCTGCCCTTGTGGAACAGTTTGCAATCACTATCCATAATGTGGGGGGGGGGGAGTACCTGTTTCTTTACTGTGCTTACTGTTATCATAATCTGGATATGACTAATTTATATCTATTGTTTGTGTCACAGAATCATATTATGAACACGGAAATGTGAGTACAGTGTTAGGGCTAAATGTTGTATTTCTCACATCACCTGTTCAATATCTTAAAGCTCAACTCCAGGAAACTTGAAAATTATCTCTTGCAGTGGGGGCTCCCAACTGTCCCTGATTTGGAGCAATGTCCCTCTGTCCCTCTTTCCTCCTCATTTGTCCCTCATTTTAATCTGATCTATATAGATGTATATAAAATGCACGTTTTTCCTTTCAAAAAGTGTTTCCCAGTGTTAAACCTTTCATCTAAATTCTAAATTGCTGCATTTGTAAATTTTAAAAGCCAGTATAAAGAAATAGTAGTGGTAAAAAAGCCCTTGTGGATTTAATTAACCTTTTGTTTTTGGTTAATTCTCCTTTAAGGGGGTGTGGCAGGGGGCGTGTCCTATGTCTACATACGTTTGCTAGTAGGTGTCCCTCATGGTGGGGGGGGAGGGGGGATTATAGTGGGAGGTTGTTTTTCAGGAGTTGGGCTTGGCCCCTTAGTTCCAGTGAAGGGAACTCTTAAGGCGTCAGCATACCAAGACATTTTGGACAATTTCATTCTCCCAACTTGGTGGGAACAGTTTGGGGATGGCCCCTTCCTGTTCCAACATGACTGCGCACCAGTGCTGAGTTTCTTTAAAGCCCAATGACAACCAAAATATTTTATTTCTATAATGAATAGTAGGGATGAGCCGAACAACCCCATGCGAACAGGAAAAAAGTTCGCTCGAACACGCGAACACCGTTAAAGTCTATGGGACACGAACATGAATAATCAAAAGTGCTAATTTTAAAGGCTTATATTCAAGTTATTGTCATAAAAAGTGTTTGGGGACCCGGGACCTGCCCCAGGGGACATGGATCAATGCAAAAAAAAGTTTTAAAAACGGCCTTTTTTTCAGGAGCAGTGATTTTATTAATGCTTAAAGTCAAACAATAAAAGTGTAATATTCCTTTAAATTTCATACCTGGGGGGTGTCTATAGTATGCCTGTAAAGGGGCGCATGTTTCCTGTGTTTAGAACAGTCTGACAGCAAAATGACATTTCGAAGGAAAAAATACCCACGGCTATTGCATTGCCGACAATACACATAGAAGTTCATTGATAAAAACGGCATGGGAATTCAACACAGGGAAACCCCGAACCAAAATTAAAAAAAAAAATGACGTGGGAGTCCTCCTAAATTCCATATCAAGCCCTTCAGGTCTGGTATGTATATTAAGGGGAACCCCGGCCAAAATAAAAAAAAAAATGACGTGGGGTTCCCCCTAAATTCCATACCAGACCCTTCAGGTCTGGTATGGATTTTAAGGGGAACCCCGCGCCAAAAAAAAAAAAAAACGGCGTGGGGTCCCCCCAAAAATCCATACCAGACCCTTATCCGAGCACGCAACCTGGCAGGCTGCAGGAAAAGAGGGGGGGACGAGAGTGTGCCCCCCCTCCTGAACCGTACCAGGCCACATGCCCTCAACATTGGGAGGGTGCTTTGGGGTAGCCCCCCAAAACACCTTGTCCCCATGTTGATGAGGACAAGGGCCTCATCCCCACAACCCTGGCCGGTGGTTGTGGGGGTCTGCGGGCGGGGGGCTTATCGGAATCTGGAAGCCTCCTTTAACAAGGGGACCCCCAGATCCCGGCCCCCCCCTGTGTGAAATGGTAAGGGGGTACTTACCCCTACCAATTCACAAAAAAACTGTCAAAAATGTTAAAAATGACAAGAGACAGTTTTTGACAATTCCTTTATTTAAATGCTTCTTCTTTCTTCTATCTTCCTTCATCTTCTTCTTCTTCTGGTTCTTCTGGCTCTTCTGGTTCTTCCTCCGGCATTCTCGTCCAGCATCTCCTCCACAGCGTCTTCTATCTTCTTCTCCTCGGGCCGCTCCGCACCCATGGCATGGGGGGAGGCTCCCGCTCTTCTCTTCATCTTCTTCTTCATCCTCTTCTCTTCTTCCTTCTTCTCTTCTTCATTTTCTTCTCCGGGCCGCTCCGCACCCATGCTGGCATGGAGGGAGGCTCCCGCTGTGTGACGGAGTCTCCTCGTCTGACGGTTCTTAAATAACGGGGGGCAGGGCCACCCGGTGACCCCGCCCCCCTCTGACGCACGGTGACTTGACGGGACTTCCCTGTGATGTCACGGGGAATGCCACAGGGAAGTCCCGTCATGTCCCGTGCTTCAGAGGGGGTTATTTAAGAACCGTCAGACGAGGAGACGCCGTCACACAGTGGGAGCCTCCCTCCATGCCAGCATGGATGCGGAGCGGCCCGGAGAAGAAAATGAAGAAGAGAAGAAGAGAAGAAGGAAGAAGAGAAGAGGATGAAGAAGAAGATGAAGAGAAGAGCTGGAGCCTCCCCCCATGTCATGGGTGCGGAGCGGCCCGAGGAGAAGAAGATAGAAGATGCCGGGGAGGAGATGCTGGATGAGAACGCCGGAGGAAGAACCAGAAGAGCCAGAAGAACCAGAAGAAGAAGAAGATGAAGGAAGATAGAAGAAAGAAGAAGCATTTAAATAAAGGAATTGTCAAAAACTGTCTCTTGTCATTTTTAACATTTTTGACAGTTTTTTAGTGAAATGGTAGGGGTAAGTACCCCCTTACCATTTCACACAGGGGGGGGCGGGATCTGGGGGTTCCCTTGTTAAAGGAGGCTTCCAAATTCCGATAAGCCCCCCGCCCGCAGACCCCCACAACCACCGGCCAGGGTTGTGGGGATGAGGCCCTTGTCCTCATCAACATGGGGACAAGGTGTTTTGGGGGGCTACCCCAAAGCACCCTCCCAATGTTGAGGGCATGTGGCCTGGTACGGTTCAGGAGGGGGGGGCCGCACTCTCGTCCCCTCCTCTTTTCCTGCGGCCTGCCAGGTTGCGTGCTCGGATAAGGGTCTGGTATGGATATTTGGGGGGACCCCACGCCGTTTTTTGTTTTTTTTTGGCGCGGGATTCCCCTTAAAATCCATACCAGACCTGAAGGGCCTGGTATGGAATTTAGGGGGACTCCCACGTCATTTTTTTTTTTCATTTTGGTTCAGGGTTTCCCTGTGTTGAATTCCCATGCCGTTTTTATCAATGAACTTCTATGTGTATTGTCGGCAATGCAATAGCCGCGGGTAGTTTTAAATGGAATTTTTCCTTCGAAATGTCATTTTGCTGTCAGACTGTTCTAAACACAGGAAACATGCGCCCCTTTACAGGCATACTATAGACACCCCCCAGGTACGAAATTTAAAGGGATATTACACTTTTATTGTTTGACTTTAAGCATTATTAAAATCACTGCTCCTGAAAAAACGGCCGTTTTTAAAACTTTTTTTTGCATTGATCCATGTCCCCTGGGGCAGGACCCGGGTCCCCAAACACTTTTTATGACAATAACTTGCATATAAGCCTTTAAAATTAGCACTTTTGATTTCTCCCATAGACTTTTAAAGGGCGTTCTGCGGCATTCGAATTTGCCGCGAACACCCCAAATTGTTCGCTGTTCGGCGAGCTTGCGAACAGGCAATGTTCGAGTCGAACATGAGTTCGACTCGAACTCAAAGCTCATCCCTAATGAATAGAAATGAAATTCTCCATCACTTACCGTCACTTCACTCTTCTCCACATCTATCTAGCTATCTAATTGTTTTCCCTGTTTATTTATTTTTCAGTATGGGAAACCTGGAAGTAAGAGCAAAGGTAATTACTAGCAATTTATTGAGTTTATTTTGAGGGCCAACTCACACCAGGTGGTATCCGCAGGCTGTACTTTTTTCCAAAGCAGCACAGAGCATTGATTATACCTCGCACTGCACAGTGGCCAATAGAACTTGATGAATTGTCTCTGCGTGACATTTTAATAACGTCTGTTTGAAAAAAAAAAAAAAAAGAAATAGTGCGATGCACCAAGATTGGCGCAACAGCACTGCATGCAGTTGTCCGGCCTCATTGCACCGAATGCCAGCCGCTGTGTTATAATGTGGTGGCTGATGTGAATTAACCCTTAGAACATGAAACGTCACAGACATTATTAAAATACACCAGAAATCTTGTTCATACCTTACATGCCTCCAACAGCAGCACATTTTAACCTAACCAATATGTCATTTTTCAAACCACGGCACAGGGATTTAATGCCTAACTCCAGGTTTCCTATGACTTTAAATAGCTAATTTTGGCCAAGCTGGTCCACAAAATCGTATTCCTTCGCCGATGTTACAGTTTGTACAGTGATCCCAGCAGGCACATATATTAGTAAAGGAAATACGTTGTTTAAACCAGCTTAGCCCAAACAAACGATTTAAAGTAATGATAAACCTGCAGTTAGGCTTTAAAGTGGATGCAATAGCGTAACTGTTAATTAATATTTGAAATGCAGTTAGCATAATAACCACAAGATGGCAGTATGTCCAGAATAATGCGCTAGTGTTGAAATAGCAATGGAATTTTGTGGATAAAGTGTTTTGACATTTACTGAATTTTTCAAATGAATGTATTTGTGGGCAGTTTGTTTGTCATTGTTCAGAGCTGAAGGTATTTTTACATTCATTAATAATCAGTGAAATATGAAATATTACATATACAGGTCCATAGCTATACTGAGAGGTTGGTTGTACTAAAACTGGAGAGTGCAAAATCTGGTGCAGCTCTGCATAGAAACCAATCAGCTTCCATTTTTTTTTTTTTGTCAAAGCTTAATTGAACAAGCTGAAGTTAGAAGCTGATTGGCTGCCATGCACAGATGCACCAGAATTTGCACTCTCCAGTTTTAGTAGATCAACACCTGTGGATAGCCTGAAAAGCGCGTGTTCAACCCAAATAGCAGGAGCGATCAGATTAATTCCATTGCTGTGTAATCACATCCCCCCCCCCCCCTTTTTTTTTCCTAGTAGAAATGGGAACATCTGGATTAGTCAGCCATGCGGAGGCTTGCCAAAGGCATATTGCAGGGATATGCAATTAGCGGACCTCCAGCTGTTGCAGAACTACAAGTCCCATGAGGCATAGCAAGACTCTGACAGCCACAAGCATGACACCCAGAGGCAGAGGCATGATGGGACTTGTAGTTTTGCAACAGCTGGAGGTCCGCTAATTGCAGATCCCTGGCATATCGTATAGCCAGAGCTAGGCTTTCTGATTTGGAATGTAAGTGTTCTCTGCAAACTGAGTGCCATGGACGCACTGTGTAGAAAGATAAAGTAAGCATTAACCACTTCAGCTCCAGAAGGTTTTACCCCCTTCCTGACTAGGCCATTTTTTTGCGATACGGCACTGCCGTGCGACGTTGCACCCAAAAAAAATGTATGTCCTTTTTTTTCCCCACAAATAGAGCTTTCTTTTGGTGGTATTTGATCACCTCTGCGGTTTTTATTTTTTTGCGCTATAAATAAAAAAAGAATAAAATAAAAAAAAAATAAAAATAAAAAAAATAAAACATTTTTTACTTTCTGCTATAAAACACATCCAATAAAAAAGAATTTAAAAAATCAAATTTCTTCATCAACTTAGGCCAATATGTATCCTGCTACATGTTTTTGGAAAAAAAAAAATCCCAATAATTATTGGTTTGCCCAAAAGTTATAATAGAGTTTACAAGCTATGGGATAGATTTATGGACCTTTTTTTTTTTTTTTATTGTTTTTACTAGTAAAGGTGGTGATTTTTAGCTGGACTGCGACATTGCGGCGCACAAATCTGACACTAAGTGACACTTTTTGGGGACCAGTGACACCAATGCAGTGATCAGTGATAAAAAAAAAATGCACTGATTACTGTATAAATGACACTGGCAGGGAAGGAGTTAACACCAGGGGTGATAAAAAGGGCAGAGTGTGCTCCTAGGCAGTGACTTCTAACTGTGGGGGAGGGGGGGGGGTTGCTGACACTGGAGGAAAACAGATCCGTGTATCACAAGATCTCAATTTTTCTCTTGGCAGAACGGCGATCTGCCTTGTTTATATAGGCAGACCGCCGTTCTGCCTCTCCTCGGAACAATTGGCGGGTCCTGGCCGATTGGCTCACGCTGTGTCCAATCACAGCGGGAGTGAGGCGAGGGGCTCCGGCGCCCCAGAGCAGGAAGAAACAATGACGTACAGGTACGTGAATATGCCGCAGTACACGTACGTGGGGCGGTCCTTAAGTGGTTAATAAGTCATCGATTACTAATGTAGTAATTAGCTATCAGCTATATAAGGGAAAGGGGGGATAGTGGTGACATCATTGTTCAAATATGGCCAGTGGCCATACTTGGGCAATGGTGTTACCGCTATCCCTGCCCCTTTGCTCATGTGCTGGGAATTCCCGGTGATGTTAGTGGTTCCTAGGGATGTGGCAGGTACAAGCACCCTCAGCTTCTTTAGGTACCAATGACAGCGGGAAGCTGTCATATATAGAAGCGGTAGAAATTCCACCAATATGTCTGATGCCAGATGGGCAAATGTTTTGATGTTCCTTTAAATGCCCAACAGTGGCGGCTGGTACTCAAAAATGTTTTTTTGGTTTTTTTTTGGGGGGGGGGGGGCGCAAAAACATTTTGAATAAAAATCATCAATTGCAGCCACTGTGCCATCAAATGTTGCCACTGTGCCCTCAAATGCTGCCACTGTGCCCATAAAACGCTGCCACTGTGCCCATCAAACGCTGCCACTGTGCCATCAAACGCTGCCACTGGGCCATCAAATGCTGCCACTGTGCCCAAATGCTGCCACTGTGCCCATTAAACACTGCCACTGTGCCCATCAAATGCTGCCACTGTGCCATCAAACGCTGCCACTGTGCCCTCAAATGCTGCCACTGTGCCATCAATTTCAGCCACTGTGCCCATCAAACGCTGCCACTGTGCCATCAAATGCTGCCACTGTGCCCTCAAATGCTGCCACTGTGCCATTAATTTAAGCCACTGTGCCCATCAAACGCTGCCACTGTGCCCATCAATTGCTGCCACTGTGCCATCAAACGCTGCCACTGTGCCATTAAATGCTGCCACTGGGTAATCAAATGCTGGCACTGTGCCCATCAAACGCTGCCACTGTGCCATCAAATGCTGCCAGTGTGCCCATCATATGCTACCAGTGTGCCAATCAAATGCTGCCAGTGTGCCCATCACAGTGTACGCCCCGCTCACACCCCCCCTCCTGCGCGGATGGGTTGCGGGACACCCCGTACAAGAGGACTGGCGCTTACCGGGTGTCATCTTCTCCCGGCGTCTCCTCTCCAGTCAGCTTCCTCCGCTTCCGCCAAAGCACTGAGCATCCAATAGGGACGCCTGGTGCTTTAGCCAATCAGGAAACAGGTCTCACTGACCTGCCTCCAGATTGGCAGGGAGGCAATGCAGTGTGAAAATAGCGGATATTCATTTGCTATGGTCACACAATTGGGTGGGATCAGGGCGCACTCTCTGCACCCCGAGCCCACCCTATTTTGAAGCCTACTAGAGCCTCTGGCTCTGATCAGGTGCTTCAAAAAAATACACCTCTCCTGCCCTCGCCATAGGAGTCCATGCGTCCGGCATCCTGAAAGGGGGCAGGTGCATGGATAGGGAGGCAGCAGCAGGAATGGGGGGGGGGGGGGGGGCGGTGACCGTGTGCCCACAATGCATGGGCCGCCACTGACGCCCAAACAGCCAAAGTACTGTACTGTCCAAACCTAGGTTCAGATTGAACAGTCAACTCATCCAGAATTGTTAACACACCTCTGTGCAGGGATGAATGAACTCCCATGCACAGGACTGCTGATAAAAACCACGGGGCCCCGTACAACCTACCTGACAGGGCCCCCCCCTCCTTTGAAAATGTCAAATTATATTTTTGCTAAAATGCAATGCCCGCAATTCTTCTATGCTTTGCAGCCATGGTAGAAATTTTACCCCCGTCAAACTAGACCCAGTCAAGTGAATAGCGGCGTAGTAGCAATATCTGCACAATCCCCCCTCCCCCCCAACAGTGAGTGATCAGACTCGATCACTCACTGTGTTCATTCAGGTTGGTGTGTTTATTCAGAATGGCGAACGCCCCCCCAACTCACCGCTCTGAAATAACCCCCCTGTGTACCCGCAGCAGCTGCCGGCGGCAGAGGAGAGGAGGGAAAACAGCAGCATAGTGGGGGAAAGGGGTACACAGATACAAGGGGTGCAGATACTAGGACTGATCCCCCCCCCCCCCCCCCGCAGTGCAGCTGGAGGAAGAAAAGAAAAGTAGAAGCCGGCAGCACTTCTCAAGAGCCAAAAGTGTCAGCAATAAGGCAGTACTGCTGGACCTCCTGCTAGGCAGGTGCTCGGGTCCCCCCATTTGAACTGATGAGGCCTGGGCCCAGTACAGGAGGGCGGCTGTACTGCCTTATCAGCGGCCCTGCCCATGCACATGTATGGAGGTTACCTAATGCTGGCCCAGCCAATAAAGATGGCCAAAGCCCTCAAACCCAGAACAAATCGGGGAGAAGATGTTGGCGCCGGTGACAGAGCTTGAGAACATTACATTGCTGGATTGTAAAAGTTTTTTGTTTTGTTTTTTTAATAGGAAAAATGTCATACCTGCCTTCTCTGTACAATGGTTTTATACAGAGTGGTCCTGCACCTCCTCTTCTGTGATCCCCCGCTGGCGCTCTTGTCTCCTCCTCTTCCTATGGGGGCACTTGTGTAGGCTCCATCCTGAGCTGGGCTGTGTGAGTCTATAGACATACATAGCGTGGCTCGGTTCCGCCCCCCTCCCCCACACTCCCTCCTCACTGGATTTGACTGATTGCAGCAAGAGTCAATTGCTCCTGCTGCTCTCCGTCAAGCTTGTGAGAGCATGGAAAGGGGAGAGAAGAACTGAAGCCAGGCACAGCTCTGGATCTATTGGGGCTGGGAGGGCACTGCTATTGTAAGTTTTTTTTACCTTAATGCAGAGAATGCATTAAAGGGGTGCTAAAGCCTAAACATGTTTTACCTTAATGCATTCTTTGCATTAAGGTAAAAAATGTTTAGGCACAGAATTTGCCCCCCCCCCCCCACCCACTCATACTTATGAAGCAGTGCCCCCGTAGAAGCCGCTGAATGTTGTAGTTCACCCGTCACCTTGCCCAGCCCAGCATTCACTTCTCAGTCACTCAGAGACATGGAACAGTCAGAGAACTTTGTTTATTTTTGTTTTATTGAGGGGATTGAACTTGGATGCGGTAAGGGAAATATGGAATGCCCATCAGAATTGGCAGAACTTGCTTGGGACGACTATATACACTCCAGTATATACACTCCGTTTCTCCTCCTGCACATCGCTCCCTCTCTAATCTTCCAGGCACAGCTAGCACAAAGTGGTTAGGCCTGACACTGGCTCAGCCAGGCCTTTATCAATTGCCCTTTGCAGGTAGGGACCGCGGGCCCCTACAGTGTAGCAAAATAGAAGTCTCTGGTGCTAGCTGTCCTACATGCGGCTACTGAGCCCAGTAACCCATCTTCCGGCCCTGCCAGCCCTCATGGCTGCGGCTGCCTCTCTCCACTGCCCCACTTCCCACAGTCTACTCTTCTGAAACTGCACCCATCTCAGACTGCAAGGTCCTAGTCCCTTTGGGCGTCCCTCCCCAGTCCTCCTGACTGTGCCTCACTCACCAGTCCTCTCGGCTGTGACCAGTTGTCCTCCCTGGAGTCTATCAGCAGTGTTCTCTACCTCTGTCCTCTCTTTACTCTCTCATGTGCCTCCGGTCTAGGACCTCTTCATGTGTTCTTGAAGTTGGTCCCAACTGCACCCGAGCCCAGGCCCGAGGTCACCCCCCCCCCCAGACTGGGGAGCTCCCCCAAATTCCCCGACAGCCTACACACTCTCTACTCCAGCTCTTCTGTCCGACAACTCCTCCCCAGCTGGGATGACCCTGAGTATTTAAGGAGGCTTGCCCCCTGCCGGTCCAGGTTGGGGATTGGTCAGGGCTCCTCAGAATACCCCAGGCAGCTCCACCTCTCCCCCTCTTTTTCCAGAATCTTCTGGAAAGAAGAGGGAGGTCTCAGTGAGGCTGCCTGTGAGTCACCAGCTGCTACTCTGAACCACCCCAGCCCAGATCAAATCTAAACAAACAGGCCCGGCGACTAGCCAGGCCTGCCTAAATTGACCTAATCCAAACAAAAAATCCTCACTCTAGCACCTACCTACCTAGAGGGTGCTACACTTATCCGAACCCTCATTCAATCCAGCACTGTGCACGTCTGCAGCTCTTCTCTCCCCTCACTTCGGTGTCTCACAAGCTTTGGTACATTGGGCCCATTGGCTCCCAGTGCTGTCAATCAAAGCCAGTGATGAGGGAGCGGGGGGGTGGGGCCGAGTCCCACTGTCTGTGTCAATGGACGCAGCAGCGGGGGCTCGGGAGCGAGCACGAACGAGTGCCCCCATGGGAAACTGCTTCCCATACGGGCACTGGACAGAGAGAAGGGGCCAGGAGTGCCAGCAAGGGACCCGAGAAGGGAAGGTTCAGGACCGATCTTTGCAATTCCTTTGCACAGAGCAGGCAAGTATAGAGATGTTTGTTATTAAAAAAAAAAAAAAAAAATTCCTTTACAATCACTTTATGGTAAAAAGAACCTTTAGCCTTTACAACCACTTTAAAGTGATATTGAAGGCTCTTTTTTTTTTTTCTTAAAAAAAAAAAAAAAGAGGTTATACCACATTGCTCTGTGCAATGATAGCACAGAGCAGGTAGGTGTGCAATGATAGCACAGAGTGGTCCTTTACCTCCTCTTCAAGAGTTTCTCGCTGGCACTTTTCCTGAGTGCCCCTTTATGCAAACTGGGTGCTAAGGAGACACTCCGGAGCTCGGCTGTGTGCGTCTATAGACACACACAGTTTCGGCAAGAAACACCCCCACTTCCTCCTCACAGGAGTTTGACTGACAGCTTTAGATGGACAGCTTGGTTGAATATATAGATTAAAACATGAGAGATCATTTTTTTTGTAGTAGTAGTGGCCTTTTAAGAATGTGTAATTTCTTCCTAATGAAATTTAGAGGAAAGCATTACATTTGTGTACACTGATGTATATTGTCAATTATTTGTGTAAATTAATAATTTTACAAATAACCTTTTATTACTGGCTACCTCCATGACATTCAGTTTGCAAAGCATGCTGGGGTTTATTTGCCCTTTAAATCCATGTGAATGAAGAATTTTGCAGCCCAATTCCTGCAATTAGCAAATGTGAAAAATTGTGATTTTGATGCAGAAGTCACGAGACTCAACCAGTTAGGTTATATTATTTTTTGCATCAGTTTTTGTTTATTTCTCTGACTGGTGTATCTTTCTTTCCCTCTCTCTTATATGCAGAATATCTTGGCCGTCTTGGAACCCTAAAGTTGTTCAGGAATCATGGTGGTAAGAGCTTTATATGGAATCCTCACTGGTCTTTTTCTTTCCAATCATTTTTATTGGTTAAATTTCAGGGAAAAAAAAGGTATAAAAATCAACGTATTATGCAAAGTTGCTCAGTACAAAGCGTTGGCCGTACATCTAAGAACAGTCATAGGAATAATGTTGAGAACATAAATTCACAAGGTAACACTACTCTGATAGCACCCCCAGAATTTTGGGGAACCCTTGAGTTGCAGCATCCTATCAACTTTAGTGTTGCACATTCTCACAAGGTAACGCTACTATGATAGCACCCCCAGAATTTTGGGAAGCCCTTGAGTTGCAGCATCCTATCAACTTTAGTGTTGCCTGAGTAGAAAGGAGTCTACACGCTTCTATATGGTCATCAATGGGATCCCCTCCTTCAGAGCAGTATATGCAAGTACACAACTTGAGGTACAGTATTTGTGAAAAGACATGGTCTTGGGAGAGTAAGTGGACGCCAGGGTCCTAGGCTAACATTCCTGAGAATTTCTTTTGGCAACGTGTCAACCTTGTAGGAAAGTTACAAAAAAAACTATGAACAGAAAAAAAAAAGGAAATTCCGAGTAAGTAGCATAGCCCGTCCAATCCAGGAGCGCATTATCATAACCTATTATGTATCCTCCGTTAAGTAGTTGATCCAGGGATATCATGTTCCTCAAGCAATTTGAACTTGTCCTCAGCTCACCTCTGTGACCAAGCCCTGGGTGATCGGGGTGAAACATGTTAGGGGGACATGGATGGAGCGATGCTGGCCACATTCATCAACATACTAATGCACTTGGTTGGTGAGCGGTGCCCTTTCTTCTCTTTGATAATTTGAGTTTGTCATTCAGAATTGCAGAAAGTCGTTCATCGACCACACAGTAGTCCACGATAATTTGGCTTTCACTAACTCAAATGGGATCATTGGTGTCCTCCAAAATCTGATGATGGAGATTTTTGCTGCTACAAATATAAAGGTGATATCAATCTCCTCATATGTCTTGGAGCCTCCTCCACTGGATAGCATAATAGTGCTTGCTGAGGGGATTTTCTAAGCTCACTGGTCTTTTTCAGGATCGATTCCTACTCAGGGGGCAAGGTAAAGCATTGTCATCTCTGTATGGCCAAGACCACTTGGAAACCCTCTGGCTCTGCCATCTTCTTTGTGTTGCCACGACCACATCTCCAGGATGGCTGAGAAGGCATATCAGCTGGAGAATGCATGGAGAATGCACCCTGACAGCTAGTATGACTGTATTCCTGGACGGTGGCAATGGTAATATCCACCATAAAGCCACCAACAAGGATTTGAATAATATAGACTCTCTCTAAATTGATTTTTTTTTACTTTATTGACTTTAACAGGGGAGTCTTTCTTTCATAATATGACTGTTGCTCTTATGACATTGTAGCTTCTCAGGTGACATAGCAGCTCTTTCGGAAAAGGCAGTCAACATAACCCTTTGTTTTTAAAGCGAAGCTCCAAGCTCCTTCAGGAAAAATTAAGTCCGCAGCTACAAATACTGTAGCTGCTGACTTTTAACATAAGGACACCTACCTGTCCAGGGATCCAGCAATGTCCTCACCCGAGCAGATTCTTCAATTGGCTTTGGGTGCAGGCACTGGCATCTGTAGTAAGGGAAACAGGAAGTGAAGCCCTGCAGGCTTCACAGCCTGTTCCCTACTGCTCATGTGCGAGTCACGTTGCACCTTGTGAATGGTCCCATAGTTTTCTGGGACCTGTGATGTTTCCCTGAAGACTGCCGGGGGAAGGAGGGGGGTAGAACTTCTGGCTCAGTTCACCGCAGCGATCTGAGCGGGTACCTGGCTTTGAGGGCTCCCCTGCAAAAAGTGCCAAATGTGGCAGTGGAGGGAGCAAACAAGCGGAGCTTTCCTTTTGGGTGGAGCTCCGTGCAAGCTCAATAAATGACACTAAGGGGTTTTTTTTTGGTAACATATTTTGGAGGGCACATTTTTGGTAACACATTTTTTTGGTGGCCACATTTTAGTAATGTCCACCATAAAGCCACCAGCAAGGATATAAAAGTATAGTCCCCTCATGCCCAACCTCTAGCCCTTTAGTATATGGTGTGAGGCCCTCAGACTCCAGCAGTCTGTAGTGGGAACATTGATTGGGGTAATAGCATTAATCTACATTACCCCAATGCAACATATTCCCAGTTACGCCTTGTCTTCTGCAGCATCTCCCCAGCCAATAAGGTAACATGTCCTCACTCTCTGACCCTCATTTTCTCGAATAGGTCTGCAGTTTCTGACTGTCCTCTCAAGTATTCCATATATTGAACATTATGTGTGGCCCTTGATGTCAGAGGCCACGTTTGAGGCCCAATTTAGCTCATAAGTTGACAACTACTGGTATAGTCTCTCTCTAAACTGAAAGTTTTTCTTGGTTGACTCTAACAGGGGTGTATCTTAAATGTCACGTGTCTCTCTCTCCAGAACATTTATCTAAATTTGCATTTTTTCTGGTTGGCACTTTTTTCCACCACATGGTCATACTCATTACCAGAGATTGATCCACATTCCAAAAAAAGGAAGATTGTATCTTACAAGAGCAACTGCCATATTATTTTATTAAAGTGACTTCCATGTGATTCTTACACAACAGTCTCTAATAATGACTGTTGCACTTGCAACAGCTCTGGCACCTCCTTTGAAACATGCAGCATTCTTCGGTAACCAACACAACCAGTGGCGGCCTGTCCATTAGGGGCGCACGGGCGCTGCCCCCCTATCCATGTGTCCAGCCCCCTAATCTACATGCGGGGCGCCAGACGCATGGATTCCAATGGGGTTTTTCTTTTTTGAAGCACATGATTAGAGCTGGAGGCTCTAATAGGCTTCAAAAAAGGGTGGTCTCAGGGCACAGAGCACTGCGCCTTGAGCCCACCCAGTTGTACGACAATTGTTGGCACACTGATCCTTCTCCTGGCCAATCAGGAAGCGGGTCCTGAGACCTGTCACCCAATTGGCTGAAAGGACAGGAGATCCTATTGCAGTCCTAGGGGGAGGAGGGAGAAGACGCACGGCAGAAACCGCCGTGATGCAGAGGAGGAGGAGACGCGATGGAAGCCGCAGACCGACCGCCCGTGGTGGTGGTGGTGGGGTGGGTGCGGGTGACCCGACCGACCAACAGCGCGGGGTGAGGTGCCACCGGATTACCTGGGGGGTGGTTGTTTGCCACCCCCCCCCCCCTACAAAAAAAACTGCCACTGAACACAGCCCTATGTTTTTGAACAATTGTAAGCACAATATATAACACTGAGTTTTTATTTTTTGGTAACCTTTTTTTGGTGGCCACATTTTTGGTAACACATTTTTTTGGTGGCCAAGTTTTGGTAATGTCCACCATAAAGTCACTAGCAAGAAAATTAATAGTATAGTCACTCTCTAACTGGAATTTTTTTTTATTTGGCTCCAACAGGGGCATTTTTAAAGTCATGCTCTCTGCTAACTTCCATCATCCAATAATGTTCACACAAACATGCTGTTTTTTTTCTGTTTTTTTTTTCCTTGCACGTGATTGGGTTATTTTTTGCAAAGGAATTGTCACCACATTCACTAAACTCTGGGGATAATTTCCATGCAAAGGCAATTTTACATGCAGAGTGAACAGCCTAATTGTCTTTAGGAAATCAACCTCACTGTATCATATTTATCAGCAGGGCCGCTGATAGTGCAGTACAACCGGTCCTGTTGTACTGGGCCCAGCCCCCATCAGCCAATCAGGGGGAGCCTGGGGTAGCTTTATTGTTCATTACTGGCTAAATAAATAAATAGATTTTGCTAGACCAAACCCCCGCTCCTACTTGCTTACCAGGGCTTAAATCACATTTCCCTGGGCCCTATCAGGTCAACAGAGGGGCCCAGGAGTTGGGAGCAGAAGAGGGACTTTTTTTCTTTTTCTGGGCAGAGGCAGATAAAGTCAAAGGTGCTGTTCTGCTGCATCCTAGAGGTTTGGGGGAGCCTCATCAGGAAAGGCTGTATGGGCCTGCATGATTTCTAACAGCGGCCCTGTTCATCAGTATTCATGGAAAAATTGGAGGGCCTGCTACCCACCATGGCAATTTGTGTATTGACTCCATCGGGAATGTTTGATACTTTTCAAAAAAAGATGTCCCTGGCGGCAAACAATGCACCCACAGCCTTTCCCCCCTGTGGGTCGTTCGTTCGGGTTGGATGAATATTTGCTGTTGTCACACTTAATCTCCTCCCGGCCAATCAGGAAGCGGATCTGAGACCCATCACCCGATAGGCTGAAAGGACAGGCAATCCTATTGGATGCCTAGGAGGAGGAGGGAGGGAAAGCTTCGTCCTCTGCGTCTCCTCCTGTGGCCTCCACGTCTCTTCCCTCCTCCTCTCTCCTCCCCGTGGTCCAATAGGATCGCCTGGTGTTTTGGCCAATCGGGAAACCGGTCTCAGGACCCGCTTCCTGATTGGCAGGGAGGAGATTCAGTGTGAAAATAGCGAATGTTCATTCGCTATTGTCACACAACTGGGTGGGTTTGGCGCGCAGTGCTCTACGCCCCGAGCCCACCCTTTTTTTAAGCCTATTAGAGCCTCTGGCTCTAATCACGTGCTTCAAACCCCCCCGCCATTGGAATCCATGCATCTGGTGCCCCAAATGTAGATTAGGGGGCCGGACACATGGATAGGGGGGCGGCGCCCCTGCACCCCTAATGGATGGACCGCCACTGGTCACTGTCCTGTAGAATGAGGGATACTTAAAACTATGCTATATGACTTTAGCTCTGCATCTTATGCTGGCCATTCACATATCAATGATTCACAAGAATGACTTTTCGATCCAATAGTTTTAATTGTATTTGTGAACAGTTTTAATATTAGTGCACTTCTGATCTCTCTATTTTTGTTGTCCCCTCAGATGTAAAATATGTAAAACTCGGAGAGGTGGGAGGCAGATCGGTGTATGCAAAGGCACCTGGTAAGTGTATATTCACCTTATATATAAAAATAGCAATACTAGTATAAGTTAAGCTAAAAATGTAAACTGGATCTGAACTCTGAAAGATTTGCTCTCTTATAGGAAACAACTAGAAATGTTAATTATGCCTAAGCAGAACCCTAAAACTTTTACTATTTGTCTTGAACTCCTCCTAAAAAAAACACCCCTTGAGCCTGATAGTTGTGTACTGGCAGTGGAAGATTTAAAGTGGTGTTCTGGCCGAAATTATACTTTTTAAATAAAAATACCCCTATAATACACAAGCTTAATGTATTCTAGTAAAGTTAGTCTGTAAACTGAGGTCTGTTTTGTTAGTTTATAGAAGTAGTTTGTTATTTTATAAACTTACAGCAGGCCGTGGCCATCTTAAGTGTGGGCATCTGAAGCCAGACTGTATTTCTTCCTGGATCTCCTCCTTGCAGATCTCGCACATGCTCAGTGCAGCACAAGCAGTGTAATAGGTTTCAGATTAGGTTTCCATAGCAACGACAGTTTCAGAGGAAGTTGCCGCCCCTTCCCAGAAGGCATTGCAAACAGGAAATGATGCCATGGGCCTGCGGCCAGGGAGGAGGAAGTGAAAAATGAATACAGCAGATATACAGTAGGTGCTGAGAAAAAAAAATAAAAAAAATATCCAATTTGTTTACAGTGCACAGTTTAGTGAGGGATGCTGAAGAGTTGTAAAAGTGGGTGGAACTCCACTTTAAGGAACTGTACCTAAAACAACGAATTGGTTCAACTGAATGCACCCAAGATGGCTGCCTAATCCCCTAATTCCGCGTACACACGTCCGGACTTTCCGGCAAACTAGGTCCGACGGTCTTCCCGACTGACTTTCGGCAGAATTCCGACAGGCTTTCAGAACGAACGGACTTGGCCACACACGAACGGACTAGGTCCGGTCGAAAGTCCGTTCGTTTTGTACGTGATGACGTAAACGGGACAAAAAAAGCAAGTTCAATATCCAGTAGCCAATAGTTTCCCTTGCGTCGTATTTGGTCCGTCGGACCAGCACACAGACGAACGGTTTTCCCGAATTTTAGTCCATCGGACTTGAGTCCGTGGGACAGATTTGAAACATTCTTCTATTTCTAGGTCCGTCTGATTTTTTTCTCCAAAAAACTATCGGACTAGCCCACACACGATCGTATTGTCCGACGGACTAATCCCGTCGGACCTAGTTTGCCAGAAAGTCCGGTTGTGTGTACGCGGCATTAGGGTTTTGAATCCCCATTGAGAAAACCGCTATAGAAACCCAAATGAAATTAAATGGAATTAAAATTGAATTAGTCTCATGAAATTTGAAGTGAGATTTGGTGATGTCACTACTGTGCTACTCATTATTCTCTTTGCTGGAGAGGAATCAGTACCTGGGGACCAGCAGTGCATGGAACTCCCTGCTTCTTCTTCTTCACTTATTCAGTGGATCTGTGGTTTCTCCATTTCTTCTGATGCTTCTTGAATATTACTCTACCAATCAGCAGTCAGGATGTAGTCCTGCAGATGGACAGCCTCTGCAGACAGAATGCCAAGGGCATAAAAGGAATACTGATGGAGGTGTGTGCCCTGTAGAAGAGCCTGTACTGGGGAAAATAGAGAGCCAAGAGACACCAACGGTGCAATAGAGGAAACCTGAATGGAGGGAGAAGGGTATGCAGCAGTGGCGTCGCTAGGGGGTGGTTTTTGGGGCTATAGCCTTGAATCTGGAGCCCATAGCCCCGAGTCTCTGCAGGGGTCCCCAAGGGGAGGGGAGGCTCTCTGGGGACCCTGATTTAAGTGGGGGGCTCTCTGGGGACCCTGATGCAAGGGGAAGGCTCTCTGGGGACCCTGATTTAAGGTGGAGGCTCTCTGGGGACCCTGATTTAAGGGGGAGGCTCTCTGGGGACCCTGATTTAAGGTGGAGGCTCTCTGGGGACCCTGATTTAAGGGGGAGGCTCTCTGGGGACCCTGATTTAAAGTGGAGGCTCTCTGGGGACCCTGATTTAAGGGGGAGGCTCTCTGGGGACCCTGATTTTAAGGGGAAGGCTCTCTGGGGACTCTGATTTAAGGTGGAGGCTCTGTGGGGACCCTGATTTAAGGGGGAGGCTCTCTTGGGACTCTAATGTAAGGGGGACTCTCTGGAAACCCTGATGTAAGTGGGGGGGGGGGCTCTCTGGGGATTCTGATGCAAGGGGGAGGCTCTCAAGGGACCCTGATGTAAGGGGGGGTTCTCTGGGGACCCTGATGTAAGTGGGGGGCTCTGTGGGGATATATACACACACACACACACGTATATTGCTGTATATACATGTGTATGCCCGCCCAAGCATATGACTTTCTTTACTACGCTGCTATGGGCTCTAGCCCCAGATCTTTTGTAGACCTAGCAATGCCCCTGGTATGCAGGACAGGGAAGTGAGGAATAATTTATTGTTAACGACTTAGGATGACAGACAGTAACAAGCAGATAACCGCTGACTGCTCTGAAGGAGTAGGTAAGTAGCACTGCAATGGTTTTGGGAGTCTGAAGGTGGCAGAGAGCAAAATAAATAAATGGAAGTCATGAAAGGAAAAAAAATATTTGTTAGAAGAGGCCAGTCAAAGTCACGTGACAAGAACTCCTCAAATCATGGCGCTCTCGCTGCAGCAGGCCATGGGGCATTGCAGGCTTCACATTGCATCCTACATTTTTATGAATGGGCCATAAACTGTTGACCCCGTTGTGGACTTTGAACACGACACACAGAGAAACACGCTGCCATTTAGCAGACGTGAGGCGGTGTTCATAAATGTGCGCAGCCTATTGCATTAGGGTGTGCACCCCAGAGCTCAAACACACATGCGTGTGTGTGTGTATGTATATGTATATATATATATATATATATATACTGACAGTGTCAGTAGGGCAGAGATTGGTGTCCGTAGGGCAGTGGAAGGTGTCAGTATTTTTTATTATTTTTTACAATTTTATTTTTTTCACATTTTTTAGAAGCTCCATTAGGGAGCTTTGGTGAAATATCAGGGGTCTAAACAGGGGGGAATCTGCGCCAAACGGGGTGCTTAGGGTGTGCCCAGGCATATCTGGCACACCCTGTGCCTATGGAGGTGCTATTAATTGTTAATGGCACCCCCACACATTTGTAAATATGCCTCGTTTTCAAGCGCATCAAAGCAGTGCGGTGAGTTTTTAGAAAAGAGTCAGGTACTTTTTTTGCAGAGTTTCTTGTGCATAACACATCCCATTAAAATGAATGGGCTGCCCCACATGCAACATGCATAAAACGTGCCCGCGCTTGGTCCCACCTGTAGGCGTGAACCAAGCCTAAAGCTTCAGTTGTAAAGAATTTTTTTTTACTGTACCCTCAAGTGCAACTTCAGATCTTACGTATCTGAGTGGAGTTTTTTTTCTTTCATCCCACTTGACCTTGAACGTACATTTTCTGTATGGAAAATGTTAAAAATTCTCCAAGAATCCATTGGAGTATATGACTGCTCCGCTTTAACCTAAACTGAACTTTTTTTTTTTAGATATGGTTTTTGAGGGCTGTATACAATTATTATTATTATTATTACAGATCAATATAGAAGGATTAGGAGCTTGCAGAGCTTACAATCTAAAGAGGTGGGGAAGGTGGTACAAAAGCTGTAGGGGATGAACTGATGGAGGTGGTCAATGTACAGGTTTTAGTTGGAGGTGGGGTAGGCTTCCCTGGATAGATGGACTTTTCAGAGATTACTTAAAGTTGGAAAGGGTTGGAGCAGGGCTTTTTTTCTGCCGGCACTCGGTGGAACGCAGTTCTGGCACCCCTGACAGGCAGCTCTCTCTGCTCTGACCTATCTCACACTAGCGCTGCGCACACGGGGCTGCTGCCTTTTGAGATTTTCAGATCCCAGCACGGCAACATACAGCTGGCTGTGTTGATTCAAGCAGCACCTTCTGTCCCTGCCTCTTCTCACATATGGACTGGAGCACTGGAACAGCAGTGGAAAAGGTGAGATGAAAAACGGAGGGGAGGGGTGAGAGAGAGCCCTCCACAGTTCACAGTGAGAGGATAACTGTGAAATAACGGAAGGGGGGGGGGGTGAAAATTTGTCCAGAGAGGAGAACTGGGAAGGGAGCTTTGTACAGAGGTAAGAGCTGCAGAGGGCAGAGCTGTGGAGGGTGGGGGGGGGGGGGTTGTGTAGAGGTGAGAGCTGTAGGGAAAGCTGGGGGTCCAGAGGTGGGTGGCAAAGGTAAGAGCTGTGGATTGGGGTGAGCTTTAAATGGGGATGCAGAAGGGGAGCAGAGATAATATGGATGGAGGTGCAGAGGTGAGTTATGGACTGGGGGTGTAAGCTGTAGTTAGAGGGTGCAGACGTGTGATTGGGGGGGGTGAGTTGCGGATAGGGGTGCGGAGTGGAGTTGTGGACTGGGGGTGTAAGCTGTAGTTAGAGGGGTGCAGACGTGTTATGGGGGGGTGAGTTGCGGATAGGGGTGCAGAGTGGAGTTGTGGACTGGGGGTGTAAGCTGTAGTTAGAGGGGTGCAGACGTGTGATGGGGGGGGTGAGTTGCAGATAGGGGTGCAGAGTGGAGCTGTGGACAGGGAAAGAAGAGGTGAGCTGTGGATGAGGGTTGCAGAGGTTAGGTGTGGATGGGGGACACAGATGTAAGCAAAGAGATAAGCAGAAGTGAGGATTTGATGGTTACTTTTGGGGGGATACTTGAGGGGAAAGACCAGGGAAATTTGCTGGGGAACAGTAAGACCCCTTTCACACTGGGGCGGTGCGGGCGTTAGTGGTAAAATGCTAAAACTAGCGGTGCTTTACCTCTGTTATAGCAGCGCTTTGGCACCACCAGCGGGGCACTTTTAACCCCCAAGAAGGGGTTGAAAAGGGGTTAAAAACGACCACTTAGCGCTGCTTTCAAAATGCTTTTAAGGCGCTTTGAAAGCCGTGCCCATTCATTTCAATGGCAGGGGCGGTGGAGGAGGGGTGTATACACCCCTCCCCCACCGCCCCAAAGATGCTGCTTGCAGGACTTTTTTTTTCCTATCCTGCAAGTTACACCGCCCCAGTGTGAGAGCCCTCTGGCTTTCACACTGGGGCTGATGGAGAGGCCGTTTACAGATGCTATTTTTCGAGCAAAAATGCATGTAAAGTGCCTCAGTGTGAAAGAGGTCTAAAGCATGCAGAGTTAGTGACCAAGAGTACGTAATGTATGGCACAGCGTGCAGGGTCCAGTGGTGTGAATTTTGTAACACCTTGTACATTACATACTCAGAACCGCTATACTCCGTGTGCTGTGCTGTATGTTACATATTAAAGGCCTCGGGATGGTACTCCTGAATGCTGTACTCTGTACAATGGGTTTTGCATTACATACCCCTGAGCCCTGCACTCTGTATGCTGGACTGCATAGTATACACTTTACCACTGTTCTCTGTGGGCTGGGCTCTATTTTACATATTCCTGACCCCTGCACTCTGTACACAGGGCTAAATGCTCCATATTTCTGAGAACAAGGAACGCTTCACATTGAATGTAAGTATCCTGTTTGCTGGGTTTTTTTTCTGCACCCTGTGTGATGTGCACCGCTCACAATTGCACAATACACACTCCTGAGCCCTGTGTGTTATAAAGTTCTAAGTCCTGTACTTTGTGTGTTACACATTCCTGAAGCATGTGTGATACACAGTTCTAAGGCCTCACTTATTACAATTATTTGACACCACTGTACTTCTCTCCTCTAAGGAAGGTGTGTCTGGGGGTGGAGTTTGGGTGTGGTTTGGGGTGGGGGGTTGGGCGTGGTTGTGGGCGGGGATTTGGGCTGGGAGGGTGAGTTCCTGCACCTATTTTCTGAGAAAAAAAAGCCCTGGGTAGGAGATAACCAGACATACTGTTGTAGCTCATATACAATGCTTTATAGTATAAAAGACTCTGGGTTGAAAGCCTTTCTTATTGCTGCATTGATAAAAACCATATTTCTTGCCAAACTGTATGCCAAAATCTTTTATTCAGTGCCGACCTGTTCTTACATCAATTTTTTGTTTTTGTTTTTTTGTCGTTATTTTGGGTTCTTATTTATTGTCATTTTAATTTGATTTTATCTAAAATAAATAGAAAACAAATACAATGCAGAAAAAATAAATACATACATACCGGTCCACCTAAAAGTGCTGTACATGGTATGGTGATTCTCTTCGGCACTCCTCTAACCTTGGCTTAGGCATCTTAGTACGAAGGGGCAGCACCAAATGTAATATTTATGGTATGCTCACCTGATATTCAATAAGTTACTCATTAGCTGCCGGTTACGCTCTGTAAAAGCCTACGCATCTTTTTGGCCATTGCATTGTTTAGTGTTGGCAGATGTTTAATTCATTATTGGTCCACTGGGAGGAAGTAATGGGCAAAAAGATCCTGAAAACACAAAAGAGCACCCAACACCTTCCTGTAGTTACTCATACAGTTGCATGTATTTATTTTTTTTGTTTTATTTTGCTTTGTCTGGGTATTTGTAAAAAAAAATAGAGGTAGAACTAAAGGCCTTTGAGAGGGGTCACCAGGCTCTCTGAAGCTCACATACAGCATGGCACCATCTTCTGATTTTGAGCAAATTTCTGACTGGTGAAGGATAGTAAAATGTTCAGTATGCTGCAGTCAATGCCATATTAAGGGATTAAGAAGTGTGCAATAAAAATTGGTGATGATCCACACCAACACTACTCAAAAAGTCTATCGAAGAGGTTTGCTTTTGCTTCCGTAGCTCATATGGACATCACAAAACTTTCTTTAACATCTCAGAAAGTGGCATCCAGTCAAAACAAAATCCATGATCACCTAGGAAAAGCTTGATTCACCAAATTAGACCCTGAAACCAAGCAAAAAAACATGGCTTTAGGCTTAAGTTAGGAAGCAAAGGTCTTTGATAAAATGATCCATTGCCCCAAAAAATATTGATTAGAAATGAGGTTGAGATGCTTCAAGCAAACGATATGGCCAACAGTCACCAGTCTGCATTATTCTATAAAACTGATGGAACTTCTGGACTATCTATCTATCTATCTATCTATCTATCTATCTATCTATCTATCTATCTATCTATCTATCTATCTATCTATCTATCTATCTATCTATCTATCTATCTATCTATCTATCACCCATACTTAGATCAGTTTTTATGTTTTATTTTGTTTGTTTTTGAAAAACCAACTCCGCCCAAAACTGATATTCAATTTTTCTGCATTTGCTAGCAAGCTGAATCACATGCTGCCTTTTTATATCTCTCTGGGACTCCAGTGGTGAACTATCTTCACCAGAATTGCCAGGTCTGCCCAATGTCTGTTGCCATTACGAAATCAAACACTCTTTTTTTTTTTTTTTGCTTGCGTCTCCATAATAAAATTTGGTAACTGAACTGCTTTAGAATGATACCATCAAAGGAAGTCCATAACAAACAAAATCCCAGATACCTAATAATAGTAAGTCAAATTCAAAGGGACTTGCAGAATACTCTTGAAAACATTACACCATTCATCCTAAGGAGTTGTTCAGTTCTAGTGATTGTACAGTTTTCCCCGTTATTTAAATTTAAGTGCACCTAAACTTTCAAGATTAGGGTACTTTAGAGTACATCTGGAAGTATTAATCGTGTGTAAGCAGCACCTTAAAAAAATGGCCTCTGTTTTAAATTCCTCCTTATAAAGTGGCAATGCATTTCCTATGCCTAGACACTTTGGGGTCCATTTACTAAAACCGCAGAGTGCATAATCTCATGCAGATGTGCATGGTAGCCAATCAGCTTGCAACTTCAACTTGTTCAATTAAGCCCAGCAATACATGGTTCAAACTGTTAATAAGCAGGCTGATTGTATCGATCAATCGATCAACTTGGGTGCAACCAGCCTGCCGGATTCTCTTGTGGCTGCTATAACCAGGAACGATAACCATTGTCTTCTCCTGGTGGGGATGGCTTCCTCTGTTTACCCCCGCCGGGATAAAAAACAATGGCTTGTATTAACACTGTCTGTATTAATGGGGAAAATCAAGCTCATTGCTTTCCTGCAACCCATGGTTGCAGGAAAGAAATTCGCTCAGTGTATGGCCGGCTTAAGCTTTGACAAAGAGAAAACCTGGAAGCTGATTGGTTTCTAAGCAGAGCTGCACCAGATTTTGCACTCTCCAGTTTAAGTAAATCAACCTCTTCTTGTCACGAGCCTCATAATTGTATCTCTGGATGTTAGGAGCTAAGGCATTGCTTCCACCGCTAGTCCCATAAGATTTAGGGTGAAATTTTGGGATATTACTACTGTACTGCTCACCATTCTCCTTGCTGGAGAGGAATCTATCCCTGAGGACCTGCAGCACAAGGATCTCCCTGCTCCTACTTCAACCATTCTGTGTATATTTACATGTTCCACCTCTTCTGCTGCTTCTTAATTATTCCCCCATCAGTCATCATGTGATGAAGGATCATGGGCTCTGGCAGGAGGAAGCAAATCCCTGCTCCTCTTCCAAGATGGCTGACTCCAAACAGAGACACAGTACACACTACAGTATGGGAAGTCAGTTAATGGAAAAATATCAGCATACAGGCAATAGGGTTGAATTAACAAAACTGGAGAATGCAAAATTTGGTGCAGCTGTGCATGATAGCCAATCAGCTTCTAATTTCAGCTGGTTTAATTAAGATTTGACCAATAGAATCTAAAGTTGATTGGTTTCTATGTAGAGCTGCACCAGGATTTGCACTCTCCAGTTTTAGTAAATGGACCCCAATACTTGCAGCTAGGTCTTTGCCCTCTTTTTGTTTTGTGTGGACACAGCTTACACAGTTGAGGTCTTCCTTAAACCCTTATCCATCCCATATCCAATTACCATAACATCATATTTTTAGGAACAAGTAGAGTGTCCAGTTGACTTTGACTTGCTATTACTGTGCACCCCATGGAATAGGTGAAAAAAAGTTTATAGGCATGAATGGATGGAAATATCTGATGGAAGCTGCCATTCCCTGATGCATAGTCCTTGGGTCGGTAAGTTGGTAACCAACCTACTTCCCCCAAATCCGTATTTGGCCCTCAAGTTTGGAACTTAAAGCTATTGACTTAAAGACAGAGATGAGCAGATCTGAGGGTAACTGGCAACTGCAGTCTTAAAGAGATTTAAAAAGTTGGTAGGTGGTTCTTTTGCCACAATATCAGTTTTGGGTGGACCTGGTCAAAAATGTTTTTAGCTTTAATGCTTATTGTTTTTTCTCCTACTTTTCCTCATAGCAGAAGACGATTCTCATAAGCCTTGGTGAGTATTTAGATTACCAAACACAGCATCCCAGTGCACAAAAAATATTTTTTCCATTGTATGAAGGAATTAGTTTGATAATGAAAAATCTACATCAAACGCAACTATAACAATCTTTTGAAAAGTAATGATATGATCGGAATTAGGCAACAGGGAATGGACACAAATTAAAAATGGGTTGAGTCGCATTAGCAATAGAATTTAGCAAAACAATGCACCAGAGATTCCCTTAACTGTCCACAGAGATTCACAAAAAGCACCTGACCTGCCATTGAGTTATACCCACCACCTTTCTTCATGCTTAGATTTTTTCATTTTTTTATAACATTTTGGTACTATCCAGTTGTTGCACCTTTACACTTGTTTCAAGATTTACAACCCCTTGGAAAAACACCTGTTTGATCCTGATGGGTGCCACAACACCAGTGCTCCAGGAAATGGTGCAGAAATTAGGGTTGTGTTATGAACATTTTACAGGGTAGATTTGTTACTAAAGAATTAAAAAAAAAAAATCCATGGGGGTTTCTGTGTTGTTTTGTGTCAAATGGTTTGAATTAAACCTCCTATATGTTCCATGAAACTTCCTGCTCCAAAATAGCTGATGTTAACAGAAAACCCATTGACCATTTGAACTTGCGATCATTGGGAATAATTACCCACTTACAGATAGCTAAAAACATCATTGGTGTCAGTGGGAACGTATCTGAGAGGCAGAAATTGCTCATTGCTCATTTGTGGCAAGGATGTGGAATTCCCTTCCACAGGCGGTGGTCTCAGCAGGGGGGGGGGGGCATCGATAGTTTCAAAAAACTATTAGATAATAACCTGAATGACCACAACATACAGGGATATACAATGTAATACTGACATATAATCACACACACATAGGTTGGACTTGATGGACTTGTGTCTTTTTTCAACCTCACCTACTATGTAACTATGGAACCCTAGTTGAGGAACCCTGCTTTAGACAAAACTTTTTTTTATATATGTTAAGATAGAAGAGTGAAGGATTAAACCCTCTGTCAAGTTTTTCGCTGTCTGTGTCCCCATTGGAAAGATTCACCCTCTCTTTGCATTGGTGACCGTTCCCATTGCGAAAGAAAATGAGGAAGAATCCAAAATTTAAGAAATGTCTCCAGAACAAGAGGTAATGGCAAATCTTCCAATGGGGAAACCAGTTCTAGGGACTGCTGTCTAAGCTGGAAATTCCACTAACTTTTGAAGATTTCCTCTGACGTTCTATTTCTTGGACAGGAAGTGAAGAAAAATGTCCACAATGGTGAACAGCAAAAGAAAAATAACCTGCCAGGACTTTTAACTCTTCCCTACTCTACCCAAAAATATAAAAAAAAGTTGTTTTGGCTATAGATACTCTTTTGTTGATTCATTCAGTTGTAATCTTTGTGGATACATTGTTTCCATTGGTTTTATAGGTAAGGGGGGGGGGGGTGTTGAAGGGCCCCTTTTTGAAGCACGCATCTGGTTTTGAATGCCCAGCCAAGGCGATACATGCCTCTGTGCCTGAAGTGCCAGACCGGTACACTTGGAACTCACACGTGTTTAAAAAAAAAAAGCACATATAACAAAATAAGTTATAAAAGAAAGCTGTATTTGATACCAGCAGA
Source organism: Aquarana catesbeiana (assembly GCF_042186555.1). Classification (NCBI taxonomy): domain Eukaryota; kingdom Metazoa; phylum Chordata; class Amphibia; order Anura; family Ranidae; genus Aquarana; species Aquarana catesbeiana. Next base: position 32,191,306 of record NC_133334.1, on the reverse strand, counting down.
TAGAATTGCAGGCATACAATGAGTGAATTGGTGTTGCCTTTTCTTATCTATTCATCCTTAGTTTAGAGTTGATGTATTGTGATGGGGAAGTGAATGAATCTACAAATTTAAGTGTGGTCCTTAAGATTGAACCTCCTGTCCTGGAGGCACTTCTGTCATTGACAGGTCCTGTTTTGAAGGGAGGCTGGTCATCAGGGTCCAGGTTCAAACACAAGAACAAATGGGGTGCTGGATTCAGATTTTCTAACGTTCACTGAAATAGTCACTGGGCACCCTGGTTTCAGTTCGGCAACACTCTACAACCCAGATAGCAAGGATAACTTGACACACATTTGTGGCAAACTGTAATGCCCCGTACACACGGTCGGATTTTCCGTCGGAAAATGTGTGATAGGACCTTGTTGTTGGAAATTCCGACCGTGTGTGGGCTCCATCACACATTTTCCATCGGATTTTCCGACACACAAAGTTTGAGAGCAGGATATAAAATTTTCCAACAACAAAATCCATTGTCAGAAATTCCGATCGTGTGTACACAAATCCGACGGACAAAGTGCCACGCATGCTCAGAATAAATAAAGAGATGAAAGCTATTGGCTACTGCCCTGTTTATAGTCCCGGCGTACATATTTTACGTCACCGCGTTCAGAATGATCGGATTTTCCGACAACTTTCTGTGACCGTGTGTATGCAAGACAAGTTTGAGCCTACATCCGTCGGAAAAAATCCTAGGATTTTGTTGTCGGAATGTCCGAACAATGTCCAACTGTGTGTACGGGGCATAAGTCTTGTTAACTTGCTGCACACTTTCGCTGGCAAGCTGTACACTTGCAGAGCACTCGAAGCACAAGTTCTAGTTGAAACTTTTCCAATTTGTAGCAAATTTGCGTGGCAAGTCTTTAGAAAGAGCAAAGTTGCAGTGATGAGTCTACAGAAAGAGCTCTGCAAGTCTACAGCATGAAAATTCAGCCACAGTGACCCCCTGTGGTGGGATGACTATTGCACAACATTACTGAACCAGAACTTGCAGCACTCTTGCAGAATGTTTGTAAAGAAAGTTGATCTGGAGTCATGCAAAGCAGCTGCAATTGTGCAACAAACTTGTGAAGCCTGGCAAGTCTAGCAATAGCTTAGCAAGTCATTTTCAAACTTGCAGCACAATCGCACAATCTGGGATGTTGTCTGATGACCCAATGGTTTCGGCACTGGATGATCCAGCAGGAGACAGACAAACATCTGAAGTCGAACAGTACCCACATTCATCTGTGAGTTTGGCTTGGTTAAACTGTAGCATGCAGTATATGCCTCCCGCCTTATCTCTGGCTGGTTACCAGGCAGCAGCATCCTTGATGAGGAGTCCAAGTTCATAACAATTCTCTTTAAGTATTTCTGTGAGAAACGGTGAGATTCTGCAATAATGTTCATATTGCCCTTGGAGAAACTGTCAAAGACCACCGAGTTCCAGCAGAGATCATCTTCTATTTGTCGTTTGTGATATTATTGACCTTTCCATTCTCTGCCTCAGTGTACAGATCTTTTTTTTTTCCAACAAGAACTGCCAACATTTAGAGTCAGGGAGATCACAAAAAACTTGAAATGTATAGGAACTAAGGAATCTAGAAAGAAGGAGTATCAGCACTAGTAAATCTAATATGTTATAACATTGCCAGCAAATAGTATAATTCACTCTGCTAGGGATAAGGGGTTGCCATCGTTCCTCAACGTTATACATTCCATTTGTAAATCCACTAATGGGATTTTGAAGGCAACTAAGAACATTTTTTTTTTCAAAAACTCATTAATATAAAAGCATTTTTCATCTTTAGATTCCACAATCTTTAAAAACATATTAGGATAACCACTTTCATGGTTTTAGCAAAGCAAGAAATAACATACAATTCGTTTTACATATCTACTGGGTGGTATTCCCAAAACCATTGCATATTACATGGCTACAAAGTCCTTTATTATAGCTTGCAAGATGGATGTCCCACTGTCAGTGACCATTGGAAAATCTGAATCTGTACAACAGGTACATGCAGAGCCTCACCTGCCACGAACATAAAAAACAAAGCAAAAAAAAAAAACAAAAAATAAAAAAACGATTGAGCTTCGAGTGTCGTAGCTCAGTGACCTGGGGTCACAGAGACCCCAAATTTGGGGGGTAGGTAGCTGACATTTGGGGCTCTTGTCACCTATAGTTCCAGAGATATGGGGCTTCCTGTGCAGCCTGTCAGAAGCTACATACAGAGCAGGCCAGTTTAAATACAGGCTGGCACACTCGGTTCGCAATGGACTGAGAGGATGAGCTCACAGTGCCTCTCACTTCTTGTCAGAAGCACTGAGCTCAATGGACAGCTTGGAGTCTTGGACCAATGGTAAAGTACCATAGGTCCCAGCTGTCCAATAAAAATGCTGCAGTGGAGGCACGCCTCTCTCTGCAGTGTCATAGAAATGGGCATGTGTCTAAAAGATAAAAGCTCCCTTCTAGGCCAGCCCTCTTAACTAGAAGTCAAAAACATGGGTTTATGGGTATAAGATCTACCCACAATCCCATGTTTTTCTCACACAGTTAAGAGGGAGAAGGAGAATCTTTTGCCTGCTGAAAAGGTACAAGCTAATTCATATATTATTATACTATATGTTAGAACATAATAATGTATTATTTATCCATTTACTGTGAAATTACTGGTTGGAAGTTATAAATTCAAACTTCAGTTTGTCAGTTAAGCCACCTGCTTGAGTACAGTTTTTGAAAATATAGTAAATTACCTTAAAAATAATATATAAAAATTATTTGTTTATCACTTACTTATGGTAATTATCCCCTTGCCACCCAGGCTAATTCTGACACTTTTCTCCTACATGTAAAAATCATATTTTTTTTGCTAGAAAATTACTCAGAACCCCCAAACATTATATATATATTTTTTTAGCAGACACCCTAGGGAATAAAATGGTGGTTGTTGCAACTTTTTATGTTACACGAGATTCGCCGCAAAATCACTTTTATCTGCATCAGGAGAGGGCCCCCCTCCATCGGTAGCAGCAGAGGCGATCGGATCCTTTCCCTAGCATGACATGGAAACGAGTGAGGGGAAGATGGCCCTCACCTGTCTCCATATCATTGCAGGGTGGAAGCGACGTCAAAACGTCACTTCCGCCCAATGCTCTTAAAGGGACATTTTTTAAATTTTTTTTTAAATGACATAATTTTTTTTTTTTTTTTTTGCATTTTAGTGTAAACATGCATTTTAGTGTAAATATTACAAGGGATGTTTACATTTCTTGTAATAGGAATAAAAGTGACCCATTTAAAAAAAAAAAAAAGAACAGTATAAAAATTAAAAATAAAAGGTAAAATAAATAAGAAAAACATTTTTTAAATTTTAAATGCGCCCTGTCCCAACTAGCTCGCGCGCAGAATCGAACGCATACGTGAGCAGCGCCCGCATATGAAAACGGTGTTCAAACCACATATGTGAGGTATTGTCGCGATCGTTAGAGCGATAGCAATAATTCTAGACCTCCTCTGTAACTCAAAACATGCAACCTGTAGATTTTTTTAAACGTCGCCTATAGAGATTTTTAAGGGTAAAAGTTTGTCGCCATTCCACGAGCGGGCGCAACTTTGGAGCGTGACATGTTGGGTATCATTTTACTTGGTGTAACATCATTTTTCACAATATAAAAAAATATGGCTAACTTTACTGTGGTCTTATTTTTTTATTCAAAAAAGTGAATTTTTTCCAAAAATAGTACACTTGTAAGACCGCTGCACAAATACAGTGTGACAAAAAGTATTGCAATGACCGCTATTTTATTCTCTAGGGTGTTAGAAAAAATATATATATAATGTTTGGGGGTTCTAAGTAATTTTCTAGCAAAAAAAACTGTTTTTAACTTGTAAGCACCAAATCTCAGAAAGAGGCTCGGTCCTTAACCGCCTCAGTCCTGGAAGATTTGGCTGCTGAATGACCGGGCCATTTTTTGCGATTCGGCACTGCGTCGCTTTAACTAATTGTGTGTGTCGTGCAGTGCTGCACCCAAACAAAATTGACGTCCTTTTTTTCCCACAAACAGAGCTTTCTTTTGGTGGTATTTCATCATCTCTGCAGTTTTTATGTTTTGCGCTATAAACAAATAAAGAGCGACAATTTTGAAAAAACACAATATTTTGTACTTTTTGCTAGTGGCCACAGGGCGAAGCGATGTGACATAACGTTGTTTTACCCAGCTGTGCCATTCTGCCGCAGTAAAACTGAGACGGCTGGTCGGCGAGTGGTTAAGTGGTTAAAAAATAAAAAAATTAAAAATTCTTGGTTGCCTTTAAAAACCCATTTGAGAATTTACGAATGGAATGTATATGTTATAACATTAAACTGAAATTAAGTATTATTTAGTCATTTTAATGTGATTTTCTTATGACCTCATCTAACTTATCTTATGTTGACCATATTTTTTCTTCCTTAGATCTTATGGAACTATCATTCCGGAATGCCTCCACCACATCAACTCCTCAAATCCTTTGCTCAACCTCCAAATTCATGAATAGACTAAAGCCACCACCAAAGTTCTGTCTGCTCAGTTCAAGCTCCCAAAAACTCTGCAGGGGACTTGCTACCCAAATTCTCTTTTTTGTCTTCTATTTTATAGCTTCTGCTTATTGCCCAAAATGAATGGCCTTCTAAACTCCAGCTGTTCTAAATCCTTATCGTCCATTTCAGTTGGTTTTATTTAAAGGGATTCTCCTGCTACAACCCAAATCCCACAAGTACTTTAACACTTCTGTATAGCAGCATGAACACCTTTTTACATAAGCTGCTCTTAGAATCAACATCTCTGATAGCACCGGCCGTCCATTCAGGTGCAGCAGAGCCCAATGAGAACCATTATATCTGAACAAATGGACGTTAACCCCTGAAACAACTAAAATAATAAAGGAACAATGGTCTTAAATTTGCTTACGAGGGGCCTGCAGGAGAAGCAAGACCCCTTTGGTGTTACCACATAGAAAAAGCAATGGGATGTTTGCTTTACATTAGAAACCTTCATTAATGGCAAAAAATCAATGTTATGTATACAGGCATTCAACATCCAATCCCTATTTGATCCTGGTTCCGTTCAACGCAGGCCAAGAAAAGTGAAAAAAGAAAGAAGGACGGCGCCCTCTAAGTGCAGCATGTATGTTAAAAATATTTATTACAATAGATAAAAACACTCACATTTGAGTTGCTAAAAACCAGCATGTAAAGTAGTTTCATCCGCGTGCTCTCCGGGGATGTGGGTGTCACGGGCCAGTGGGGGGGTTCCTGGGATGTGAGTCCTGTGACCTGGGTCCTGGTAGCTGTTCCGGTGGTGCCGAGGGTCCTCAGAGCCTCCGGGCGGCCAGGATGTCGGTCATGGATCCTCCTGACCTGCGTCTTCACTTCCGGGAGCGGGGTGAGGCGGGCGGTGCTTCGCGTTCGGAGCATGCGTGCTCCTTCATCAGGCTATGCTCAGCATAGCCTGATGAAGGAGCATGCATGCTTCAAATGCTCAGCATAGCCTGATGAAGGAGCATGCATGCTCCAAATGCTCAGCATAGCCTGATGAAGGAGCACGCATGCTCCGAATGCGAAGCACCGCCCGCCTCACCCCGCTCCCGGAAGTGAAGACGCAGGTCAGCACGGCGCTCCACGGAGGATCCATGACCGACATCCTGGCCGCCCGGAGGCTCTGAGGACCCTCGGCACCACTGGAACAGCTACCAGGACCCAGGTCACAGGACTCACATCCCAGGAACCCACCCACTGGCCCGTGACACCCACATCCCCCGAGAGCACGCGGATGAAACTACTTTACATGCTGGTTTTTAGCAACTCAAATGTGAGTGTTTTTATCTATTGTAATAAATATTTTTAACATACATGCTGCACTTAGAGGGCGCCGCCCTTCTTTCTTTTTTATTGTTCCAGAGCTTCTTCTAGCTTTTATAGACTGGCTGCCATCCATTTATTCAGCATCATTTTATCCTTACACGGACTAATACCTGAACTTGTTGTGAAACATTAACTACCATCACCAAGTTCCCCCTCTCAGGAACCCCCAACCCACCCCCTTCCCCCCACCATTTTTAGTTATATGTACTCGGCTACATCCATTGTGCGCCATATTAACCCCTTGATCGTTTATTTATTTCCTCTCAAGAAAAGTGGTCATAGCTAGACAATTACTACCAAGAGTCCAAATGTTGTCCACAAGCTCTTGAGGCTCATCATAGTTACTTTACCCCTTTGTTTTATAACTACATGAACTATAGAAAGACATGAATTCCCTTTTGATACTTTTCTTTTTGTATTATCTGCTGATTGGACCTATAGGAGGAGTATTATGAGTTTTTTATGAGATAGGAAAGGCCATTGATCAGATCTTGTTCCAAAGACACTTATTTTCCACTTTGGTTGATAGAATCTGTAGACCCCTATAGCCAGGGCCGGGACAAGGGTTGGGCGGGAGGGGCGACATAGCTCCCAACTGTCCCTGATTTTGAGGGACTGTCCCTGATTTGGAGCAATGTCCCTCTGTCCCTCTTTCCTCCTCATTTGCCCCTCATTTTGGACTGATCTATATAGATGTATATAAAATGCACTTTTTATTTTTCAAAAAGTGTTTCCCAGTGCTAAACCTTTAATCCAAATTCTAAATTGCTGCATCAGTTTTAAAAGCCAATATAAAGGAAAAATAATGGTAAAAAAAAACACTTAACCTTTTTTTTGGATTATTTCCCCTTTAAGGGGGCGTGGCAGGGGGCGCGTCCTATGCCTACATACATTTGCTAGTAGGTGTCCCTCATTCCCTTCTCAAAATGTTGGGAGGTATGGGGCGGCTGCCCTGGACAAAATGGTTTACCGTAGGGATGGGGGTGCCTTTCTTCTGTTACAAGGCTACCAGGAGTAGCGACAGGAGTAGCGATTTTGACACTACTGGGTGTAGGATCCCCTAAGCTTGCACATCATGAATGGGGAGGGGGACAGGTTGGTCCTGGGCACTGGATGACCTTGTCCCGGTGTCTTGCCGAGAAAGTTCCCCCGGGGGATAAGGACCCCCCTGTACTGCGCAAGCGCAGTACGAACGACTACGGAGACGCCGAAAATAGCCGAAGCTGAAAACCTTGAGTCAGCTGTACACGGCGCCTTCGCCCTGAGTCCAGGTTGAAGCCCCACCATCCAAGTGGACATAGAGGCAGAATAAAAAAGTGCTGAGCAAAGCGAGGCCGTGCCCGAAGAGGGGCCCTGTTACAGGCGCCGTGTACAGCTGACTTACAGCTATTCAGCTTCGGCTATTTCCGGCGGCTCGTACTGCGCAAGCTCTGCGCCTGCGCAGTACAGGGGGGGTCCTTATCCGCCGAGGGGAACTTTCTCGGCAGAACACCGGCACTGCATAGCCAGCACATGGCTTAGTGTCTACAGGCAGTAAGCGGCCCCATCTATCACAAATGCAAAGGAAGCTTAAACAGTTTTCATTTGCAACCTCTAATTGGCTAATAGATGTCGGTACACTGCTGTCGTTGGCCCAGTTCACCAAAACTGGTGAAGTGAATCACCTACCCTGTTTCCCCGAAAATAAGACCTAGCGTGATTGTCAGTGATGGCTGAAATATAAGCCCTACCCCCAAAATAAGCCCTACCCTGTTTCCCCGAAAATAAGCCCTACCCTGAAAATAAGACCTACAAGGACTTCAACTAGGGCTTATTTGGGGGGTAGGGCTTATATTGCAGCCATCACCGACAATCACGCTAGGTCTTATTTTTGGGGAAACAGGGTAACAACCTCAAATATTCTTCTGTGATTACAATAGCGATGTCTCCCCACCTAAGTTCCAAGGAGTCTTACGCTTCCTGCAGTAGCCCCACTTACTTAGAGTAGCTTCATACTCAGGAGCTTCTCAAATGCATTTGAATTGCTTCTGAGTTGCTTTGCATTCACGTTGACATTTCCAGAGAGGTAATGCAGCTCCAGCCCAACCAAAAAAATATACATTGACCAATACATACGGTAGTTGGTAAGGTTGAATAAAGAAACTAGTCCATCCAGCTCAACCTGTGTGGGTGTGTGTATGTATTATATCTCTACCTATTCCCATATCCCTGTATATTGTGTTCAATAAGATGCCCATCCACAAGTTTTTTGATTTCTGTCTGAAACCCCCGATTGTGGACGGAGTCCTTACCTTGCTGCAATCTCTGTTATAAAAATAAAAAAAATGTTGACACGGGCAAAAATATTATTTTAAAGTAGCATCGATAAAGTGAATGGAGCTCTGAAATAGGAAGCAGAAATCTCACCTTAAGGGTTGTAAGGAGCCGGTAGGTGACTGATCTGGCCGACCTCTGCACAGAACTGACATGGCGGTTTTTAATGGACTTGCCCTTTAAGTAATACCAATTGAGGCGTTTGCAACACTATCGCTCTGACAGCTGGAGTGAAAGAATCATTTTATCCTTTGTATAATATACAAGCTGCAAAAAAAAGTTACACTACCCACCTCCCACTGCTCTTTCTACCGCATTCCTCGCACCATGTAATCTGTGAAATGAAAGCATGCATAACTGTATAATTCTCAAACATAATTGTGCCAAATCATCAGATTCACACCGAGCGTCGTCCTTGTAATCATGTCCTTACCTAACCAGCACAGAGCTTTACATGGAAAATTCAGGCACAAAATGCACAACAAATATTGTTATATGTATCAATGTAATCTGCACTGCTCCACAAATAAACATATATAATGCAACAGGTATTGTCTTCTTTGTTTTATCGATCAAGGAACAAAAAAAAAACGAAAGTGGAGGAGACAAAAAAGTTTTTAATTGTCCAGAAACTTCCTGAAGGTTTCTTAACCACTTCAATACCGGGCACTTATACACCTTCCTGCCCAGAACAATTTTCAGCTTTCAGCGCTGTCGCACTTTGAATGACAATTGCGCGGTCATGCTACACTGTACAAAAATTAAATTGTTATCATTTTGTTCCCACAAATAGAGCTTTCTTTTGGTGGTATTTGATCACCTCTGGGATTTTTATTTTCTGCTAAACAAATAAAAAAAAGACCGAAAATTTTGAAAAAAAATGTTTTTTTTTTGTTTCTGTTACACAACTTTGTAAATAAGTACGTTTTCTCCTTCACTCATGGGCACTGATTGGGCTGCACTGATGGGCACTGATAAGGCGGCACTGATGGGCACCGATGAGGTGGCACCAATGAGGTGGCACTGATGAGGTGGCACTGATAATGGGCACTAATATGCGGCACGGATGGGGCACTGATAGGCGGCACTGATGGGTACTGATAGGTGGCACTGATGGGTACACATAGGTGGCCCTGATGGGCACTAAAAGGTGGCACGCATGGGCACTGATAGGCGGCACAGATGGGCACTGATAGGTGGCATGGATGGGCATTGATAGGTGGCATGGATGTACAGTAATTGATGGTACGGATGGATGCCAATCAGTGCCAAACAATAATTTCTGCCAATCAGTGATGCCCATTGTGAGCACAGATTGGCATCCATTGTGGGCACTGATTGTCATCCATTGTGGGCACTGATTACATCCCTGGTGGTCTAGGGTGGCATACCTGGTGGTGACATCCCTGGTGGTCCTAGTGCCGTCCCTGGTGGTCCTAGTGGCGTCCCTGGTGGTCCAGTGTGGGCTTCCTCGGGGGGGCTGTGCTGATAATCAATCATCACAGACCCCCCCCTGAGAGGAGTAGCTGATTGGTTCTCCGTCTGTCAGACGCGAGTGAGGAAAAGTCGATCAACGGCTCTTCCTGTTTACACCGTGATCAGCTGTGATTGGACATGGCTGATCACAGGGTAAATAGTCTCGTCAGAGCCTCTTTACCGGGATCGGTGGTGCGGTATGTCAGAATGAAACACCGCACCACCGATCGCCGCAATGCGCGCCCTCATGGGCACGAGGCGGCTGTTATCCTGCTTGACATCATATGACGTCTGGTCAGGATACTTAAACCACTTTGCCGCCGTCATTTTGCTATATGGCGGGTGGCAAGTGGTTAAAGTGGTTGAAAACCCTTAGATATACCCAATGAGGTGACTATCCCCGGCGGTACACAGAGATTAAAGTGTAAGTTCACCTTTACAGAAAAATCTGTAAGGTGAACTTACACTTTAAACAAATGACAAGAAATACCCAAAGAGCAAAAAATGGAGTTTTAAGGTGCAAAAAAAAAAAATCAATCGACACTAAATAAACCAAAAAGTAGAACGTTTTTTATTATTACATAGATACTATAAAACTATAAAACAGCCCTGTGGTCACAGTACAAAAGAATGGTTGCCTCTACATGTTTCACCACAAACGTGGCTTCTTCTGGAGCTTTTGTAGGACCTTTTTAATACTATTTCATCCTTTAATAATGATCACGGTTCCAAATAATCCCCAAAACCCTCCAAGAGGTCCGATGGGGGATGTCTGTGCCACAAAAGTGAGGGAAGAACAATTGCCCTATAGTTAGACCTGTTATCTCTGTAAAAGCTTGACGAATTTGATCGATATTCACATCCTTTTTCCTAATGCAAGCTTCACACAGTGACAGCAAATTTCAAGGTACTTATGCGATCTGAGCAATTCCCTTCCTTCAACTTGCCCCTGTTCCTTAGTTGAGTGTCAGGAGGACACCTGTTAAACCAGGGAGATCAACACTATAATTAATCCATCCCAAGGGATTAACCCTTTTAAACAGGTATTAGAGCCTCACTGATAACAGGATGATTGGCCACAGCACAACACTTTAAACAAATCTTCCTACATGAGTGGTACCTGTTTATCTGAAGCTCTTTCTTCTCCAGAAGGCAGAGGGCAGGAATCTGATGTCACACACTGCACAGCATAGAGCAGGGAGCTGAGTGTAATCTGAGACCTGAGTAGAGGGAATGAACACACACGCTCATGGGGAAACTTGCACCTGTCAATCACTTGCTGTGTGCTGGAGGAGGGGTGGAACAGAGCCATCTCCCGTCATCCCTTGGTGTCGGCATAGACTGTCGGAAGTGATTCATGCAGATAGCAGAGAAAGGAGACAGCAGGCAGAAATCACACTAGGTGCTTTGGGTTGTAGCAAGTACACACCATAAAAGGATATGCTTTTGATCTTTAAAAGAAACTCTAAAGTTTTCTGCAATGTTTCAGAGCTTTCTGCATTTTCTTCCAACAAAGTCCAGTTACATACTTACATAGTTACATAACAGTGCCGGTACAAGGTCATCTAGAGCCCAAGGCAAATATGCCGAATTGCGCCCCCCCCCCCCATAATGTATAAGCATTATGTGTCAGCAAAAATCCCCCCTCCAAAAAAAACCTCCTTGTGGTGCCCCCCCCCCCACCTCACATGATACCACAGTGCCCAGGGCAGCTGTCCCTCCTGCCCACCCCTTGTCCTGGCCCTGGTTACATAGTAGGTAAGGTTGAATAAAGACAATAGTCCATCCAGTTCAACTTGTGTAGGTGTGTCAGTGTCAATAATTATTTCCAATATCCCTGTATATTGTGTTCTTAAGGTTGCTTTCACACTGTAGCCGCGGCCGTGTTAGCACTAAAGCGCTGCTCGTTTTATCGGTGCTTTAGCGCTTTTTAAGCAGTGCTTTTTTGGCTGCTAGCGGGGCAATTTTACCCCCCGCTTACTGCCGAAGGAAGGGTTAAGACCGCCCCGTGTAGCGGCGCTTCTGAAGCTTTTTTCAGGCGCTTCGGAAGTGCTGGGCATTCACTGCAACGGGCATGGGTGGTTTAGGAGCGGTGTAAACAGCGCTCCCGAACCCCCCCAAAGATGCTGCTTGCAGGATTTTTTGTAACGTCCTGCAAGCGCTCCGCCCCAGTGTGAAAGCACTTGGGCTTTCTAGAGCTAAAACGTCTGAAACCCTTCTTCTTCAGTGTGAAAGGGGTCTTGAGAGGCACATAAAAGAGTCTTTTAAAAATATCATTACTCCCCGCTGACACCACCAATTGTGGAAGAGAGTTCCACAATCTTACCGCCCTGACAGTGAAAAGCACCTACACCCATTTCCCTACCCGCCCATTGTCATATAATGTCCGCAGATCTCCCATCCTGTGCTGGCGTCATTTGACGTCCTCGGCTTCCTGGCGGTATAGGGGGCACCTGCCGCATCACTGAGAAGCCGATTCGCGTGCCTGGCAGCCGCGGTGTCCGCCGGGCACTCGCGGTCGCTCGTTACAGAGCAGGACCGTGGATCTGTGTGTGTAATCACACAGATCCACATCCTGTGATGGGAGAGGAGACAGATCGTGTGTTCCTAATATATAAGAACACCGATCGGTCTCCTCCCCTAGTCAGTCCCCTCCCCCTACAGTTAGAATCACTCCCTAGGTAATACATTTAACCCCTTGATCGCCCCCTAGTGTTAACTCCTTCCCTGCCAGCGACATTTATACAGTGATCAGTGCATTTTTATAGCAATGGTCCCAAAGTAGTGTCAAAAGTGTCCGATGTGTCCGCCATAATGTCGCAGTCACGATAAAAATCGCAGATCGCCGTCATTACTAGTAAAAAAAAAATAATAATAATAAAAATTCCATAAATCTATCCCCTATTTTGTAGGCACTATAACTTTTGCGCAAACCAATCAATATACGCTTATTGCGATTTTTTTTTTTACCAAAAATATGTAGAAGAATACGTATCAGCCTAAACTAAGGAAAAAATGTGTTAATTTAAAAAAAAATTGGGATATTTAATATAGCAAAAAGTAAAAAATATTGTGTTTTTTTTTCAAACTTGTCGCTCTTCTTTTTATAGCACAAAAAATAAAAACCGCAGGCAGAAATCACACTAGCTAGACAATTACTACCAAGAGTCCAAATGTTGTCCACAAGCTCTTGAGGCTCATCATAGTTACTTTACCCCTTTGTTTTATAACTACATGAACTATAGAAAGACATGAATTCCCTTTTGATACTTTTCTTTTTGTATTATCTGCTGATTGGACCTATAGGAGGAGTATTATGAGTTTTTTATGAGATAGGAAAGGCCATTGATCAGATCTTGTTCCAAAGACACTTATTTTCCACTTTGGTTGATAGAATCTGTAGACCCCTATAGCCAGGGCCGGGACAAGGGTTGGGCGGGAGGGGCGACATAGCTCCCAACTGTCCCTGATTTTGAGGGACTGTCCCTGATTTGGAGCAATGTCCCTCTGTCCCTCTTTCCTCCTCATTTGCCCCTCATTTTGGACTGATCTATATAGATGTATATAAAATGCACTTTTTATTTTTCAAAAAGTGTTTCCCAGTGCTAAACCTTTAATCCAAATTCTAAATTGCTGCATCAGTTTTAAAAGCCAATATAAAGGAAAAATAATGGTAAAAAAAAACACTTAACCTTTTTTTTGGATTATTTCCCCTTTAAGGGGGCGTGGCAGGGGGCGCGTCCTATGCCTACATACATTTGCTAGTAGGTGTCCCTCATTCCCTTCTCAAAATGTTGGGAGGTATGGGGCGGCTGCCCTGGACAAAATGGTTTACCGTAGGGATGGGGGTGCCTTTCTTCTGTTACAAGGCTACCAGGAGTAGCGACAGGAGTAGCGATTTTGACACTACTGGGTGTAGGATCCCCTAAGCTTGCACATCATGAATGGGGAGGGGGACAGGTTGGTCCTGGGCACTGGATGACCTTGTCCCGGTGTCTTGCCGAGAAAGTTCCCCCGGCGGATAAGGACCCCCCTGTACTGCGCAAGCGCAGTACGAACGACTACGGAGACGCCGAAAATAGCCGAAGCTGAAAACCTTGAGTCAGCTGTACACGGCGCCTTCGCCCTGAGTCCAGGTTGAAGCCCCACCATCCAAGTGGACATAGAGGCAGAATAAAAAAGTGCTGAGCAAAGCGAGGCCGTGCCCGAAGAGGGGCCCTGTTACAGGCGCCGTGTACAGCTGACTTACAGCTATTCAGCTTCGGCTATTTCCGGCGGCTCGTACTGCGCAAGCTCTGCGCCTGCGCAGTACAGGGGGGGTCCTTATCCGCCGAGGGGAACTTTCTCGGCAGAACACCGGCACTGCATAGCCAGCACATGGCTTAGTGTCTACAGGCAGTAAGCGGCCCCATCTATCACAAATGCAAAGGAAGCTTAAACAGTTTTCATTTGCAACCTCTAATTGGCTAATAGATGTCGGTACACTGCTGTCGTTGGCCCAGTTCACCAAAACTGGTGAAGTGAATCACCTACCCTGTTTCCCCGAAAATAAGACCTAGCGTGATTGTCAGTGATGGCTGAAATATAAGCCCTACCCCCAAAATAAGCCCTACCCTGTTTCCCCGAAAATAAGCCCTACCCTGAAAATAAGACCTACAAGGACTTCAACTAGGGCTTATTTGGGGGGTAGGGCTTATATTGCAGCCATCACCGACAATCACGCTAGGTCTTATTTTTGGGGAAACAGGGTAACAACCTCAAATATTCTTCTGTGATTACAATAGCGATGTCTCCCCACCTAAGTTCCAAGGAGTCTTACGCTTCCTGCAGTAGCCCCACTTACTTAGAGTAGCTTCATACTCAGGAGCTTCTCAAATGCATTTGAATTGCTTCTGAGTTGCTTTGCATTCACGTTGACATTTCCAGAGAGGTAATGCAGCTCCAGCCCAACCAAAAAAATATACATTGACCAATACATACGGTAGTTGGTAAGGTTGAATAAAGAAACTAGTCCATCCAGCTCAACCTGTGTGGGTGTGTGTATGTATTATATCTCTACCTATTCCCATATCCCTGTATATTGTGTTCAATAAGATGCCCATCCACAAGTTTTTTGATTTCTGTCTGAAACCCCCGATTGTGGACGGAGTCCTTACCTTGCTGCAATCTCTGTTATAAAAATAAAAAAAATGTTGACACGGGCAAAAATATTATATTAAAGTAGCATCGATAAAGTGAATGGAGCTCTGAAATAGGAAGCAGAAATCTCACCTTAAGGGTTGTAAGGAGCCGGTAGGTGACTGATCTGGCCGACCTCTGCACAGAACTGACATGGCGGTTTTTAATGGACTTGCCCTTTAAGTAATACCAATTGAGGCGTTTGCAACACTATCGCTCTGACAGCTGGAGTGAAAGAATCATTTTATCCTTTGTATAATATACAAGCTGCAAAAAAAAGTTACACTACCCACCTCCCACTGCTCTTTCTACCGCATTCCTCGCACCATGTAATCTGTGAAATGAAAGCATGCATAACTGTATAATTCTCAAACATAATTGTGCCAAATCATCAGATTCACACCGAGCGTTGTCCTTGTAATCATGTCCTTACCTAACCAGCACAGAGCTTTACATGGAAAATTCAGGCACAAAATGCACAACAAATATTGTTATATGTATCAATGTAATCTGCACTGCTCCACAAATAAACATATATAATGCAACAGGTATTGTCTTCTTTGTTTTATCGATCAAGGAACAAAAAAAAAACGAAAGTGGAGGAGACAAAAAAGTTTTTAATTGTCCAGAAACTTCCTGAAGGTTTCTTAACCACTTCAATACCAGGCACTTATACACCTTCCTGCCCAGAACAATTTTCAGCTTTCAGCGCTGTCGCACTTTGGATGACAATTGCGCGGTCATGCTACACTGTACAAAAATTAAATTGTTATCATTTTGTTCCCACAAATAGAGCTTTCTTTTGGTGGTATTTGATCACCTCTGGGATTTTTATTTTCTGCTAAACAAATAAAAAAAAGACCGAAAATTTTGAAAAAAAAAGTTTTTTTTTTTGTTTCTGTTACACAACTTTGTAAATAAGTACGTTTGCTCCTTCACTCATGGGCACTGATTGGGCTGCACTGATGGGCACTGATAAGGCGGCACTGATGGGCACCAATGAGGTGGCACCAATGAGGTGGCACTGATGAGGTGGCACTGATAATGGGCACTAATATGCGGCACAGATGGGGCACTGATAGGCGGCACTGATGGGTACTGATAGGTGGCACTGATGGGTACACATAGGTGGCCCTAATGGGCACTAAAAGGTGGCACGCATGGGCACTGATAGGCGGCACAGATGGGCACTGATAGGTGGCATGGATGGGCATTGATAGGTGGCATGGATGTACAGTAATTGATGGTACGGATGGATGCCAATCAGTGCCAAACAATAATTTCTGCCAATCAGTGATGCCCTTTGTGAGCACAGATTGGCATCCATTGTGGGCACTGATTGTCATCCATTGTGGGCACTGATTACATCCCTGGTGGTCTAGGGTGGCATACCTGGTGGTGACATCCCTGGTGGTCCTAGTGGCGTCCCTGGTGGTCCTAGTGGCGTCCCTGGTGGTCCAGTGTGGGCTTCCTCGGGGGGGCTGTACTGATAATCAATCATCACAGACCCCCCCCTGAGAGGAGTAGCTGATTGGTTCTCCGTCTGTCAGACGCGAGTGAGTAAAAGTCGATCAACGGCTCTTCCTGTTTACACCGTGATCAGCTGTGATTGGACATGGCTGATCACGGGGTAAATAGTCTCGTCAGAGCCTCTTTACCGGGATCGGTGGTGCGGTATGTCAGAATGAAGCACCGCACCACCGATCGCCGCAATGCGCGCCCTCACGGGCACGAGGCGGCTGTTATCCTGCTGGACATCATATGACGTCTGGTCAGGATACTTAAACCACTTTGCCGCCGTCATTTTGCTATATGGCGGGTGGCAAGTGGTTAAAGTGGTTGAAAACCCTTACATATACCCAATGAGGTGACTATCCCCGGCGGTACACAGAGATTAAAGTGTAAGTTCACCTTTACAGAAAAATCTGTAAGGTGAACTTACACTTTAAACAAATGACAAGAAATACCCAAAGAGCAAAAAATGGAGTTTTAAGGTGCAAAAAAAAAAATCAATCGACACTAAATAAACCAAAAAGTAGAACGTTTTTTATTATTACATAGATACTATAAAACTATAAAACAGCCCTGTGGTCACAGTACAAAAGAATGGTTGCCTCTACATGTTTCACCACAAACGTGGCTTCTTCTGGAGCTTTTGTAGGACCTTTTTAATACTATTTCATCCTTTAATAATGATCACGGTTCCAAATAATCCCCAAAACCCTCCAAGAGGTCCGATGGGGGATGTCTGTGCCACAAAAGTGAGGGAAGAACAATTGCCCTATAGTTAGACCTGTTATCTCTGTAAAAGCTTGACGAATTTGATCGATATTCACATCCTTTTTCCTAATGCAAGCTTCACACAGTGACAGCAAATTTCAAGGTACTTGTGCGATCTGAGCAATTCCCTTCCTTCAACTTGCCCCTGTTCCTTAGTTGAGTGTCAGGAGGACACCTGTTAAACCAGGGAGATCAACACTATAATTATTCCATCCCAAGGGATTAACCCTTTTAAACAGGTATTAGAGCCTCACTGATAACAGGATGATTGGCCACAGCACAACACTTTAAACAAATCTTCCTACATAAGTGGTACCTGTTTATCTGAAGCTCTTTCTTCTCCAGAAGGCAGAGGGCAGGAATCTGACGTCACACACTGCACAGCATAGAGCAGGGAGCTGAGTGTAATCTGAGACCTGAGTAGAGGGAATGAACACACACGCTCATGGGGAAACTTGCACCTGTCAATCACTTGCTGTGTGCTGGAGGAGGGGTGGAACAGAGCCATCTCCCGTCATCCCTTGGTGTCGGCATAGACTGTCGGAAGTGATTCATGCAGATAGCAGAGAAAGGAGACAGCAGGCAGAAATCACACTAGGTGCTTTGGGTTGTAGCAAGTACACACCATAAAAGGATATGCTTTTGATCTTTAAAAGAAACTCTAAAGCTTTCTGCAATGTTTCAGAGCTTTCTGCATTTTCTTCCAACAAAGTCCAGTTACATACTTACATAGTTACATAACAGTGCCGGTACAAGGTCATCCAGAGCCCAGGGCAAATATGCCGAATTGCGCCCCCCCCCCCCCCCATAATGTATAAGCATTATGTGTCAGCAAAAATCCTCCCCTCCAAAAAAAAACCTCCTTGTGGTGCCCCCCCCACCTCACATGATACCACAGTGCCCAGGGCAGCTGTCCCTCCTGCCCACCCCTTGTCCTGGCCCTGGTTACATAGTAGGTAAGGTTGAATAAAGACAATAGTCCATCCAGTTCAACTTGTGTAGGTGTATCAGTGTCAATAATTATTTCCAATATCCCTGTATATTGTGTTCTTAAGGCTGCTTTCACACTGTAGCCGCGGCCGTGTTAGCACTAAAGCGCCGCTCGTTTTATCGGTGCTTTAGCGCTTTTTAAGCAGTGCTTTTTTGGCTGCTAGCGGGGCACTTTTACCCCCCGCTTACTGCCGAAGGAAGGGTTAAGACCGCCCGTGTAGCGGCGCTTCTGAAGCTTTTTTCAGGCGCTTCGGAAGTGCTGGGCATTCACTGCAACGGGCATGGGTGGTTTAGGAGCGGTGTAAACAGCGCTCCCGAACCGCCCCAAAGATGCTGCTTGCAGGATTTTTTGTAACGTCCTGCAAGCGCTCCGCCCCAGTGTGAAAGCACTTGGGCTTTCTAGAGCTAAAATGTCTGAAACCCTTCTTCTTCAGTGTGAAAGGGGTCTTGAGAGGCACATAAAAGAGTCTTTTAAAAATATCATTACTCCCCGCTGACACCACCAATTGTGGAAGAGAGTTCCACAATCTTACCGCCCTGACAGTGAAAAGCACCTACACCCATTTCCCTACCCGCCCATTGTCATATAATGTCCGCAGATCTCCCATCCTGTGCTGGCGTCATTTGACGTCCTTGGCTTCCTGGCGGTATAGGGGGCACCTGCCGCATCACTGAGAAGCCGATTCGCGTGCCTGGCAGCCGCGGTGTCTGCCGGGCACTCGCGGTCGCTCGTTACAGAGCAGGACCGTGGATCTGTGTGTGTAATCACACAGATCCACATCCTGTGATGGGAGAGGAGACAGATCGTGTGTTCCTAATATATAAGAACACCGATCGGTCTCCTCCCCTAGTCAGTCCCCTCCCCCTACAGTTAGAATCACTCCCTAGGTAATACATTTAACCCCTTGATCGCCCCCTAGTGTTAACTCCTTCCCTGCCAGCGACATTTATACAGTGATCAGTGCATTTTTATAGCAATGGTCCCAAAGTAGTGTCAAAAGTGTCCGATGTGTCCGCCATAATGTCGCAGTCACGATAAAAATCGCAGATCGCCGTCATTACTAGTAAAAAAAAAATAATAATAATAAAAATTCCATAAATCTATCCCCTATTTTGTAGGCACTATAACTTTTGCGCAAACCAATCAATATACGCTTATTGCGATTTTTTTTTTTTTACCAAAAATATGTAGAAGAATACGTATCAGCCTAAACTAAGGAAAAAATGTGTTAATTTAAAAAAAAATTGGGATATTTAATATAGCAAAAAGTAAAAAATATTGTGTTTTTTTTCAAACTTGTCGCTCTTCATTTTATAGCACAAAAAATAAAAACCGCAGAGGAGGTCAAATACCAACAAAAGAAAGCTCTATTTGTGAGGAAAAAAAATGGAAAAAATTGAATTTGGGTACAGTGTTGCATGACTGCGCAATTCTCGTTCAAAAAGTTACAGTGCTGAAAACTGTAAATTGGCCTGGGCAGGAAGGGGGCGAAAATGTCCTGTATTGAAGTGGTTAAGGTTAAACCGCTTCTCCTCCAATCTCATTGTGTGGCCCCGTCTCCTCTTACACTCCCTGAGACTGAATCGTTTCTTTTCCAACGCTGGGCTCACCATTGAAGTATTCGCAAATCGCTATCATGTCCGCTCTCAAGCGTCTCTCCTCCAGTCATAATGAGTCTGAACGCCATTGTGAGTCTGGGGGTCAGATATCCTGGTCTGGGCCCTTTAGGAGCCCCCAGGTGGACCGATAGCCTAGGGTTGCCACCTGTCTGAGATTCGCCCGGACAGTCCGGGTTTTGAACCATGTGTCTGGATTGCAGTCCACCTGAAACCCGGACACATAATTTGGACAGGAAAGGAATGTGGCTCGGAACAGGGCCTGACAGGAGGGTCAGGGGGCACTATGTGAGGGGGCATTACTATTCTCTTTGGAGGGCCCAGAGGTGTCCCAAGACTGTTACAATCCCAAAGTGTGTACTAAAACAAAAATAATTTGCTGTGTGCTGTTTTGGGTTGAAGAAAAAGTGGCAACCCTACGATAGCCCCTTGTCCCTTTCTCATAGTAATCGAATATCCATCTATACTTTTTTCAAACAAGAAACAAAATGTATAAATTCACATGTACATAAAATGTACATTGTTGTTCCCGTATGATTCATCGTTGTCATAAAATGACATCAAATCTGTTTAACACTGCGCATATTTTCTGCAGAGTGTTTTCTCTTTTGCATTAACTCCATAGTGAGACTGCACACAGTGCTCTGTGATCTAAGGCAGGATGTATCTATATGAACTGACAGTTTTATAAGACAGATACATTCCTAAAATAGACTATTCTAAGTAATATGGTAATGCGTTTAAAGGGATAGCAGCACAGAAATAGCAGGATCTCTTTAAAATATTGCCTTGCTTTCAGTAAACCTTTCACTCCTAGTGACAGCCCACTCTATAGATACTGTATTTGTTGGCGTATAACACTCACTTTTTCACCATGAAAATCGGGTGCAAATAGTGTGTGTGTGTTATATGCCAATACTTCAATGTCAGCTGCCTCGGAGGGGAGGGGGGGGGGACGAGCACCGTCAGATTACATACAGTGAGAATCTCCTGTTTATTTGGCGGCCTCTGTAATAGGAAGTCCAGTCTCCTGGGCCGCCATTGGACCACTGTTCTGTCTATCATAGTAGATTCTCACTGTATGTAATCTGTCTGCGCTCATCCCGCCCCCCTCCCTGTCCCCTCTAGGCTGCAGATGGGCATCGATCAGGCTACACTGATGGCAATGGTGAGGCTACTGCAATGATGGCAATGGTGAGGCTGCTGCATTGATGTAGACTGATGAGGCTGCATTGATGGCACTTGTGAGGCTGCAGATGGGCATTAATCAGGCTACCTTGATAGCAATAGTGAGGCTGCAGATGGGCACTGACCCTTATTTTGCTTCAAAGTTCCTTATTTAAAATTTAAGTTTTTTTCCTGAAACTTCCCTCTTAAAATGAATGTGCGTGTTATACGCCTGTGCGTGTTATATGCCTGTGTGTGTTATACGCTGATAAATACGGCAATTATGGTAATTCAAAATGTATTCTTATAATAATCCTAAAGGGGGAAAAAAAAACAAGGACTGAGATTTTTAAGGCACCAATTCGACACAAATAAAAATTGCCCAAAACTTTTCTGTATATAACATTACATAAAATAAACTTCATTGTGAGCCTGCTGCATTGATGGCAATGGTGAAGCTGCTGCATTGAAGGCAATGGTGATGCTGCCGCATTGATGGCACTTGTGAGGCTGCATTGATGTGGACTGATGAGGCTGCATTGATGGCACTTGTGAGGCTGCAGATGGGCATTAATCAGGCTGCATTGATGGCAATGGTGAGACTGCAGATGGGCACTGACCCTTATTTTGCTTCAAAGTTCCTTATTTAAAATTTAAGTTTTTTTCCTGAAACTTCCCTCTTAAAATGAATGTACGTGTTACACGCCTGTGCGTATTATGCCGATAAATACGGCAATTACGGTAATTCAAAATGTATTCTGATAAATGCCACGGTGCCACATCTCTAATAATAACCCTAAAGGGGAAAAAAAACAAGGACTGAGATTTTTAAGGCACCAATTCGACACAAATAATAAAATATCCCAAAACTTTTCTGTATATAACATTACATAAAACAAACTTCATAAAAGGTACACAGCTGACAGTTTTATGTTGGCCATCATTGACCCAATATTATCTGTTGTATCATAACCACCCCACATACTATATATGTATGTTACAGAGCAACTGTTACAATAACCAAACTTTAAACCAGCATTACATAAAACTGACGCATTTAGATTTTTAAAAAATCTTCTTTAGGTTGGGAATTGGTGGTCAAAATGAGAAGTTAGTGAGAAATAAAGGATTATCGGCCAAAAGATAGATGTGCCCATTGGTGAACGGTAGTCCCCACAGCGTAAGGCACAAGGGAGCACAAAGAGCGCCAGAAAACTCTCTGCCCCTCTAGAGAGGTAAATAAAATTGAATCCAATGAGCTTATATTAATACACATGATGCATAAAGTCCTTAGTCCCACAGATGTAAAGGTTTATCCAGGGCCTCCAGAAAGAAGCGCCAAAAAATCCCGAAAGAGGGGGGTATTCTGACCAACAAAAGAAAAGAAGAGTGGCCAGTAGCAGTTCAAAAGGATGTCCCCAAGTGCAGAAGGATAATTTAAACGCCCCCTCATATCCATGTGTGCCCATCAGAGCCCCCCTTATATTCATGAGTGCCCAGCAGAGTTCCTGTTTACATCCATGTGTGCCCAGCAGGGTCCCCGCTTACTTCCATGTGTGCCCATCCGGGTCTCGGCTTACTTCCATGTGTACCCAGCATGGTCCTGGCTTACTTCCATTTGTGCCCAGCAGGGTCCTAGCTTACTTCCATGTGTGCCCAGCAGGGTCCTGGCTTACTTCTTTTTTCAAATATAATTTTTTATTGAATTTTTGACAAGGAAAAGAGAAAACAAAAACAAATACGAAAAAAGAAAAAGCATATCATAATCGATATAATACATCCGTGGTCTTTCTATTAGCATTCTGACAAATACCGTCATCATATATCCTTTCCATTAAAGTGTTCCATTCTATCTGCATGGAAACTGGCCTATGACATCATTTATTCTCTTTAGATTCGTGAATCCGTCTTTGTAGTCCATAGGTATATTAACCACCATACAGTATTACAATATAACCGGAATGACATCTTCCCAATATTTGCTTATTCTTGCATAATTCCATCATAGTTGGTGTGAATGGAAAGTTGTCTGTTACTGAAATAATAGACCACTTATTGCACAGAAAAAAGAGAGAAAAAAAAAAAAAAAAAAAATTATATATATATATATATATATATATATATATATATATATATATATATATATATATATAAGAAGTAAAGGCAGAGTGGAAGGGGTGAGAAAGGGAGGGGGGGGGTTATAGATAGACGCGAGCGCGATGGATCCGGCCAAGGTTCTATCCCGTAGCCGCTACCTAATCAAGGGGTTCTCAAGAATTTAGTAAGGTTTGTCCTTCATCTGAGAAAATATATATGTTCCAGGATAACCAGTTTCTTGAATGTTTGTCTTGTTTGTGTTGGGCAGTCAGTATTAGGTCTTCCATCTTTTTGATTTCTTCAACTCTACGTAGCCACATTCCCACCGTAGGGGGTGTACTCTGTTTCCACAATGCTGGAATACAGGACTTCGCTGCATTGAGCAGATGTCTGACCACTGACTTTTTATATGATTTAATTGGGGCTGAGGTGGCATGTAACAGAAAAACGGCTGGATCTCTTTGCGTTATGTGATTCGTGAATTTTTTAACAATTCTCTCTACTGCTACCCAAAACTGCTGTACTGGTGAACAGGTCCAAAAAATGTGTAGGAGCGTCCCCTCCTCAGAACCGCACCTCCAGCATCTATCAGAAGTGCCGGGGAAAAATTTGTGTAATAATTGAGGTGTGTAATACCATCTAGTCAGAATTTTGTAATTTGTCTCCTGAATTTTTGTACAGATGGATGATTTCAGTGTAAGTTGAAGTATGTTTTGTGTTTGTGCTGCTGTAAAATTACATTTTAGATCCTGTTCCCATTTTCGTAAAAATACCAAGTCTGGTTGTTCAGTCGGTGTGTTGAGTAGTGAGTATGTCTTGGAGAGCACCTGAGGCAGAGTGCCCTCCCCTCTACAGTATTCTTCTAGCGTCGTCATATCGCGCTTATATCGCATCGGTTCTGGTATTGAATAAAGGAAATGGTGTAGCCGAATCGCTTTCCAAAATGACAATTGAAAACCCCCGTTATCATTCGTCAGAGACTGAATTGAGGTCCAGTGGTCGTCTTCCACATAATGTGATGCACAGTCTTTACCTGCCTCCCAGAGCGTCTCATAGTTTGAATAGTCTAGCACTGGTTCGAACGCTGGATTCCCCAGAATAGGGAATAAGGGGGATTGTTTGGAGGTCAATGAAGTGTTTTTAAGTATATTTAACCCTACTGACAGCGTGGCACCAATGGTCGGGTGTGAAGTCATATCCCTAGGTAGTTTATCATAGCACCAGATAGCCCCCTTCAAGGGTATATTAACCTGATGGTTCTCTACTTGGATCCATAGTTTGGTTTTGTCGTGTCTGTTCCAGTCGATGATCCTCCCTAGGTGCACAGCTTGATAATAGTGTTTTGCGTCCGGGAGGGCGAGACCTCCATAGTGTTTCGGTAGAGTCAAATAGCATCTTTTTAGTCTAGGCTTAGAGTGTGACCACACAAATTTTATAAATAGGGAATGTATTTGTTTAAAATAGTTACCGGGGATTCTTATAGGTAAGGCTTGAAATAGGTATAGAAATTTTGGGAGAATGCACATCTTGATTAGATTGCATCTCCCAAACCATGAGTGAAGACCTTTGCCCCACTCTGCTAGTAACTCTTTAACTGTGCTCAGGATTGGAGGGAAGTTCAGTTCAAATGTGCGTTTCAGATCCCTGGGTATGTTAGTGCCCAGGTACTTGAAGTGACTGTCTGACCACTTGAAATTGAATTTGGACTTCAGAGAGGAAAGTTGTTCCATCGGCATATTGATTCCCATTGCTGCTGATTTGTCAAAATTAATCTTTAGGTTGGACATGTTCCCGTATCTCTGAAATTCTTTAATTAAATTTGGGAGGGAGATAATCGGATTGGTTAAGGAAAATAGAAGATCATCCGCGTATGCGGAAATCTTGTATTGTCTGTGCCCTATGGAAATCCCAGAGATATCTGGGTTCCTGCGTATCGTGTTTAGAAAGGGTTCGAGTACCAGGGCAAAAAGAAGGGGTGACAGCGGGCATCCTTGTCTGGTACCATTAGAGATATTAAAAGGAGCAGACAGGATTCCATTAGCCTTGACCCTAGCCGTAGGTAACGAGTAGACATTAGAGATCCATTGCAACATGTGGTTACCTAATCCGATGTGCTTCAGGACTGCTGTCATAAATTCCCAGCTCACCCGATCAAATGCTTTCTCAGCATCTGTGCTGAGAAAGGTACAAGGCGCTTTAGATACATTAGCTCTATGGATCAAATTAAGGACTTTTGTGGTGTTGTCCCTAGCTTCACGCGTAGGGACAAAACCCACCTGGTCTAAATGTATCAGCTTAGGCATATGTTGGGATAATCTATTTGCCAAGATTTTGGTGAGGAGTTTAAGATCTATATTTAGAAGAGATATGGGCCTGTAGCTACCACAGGCCGCGGGATCTTTCCCTTCCTTAGGTATAAGGGATATGTGCGCGCTTAATGTGTCTCTCTGCAAGTGGCCCCCTTCCGTAAGCTTGTTAAATAGTTTCAACATACGTGGGCCTAGAATCGGCAGCAGAGTCTGGTAGTACTGCAGAGTCAAGCCGTCCGGACCCGGAGCTTTACCCGGTTTCATGTTTTTAATTGCGCCTTGTAGTTCTACCATTGTGATGGGTTCTTCTAGGGCAGCTGCATCTTCTGCTGATAGTTTGGGGGTATTAGCTAGAGAAAGATATTCCCTTATTGCGGTGTCAGTGACTCCTGACTTCGGGAGGTTATATAAGGAGGAGTAAAAATTTTTAAATTCATCTGCTATTTGCGTGGGTGTCGTCCTTTTTTGCCCTGATGGGGATATGATTTGTGGTATATATGCGCGTAACCTCTGTTGTCTAACTGCCCTTGCAAGAATTTTCCCACATTTATTCCCCGATTCATAGGTGAGTTTTCTACACGCTTGTAAAGCTGCTTTCGCTTGGTAATGTAATATATCTACCGTCTGTCTGCGTAATGTAAGGAGTTCTGTTTCTATGGATGTGGTCGGATTTTGTTTATGTGTTTTTTCTAAATCGTGGGTTTTCTGTAATAGAATTAATAACTGTTTCTCCCGTTCCCTTTTGATATGTGCACCATGTTTGATCAGGATTCCTCTGATCACAGACTTATGGGCTTCCCAGAGTATCCCAGGGTCACAATTGTCAATATCATTCCTCTGAAAATAAAATTTAAGTTCTTTTGTGACATCAGCTAACACTGTGGGGTCCTGAAGTAAACTTTCGTTTAGTCGCCAAAATCTTGATTTTGTCGTCGCTGTTCGTGAGAGGGAATATTTCAGGGTAATAGGAGCATGGTCAGACCAGGTGATTGTGCCTATGTCGACTCTGTCCATTGCCTCCAGTTGGTTATGAGGCAAAAGAAAAAGATCGATGCGGGAATATGATTTGTGTGGTGATGAGAAGAATGTATAATCCCTCTCTCCGGCGTGTAAAAGTCTCCATACGTCAATCATTCTGGTCTCATGTAGTGTCTTGGTGATTCGTTTGTGTACACCCCTCCGGAGAGAGGACGCTCCATTTGATGTGTCTACCGATGGGCACAGAGGAACATTAAAATCGCCGCCTAGTATTAGTTGTCCCTCTGCAAAAGGTAGCAGTTCGTTCAATGTTTTGGATATGAAAATATCCTGTCTGTCATTTGGGGCGTATACAGTCGCTAGAGTCACCATTACATCACCAATCAGTCCTTTGAGAAACACATATCTCCCCTCTGTGTCAATTCTGGTGTCTCTACAGGTCCAGGGCACATTCCCCGAGATCAGTATAGACACTCCCTTTGATTTGGCTGAGGGATTGGTAGCGTGGTATGTAGTTGGGAAATATCGGTTTTTCAAACACATCAGTGCACCCGTCTTAAAGTGAGTCTCCTGGATAAACGCCACATCTGCTTTAGATCTTTTAAGATCATTCAGGAGCATGCGACGCTTTTCCGGCACATTCAGCCCTTTGGTGTTTAGGGTATAGATAGTAATTTGATCCATCGCGCTCACGCCAATAAAAAAAAAAAAAAAAAAAAAAGAGGGGGGGGGAGGGGGGGGGCTAGTAATGAAATAGGGAATAGAAGACTTGAAGGAGCAGGAGGAGGAAAAGGTAAAAAGAATAAGAGCCAAGAGAGCTCTAGACACAAAACAAAAACAATGAAAAGGGGTGGACGATCAAACCAAAAGATCGTCCTACACGTACTAGTTGTCGTTAGGCAACTAGGTGCAATTCCTTGCAATGAAACACACTCCAGTTATCACCGGGAAGGTGTTTCGGCCTAATGGGGATGAGGTTAGACTACGACCGGGGGAGCTAATCCCGGCCCGCCCCCTCCCCCACCCCTACATATAAGATAGGCATGTAAGCATTGTAACCATCATAAACATTATTAAATGAACAGATAAGGTAAAACATCAACCATAGTCTTATTATTGGTAACTTCTTATCTATCTGCATCCCTTGTATTGTCTGCCCCCAATCTTATCCTTCATTGCTATTGCCATATAACTGAGCAAATTCCAACTGGCCTTTCTTACCACAATCTAATTAGTGTTTCCCCCCTCCCTCCATACCGACCCCTCTTACTCAAAACATAAATGTTCTGTTTTCCCTCTCCCCCCTCCCCAGTTGACCCTCCTCCCGCAATACTGATATGCAATCGTGGCTTACAGTGATCCCTAAGTTTTCAAATTCCTGAGAAAAAGTTCCCTGCGGTAATACACAGACATATTTAAAGTGTGCGTAACTTAGTGCAAAATAGTTCCAAGAGAGAAAACACACTTGTGTGGAACCAGGATAGAACATTTCCGACACAGGGAGCAGTGACATATTGATGCACAATATTCCGAATACTGATTGTCCATTGCGTAGCGTGGAAACAGGGTTGGGAGAAATTAACTCCTGCCGTCCGTATGGCACAGGCAGAGTCACCGTCAAAACCCCTTCATCAATAGAAAGTTTCTTATTCCAGGGACTACCATTAGGGGGTGCAGTGTTAACCTGACTCAATTCCAGGACTCCTTCTCCAACCTCCCTGGTCACAACAGTAACCATATCCTGTCCCAAGTAGCCAGATTAGTGGGGGGGGGGATGGCTCATATCTGCAACTCTGAGGGGAGGACAGTCGGTTCTTTTGGTATGTTGTTAGGGGAGTTCAGACTACACAGCCTTAAGAATGGGGCCTTAAGCGGTGAACAGTAAAATATGAAAAATAAGAAATCCAAACAAACGTGGATAAAAAAGGCAAAAGTCAAAGCATCTGGGGCAACATACATATTCTCACCACAACAGACGACTCTAGGTTTCTCTGTCTTCTGCTGGAGACGTGATCCTTGATCTGCGTTGAGTGCGTTGTGGTCTTGGTGAGCCTGGCCTTCTCAGATTTGGACCCCCTGGGTGGTTAGCAAATCTTGGGATCAGTTGAAGCCAGTCTGGAACCGTTACTGGATCGGTTTCTAGAAAGTCAAACAATGTAGGAAGTTCCGCATAGGATCGTAAGGTGAAAAATTGGGATCTCTTCTTGAAAGTCACCGATATGGGGTATCCCCAGCGATACGTGATGCCCGCGCGTTGGGCCAACTCAAGCACTGGCTTCAACATTGCTCTGCGCTGCAGGGTGGCTCTGGAAAGATCAGGCATGATCCGGATAGATGCACCGTCAAATTCCACATCTCTCATCTCCCATGCTTTCCGCAAGATGATCTCTTTATGGGTGTACTGGTGTACTCTGCAGATCACATCTCTTGGGCGGTTCGGATCCGTTGATTTCGGCCCCAGCGCCCTGTGAATCCGGTCAAAGGACATCGTCGCAGGAAAGTCCGCTCTTGCTATGTCTCTGAAGATGGCTATAGCAGTAGCTGTGAGATCCTCTGTACCCGTGGCTTCGGGTAGGCCCCTTATACGCAGGTTGTTCCTCCTGCTGCGATCTTCAATTTCTTCTAGGTGAAGTTGCTGGTTCAATAGTGATTTTGTTTGATTTGCTTGAATATCTTCCACTTGCTTTAGGCGCTGTGTAAGTTCCGTTACTGTGGCTTCTCCTGCACCCATGCGATCTGACAGTGCTGTGATGTCGGTGCGCACTGCTGCTATGTCTCTGCGGTGTGAGGCTTCCAGCCTGCTGGCTAGAGATTCAAAGTCTGCTCTGGTAGGTATTGCTCTCAACAGTGCTCTCAGCTCCTCATCCGCGTGCAGGGTCAGGGGTGTATTATGTGAGACCTGTGTGTCTTGGATGACATCCCTGAGCAGCAGAGGGGTAGAGATGTCTCCATCTGATGTACAGGGTGCCATGGACGGTGTTAGTGAGCAGTGCTGTGAGGTACTCATAAGCTCTGTTGTCCGGAGCAACAGAGGTGTAGTAATGTCTCTATCAGATGCACCGGGGGCCATGGGCTGTGTCAGTGAGCAGTGCTGTGGGGTACTCACATGTTCGTTCTTCTGCATGGCGGCCGCCATCTTTGAAGCGGGGGATGGGTCACTGGGGTCCGAAAGATATTGTCTGATGGCTCCGTTTTGCTGTGTTTTTGGCGTTGGTCTTTTATGTTGTCGGTTGCTCTTTCCTCTGCGTCTTCCAGCAGAGTACATGCCGCTGATTAAATGCTGGTATGGCTGGTTTAAGGGCAGGAAAGGCCGGGGCGGACCGGGAGCCGCTCAGCATGTCTTCACACGGCCATGTCCAGACCACGCCCACGAAGGGTCTTTTATAAACATGATGGGGTCATTGATCAGTAGCCCTGTGGACGTATAGTATTTGTGGGGGGGTGATTGTTAGGGCAAGTGGATCCTGGTGCTCCGTGAGGGGGTGGCCAGCCGGGTATCATAGGACAGTCAATAAACACTTGTAGTCTCCCCCCTCACAGTAACAGGCAGGCAGAGGCCAGGTATGATGGGTGGTATATCAGGGGTGCCAGTGTGCAGAAGGCCCTGAGCAGTGTGGCAAATGCAGCAGCCAGTGGGGCACACTAAGCCATCCAATACCTTGGGTCAGTCAGGCAGTCTCTGGTAGTGTCTCAGGCCCTGGCAGGGACCAGGGTGTTTGCCCAGGCAGGTGGGGAAAGGGGGCCCGCAAATAGCTGTGGGCCTGACCGGTCCCGATGACCTCCGGTGGGGATGCGGCCTCAGGAAAGAGCGGGGATCCACAGGCCTCACTAGGCCGCACTAGGCCGGACCAGGCCGCGGCCGCCACGAGCGTCCCAGAAGCCCAGCAGAGCCACCGGACCGTGCCTGATGCACAGGGGGATAGTCTGTGTGTGTGGATGAGGGTCCCCTTACCTCCGGATCCGTCCGGATTGCGATCCCTCTGGAAGGCCCTAGGCCGGCAAGATGGCGGCAGCCGCGGGAGTCCGGAGGCCTCTTGTAGGTCAGATTTCTCTAAAATATCCCCGGATAGTGTAGCAGGGAGTCCCGGTGACTAGCCTGGCGGCTTTTTGTTGCGTTTTTTGGGGTTTAAATACGCGGATGCCGGTGGATTAGCCAGCAGGGCTCTGGAGCTCTCCACCAAGGGTCCTGGCTTACTTCCATGTGTGCCCAGCAGGGTAATGGCTTCCATGTGTGCCCAGCAGGGTTCCCGCTTACTTCCATGTGTGCCCAGCAGGGTTCTGGCTTACTTCCATGTGTGCCCATTAGGGTCCCAGCTTACTTCCATGTGTGACCAACAGGGTCCCCGCTTACTTCCATGTGTGCCCAGCAGGGTCCCCGCTTACTTCCATGTGTGCCCAGCAGGGTACCCGCTTACTTCCATGTGTGCTCAGCAGGGTCCCCACTTACTTCCATGTGTGCTCAGTAGGGTCCCAGCTTACTTTCATGTGTGCCCAACAGGGTCCCCGCTTCCATGTATGCCCAGCAGGGTCCAGGCTTCCTTCCATGTGTGCCCAGCAGGGTCCCCGCTTACTTCCACGTGTGAACAGCAGGGTTCTGGCTTACTTCCATGTGTGCCCAGCAGGGTCCCGGCTTACTTCCATGTGTGCCCAGCAGGGTTCTGGCTTACTTCCATGTGTGCCCATTATGGTTCCAGCTTACTTCCATGTGTGCTCAACAGGGCCCCCGCTTACTTCCATGTGTGCCCAGCAAGGTCCCCGCTTACTTCCATGTCTGCCCAGTAGGGTCCCCGCTTACTTCCATGTGTGCCCAGCAGGGTACCCACTTACTTCCATGTGTGCCCAGCAGGGTCCCCGCTTACTTCCATGTGTGCCCAGTAGGGTCCCAGCTTACTTCCATGTGTGCCCAACAGGGTCCATGCTTACTTCCATGTGTGCTCAGCAGGGTCCCCACTTACTTCCATTTGTGCTCAGTAGGGTCCCAGCTTACTTTCATGTGTGCCCAACAGGGTCCCCGCTTCCATGTATGCCCAGCAGGGTCCAGGCTTCCTTCCTTGTGTGCCTAGCAGGGTCCCCGCTTACTTCCACATGTGAACAGCAGGGTTCTGGCTTACTTCCAAGTGTGCCCAGCAGGGTCCCGGCTTACTTCCATGTGTGCCCAGCAGGGTTCTGGCTTACTTCCATGTGTGCCCATTAGGGTCCCAGCTTACTTCCATGTGTGCCCAACAGGGTCCCCGCAAACTTCCATGTGTGCCCAGCAGGGTCCCTGCTTACGTCCATGTCTGCCCAGTAGGGTCCCGCTTACTTTCATGTGTGCCCAGCAGGGTACCCGCTTACTTCCATGTGTGCCCAGCAGGGTCCCCGCTTACTTCCATGTGTGCCCAGTAGGGTCCCAGCTTACTTCCATGTGTGCCCAACAGGGTCCCCGCTTACTTCCATGTATGCCCAGCAGGGTCTAGGCTTACTTCCATGTGTGCCCAGTAGGGTCCCCGCTTACTTCCATGTATGCCCAGCAGGGTCCAGGCTTACTTCCATGTGTGCTCAGTAGGGTCACCGCTTACTTCCATGTGTGCCCAACAGGGTCCCCGTTTAATTCCATGTATGCCCAGCAGGGTCTAGGCTTACTTCCATGTGTGCCCAACAGGGTCCCCGCTTACTTCCATGTATGCCCAGCAGGGTCTAGGCTTACTTCCATGTGTGCCCAGTAGGGTCCCCGCTTACTTCCATGTATGCCCAGCAGGGTCCCCGTTTAATTCCATGTGTGCCCAGCAGGGTCCAGGCTTACCTCCATGTGTGCCCATCAGAGTCTCCTCCACCTCACCCTTGCTATTATAAAGTTGCAGCCTGCCCCGGCAGATTAAATTAGAGGCCAGAATTTGAATGTAATTGACGGGAAACCTAACATGGTGTTTGCAGCCATGGCAATATGAGCTCACCCCTCTGGCCATAATGTAAATTTGGAGATGGATGGTTGGGGGGGGGATGGCACATCCACCTGTTTTTAGCCTCTCATTCACCAGTGTAAGCTAAGCCAAATAGAGACAATAGGAGAAAGAGATACAGAAAAAGAACCCTCTAAATCCACAAACTGCTGAAGTAATTTTTTCCAGCAGTAATTTACAGATATTACATAGACATTAACCCCTTCCCACCTGACTCAGCGTCCCTTTAAACAATTCGTAACACCCAAGGGCCAGGAAGGATCGGCGATCTTGTAACCACTATCACAGTGGTCACATGATCAGAAGCCGGTCCCGCCAGCTACTGATCTTTAGTCTGCAATAAGCTGCTGTCTTGAACAGCCCAGGCTTTGTGCTGGGATCACATAGTGAGTGCATTCTCAGCAGGAAAACATTGGCTCTCCAGTAATTCATGTGTGTGGTGTGAGCTTTAAAGTAGGTGAAAAACTCAGACTGAAATATGAACAAAGCATATCCCTCTATAGTGTGTACTTATCTCAATCCAGAGCACCAAGTGTCATTTCTGTCTGCTCCCTCCTTTCTCTGCTATTAGCATAACTAACTTCTGACAAGTTTTCCTGACACCATGAGAAAAGAGGTGACAGGGAGGGAGCTCCAGCACACAGCCTGTGATTGACAGCCTCAGTTCTGTCTCTGTGTGCTGTGTGAAGGGGTTGTGTCCTTTCCCTCCAATCAGCTTTCAGAGCTTCTCTCACAGAGCTCTGCAGAGTGTAACTTCAGCTCTCCGCCCCCTGTTTTCTGAAAGCTCAGACAAGCTTTATAAATTCTGGACTTAGGTAGAGAAGAATGAAACAGGTACAACTTATGTAGCAGGATTTGTTTCCTCTTTGTGCATCACCTGAGACCAGTCACTTCATTGGGTGTAAGTAAGGAATAACCACTTTAAAGCCCACCCTTTTGCAGCCGCACATATGTGTTTGGTGATCGTATAGGGTAAAGGACGTAGGCTGATGTCAGATGGGCGACTTTGCCTCTCCTGATCCTGCTGAAAGCGATTTGTCAGAGGCAAGATCGCTAAAAAAGCGGCCCATTTTTCCCTTTAGATTACTCCCTCTGTAGCTGAGGCAGCGAGATGGCGCCCCTGTAGCTAGCATTTGAAATTCAGCAGCATTTGGGCCAGTGCGGAACCTCGCCACATCTGCTTACAAAGGTCATGTCATAGAGAGACAGTTAGTTACCAATCCTGCCATTAGCGATTTGTCTGTAGCCGCAGAATCACCCATCTGACATCAAATCCTATCCCAGTCCTATACTACCAGTCCAATCCCTCCCCTTTACATACAGTCAGGTCCATAAATATTGGGACATCGACACAATTCTAATCTTTTTGGCTCTATACACCACCACAATGGATTTGAAATGAAATGAACAAGATGTGCTTTAACTGCGGACATTCAGCTTTAATTTGAGGGTATTTACATCCAAATCAGGTGAACGGTGTAGGAATTACAATGGTTTGTATATGTGCCTCCCACTTTTTAAGAGACCAAAAGTAATGGGACAATTGGCTGCTCAGCTGTTTCATGGCCAGGTGTGTGTTATTCCCTCATTATCCCATTTAAAAGGAGCAGATAAAAGGTCCAAAGGTCATTTCAAGTGTGCTATTTGCATTTGGAATCTGTTGCTGTCAACTCTCAATATGAGATCCAAAGAGCTGTCACTATCAGTGAAGCAAACCATCATTAGGCTGAAAAAACAAAACAAACCCATCAGAGAGATAGCAAAAACATTAGGTGTGGCCAAATCAACTGTTTGGAACATCCTTAAAAAGAAAGAACGCACCGGTGAGCTCAGCAACACCAAAAGACCCGGAAGACCACGGAAAACAATTGTGGTGGATGACCGAAGAATTCTCTCCCTGGTGAAGAAAACACCCTTCACAACAGTTTGACCAGATCAAGAACACTCTCCAGGAGGTAGGTGTATGTGTGTCAAAATCAACAATCAAGAGAAGACTTCACCAGAGTGAATACAGAGGGTTCACCACAAGATGTAAACCATTGGTGAGCCTCAAAAACAGTAAGGCCAGATTAGAGTTTGCCAAACAACATCTAAAAAAGCCTTCACAGTTCTGTAAAAACATCTTATGGACAGATGAGACCAAGATCAACTTGTAACAGAGTGATGGGAAGAGAAGAGTATGGAGAAGGAAAGGAACTGCTCATGATCCAAAGCATAACCACCTCATCAGTGAAGCATGGTGGTGGTAGTGTCATGACGTGGGCATGTATGGCTGCCAATGGAACTGGTTCTCTTGTATTTATTGATGATGTGACTGCTGACAAGAGCAGCAGGATGAATTCTGAAGTGTTTTGGGCAATGTGATCTGCTCATATTCAGCAAAATGCTTCAGAACTCATTGGACGGCACTTCACAGTGCAGATGGACAATGACCCGAAGCATACTGCGAAAGCAACCAAAGAGTCTTTTAAGGGAAAGAAGTGGAATGTTATGCAATGGCCAAGTCAATCACCTGACCTGAATCTGATTGGGCATGCATTTCACTTGCTGAAGACAAAACTGAAGGGAAAATGCCCCAAGAACAAGCAGAAACTGAAGACAGTTGCAGTAGAGGCCTGGCAGAGCATCACCAGGAATGAAACCCAGCGTCTGGTGATGTCTATGTGTTCCAGACTTCAGGCTGTAATTGACTGCAAAGGATTTGCAACCAAGTATTAAAAAGTGAAAGTTTGATGGATGATTGTTAATCTGTCCCATTACTTTTGGTCCCTTAAAAAGTGGAAGGCACATATACAAACTGTTGTAATTCCTACACCGTTCACCTGCTTTGGATGTAAATACCCTCAAATTAAAGCTGAAAGTCTGCAGTTAAAGCACATCTTGTTAGTTTCATTTCAAATCCATTGTGGTGGTGTATAGAGCCAAAAAGATTAGAATTGTGTCGATGTCCCAATATTTATGGACCTGACTGTAGCTTTCTAAGCCCTTGATGAAGGAAGTATACATAGCTTGACCCCAGAAACGTATCGGGTTTTGTTTCCATAAATGTTTTAATAAATGCCTTCAGGCTCAAGATCCCTTAGATCTATTGTTCCTTGGATACAGAAAAAAGGAGATGGATAACTATAATTGGAAAGAAAAGCGGAACTAGTGACACTGAGATTGTCTCAAGGATTTGTGGAATGTATTAATTGTAACATTTCTTCCGTCAGGTTCTTGACAAAGAAACACAAAGCAGCATGAATAATTGTACAAGTGACCTGAACATGAAAATGTCCCTTTCTGTCTAGTGTTAATTGTCAGCCTTGATCCATCCTGCTCACATAGATAGCTGTTTCTCTAGCTGTTTACTCTGCATGATTCTTAGTCTCTGTGGACTTTGGTAACCCAGTTACCCATTGTGGATTCCTGTCCACATTAACCATTTATCTAGGGGCTCAGTATAGGCAGAACCGCACCTTCAGTTCATATATTTTATAGCGCTCCTCTTGCGCTGGGCATTTTTGAGGGTCTCTTACCCTTCATTCCCTTACTTAATTTAATGCCCATAAGGACTGGCCAGTCTTCTCTACATGTGCCTATACCCTCTTGCCTCTAAACTACTTTATCTAGCAGATGTGTACTACATATACCTGTGAACAGCACTATTCTTCCCTTTCTTATCTATAACACTCCGATGGACAGTAGACAGTGACAACATAACATATAACCACCAATCATTACAGTTCGATTAAGGGGAGTAAAATAGGTACCCTTTGTCCCGAAAATGCCTTACCAATCAAGGAAGTCTGATAACTCGAATGTAAGCAAAAGGCTTACCTCAGCCAGCTGATTATCAGAAATTCCCGGATCATCTCAAGCTCCTCGTTTCGGATTCTCAGCGTCACCTGTAAATCCTTCTGGCTGGCTCGCCACTTGACCAGGACATTTTATAGATAGGCAACTCCTATCCTCACATTGATTAGTGGTTCCAAATTAATAATAACTACTGCAGTAGGGAACAGACACAAAAGATACACTCCGCATCTTTCCAAATAACTGTTCTGCTTTATTATGACACAATTGAAGGTTTTTATACACATGATTACGTAGGTATCACATTAATATTACAATTGTACGTTTATGGTAACAAGGGGCGTAACATAGGCAGACTAATTCTAATCAGGACTTGAAAGAATGCAAACATGTAATGGAAACATTATTAGTGCTGTGTGCACAGTGAGGGCAGTGTGCAATACATACAAAATATAATACAATCATATACAGAATTCACAAATTTCCATTACACAAATGTATGTTAAATAAGACATCTGTAAACAATATAAATTATTGAGTGTGGCAATTAAGCCATAAACCTGAACCTTGAGAATATTGTAACTCTTCTGTAAACAGAATAGCAAAATACCAAAGTGGAAAAATCTAAAGAAACTGATATATAAATAAATACAAACAAATAAATGAATGATTCTATATAAATCCAGTATAACAATAATAATAATAATAATAATAATAATAATATAGCTACTGTTCTTGACTGTTTGATCATACAGTGTCCATCTCCTTTCCACAGTCACTCGGTCTTACATTCACATCGCTCTCCCGTGGTGCTTTCTTTTTCATGTTGTCTTACCTTTGTAGGTGTACAGCAGGGGTGTCCAAGCAGGGCCAGTATAAGGGGTGGGCAGGAGGGGCAGCTGCCCTGGGCACTGTGGTATCATGTGAAGTAGGGGGGGCACTACAAGGAGATTAGGGGGGAGAGAATTTGTGTTGGAAGGGGGCATTTGGGGGCAGCAGGTGGTAAGTATTGTTCTAGGAGAGAACATTGGGGGGGGGGGTGCTAAGAGTGCCAAAAAAGGGGGAATTGTGTTGAGAGGGGTGATGGGGGTAGAAGATTTGGCTAGGAGGTGAGATTTGAAGTGGAAGGGAGATGTGTACTTGGAGGAGACATATTTAGGGGTAGAAGGCTTTGTGCTAGGAGGGGTAAAAATTTTTTTTTTGGGGGGGGGGGGCATTTGAGCTGGGGGGATTTGGGGGATGGGGGGGGCAAAGATTTGTGCTAAGAGGCTGGATTTTGGCGGGGGGGCTGGACTTATCATGGGAGGAGGGGGGATTTATGCTTAGGGAGAAGCCATGCAGATTAGTGCTTTTGTAGGGGGGATTTTTGCTGACACATAATGCTCATACATCTTGAGGAGGGGGGGGGCAGTTTGGCATGTTCGTCCTGGGCTCTAGATGACCTTATCTCAACACTGTGCCCAAGCTATGCCCACGGGCCATATCGGGCCCACTACAAGATTCTATTGACCCGTGACAACTGTTCGTAAAAATACCCCACTTGGCTTGTAGTGGATGTGTATCATAATTCAATAGCTAAAGTAATTATACTAGAAAGGCAAGAAACAGGGGTGCGCATGCCCACGCACCAATGTCCAATAAGAGAGGATCAACCTTTGTTGGTTATAAAGTATATCATGAAAAGAAAGAAGACGCAAATGAGTGTATGTGTATACTTATAGGACGGGAAACATATTGATTCTGTAGGAGAGCAGAAGATAGAATGATACCCCAGTAATGCTAATATGCTATTCTTTTTAAGCCTGTCCCTATGATATAGAAGTATTAGATAAATAATCGCTATCTATAGGGAGGCCTCCTCAAACAATTTGACTGGCTAATTACCATGATATGGTGTCATGCATCCAAGCCACTCTTTGGTTTCAGTCAAAAAAGGCGGATCTCATATCTTCATTGTACCTACTAGGTAATTTGACTGGCCAATTAACATGGAATGGTGACTTGCATCCAAGCCACTCGGTGGTCTAAGTCAAAAAGAGCTCTCAAAACTACATAAAAAACAGCTTGTTCACCATCCCAATAGACCGTGTGACCCATGTGACACCCCATAGTATGAAAAAATAGGTGCAAAAAATATCTTTACATGTTTCGCTCACTAAATGAGCTTCGTCAGGAGCACAAGATAATACACCAATATCAAAATAATGAAACAAAGAAACATATGAGGTCCATATATTATATAGCAGCGAATTAAATGTCACATGGTATTTGCGCAGTGGTTTTTCAAATGCATCTTTTGGGAAAAAATAAACTTTTTTGAATTTTAATGCACAATACATAACCCATTTTTTTGTAAAATTTAAAAGATGATGTTATGGCCAGCAAATAGATACCAAACATGTGCACACGCCTGTGAAACGGCGCACATTTTACTATCCATAGGCGACGCTTTAAAATCCTTTACAGCCTTTACAGGCTTACCACTTTAGATTTACAGAGGAGGTCTGGTGCCAGAGTTACTGCCCATGATCTGACATTTGCAGTGATACCTCACATGTTTGCCTTTGCCCGGAGGGTATCTGTTTTTGTTTATATATATATATTAATTTATTTTATTTTTAAACTGTTACTTACATTTTTTTTTTTATCACTTTTATAGCTGTCACAAGGGATGTAAACATCCCTTGTGACAGCAACAGTCATGTGACAGGTACTCTTTATGGAGGGATTTGGTGTCAAAAGGACCCCAAAACCCGCCTCTGCACTTACAAGCATTCAAAACACCAAGATCAGCATATTTTTTCAATGCTTTTATTTCTTTCAAATGGCGCCAATGACATTTGCGTAAAACGTAAGTGATTTCGCTAGTTAGCCGCTCCGATTGCTCTTACAAGCAAGCTGACCACCGGCTGTAAAAAAACGGCAGCTGCTAGCATCATCCCGGTACAACCACTTGAAGTCAAGCGATGTACCGGTACATTGACTGGCAGTAAGTGGTTAAATATACATGAAAATTCAGATAAATATTGGCAAAGCTTGAACATGAACTTCTTCGTCTTCGTGCCTCTGTGCCTCTGCTGCTGATCAGTAATGGTGTATCATGTGCTGTTATGGCCGGAATGTATCTAGTTATCCTCTGTAATAACAGTGTAGAGATAATTTATATTCGTGGCCTGACACGATTTCCTCTGTTTGGTTGTCGGGTTGATGTTAATTCCTGATCTCCTATTGTTCCCCTCCGGCTCGTTTACTTGTTAGCGGAAGGGCAGCGGATGGCTAGCTGAGAAAGGCACATCATTAGCGGCAATGGTATTCCAACGTCACTAGAGGCGGCTGAATTATTATTTCAGCCCAAGTAAGATTGCTCGGATATTCAGACAGGATTCCAGACTGGATGCCATGAAGAGAGGATTATTTTAAATGTATTTTCCAAAGTATGATATTAACTATTTGCCGCCCGTGCTATACTCGAAAGACGGCTACAGCGATGGCCTTAATTGCCGGGAGGGTGTCCATTGACGTCCTCCAGAGCAAGCGCTCTGTGATCACAGAGTCTATGAGACTCGGCTGATCACAGATCCAAGTAAGGGGTCGATCCCGGCCCCTTAGCATGTGATCAGCTGTCAGCCAATGTAAACAGGTCGGTAATCTGTATTTTTTTTCCTCGCGCTTTCAGAGCGAGGGGAAAAAAAAGCCGATCACTGGATTCTGTCAGAGGGACATCAGTCCCTCACACAGTAAGCCGCGGCTGCATTTTCTGTGCCCACCAGTGTCAGCTGCCAGTGCCCACTGTGCCACCTACCAGTGCCACCTACCAGTCCCCACAGTGCCACCTACCAGTGCCCACAGTGCCACCCATCAATGCCCACCAGTGCTGCCAATCAATGCCTATCAGTGTCTCTTAATCAGTGCCACAGATCAGTGATGCCTATCAGTGTCACCTACAAATGCCTACCAGTGCCCATCAGTGCCACCCATCAGTGATCATCAGTGCCCATCAGTGCCACCTATCAGTGCCGCTCATCAGTGCCATCTACTATCAGTGCCCTTCAGTGTCACCCATCAGTGCCAACCATCCGTGCCACCCATCAGTGCCACCTCTCAGTGCCACCTCATCAGTGCTTATCAGTGCCACCTATCAGTGCCCATTAGTGCTGCCTCATCAGTGATCATCAGTGCCCATCAATGCCACCTATCAGTGCCACCTATCAGTGCCCTTCAGTGCCAACCATCAGTGCCCATCAGTGCCAACCATCAGTGCCACCCATCAGTGCCACTTATCAGTGCCACCTCATCAGTGCTTATCAGTGCCACCTATCAGTGCCCATTAGTGCCGCCTTATCAGTGCCCATCAGTGCCGCCTAACCAGTGCCGGCCCAAGACATTGTGCTGCCTGGTATCAAGAATGAAATGCTGCCCCCCCCCCAAAAAAAAAAAATTCACGCCCACCAAAATGCCCCCACATCCATTATATCACGGTAACTAAAGTGGACCGGTCATGGCTCTATACATGTATATAGAAGTATAAAGAGGACCTGTCATGGCTCTATACATGTAAAGGAGTATAAAGAGGACCTCTAAAAATACAAACCGCAGAGGTGATCAAATACCATCAAAAGAAAGCTCTATTTGTGGGAAAAAAAAGACGTGAATTTTGTTTGGGCGCAACGTCGCACGACCGCGCAATTGTCAGTTAAAGCGATGCAGTGTCATATCGCAAAAAAAAATGATTGAAGTGCAATATTTCTATAATTACATTGTTATATAAAATAAAATAGTTCAACTCACCATAATGCAGAATCAGTGGGAGCCCTGAGCGCATCACCTGCCTTCAGATGCGGATTGTCACTTGCCATGGCGGCACCTGCCACACATTGCAGATTGTCACTTGCCACGACTCCACCTGCCACACATTGCGGATTGTCATTTGCCATGGCGCCACCTGCCACACATTGCTGATTGTCACAATGCCACCTGCCACACATTGCGGATTGTCACTTGCCACGAAGCCACCTGCCACACATTGCGGATTTCACTTGCCACGACTCCACCTGCCACACATTACGGATTGTCACGAGCCACTGCGCCACCTGCCACACATTGCGGATTGTCACTTGCCACGGCGCCACCTGCCACACATTGCGGATTGTCACAACACCACCTGCCACACATTGCGGATAGTCACTTGCCACGACTCCACCTGCCACACGTACCGGATTGTCGCTTGCCATGTCACCAGGCACACATTGTGGATTGTCACTTGCCACTGCTGCTGATCCCACTGTGAGGATCCCGGTGTTCTGCCGAAAAAGGTCCCCCATCGCATAGTGTCCGCCCTGTACTACGGAGGACAAAGGAGACGCCGAAAGTCTCTGAACATCAACAGCGGGAGCATGTGGCACAATGTACTCTGAAGTGCAGGTGTTCATGTTTGGAGAATTTCGGCGTCTCCTTTGTCCTCCGTACTGCGCAAGCGCTGCACCTGCGCAGTACAGGGCGGACAGTATTCGATGGGGGACCTTTCTCGGCCGATCCTCCCGGTGGGATCCGCAGCGGAGCGGGTGAAACGGGCTGGCTGGCAGGCGGCAATTTGCCGCCCCCTGAATGTGCCGCCTGGAACCATGGCTCCATCGGGTCCCATGGTAGGGCCGGCCCTGCACCTATCAGTGCCCATCAGTGCAGCCTCATCAGTGAAGGAGAAAAATTACCTGTTTTCAAAATTTTATTACAAACTATGAAACTTTTCGGTCCTTTTTTGTTTTATTTAGCAAAAAATAAAAAACCCAGTAGCAATTAAATACCACCAAAAGAAAGCTCTATCTGTGTGGGAAAAAAAATGGAAAAAATTGAATTTGGGTAAACTGTAGCATGACCGCGCAATTGTCATTCAAAGAGTGACAGCGCTGAAAGCTGAAAATTGGTCTGGGCAGGAAGGGGGGGTTTAGGTGCCCGGTAAGCAAGTGGTTAAATGGGCTGTGTTGGAAAAAATTCAAAACATTCTTAGTAGACTGCTAAGAGATAACATTGCAGTATATATATCACTGGGCTCAAGTTCTGCTAGTCCTTGGAAAGAATACAATGTAACACAATCTCTGAAAGAATACAATGTAACACAATCTCTGAAAGAATACAATGTAACACAATCTCTGAAAGAATACATTGTAACACAATCTCTGCAACAAGGCACTATAGCCCAACTGAGCTTTTGGTTTAACCACTTGACCTCTTTTTTACACTTGTTTACAAGTAAAAACATTTTTTTTTTTTTGCTAGAAAACTACTTAGAACCCCCAAACATTATATATATATATATTTTATTACACCCTAGAGAATAAGATGGCAGTTGTTGCAATACTTTATGTCACAGCGTATTTGCGCAGCGGTCTTACAAGCGGACTTTTTTTGGAAAAAATACACTTTTTGAATTAAAAAATAAGACAACATTAAATTAGCCCAATTTTTTTTATACTGACAAAGATAATGTTAGACCAAGTAAATTGATACCCAACATATCACGCTTCAAAATTGCGCCCGCTCGTGGAATGGCGACAAACTTTTACCCTTAAAAATCTCCATAGGCGACTTTTAAAAATTGCTACAGGTTACCAGTTTTGAGTTACAGAGGAGGTCTAGAATTATTGCTCTCGCTCTACCGATCATGGCGATATCTCACATGTGTGGTTTGAACATCATTTTCATATGCGGGCGCTACTCACGTACGTGTTCGCTTCTGCGCGCGAGCTCGTCGGGACAGGGCACTTTAAATAGTTTTTTTTCTTATCTATTTTACTTTAAATTTTTTATTTTGACACAGTTTAAAAAAAAATGTTTTTAGGTCACTTGTATTCCTACTACAAGGAACGTAAACAAAAAGACCTCAGATCTCATATTTACACTAAAATGCAATAAAAAATAAAAAAAATTAAAAAATAAGAGAAAAAAATAAAATAATAATTTCTCCTTGGGAGAAATGGGAGGAGGGGACGTTTGTCGTCGCTTCTGCCCTCCCATGCCATGGAGCCGAGCAGGGCCCATCTTCCCCTCAGTCAGCAGCCAGACATCCATGGGAGAGGACTCGACCGTCTCCGCCGCTATCGGCGGGTCCGGATGACCGGAGCACGGCGGGAGGGGGGTGGACACCTCTCCCACCGCCGATAAAAGAGATCTCGCGGTGAACCCGCCGCATAGACAACTTTTATCTTAAAGAGAAACGCACGGCGTTCCCAAAAATACCGGTATTTAGCGTCAAAGTACAGGCGTACGGGTACGTCGTTTTGCGTGAAGTGGTTAACCACTTACGGACCGCCCGCCGTCGATATACGTCAGTATTTTGACGCTAAATACCATTGTTATGGCAGCAGATAGTTGCCATAACCCCGGTATTTTTTTCAACGGCGGGTGGTCTGCTTTAAGATGAAAGTGGTCTCTGCAGCGGATTCACCGCAAGAACACTTATCTGCGGCGGGAGAGGTGCCCCCGTTTCCGCCGCGTCCCAGGCGTCTCCACTGCTTACCGGATCCATCGGTAGTGACGGAGACGATTTGGTCCTTTCCCCTGATGGGCAGGAAGTCGAGTGAGGGAATGATGGCCCCCACTCAACTTGGAGGACCTAAGCGACGTCAAACGTCACTTCCACCCTCTGCCCTTTAAAAGG
This sequence comes from Aquarana catesbeiana, assembly GCF_042186555.1. NCBI lineage: Eukaryota > Metazoa > Chordata > Amphibia > Anura > Ranidae > Aquarana > Aquarana catesbeiana. Next base: position 32,147,592 of record NC_133334.1, on the reverse strand, counting down.
GACAATATTTTTTAAAAGGAAAAAAAAATACTTTTTTTTATTTTGTTTTAAGTGTAAATACCAGATCTGAGGACTTTTTGGCCCCAGATCTCACATTAAAGAGGTCCTGTCATGCTTTTTTTCTATTACAAGGGATGTTTACGTTCCTTGTAATAGGAGTAAAAGTGATGTGTCGCCATTCTACAAGCGGGCGCAATGACATGTTGGGTATCAATATACTCGGCATAACATTATCTTTTACAATATAGAAACAAATTGGGCTAACTTTACTGTTTTCTTATTTTTTTATTCAAAAAAGTGTATTTTTCCCCCAAAAAATTGCATTTGTAAGACCGCTGCGCAAATACGATATTGCAACGACCGCCATTTTATTTTTTAGGGTGTCTGGGAAAAAAAAAAATATATATTTATATATATATAAAATGTTTGAGGATTCTAAGTAATTTTCTAGCAAAAAAAAAATTTAACTTGTAAACAAGTGTAAAAAAAATAGGCCTGGTCCTTCAGCTAGATACATTCCAAGTGCATCAAAAGGTGTGCAAAGTCTTACATTCTGAGAAGCCTGTCCCCTGCCAGCATGATGCAGGTCTTTCTTTGTGAGGAAGCAGTAGTCTCTCTGTGCAATGGTCAGACACACCTTCCCATTGCTAAGTTAGAGCTGGATCTCTCCAATCAGCAGGGAGCATGAGTTATACTGATTGTAGAGCAGTAGGTCTGCCTCGTCAAGGGGCATGTTGGACCTCTGCAGAGAGACCACTGCTTCAACATAGAGCAAGAGTCCTTCCTGTAGTATGCTGGCAGGGGTCAGGATTTTCTACTCAAGCTGTGGCTGCTTTCCAAAGGAAATGAACTGCAATACTTTGCACATGTTTGTTTTGATGTACCTGTAATATATTTAACTAATTAAAGTAAAAGCTCAATTGGACTGTAAGACCAAGTTGACCTCTTCAATATGCGGCAAGGCACAGTAAAGCATAAACTGCAGAACGGTGGGGTACATTGTAGTGCCATTTCCAAAGCATACTTGTGAACCAAAAGGTGAAAGGATCGTTTGTGGTGGGTGCTTTGGATGCTTATTAACCACTTGACCTCCGGAAGATTTACCCCCCTTCATGACCAGGCCATTTTTTGCAATACGGCACTGCGTTATTTTAACTAATAATTGTGCTGACGTATCCAAATAAAATTTTTGTAATTTTTTTCCCCACAAATAGAGCTTTCTTTTGGTGGTATTTGATCACCTCTGCGTTTTTTATTTTTTACGCTATAAACAAAAAAAGACCGACAATTTTGAAAAAAAAAATATTTTTTTTTTTTTACGTTCTTCTATAAAGTACATCCAACAAAAAACATATAAAAACATTTTAAAATCGAATGTCTTCATAAGTATATGTATTCTGTTACGTATTTTTGGTAAAGAGATAAAGGGGTCAGGAGCCTAGACCCCAACCAGGTCTCCTCAAGAAAGCGAGCAAATGGACTATCTCCGTACAATACTATGAGGGTAAGTTGCATAGATGTGAGAAGATGTGTAAAATAATACAAAAGTTTATTTATACATAACACATGACAAAAAAATCAGTTACAGATTAAAACAAATATAACGATCCATGCATATCACCAAGATAACACTCCCCGAACGGGGAAGATCACAGTGGGATCGTTGATCACGGATAATCCAAACTAGTTTCACGGACAAAGCCGCTTCATCAGGAGGGTATCTGTAATTTGAGTAACAAATGATCAATGACAATATAATTAGTCTGGTAGGAAGTCTTTCCGAGGTTTGCTGAGGTCTGTCGAAGTGTCCCCGAGTCTTTTCGGGTGTTTCTAAGGCTCTCCGGCGCCCCCCCCTGCCTCTGGCCGCATGCGGTATTGCATCCCATTGAAGTCAATGTGGAACGAATAATTTTCGTTTCCATTGACTTCAATGGGAAAACTCGCTTTGATATGCGAGTACTTTGGATTACGAGCATTCTCCTGGAATGGATTATGCTCGTAATCCGAGGTTCCACTGTACTTTTAAGGTATGCAACAGACAGATTCAGAAGGCACAACAGCAGTCTTTCTTTGTAAAATTACTGGACATGCATTTTATTTTTGTAAGTAGTAATACAGTTATTTAAGCTCCTTTACAAACTGTTTTATGCACATTAATTGAAAAATGCAGCTCTTGAAATATTTACATTTTTCAGCAGTAGATGCATTGTCAAATTATTTATAGCTACATTTATTATTACTAAAAATTAAATAATAATTCAGCTCATTGTCCTATAAATATCCCTGCAGCCCAGGGACTGGAGGTCGTGGGTTTCTGTTCTGTAATTGTGCATTCGTGCTGAGAATTGGCAATCTCTAGGTGATTAATAGTACGTTTCTGTCATTAATTGTACACCACCTCTGCTAATTGTACATCTCTGTTCGGAGCCTCCTATTGTAGAAATAGCACACGTGTTTGTGATAAGAAAGAAAGAGCAATCCTCCTGTGCAGAATTTTATTAGTTACTGTAACAGCAAGCAATTAGACTTCTGTAACCAGGGAAAGAAAACAAATTCTGATTTTTGACATGGATTACCTTAATATGCATATATTTTTTGTAAACCTTTAAATAAAAAAAAATAAATAAAAAAACCATATAGTGCCTTAAAAAAGTATTCATACCCCTTGAAATATCCCACATTTTGTCATGTTACAACCAAAAACGTAAATGTATTTTATTGGGATTTTATGTGATAGACCAACACAAAGTGGCACATAATTGTGAAGTGGAAGGAAAATGATAAATGGTTTTCACAATTTTTAACAAATAAATATGTGAAAAGTGTGGGGTACATTTGTATGGCGCCCCCCGGAGTCAATACTTTGTAGAACCGCCTTTCACTGCAATTACAGCTGCAAGTCTTTTTGGGGATGTCTCTACCAGCTTTGCACATCTAGAGAGGGACATTTTTGCCCATTCTTCTTTGTAAAATATCTCAAGCTCTGTCAGATTGGATGGAGAGCATCTGTGAACAGCAATTTTCAAGTCTTGCCACAGATTCTCAATTGGATTTAGGTCTGGACTTTGTCTGGGCCATTCTAACTAATGAATATACTTTATATTCATGCGTTAGAGTTATACTGATCTAAACCATTCCATTGTAGCTCTGGCTGTATGTTTAGGGTTGTTGTCCTGCTGGAAGGTGAACCTCGACCCCAGTCTCAAGTCTTTTGCAGACTCTAACAGGTTTTCTTCTAAGGCCACGTACACACGAGCGGACTTTTCGGCAACAAAAGTCCGACAGCCATTCCGGCGAACTTCCGACGGACTTTTGAATGAACGGACTTGCCTACACATGATCACACCAAAGTCCGACGGATTCGTACGTGATGACGTACGACCGGACTAAAATAAGGAAGTTCATAGCCAGTAGCCAATAGCTGCCCTAGCGTCGGGTTTTTGTCTGTCGCACTAGCATACAGATGAGCGGATTTTTCGACCGGACTCGAGTCCATCGGAAAGTTTTGAAGCATGTTTCAAATCTAAAGTCCGTCAGATTTTCGACTGGAAAAGTCCGCTGAAGGTCCGATGAAGCCCACACATGATCGGAATTGTTCGCTGGACTCGGTCCGTCGGACCAGTCCGGTCGAAAAAGTCAGCTCGTGTGTACGCTGCATAAGATTGCCCTGTATTTGGCTCCATCCATCTTCCCATCAACTCTGACCAGCTTCCCTGTCCCTGCTGAAGAAAAGCATCCCCACAACATGATGCTGCCACCACCATGTTTCACAGTGGAGATAGTGTGTTCAGGGTGATGTGCAGTGTTAGTTTTCTGCCACACATAGCGTTTTACTTTTAGGTCAAAAAGTTAAATTTCGTTCTCATCTGACCAGAGCACCTTCTTCCACATGTTTGCTGTGTCCCCCACATGGCTTCTCACAAACTTTAAACAGGACTTCTTATGGCTTTCTTTCAACAATGTCTTTCTTCTTGTCACTCTTCCAAAAAGGTCAGATTTGTGGAGAGCACGACTAATAATTGTCCTGTGGGCAGATTCTCCCACCTGAGCTGTGGATCTCTGCAGCTCCTCCAGAGTTACCATGGATCTCTTGGCTCTTCTCTGATGAATGCTCTCCTTGCCCGGCCGGTCAGTTTAGGTGGACGGCCATGTCTTGGTAGGTTTGTAGTTGTGCCATACTCTTTCCATTTTCGGATGATGGATTGAACAGAGCTCTGTGAGATATTCAAAGCTTGGGATATTTTTTTAGAACCTAACCCTGCTTTAAACTTCTCCACAACTTTATCCCTGACCTGTCTGGTGTGTTCCTTGGCCTTCATGTTGCTGTTTGTTCACTAAGGTTCTCTTACAAACCTCTTCACAGAACATCTGTATTTATATTGAGATTAAATGACACACAGGTGGACTCTATTTACTAATTAGGTGACTTCTGAAGGCAATTGGTTCCACTAGATTTAGTTAGATTTTAATTAGGGGTATCAGAGTAAAGGGGGCTGAATACAAATACACGCCACACTTTTCACATATTTAATTGTAAAAAAAAATTGAAAACCATTTATCATTTTCCTTCCACTTCACAATTATGTGCCACTTTGTGTTGGTCTATCACATAAAATCCCAATAAAATATATCGAATTTATCGGCGTATAACACGCACCCCAAGTTTAGGAGAGAATTTTAAGGAAAAAAACTTTTTAAGGAAAAAAACTTACATTTAAATGCCCACCAATGCAGCCTTATCAGTGTCCATCTGCAGCCTTGCACAGCGTCCATCTGCATGCTTGTCCAGTGTCATTTGCAGCCTTGTCAGTGTCATTTGCAGCCTTGTCAATGACATTTGCAGAGCCGGTCCTGTGTATCTCAGCTCCTCTCGGCTCTTCTCAGCTCCTCTCGTTGTCCCGCCCAGTCCCGCCCTATGATGGACATAACACAGGTCCAATGGCGGGACTGGGCGTGACTGTGGGCGGAGCCGAGCGCCGCCCATATACATACATAGCTGAGTGTACTCGACTAGGCTTGGCTAGCTCCGCTCACAGTCACGCCCAGTCCCTGTGTTATGTCCATCATAGGGCGGGTCTGGGCGTGACTGTGAGCGGAACTAGCCAAGCCTAGTCGAGTACACTCAGCTATGTATGTATATCGGCGGCCGGCGCTCGCTCCGCTTCTCAATCAGCGTGGGATCGGCGGGGATCAGCGTATAACACGCACCCATGATTTTCCCCTGATTTTAAGGGGAAAAAAGTGCGTGTTATACGCCGATAAATACAGTATTTACATTTTTGGTTGTAACATGACAAAATGTGGAAAATTTCAGGGGGTATGAATACTTTTTCAAGGCACTGTGTTATAATTATCTGCTCTGTGTAATGGTTTTGCACACAGCAGCCCGATCCTTCTCTTCTCGGGTCCCCCCGCTGGTGCTCCTGGCTCCTCACCCCTGCTGAATTCCCCCATAGCAATCTGCTTGCTACGGGGGCACTCATGCGGGCTCGCTCCCAAGCCTCTTCTGTGTGTCCGTAGCTATGGTTCCCACTTCTGTGTCTGAGCCTATGAGGAGGGAGAGAGCCGAGAGAGCGGCTGCTCTTATGCACATCACTGGACAGAGATCAGGCTCAGGCAAGTATGTATAAGAGGGGCTTGATTCAACCAATTCAAAATGTATCGATTCAAATCGATCGAATCGAAAAAAATCGGTAAATTCAAAGACAATTTGAAAAAGACATAAAACTCAACGAATTCCAAATATGAATTGAACGAATCAACCAAATTTAACGATACTTAAATAACTGGATTAACTAATCTAAACAAAACAGAACACATTTTTTCCTCATGTATATGTCTAGTCTGCCCACAATTCCTGGAATGGAAGAGAGCATTGGTTATCAGAGGAGTAAGTAATAGGATAAGTATTCCTCTCCTTGAAAGCTCCCACCTTTGCGTGTCAGGAACACGCACAAAATCATGCGCTTTTGTGGCACGCCGAAACGCGTTGTCCTTTAGCAGTTAATGAAACCTCTACAAATCTGCATGTTCACATGTGTCAAACCACATAGTGCTGCAGCATTTTTTGCGTGTTTTTAGAAAAGGGTCAGGGACTTCTGTTCCACATTTCTCGCATGTAGGGCAGCCCGGAATGAATGTGCATGTGCTTTAGGCCTGAACCTAGTCTAGACTAAATTTCCATCCCCTGCTATCTGGGGTAAGGGCACAAACTACTAAACTACAGGTTAATGGCGTTCAGCTTTAAAGAGACATAGTCACTTACAAAAAAACACCTACCCTCTAAAACAGGGGTCTCCAAACTTTCTAAACAAAGGGCCAGTTTCTTATCCTTCAGACATTAGAGGGGTCGGACTGTGGCCAGTGGGTGTAGAAAATGTCCTGGCGTCATTAACAATGCTCCATCACTGGTGTCAGTTAGAGAAATAGTGCCCCATCATTGATGTCAGTGGGAGGAATAGTGCCCCATCATTGGTGTCAGTGGGAGGAATAGTGCCCCATCATTGGTGTCAGTGGGAGGAATAGTGCCTCATCATTGGTATCAGTGGGAGGAATAGTGCCTCATCATTGATGTTAGTGGAAGGAATATTGCCCCATTTTTGGTGTCAGTGGGAGGAATAGTGCTCCTTACTGGGTATCGGTGGGAGGAATAGTGCCCTACCATTGGTGTCAGTGGGAGGAATAGTGCCTCATCATTGGTGTCAGTGGGAGGAATAGTGCCCCATTATTGGTGTCAGTGGGAGGAATAGTGCCCCATCATTGGTGACAGTGTGAGGAATAGTGCTCTATAGTTGGTGTCAGTGGGAGGAATAGTGACCCATCATTGGTGTCGAGGGGCAGAAGTAGTGCCCCATCACTGGTGTCAGTGGGAGGAATAGTGCTGCATAGTTGGAGTCAGTGGGGGGGAATAGCGCCCCATCATTGGTGTCAGTGGGAGGAATAGTGCCCCATCATTGGTGTCAGTGAGAGGAATAGTGCCCCATCATTGGTGTCAGTGGGAGGAATAGTGCCCCATCATTGGTGTCAGTGGGAGGAATAGTGCCCCATCATTGGTGTCAGTGGGAGGAATAGTGCCCCATCATTGGTGTCAGTGGGAGGAATCGTACCCCATTGTTACTGTCAAAGCAGGATATGCCTGATTGTTAATGGCAGTGCCCCAAAGACCTGAAAAATTGAGTTTTCTTTTGGTGGTATTTGATCGCCTCTGTGGTTTTTATTTTTTGCACTATAAACAAAAAAAGAGCGACAATTTTGAAAAAAACATAATATTTTGTACTTTTTGCTGTAATAAATATCCCCATTTTTTTTTTTTTTTTAAAGTAAATTTTTTCTCACTTTAGGCCGATATGTATTCTTCTACGTATTTTTGGTAAAAAAAAAAAAAATCGCAATAAGTATATTTTGATTGGTTTGCACAAAAGTTATAGCGTCTACAGAATAGGGGATAGATTTATAGCATTTTTATTATTATTTTTTTTCTACTAGTAATGGGCGGCGATCTGCGATTTTTATCAGGACTGCGACATTATGGCTTCAGACATTTTTGACACATGTTTGGGACCATTGTCATTTATACAGTGATCAGTGCTATAAAAATGCACTGATTACCTTAAAAATTTCACTGGCAGGGAAGGGGTTAACACTAGGGGGCGATCAAGGGGTTAACTGTGTTCCCTAGTGTGTGTTTGTAAATGAAGGGGGAGGGGACTGACTGCAGGAAGTGATGGATCGTGGTTCCTAGCTAATAGGAACACACGATCTGTCACTCCTCTCAGAACAGAACTGGGAAGTGTGTGTTTACACACTCACGTCTCTGTTCTGTCTCCCGTGCTTGCGATCGCTTGTGGCTTCCGGTCAGTGCGACCGTCGGACACGAGTATCGGAACCCCCACGCCTGCTATCCCGATCCCGCGAGCCGATGTATAGCAACGACGGTTCGCAGGATCGTGCCGGCCTGCTGCAGTAAAATGACGGCGGCTGGTCTGCAAGCGGTTAAACTTAAAACCGGCCACCCTCTCCTACCGCCAATTCAAACTCCTATTACAGATCACTACAGCCGCGAAACAAACAATTGCCAAAGCTTGAAAATCCCCGTTCTTAATAATTTCTGAAACTAAAAATAGAGTCAATCAAGCAACGATCCAACAGAGGCTATAACTCAAGATAAAATATCCAACTTTGAGAATATATGGAATCCCTGGGTGACTCACTTTTTGCCTTCCAATTTTGATGCTTCCCTACTAAGCCCTTGGTAATCTCGATTTATACTTCCATTCTCTGCATTCATTATATGTGTATATTACCATGTAATACCCCGGGGACCCTATCTATTTTTTCTCCTACCTAAGATTACTTTTTCTTTTATCTTCTTTCTCTCTTCTACTTTGTCCCCCTATTCTCTCTCTCCTCTTTCAATTTACTCTTTATATAGTTCTGGTAGCAGAACTTTTATTTCCTTGGTTATCATTATACCAATTGTACATAGTTCCAATATGTAGTATAAGATTTTAGATTCTATAATAAATTATTATTATTATTTTTTTATTATTAAAAAACCATACTCGATAATAATCAAGACTTTTTTTTTGTTAACTGAGGTCATCTTATATTAATCCGGTCTAAGTTGATTTTATCCTCTCTTATACAATGTATCACGCAATCTTTTGAGTAATTAGATCCATGCTAAAATTGTTTTAGTTAAACTACTTTTAGATTGTATTGGAACTACAACTCAATATTATTATCATATATGTGATCTTTTCTTTTGCTGCCGACATATGTACTTATGTATACTAATTGTTAAAATTCAATAAACAATTTTTTTTTTCTTGGGAGAGTAAACGTTGGCTATTGTTTTAAATTATTTTTATTAATTTTATACACATATAAAACATTCCACATCATTTCAAAGACAAATATACAAAACATTCAAAAAAAAAAAAAATAAATAAACAAATTTGACAAGAAAAAAAAAAAGAACTGAATGAAAATATTCCCATTGGGGGCACTGATAACAATTAAAGTGATTGTAAAATCTTGTTTTTTTTTTCCTATAAAAATAACAGACATGTTATACTTACCCACTCTGTTGCAGTGGATTTGCACAGAGCAGCCCGGGGTTCTTCCTCTTTTCGGGGCCCTCTTCTGTGATCCTGGCCCCTCCCTCCTGCCAGGTGCCCCCACAGCAAGCAGCTTGCTATGGGGGGCACCCAAGCCAAGTCACAGCTCCCTGTGTCCATTCAGACACAGAGCCCCGGCCCCGCCCCCTCTCTCCTGATTGGCTAGCCGACTTTGATTGGCAGCAGCGGCAGCCAATGGTGCCGCTGCTGGGTCTCAGACAGTCAGAAGGGAGAATCTCGGACGGCTGAGACTTTCGTGGACATCGCTGGACAGAGAGGGACCTCAGGTAAGCGTTAGGGGGGCTGAGGGGGGCTGCACACAGAAGGCTTTTTATCTTACTGCATAGAGCTCTCTGCTCACTGTCTCTGATTGACAGCAGTAGGAGCCTATGGCTCCCACTGCTGCCTCTCTGTCCAGTGAGACAAGAGAAACGAGAGGGACGCTGCTCTCGTGCACAGCACTGGATCGAGATCGGGAGTTTAGGTATAGGGGGGGCGGGGGGCTGGGGAGGGAGCTGCATGCAGAAGCTTTTTACCTTAATGCCGAGAAAAAATTAAAGTAGGACTATATTGTAAACCAAACAATAAAAGGGGGGGAAAGGAGCAAAAATAATTTTTCCTGGTACCATCAAAAGCATTACAGCATTACAGCCAAATAGAATAAAAAAATCTTTATTACATATATATAGAGAGTATACAAAAGATCAGAAATTTTAAAAATAACCCATTACAACGGCTTAACTGTAACTCAGATGTTGTGCCCCTAATCACATGTATACGGATTGGGTGTACAGTTAGCCAGTAGTCAACATGTTTCGCAGCTGACCCGCTTCTTCAGGAGTTCAAAAAAGGTCAATCCTATAACAATTGTATTGATTATTGATATTACTTGGCTGTAATGCTTTCGAAAGTACCAGGAAAAATCCTTATGCCCCTTTTCCCCCACCGCATTTATTTTTTGGGGTTTAGAATATACTAATTCAGGATGTAGGTACCTTTTGATCGACCGTATAATAGCAAGAGTAATAAAACAGTAGAACTATAGGCAAAACTTTTTTTTTTCATTTTGGATAGAGTAAGGGAGAGTTTTAACCCCTGTCAGATTTTGTGTCGCCATCAGTGTTCCATTGGGGAGATTTCCCTTCACATTCTGTCCCATAGCCAAATAGGAAGTGAGAGGAAATCCCAGCAAATTAAGTGAATTCCCCAGGACCCCCGGGTCACCAGAACTAGTGTCCCCATTGGGAGATTTTCCCTCTATTGCTTTTCTGGGGACAACTAAAAATTTGGGATTTTCTTTCACTTTCAATGATAATGGTAAACAGGACAAATAGAGAAGGTGAATCCTCCTATTGGGAGCACAAACAGCAATAAAAATCTGACAGGGATTCTAATCCTTCTCCACTATATCCAAAACTAAAACCAAAAAGTTAAAAAGGTAAAAAAAAAACCTTCTGCCTTTAGAATCACTTTTACAGAAATCCTAATCCTTCCTCCACTTTAGTCAAAGTTCTCACTTTGGGTGAAAATACCCCAAATCAGTGTATATTATTTAGTCTGTAGGAAAGTTATAGGGTCCACAAACTATGGGGTATATATCTGAAAATCGATCAATCCTAATGTACTGACGGCCTATCTCATTTCTTGGGGCCCAAAAACACCAGGACAGTATACATATCCCCCAAATGACGCCTAAATAAATGAAAAAAGACTGAACATTTTGAAAAAAGGTTCGTTTTTCTTCACTTCTGTTATAAAAGTTTACAAATAAATAATCTTTCTTCATGAATTTAGGCCAAACTGTATTTTGCTACATTTCTTTGGTGAAAATAACCCAAACCAGCGTTTATTATTTAGAAAGTTCACAAATTTTGATATATAGCTGGAAATTGATCTGATGCACTGACACCCTCATTTCTTGGGGCCTGAAAATGCCAGGACAGTATAAATATCCCCCAAATGACCCATTTTTGGAAAGTAGACAGTCCAAGCTATTTAGTAAGAGGCATGGTGAGTTTTTTGACATTGTCATTTTTTGTCACAATTTTGTGATAAATGAAGAAATAAAAAAACGGTTTTCACAATTGTTTAAATTTATTTACATACTGTCACCAGTGCAGTGTCATCATATTACTGGTGTGGCGGTGATCAGGGACACTGACTGATGACAGTATATAAATTAAAAAAAAAAAAAAAAAGATATATTGTTTTTTACATTTTTTAAATATTTCTTTTTTTTTTACATTTTTTTTACATACAGTGACCAGAGCAATACAATTTTACCATACTAACAGTGTTCCACTCTGGGGAGGTGATCAGGATTTTTTTTACAAATTATGATTGCTTATAACTGTGAATTTTACAGAATGAATGAAAACTATTAATTCAGTGTTTACTATTGTGATTAGCTGTGATTGGCCACAGCTAATCACATGGTACAGATGGGCTGTGACTGGCCCTGTCTGTACTATGTGATCACTGCGAACAATCACAGAGCTTAACACAATAATACCCAATGAAAGGCATACATCAAAGCCATTCATTGTGTACAGTTATCATGTTATCTGCTGTGATTGGCCATAGTGATCACATGGTACAGTGATCTGTCATTGGCCAGGCGCGATCCTGGGAGGACATCATGTGACGTCCTCTCAGGATAGCAGGGCTCCCACCGGGCCTATTGTAAGGGAGTTAAGTGACATTTGGCCAGCAAACATGTGAACAGTGCTTGCATGTCCTTCTGCCTTTTTTTTTTCCATGTGTGGCCTTTCCTTATAATGGTGTCCAATTTTATAGTAAATAAGGTATAGGTCAAATGTCTGAGTGCAATCATTTATGTAAGATAAGATGATAGTAGAGTTAAGGTGGTTGTATACCCTTACATGCACCCAGTGAGGTGACTACCCTTAGGTGATACACAGAGATTAAAAAAAATTATCCTACATAAGTTGTACCTCTCTATCTACAGCCCCCTCTCCTCTACATCATCTAAAAGTTCAGAATTTACACAACATTTCTCAGCTTTAGAAGGCAAGGGGTTTGGATCTGATGTCACACACTGCACAGCATAGAGCAAAGAGCTAAGTGTAATCTGAGACCTGAGTGGAGGGAATGGACACACCCCCTTTACACAGTCTCATAGGAAAGCACGCACATCTGAGGCTGTCAGTCACCTGCTGTGTGCTGGAGGGGGGTGGGACTGTCTCCCAAGATTGTCTGGTGTAGGCACAGACCACATATGTCAAACACAAGGCCCGCGGCCCGAATCTGGCCCTCACAGCCAGAATATGGCAGAACTCCATTCCACCACCTCCGACTCTCACCCTCCGCTCCCCACTGTCACTTGTAAACACAAAAGGGACAGCTTTGCTCTCAGCGGCTCCCGGAACTAACAAATCCCTAAATACACTCACGGGGGGGGCATGGCGGGACAGATCTCCAGAATCGGAGAGAGAAAATGATCTACCTGCCAGGTGAGGCAGAGCCACCTACACAGGGAGGGGTTGGGGTTGCACACTATTCATAGCGCACCCCTAAACCCTGCACTCTGTACATAATGCACTCCTGAACCCTGAACTCTGTACATAATGCACTCCTGATCCCTGCACTCTACATAATCCACTCCTGAACTCTGCACTCTGTACATAATACACCCCTGATCCCGGCACTCTGTACATAATGCACCCCTGATCCCCGCACTCTGTACATAATGCACCCCTGATCCCCGCACTCTGTACATAATGCACCCCTGATCCCCTCACTCTGTACATAATGCACTTCAGATTCCTGCACTCTGTACATAATCCACTCCTGATCCTGGCACTCTATACATAATACCCTCCTGATCCCTGCACTCTGTAGATAGCACACTCCAGATACAACCGGCCCTTTGAGGGCAACCATAATGCTGATTTGGCCCACTATGAAACTGAGTTTGACACCCCTGGCATAGACTGTCAGAATCAACTCAAGCAAATAGCAGAGGAATGAGAGAGCAGACAGAAATCACACTAGGTGCTTTGGATTGAGGCAAGTACACACTATAGACGGATGCGCTTTGTTCACTTTTTTTTTTTCATTGCAGAGGTTTACTGTACAACCACTTTAATGCAGTGTTTTTGAATATGATTTGATGTACACCGTGTAGATGAGTCCGTGTATTATGAATTTATTTTGATAACTTGTGATTTTATCATTTGAAAAAGAAAAACTGAAATTTGTAATGTAATAGTAACAATGTAGTCCTGACAGTTTGATTATATATATATCACAAAATACAAATTTACATCAAGCTGTAACACATGCGATGAATACCATATATAGAACTATAACTATCAAAAATGTACTTGTTCTGTGAATTCTGGAATTATGAAATATGTATCAATGAAAATGTTGCTTTCAAATTACATAATAGCCTGGGGGTTACAGGGGCACTGAAGATTTGTTCAACTTTCATGGATGAAGAAAAGTAAAGTACAAACTCATCCCATAATGACCTTACAGTGAATCTCTAGATAAAACAGTTTCTTTCGTTTTGGATAGCATACGGAATTGTTAAAACCCGTCAATGTATTTATTTGTGCTGAGGACTTCAGCAAGCTTTGACAAGCATTGATCTATCTAGAAGTTGGCTAAAGCCAGCTAGTAAAAGCTTGCTTAAAGCTACAGCCAGCACTCCCATTGGGATGTGCATTAAACCCAAGACTAGAGCTCTGAGGAAGAGGGTTCTCCCTCGAAACGCATCAGATAACCTTGGGCTACTCTCATCCCACTCAAGTTCACCGGCCAGCAGACCATGTTGGACGAAATCTTTGATGGACTTTTCTAATTTATCGCTTGATTTTACCACTCGTTTGTGAGTACAATATTTTATTCATTAAAAATCATTTTTTGTTGCAAAGGTAATGTGTAAGGTTGGTGCGCCCTCTGTCCTTGTTTTTCCAGTATTTATCTTTACCCATGTGATCGACTGTGTGCACTCGCAGCCAATCACATGTAAACACGGAAATTCTGATTATCAGAGCCGATCAGCGGCATCTCCTCACAGGGGAGACCTGTAGAGATAATCAGGGCACTGATTATCAGTGCAGCCCCAACAGTGCCCAGCAGTGAAGCTAGGCTGTGCCCATCAGTGACACCAATCTGTGCCCATCAGTGATGCCAATTTGTACCCATCAGTGAGGCCATGCTGTGCCCATCAGTGATGCAAGTCAGTGCTGCCTTTCAGTGCCCATTAACGCCTGCTCATCAGTGCTGCCCATCAGTGCCTATCAGTGTCGCCCATTGGTGCCGCCTATCCATGCCACCTATAATTGTCCATAAGTGCCATCTATCAGTGCCCATCAGTGCTGCCTATCAGTGCTGCCTATCAGTGCCCACCAGTGCTGCATATTATCACCTTCTCATCGGTACCGCCTCATCAGTGCCCATCAGTGCCACCCAGCGTTGCCGCCTATCCATGCCACCTATTATTGCCCATAAGTGCCACCTATCAGTGCCCATCAGTGCCACCTATCAGCGCCCATTGGTGCTGCATATTAGTGCCTTCTCATCTGTACTGCCTCATCAGTGCCCATTAGTGCCGCCTCATCAGTGCCCATCAGTGACACCCATCGGTGCCGCCTATCCATGCCACCTATTATTGCCCATCAGTGCCGCCTATCAGCGCCCATCAGTGCTGCACATTAGTGCCTTCTTATCTGTACTGGCTCATCAGTGCCCATCGGTGCAGCCTCATCAGTGCCCATCAGTGCCACTCAGCGGTGCCGCCTATCCATGCCACCTATTATTGCCCATCAGTGCCGCCTATCAGCGCCCATCAGTGCTGCACATTAGTGCCTTCTCATCGGTACCGCCACATCAGTGCCCATCAGTGTAGCCTCATCAGCGCACATCAGCGAAGAAAAAAATTACTTAATTACAACATTTTCTGACAGAAACTAAGATTTTTTTTTCACATTTTTGGTCTTTTTTCCTTTTTTTTTTTAGCAAAAAAAAAAACAGTGGTGATTAAATACCATCAAAAGAAACCTCTATTTGTGGGACAAAATGATAAAAATTGAATGTGGATGCAGTGTTGACCGCGCAATTGTCACTCAAAGTGTGACAGTGCTGAAAGCTGAAAATTGGCCTGGGCAGGAAGGGGGTGAAAGTGCCCGGTAGGCAAGTGGTTAGACATAGGAACTTTTAAGAAATAAAGTTTAATCCAACACAAATCTTTTGCCTTTCATTTCAATGATAAACTGAATGGGTTTTTTACAAGGTGTTACTTTAAGATACTTTAAGAAGAAAAGATGAAAATGGTGATTTAAGATGAAAATTAGCATTTACTACAGGAGCAGGTTCAATTGAGGATCTTCAAAAGTGGACTTGGACCAGAATTCAGGGGTTCTGACTGCAGTGTGATCATTATAAAACATATATTTCAGGTTTTAGTGACTTGTACATAAATGGTATTTGCATACAGTAAAAACAATGCTAATCTTATTCTCACTTCAAACTATATTCCAAGATCCAAATGCCCAAAGGAATAACACATTACATGGTGATGATGTAATCTGTGCTGAATTAATTGTCTAAGGTGACAAACACAACTTTAATTTAATTTTTTTTTTTATGCAGTTTAGATCAGTAAGAATGTAGAATGGATGAAATATATTTGTTTTCCTTATTTAACCACTTACCTACTGAGCATTTCAACCCCCCTTCCTGCCCAGGCCAATTTTCAGCATTCAGCGCTGTCGCACTTTGAATGACAAGGTCATGCAACAAGGTACCCAAATTAATTTTTTTTTTTTTTTCACAAAAATAGAGCTTTTTTATAGTGGCATTTTAATCACCGCTGTTTTTTTTTTGTGTGTTTTTTTTACTACTTACATGAAAAAAGGCCAAAAATTTTGAAAAAATTTTTTTTTATAATTTTGTTATAAAATTTTGCAAACAGGTAACAAACAAACACATGTGCAAAGCAAGTGCCTGTGATAAATAAGCAAAATAAATAAAGGTGCCATTTGCAAAACAGAAGGCAGGCCCACTGACCCTTTCATGGAAAATCATGGAACTCTTCTTTAACCACTTCAGCCTCGGAAGGATTTACCCCCTTAATGACCAGGCCATTTTTTGCAATACGGCACTGCGCTATTTTAACTGACAATTGAACGGCCGTGCAACACTGTACTCAAATAAAAGTGGATGTCCTTTTTTTTTTTCCCCACAAATAGAGCTTTCTTTTTGGTGGTATTTCATCACCTCTGCGTTTTTAATTTTTTGCACTATAAACAAAAAAAGAGCGACAATTTTGAAAAAAAAAAAAAGATTTTTTTAACTTTCTGCTATAATTCATATCCCCAAAAAAATATAAAAAAAAACAATTTTATTCATCAGTTTAGGCCAATATGTATTCTTCTACATATTTTTGGTAAAAAGAAAATCGCAATAAGCGTATATTGATTGGTTTGTGCAAAATTTATAGCGTCTACACAAAAGCGGATAGATTTATGGAATTGTTATTGTTTTTACTGGTAATGACAGCGATCTGCCATTTTTAGCGGGACTGCGACATTGCGGCGGACAAATCTGACCCTAAGTGACACTTTTTTGGGGGCCAGTGACACCAATACAGTGATCAGTGCTAAAAAAATGCACTGATTACTGTATAAATGGCAGAGAAGGGGTTAACTACAGGGGCAATCAAAGGGTTAACTGTGTGTTTCTAACTGTGTGGGGGAAGTGCTGACAGGAACAACACAGAGATCGCTGTTCCTGATCACTAGGAACAGCAGATCTCCATGTTCTCCCCCATCAGAACGTTGATCCGCCTTGTTTACATAGGCAGATCCCCGTTCTGCCTCTCTGCACCGTGATTATGGGTGGCCGGCAGACATCAGGTATTCAGACCCCCTTAAATTTTTCACTCTTTGTTATATTGCAGCCATTTGCTAAAATCATTCAAGTTCATTTTTTTCCTCATTAATGTACACACAGCACCCCATATTGACAGAAAAATACAGAATTGTTGACATTTTTGCAGATTTATTAAAAAAGAAAAACTGAAATATCACATGGTCCTAAGTATTCAGACCCTTTGCTCAGTATTTAGTAGAAGCCCCTTTTGATCTAATACAGCCATGAGTCTTTTTGGGAAAGATGCGACAAGTTTTTCACACCTGAATTTGGGGATCCTCTGCCATTCCTCCTTGCAGATCCTCTCCAGTTCTGTCAGGTTGGATGGTAAACGTTGGTGGACGGCCATTTTTAGGTCTCTCCAGAGATGCTCAATTGGGTTTAAGTCAGGGCTCTGGCTGGGCCATTCAAGAACAGTCACGGAGTTGTTGTGAAGCCACTCCTTCCTTATTTTAGCTGTGTGCTTAGGGTCATTGTCTTGTTGGAAGGTAAACCTTCGGCCCAGTCTGAGTTCCTGAGCACTCTGGAGAAGGTTTTCATCCGGGATATCCCTGTACTTGGCCGCATTCATCTTTCCCTCGATTGCAAACAGTCGTCCTGTCCCTGCAGCTGAAAAACACCCCCACAGCATGATGCCGCCACCACCATGCTTCACTGTTGGGACTGTATTGGACAGGTGATGAGCAGTGCCTGGTTTTCTCCACCCATATCACTTATAATTATGGTAAAAAAGTTCTATCTTGGTCTCATCAGACCAGAGAATCTTATTTCTCACCATCTTGGAGTCCTTCAGGTGTTTTTTGGCAAACTCCATGCAGGCTTTCATGTGTCTTGCACTGAGGAGAGGATTCCGTCGGGCCACTCTGCCATAAAGCCCCGACTGGTGGAGGGCTGCAATGATGGTTGACTTTCTACAACTTTCTCCCATCTCCCATCTCCCAGCTGCACAGTGATCTTTGGGTTCTTCTTTACCTCTCTCACCAAGGCTCTTCTCCCCCGATATCTCAGTTTGGCCGGACGGCCAGCTCTAGGAAGGGTTCTGGTCGTCCCAAATGTCTTCCATTTAAGGATTATGGAGGCCACTGTGCTCTTAGGAACCTTAAGTGCGGCAGAATTTTTTTTTGTAACCTTGGCCAGATCTGTGCCTTGCCACAATTCTGTCTCTGAGCTCTTCAGGCAGTTCCTTTGACCTCATGATTCTCATTTACTCTGACATGCACTGTGAGCTGTAAGGTCTTATATAGACAGGTGTGTGGCTTTCCTAAACAAGTCCAATCAAACACAGCTGGACTCAAATGAAGGTGTAGAACCATCTCAAGGATGATCAGAAGAAATGGACAGCACCTGAGTTAAATATATGAGTGTCACAGCAAAGGGTCTGAATACTTAGGACCATGTGATATTTCAGTTGGGTCTGAATACTTTCCATCCCCACTGTACGTGTCAAATGAGGTTTATTGTGGAAATATGTAAAGTAATGTACTTGCAGGCCAAAAACGTGAATGAAAGTTATGGAGAACCATTGGGGGATTCCAGGACGGAAAAAGATCTGGGTGTCCTAGTAGCTCAGCAATGGCATGCTATGCCAGTAAGGTATCAGAATATTAGTGTGCATTATTCAAGGAATAAAACTATAATTCCACCACTTTACAAGACTCTGGTCCTGCTGCAGCTTGAGTATGCTGTCCAGTTCTGGTCACCAGTCCTCAGGAAGGAAGTGCTGGAGAGAGTCCAGGGAAGGGCAACAAAGCTAATAAGGGGACTGGAGGACCTCAGTTATGAGGAACAACTACAAGCACTAAACGTATTCTCTCTGGAGAAGATACGCTTAAAGTATATCTACGCTTAAAGGATATGCAAAGAAACTGCTGGCAGGACTTTTTGTGGTGCCCTGCCAGCGCAGCGCCCCAGTGTGAAAGCACTTGGGCTTTCACACTGGGTTTGCAGCTGAGGCTTTTTTCAGGCACTATTTTTAGCGCTGTAGCTCCTGAAAAACGCCTCCAGTGTGAAAGGGGTCTGAAGAAATGACACTTTGCTACAATGTAAAGTAGTGAGTGTACAGCTTGTATAACAGTGTAAATTTGCTGTCCCCTCAAAATAACTCAACACACAGCCATTAATGTCTAAACCGCTGGCAACAAAAGTGAGTACACCCCTAAGGGAAAATGTCCAAATTGGGCCCAATTAGCCATTTTCCCTCCCCGATGTCATGTGACTCGTTAGTGTTACAAGGTCTCAGGTGTGAATGGGGAACAGATGTGTTAAATTTGCTGTACACTCACTACTTTACATTGTAGCAAAATGTAATTTCTTCAGTGTTGTCACATGAAAAGATAGAAGAAAATATTTACAAAAATGTGAGGGGTGTACTCACTTTTGTGAGATACTCAGGGCTGGTGCAGATTGACACCCCAGGCAAAACCTAATTTTGCCGCTTCTCCCCCATTGGCTCCACCCCTAACTCCACCCCTTTGCCCTCTCCATGTATACCCCACCTTTTTAATGAAGCGCCCATCAAATGCAGCCTCACCAGCACCCATCAAATACAGCCTCATCAGTGCCCATCAAATGCAGCCTCACCAGTACCCATCAAATGCAGCCTCACCAGCGCTCATCAAATGCAGCCTCACCAGTGCCCATCAAATGCAGCCTCACCAGCGTCCATCAAATGCAGCCTCACCAGCACCCATCAAATACAGCCTCACCAGCGCCCATCAATGCAGCCTCACCAGCGCCCAGCAAAGCAGCCTCACCAGTGCCCATCAAATGCAGCCTCATCAGCGCCCATCAAATGCAGCCTCACCAGCACCCATCAAATGCAGCCTCACCAGCGCTCATCAAATGCAGCCTCACCAGCACCCATCAAATACAGCCTCACCAGCGCCCATCAATGCAGCCTCACCAGCGCCCAGCAAAGCAGCCTCACCAGTGCCCATCAAATGCAGTCTCAACAGCACCCATCAAATACAGCCTCATCAGCGCCCATCAAATGCAGCCTCACCAGCACCCATCAAATGTAGCCTCACCAGCACCCATCAAATGCAGCCTCACCAGCGCCCATCAAATGCAGCCTCACCAGCGTCCATCAAATGCAGCCTACCAATGCCCATCAATGCAGCCTCCCCAGCGCCCATCAAATGCAGCCTCACCAGCGCCCATCAAATGCAGCCTACCAATGCCCATAAATGCAACCTACCAGTGCCCATCAATTAATTTTTGCTTGCTTCCATTCATTCGGGAGTCAGGACACAGACACAGTCCTCCTCCTCCGCTGCTGTGCCTCTGACACTATGTGCGAATGGAAGAGCGGCTGGCTGCTGATGCTGAGACTTAGTTGCTTGCTGCAGAGAGAAGAGAGTAGAAACACCAGTGGCTGGGCGCCCCTAGGCAGCAGTGTGCCCTAGGCGGTAGCACCGGCCCTGGAGATACTGTAGATGGACTGGTGTCTTTATTCAGCCTTAACAACTATGAAACTAGGACCCTTAACAGCTGGAGCATAGAGGAGAAGACACTGCGGGGAACGTTCTAGCAGCATGGAGGAGCGGGAGATTGCGTTAACCTTTGCATTGCGGGTGCAGCCCCACTGCAATGGAGAATTTTTTAAGCTTCCTAAAGTTGTTTTTTTGGTTTTTAACAAGCTGGACAAAAAATGATACTGAGATTTTTGTTAAGCGGATTTGCATATTAACTGCCTTGACAGTTTTAGAAACTGAGATAGAATGATAATAGGTTCTATTTAGAGATTAGGCGGCTCTTTCATTTGAAGTCATTTCGGTGAGATCACATTTCTTTCAAATAAAGGACTATTGGGTAATACTGTAAGGTGCAGATTATCTCAGCATCCTCTGTGGATACAATATTTCTTTTTCAATCTGTTATCCTTATTGAAGTATAATACAACACCCACAGCCAAGTGAAGTGGACCCCAGCGCAGCGGTTGGATGGCGCTGTTAAAGCGAGCAGGAACTGAGCTGAGCAGCATCTGCTGGAGCACAATATTGACAGTAATTCCGAGTAATCTAGAACGCACACTCTGAGATGGAGATGACAGTTGACACAGATAAGAAAATAAGCAGAGCGTGAAATAGAGAGAAAACACAGATTACACGGCAAAGGGACACAACAAGCGGATCATAAAATTCTGGAGCGGCTTCCTGATTGTGACAGCGGTGGACCATTCCCGCGCAATGTGTGTGTGTTGGCACAGCTGCTTGTGTCCTTCCCCGGTGACGGGTGACAATTCAGGAGTACAATCAGGAGACAGTTGTCACCCCATAGCAGGAAGTGCCTGAACAGGGACCATTATGGAAATATTGTCAGGTATTTTTTAAATGAAAACTGTAGATTTAACCACTTCAGTGCCGGACACTTTCACCCCCCCTTCCTGCCCAGGCCAATTTTCTGTCACACTTTGACCGTTTTACTGCTATAGAATGGTGGCTGTGTGCAGGATGACATGTATATACGTGATCCGACACTTCCGGGTAATGGGCGCTTACGCACAGTGAGAGCCGATCAGTGGGTTTCGCGGACCTAATGTCTGCTGGCACCTGCCACTCAGTCGTTGCACAGACAGAATTGGCAGTCTGTCTATCCTTCCGTTCCTTCCCCTTTCCCCCCCGCCCTTTTTTTTTTTTTCCTTTCCCATCATGTCAACCTTCCCTCCCTTTACACCTTGTCCCTTGCACACATATGAACCCACCTATAACCTACATTGGCCAACATGTCCAAAGTTATTGCCATTCGTTACTCCCCTCTATTGCCCTGGGAACAAATAACCCCCCTCTTCGTTCTCACTCTTAATTTATTACTATCGTTACTTTACTGTAGGTGCGGTGCGGTGCGCGCTCCTCCCCTCCTCCAATTTTTTTGGGGGTAGTCTATGTGTGATCCCTTGTAAGGCATGCTGGCTTGATACCTGCTCTCCGGGGGACCGGCCCACCATCTGGGAAACCTAGGCTACAAGAGGGGGCAACTTCTTTACATCACTGCCATCTATAGTCATTGGGAGCAACGTGACTGGTAATTATGTAATATATGAAGCTGTTTATGCATACATACAAATTTATTTTTTTGTTTTGTTCTGTGCTGTTTTAAAAGATTTTTTGATGCATGTTTACATCCTTACAGCTGTTAGTCATCTATCCTCTGAAGAAGACCCACTGGGGTCGAAACACGTCAGCATTTCACTATTTTTGATCTTGTTGTCTTAGACTTATTGTACTGCACACTGTTCCCGGTCATGGGTATTGTCTGCTTTTTATCAACTTTGTACACCAGTTCATGTCTTGACTTTTAATGTCAGAATTTACTACTTTTATATTCTTTTGTACTAATAAAATTACTTTTGATCATCCATTCATTTTGAATTGTATATTATTGGCTGCATTAAAGCCCCGTTAGGGGGTTTCTTGTTTTTCCTATGCATATTGTGGGGTGCGCAGCCCTTCCATATGTACTCCTCTGAGTGTCCCCTTTTTTTTCACCAAGGCAGATTGCCGTTCTGTCAGTACAGAAGGCATGGATCCTGTGCTCCTGCAAAGCAAGGACATGGATCCATGCCTTCCCTTAGTAAAAGAACCTCCCACGCAGTGCACAAACACTGCCTAGGCACACAGTTAACCCTTTGAGTGTCCTTGGTGTTAACCCCTTTCCAGCCAGTGTCATTAGTACAGTGACAGTGCATATTTTTAGCACTGATCACTGTATTAGTGTCACTGGTTCCCACAAAGTGTCAAAAGTGTCAGTTATGCCATGTACACACGGGCGGACTTTTCGACTGGAGTGGTCCGACGGACTGAATCCGGCGGACAATCCGACCGTGTGTGGGCTCCATCAGACCTGCAGCTGACTTTTTCAAATAAAAATCTGACGGACTTTAGATGTGAAACGTGTTTCAAATCTTTCCGTCGGACTTGGGTTCGGTCAAAAAATCCGCTCGTCTGTATGCTAGTCCGACGGACGAAAACCGACGCTAGGGCAGCTATTGGCTACTGGCTATCAACTTCCTTATTTTAGTCCAGTCGTATGTCATCACGTACGAATCCGTCAGACTTTGGTGTGATCGTGTGTGTAGGCAAGTCCGTTCGTTCGAAAGTCCGTCAGAAGGCCGTCAAATGTCCGTCGAAAGTCCTTCGGAAAGTCCGTCGGACCAGTCCAGTCGAAAAGTCCGCCCATGTGTACGCGGTATTAGTGTCCGATTTGTCCGCCGCACTATCGCAGTCCCGCTATAAGTCGCTGATCGCCGCCATTACTAGTAAACAAATAAATAAATTTTAAAAAATTCCATAAATACAGTATCTCACAAACGTGAGTATACCCCTCACATTTTTGTCAATATTTTATTCTTTTTCATGTGACAACACTGAAGAAATTACACTTTACTAAAGTAGTGAGTGTACAGCTTGTATAACAGTGTAAATTTGCTGCCCCCTCAAAATAACTCAACACACAGCCATTAACTTCTAAACTGCTGGCAACAAAAGTGAGTATACCTCTAAGTGAAAATGTCCAAATTGGGCCCAATTAGCCATTTCCCCTCCCCGGTGTCACGTGACTCGTTGATGTGTCAAGGTCTCAGGTATGAATGGGGAGCAGGTGTGTTAAATTTGGTGTTATCGCTCTCACTCTCTTATACTGGTCACTGGAAGTTCAACATGGCACCTCATGGCAAAGAACTCTCTGAGGATCTGAAAAAAAGAATTGTTGCTCTACATAAAGATGGCCTAGGCTATAAGAAGATTGCCAAGACCCTGAAACTGAGCTGCAGCACGGTGGCCAAGACCATACAGCGATTTAACAGGACAGGTTCCACTCAGAACAGGCCTCACCATGGTCAACCAAAGAAGTTGAGTGCACGTGCTCAGCGTCATATCCAGAGGTTGTCTTTGGGAAATAGACATATGAGTGCTGCCAGCATTGCTGCAGAGGTTGAAGGGGTGGGGGGGTCAGCCTGTCAGTGCTCAGACCATACGCCGCACACTGCATCAAATTGGTCTGCATGTCTGTCATCCCAGAAGGAAGCCTCTTCTAAAGATGATGCACAAGAAAGCCCGCAAACAGTTTTCTGAAGACAAGCAGACTAAGGACATGGATTACTGGAACCATGTCCTGTGGTCTGATGAGACCAAGATAAAACTTATTTGGTTCAGATGGTGTCAAGCGTGTGTGGCGGCAACCAGGTGAGGAGTACAAAGACAAGTGTGTCTTGCCTATATGCCGAATGGTCGGTGGGGACAAAGGCACGACACAAGCTCGGGCATCTTGACGGCCAAGTGGGGACACAGTGACACATAGAGTCCACCTGTGTGTAATTTAATCTCAGTATAAATACAGCTGTTCTGTGAAGCCCTCAGAGGTTTGTTAGAGAACCTTAGTGAACAAACAAATTCATGAAGGCCAAGGAACACACCAGACAGGTCAGGGATAAAGTTGTGGAGAAGTTTAATGCAGGGTTAGGTTATAAAAAAATATCCCAACATCTCACGGAGCTCTGTTCAATCCATCATCCGAAAATGGAAAGAGTATGGCACAACAGCAAACCTACCAAGACATGGCCGTCCACCTAAACTGACAGGCCGGGCAAGGAGAGCATTCATCAGAGAAGCAGCCAAGAGGCCCATGGTAACTCTGGAGGAGCTGCAGAGATCCACAGCTCAGGTGGGAGAATCTGTCCACAGGACAACTATTAGTTGTGCTCTCCACAAATCTGGATTTTATGGAAGAGTGGCAAGAGGAAAGCCATTGTTGAAAGAAAGACATAAAAAGTCCTGTTTGCAGTCTGCGAGAAGCCATGTGGGGGACACAGCAAACATGTGGAAGAAGGTGCTCTGGTCAGGTGGGACCAAAATTGAACATTTTGGTCTAAAGCAAAAACGCTATGTGTGGTAGAAAACTAACACTGCACATTACCCTGAACACACCATCCCCACCGTGAAACATGGTGGTGGCAGCATCATGTTGTGGGGATGCTTTTCTTCAGCAGGGACAGGGAAGCTGGTCAGAGTTGATAGGAAGATGGATGGAGCCAAATACAGGGAAATTTTAGATGGAAACCTGTTAGAGTCTGCAAAAGACTTGAGACTGGGGCGGAGGTTCACCTTCCAGCAGGACAACGACCCTAAACATACAGCCAGAGCTACAATGGAATGGTTTAGATCAAAGCATATTCATGTGTTAGAACGGCCCAGTCAAAGTCTAGACCTAAATCCAATTGAGAGCCTGTGTCATGACTTGAAAATTGCTGTTCACGGATGCTTGAGCTATTTTGCAAAGAAGAATGGGCAAAAATGTTACTCTCTAGATGTGCAGCTGTAATTGCAGTGAAAGGTGGTTCTACAAAGTATTGACTCCGGGGGGCTCAATACAAATGCACGCCACACTTTTCAGATATTTATTTGTAAAAATTTTTGAAAACCATTTATCATTTTCCTGCCACTTCACAATTATGTGCCACTTTGTGTTGGTCTATCACATAAGATCCCAATAAAATACATTTACGTATTTGGTTGTAACAACACAAAATGTGGAAAATTTCGAGGGGTATGAATACTTCTTCAAGGCACTGTATGTTTGTAAAATTTACAACGTGGCCCTCATACTGAAAGACTTGGAGACCCCTGGTCTAGACTAACCCTGCAAGATGGCCATGCCCAGTTTAGCTGGCATGTACATGCTGGTAATTTCGGTTGGT
The DNA here is from genome assembly GCF_042186555.1 of Aquarana catesbeiana. NCBI lineage: Eukaryota > Metazoa > Chordata > Amphibia > Anura > Ranidae > Aquarana > Aquarana catesbeiana. The sequence goes on along the minus strand of NC_133334.1, from coordinate 32,121,879 downwards.
TGTTTTTTTTCCATTCTGCAGAGAGGGTGTATAGCCACTCATAGTCTCCTTAGCTGTAAGTGCTCATTTCAGGGCCTTGTGAAGATCTCCTGCCCCCCCGGATAGAAAGAGTTAACAGAACATTCCCAGAACAGCTTGAAACCTTCTGCTTGGAAGCGTTCCCACAGCCTTGAATGGAAGAGCTGTTTCTCGCCTGCGTATCCTCTAGCATAAATGTTTTGCATTTTTGAAATGTGATTAGAAATGAGAAGAATCACAGATATTCCGAGTGATGAAAAGCTAATAAACTCAGTGTGAAAAAAACCTTCGCAATACATGCGTGCTGAGTTTTAAGCTGCATGAATTAAGGTTTTGCAGTGGACTGCGGTATCTGTACCATTGCACAAAACCCTGGAATTAGAAACTCTTGATTTGTCCTACCAATCAATGGTCTGTAATAACTAAATACAATTATGTCTCTAATCCTCTATAGCCATGTTCTGTCATCTTTCACCTTCATGCGTTAGAACAACATGAGAATGGGGGCCAATTTTTTAACCTCTTCTCGCCACCCATTAATAGAATTATTAAAGCTGAAGCTTATGGCAATTTTTATTTTAGTCCAGCCTGGAGCAATAAAATGTTTTGAAAAAGGTTATGTGTCATTATATGCCCATTATATGCCCATATCCTTACCATATCAAACACAGGTCACAAATTTGTTGAAGCAAAGGACCTTAAAGGGCATACAAGTTGTAGTACCACACATACGTACCATACCATTGACATGAATAATCCACAACAATACATGGTATAGGAACTCATGCCGCAATTCAGCTTGACGCATTTCAAAGGATAATGTATCTTCATCAGGAGTGTATATGGATGAAATTTATGTGGTAAAACCCATTCGCATTCACCAAAACATTCACCAAAATAAACGGTGTATATATTTTTTCACAGATCAAGAATATACAGTAGACCATAATTTCCCCAACAAGGAGAACGTAGGAGAGCGACAGAAGACCAAAGAGCATCCAATTGATGCCCTCTTGCTAGGGGACCTCATGGGCATGGTCTAGTGAAAACTTCCACCTATTGAGACTCCATTTTGGAGCCCTTATTTAAAAATAGGACACCCTTCTGGAAATGGGATGTGATTGATTAGCTGTCCTCAGTGGAACCTGGGAAATAAGATCTTTTTTGGGGGGTTTGGTGGCCCTCCTGTGGCATCCCTTGTGTTTATTGGATGCTCTCTGGTCTTCTGTCACTCTCCTACATTTCCCTTGTTGAGGAAATGATGGTCTATATTCTTTATCCTTGAACGCATATATACTTTAAGAATAAGTGTATTAATTACTAACAGGTGTTATTAAGGTTAAATAATGTTAAAAAAAGCTGTGCTAGGATATTGGCTGTATATGTCCACAAAAATGATATGGGAACAAGAAAGATCCTTTAAATTAAATTACACAAATGTAAAAAGTGCCCAACCACCGTAGCTGTAGATTCTGCTTACCAGACGGCAAGCTTAAAAGTCAGATGGCTATAACCCAGCCTAGGCCTAGGCCTCTAAGCTTGCAGATGACTACAATAGGGATGGTGATTCAAATGGCGCAGATCGCTCCCTCTGTCCCGCTATAGTGTTCGTTCACTTAATATGGTACTCAAGAAAAGAAAGAACTGGCCATAGTGTTATAACGTCTGAACATCATTTATTGAAATATAGTATTGCACTTACAGTTAAAAGAAGTTCGCATCGCATAAAAGAATGCCGGCCGGCTTAAACAAAACGGAGCCCATCCTCCTACTCCGATCGCGTGGCGACGTCACTACGTGCCTTCCCCCAGACGCGTTTCATCATCAGCAGACGTTGTCAATGGGGAACCATTGACCAGGTGTTATTAAGGGTGACAAACATATGTGTATTAACATTTCTATGAAAGTGGGTTTGTCTTTAATGATGACAAGCAATGAGTGGACATTTTTCTATTGGTTTCTATTGGTGTAATGTTGTAAATATTGCTTGGACATATCTTGATAATATATTGGATTTAAAGGAGAAGTCCAGCCTGAGCTTGTTTGGCTGGGCTTCTCCTAAGGGTCACAGGAGTGCAGTTCGTTTTGCACTCCTGTGACCTGTCTTCAGCAGAGAGCGGTCTGAAGTCCGCTCTCTGCTGACTTCACTGGAATCAGTCCAGGCACCGCATCATCACGACAATGAATTCTGGATCTGACAGGTGCCTGGACTGATGCCTGTCTCAGCCTCTCAGTGAGCCGCTGAGAGCCTGAGACAGCCGCTCCCCACCCCTCCACAGCTCAGCGCTCCAGTGAGCATGGAGGAGCAGAAAGGAGAGCTGCTGATTGACAGGCAGCAGCTCTCTGCTCGGGGAGCTGAGAGAACCGAGCCATCAGCGATGTTCGATCGCTCGGTTCTCAGTGTAGAGACAGATGCAGCATCGGTCCCATGCTGCATCCACCTAGGTAAGTATAAAAGGGGGGAAAAAAACATACTTCTCTTTTGAGATACTGAACCAGGAAATAAAGGTTGAGTGATGCATTATTCTGTGTCCATGTATTGACTTCAGTCTATATCGTTCCCCGCAGGGCTCTGTGTGTGTGTGTCTCTGAGAGTGTGGAACGGAGAGTGTCGACACAGATTAGTATAGGAGTTATATATTAGGGACTACATCCTTAATGATAGAAAGGTACTATTAACTTGTTGTAAGTCAGGTTGGAGTATCCTTTCAATATACAAGGTTTATTGTTAAGTGAAGGAGTTTTACCACATACGCTCCTGATGAAGATATATTATCATTAGAAACGCTTTGAGCTGAATTGTGGCATGGGTCCCTATACCATGTATTGATGTGGAATATTGTATTGCTAACCCTTTGTCATTAGCCTAATGACAAAGGGTTAGCATGAATAATCCACAACAATACATGGTATTGGAACTCATGTCACTATTCATCTCAACGCGTTTCAAATAATAATATATCTTCATCAGGAGAATATGTGGATACAATCTATGCAATAAAACATATTCACTTAAAACCAAATGGTATGTATTGTTGCTCAAGGATCAATAATATAGACCATAATTTCCCCAACAGGAGGAATGTAGGAGAGCAACAGAAGACCAGAGAGCATTCAATTTACTCCCTCTTGCTAGGGGACCTTATGTCTGTGGTCAATGATTAGTGAGAACTATCACCTATTGAGACTCCATCCTGGGGCCCTAATTGAAAAATAGGTCTCCCCTCTGGAAATGGGATGTGTTTGGTTAACTGTTCTTGGTGGAGGATGGGATCTAAAATCCTCCTTTTCTCTGGGATTGGTGGCCCTCCTGTGACATGCCTTTTGTGTAAATTGGATGCTTTCTGGTCTTCTGTCACTCTCCTACGTTCTCCCTGTTGGGGTAATGGTGGTCAATATTCTTTATTCTTAAGCAACTATATACACCATTTGTTTTTAAGTGAAGGAGTTTTTCCACATAGATTGTATCCACATATATTCTCCTGATGAAGATGCATTATCATACAAAATGCGTCGATCTGAATTGTGGTAAATCCCTATACTATGTATTGATGCAGATTATTCATACCGACCCTTTGTCATTAGACATGGCGTTCATATGTGTTTTTAATATTTGTATAATAAACTTTATACTTTTCTATATTCTTTCCTTCTGTATGGTGCTGCAACTTGTATGCTCATTTACTACAACAAATTTGTGACCTCAGCTTTTACCAATGTAAGTATGTACGTGCCAAACCTGTGGGATCCCTGTGGAAGCTGGAAACCACTGTAGTAGACAACGCTACATTCGATTGGCTGCATTGATTTTTCTGTCCGTCTTCCGCTTTTTACACTTCGGGGTAAAAATTAGAACATAGACAGATTTTGTTGCTTTTCCGGAAACTGGCAGAGAAATTGCTAGTAATGTGCACCGAGCATATTTTAAGGCAGATAAATGCTGCGTGAAAGCAAGCCAAACTCATCCATCAAGGAGTCAAACAGAAAATATATTCCATCTGTGCAAATGGGAAGTTAATGCAGTATCCATATTCCGTGACACTTCAGATAAATATCCGGAGACATCAGAGGTGCAATTACTGATTCATCTGAAGCACCATTTGTGATTATCAACAGCCGTGAATGATTCTAAGTGGACTATGGAAAGGATCGCGTCATAACCTGCTTTGCGTTGGGTTACTGTCATTTTTCATTGTATTTAACCTTTTAAGCAGTCACCTGGAACCTCTTTAAAACTGAACTTCAAGTAAATATAAAAGTTATACAGCTTTTTGTATGTATTTTTATTTTTTTTTTTTAAAGGGTAAGTGACTGAATTTGACTTGGTAGCAGCCTCTTGCAGTACAGCAGAGTTTAGACTGGAAGAGGAGGTTACGTGATATCACGGTTACGTGATAACTTGAACTAGACTTTGAAAGCCGCTCAAAGCCAGGGGTTACATTCCCAAGATCCACAGGAAGAGGGGTGCAGGCTACTAAAGTGCCCATCCAGAGTGAATGCATACATCAAATGAGGAAGACGCCGCTCTCCCGACCAGCCACTTTAACATGATAACGAAGATCGGCTTCAGCCTCCAAGTCTCCGGTCAAAAGGCCACTCCACTGATGCATTTCGCCCTGCCCACCGAGGACTTGAACCCTACAATTGGCAGGGCAAAACATATCAGGAGGCGTGGCCTTTTGGTGGAAACTAGCAGGCTGCAGCCGATCTTAAATCTCATGTTATGGTGGCTGGTTGGGAGAGCGGTGTCGTCTTCATTTGACGGTTACATGTTTTTTATGTTTGTGGGGTTATTTTTGAGATGCGAAAAGAGAGATCACACAAATACTTGCAGGTAAAATCAAGCTGTATATAATATTTAATTAAAGTGATTGTAAAATCTAGTTTTTTTTTCTCAAAACTAACAAACATGTTATACTTACCTGCTCTGTGCAGTTGGTTTTGCACAGGGCAGCCTGGATCCTCCTCTTCTCGGGTCCCTCTTCGGCTCTCTTGGCCCCTTCCTCCTGTCGAGTGCCCCCACGGCAAGCAGCTTGCCATGGGGGCACCCGAGCCGAGTCACAGCTCCCTGTGTCCATTCAGACACGGAGCCCCAGTTCGGGCCCGCCCCCTCTCTCTCCTGATTGGCTAACTGACTTTGATTTACAGCAGCGGGAGCCAATGGTGCCACTACTGTGTCTCAGCCAATCAGCCAATCTGCCCATATATTTTCAAATTTGTCCTGTTGATTTCTGATTTTATGCATCCATCTTTCTGCCTCCATTATTACTTCTACCTCTCTTTTCCATTCCAGGAGTGTAGGGCATGTAATCTATTTCCAATGCCTAGGTATTAGTGTTTTTGCTGCGTTTAGCAAATGTGGGATAACACTTTTTTTATATGATTTAACAGAAGCCGGCATTCCATGTAATAGAAAATGTAGAGGCGACACTTCAATAGGTTTGTTGGATAACTTTTCTATCCATGGGGCTACCTCTTCCCAAAAAGATCTAATTCTTGGGCAATCCCACCATATATGAAGATACGTGCCTCTCTGGCCACAGCCCCTCCAACAGTTATCATTTGATGTCCGATATAGTTGTGCCAATCTTGTTGGTGTTCCATATCACCTGGCCATAAACTTATAGGACATTTCTTGTGTCGAAGAGTTTATTGAGGTATAATGTGTTGCCTCCAATAACTTCTTCACCTGTGATGAGGTAAACATAAAATTTAGTTTTTTTTCCCAATCCCTAATAAAATAGGGAATTGGGCTGTTTTCGCCACTAAGTACAATCTTATACATTCTCGACAACAAATGCTTAGTCTCTGAAGTTTTCACACAGAGAAAACGGTACAAAGGGGGTCCCCAGCCCGCCTTTAAGCTAATCAGCAAAAGAAAAAAGACCTAACTAATCTGTATCAACCACTCACCACACAGAGGTTTTGGTTGCATATTTTTGAAAAATCTTAGTTTACCATCTATGGGAATATATAATGTGTAGCAAAGTACAGAGAGCAAGCTCACCTGGAGGCAACTGTATTAGCATCAGGGTTGTCACCCTGCTGTGTGCACACCTTCATTTGGCTATTTGGCTGTCTATCAGATCGACAACCCAATGATAAACTATAGCAGCACACATGGCAGGCTGACAATGCTACTGCTTCTTAGAATTGTCAGCCTGCAACAGGAAAGGACCATATTGGCAGGATCTCCAGGTAAAAAACTTTGATGGATCATTATTTTCTAGTCTTAAACAGATCAGAGTAGCTACCATTGTTGTTTCTTTAGGATACTTAGTGGGCCTAAGGTAGAATCCTAACTTGCATGTTCCTTAAATTGGTTGCAAAACTTCTGAAATAAAAAATGAACAAAGCTTATCCTTGTATTGCAACCTTTCTCAACCGTTTTAGCCCAGAGCAATCCCCTAAAACAGTTTTCAGGTCTTAGTAAAAGCCAGTTGATTGGGAGTCAATGGTCCCTTGAATTTGTGGCCAACAGGAATAATGAAACCCTTACAGACAGCTTAAAAATATAATTGGTGTCATACTGCTGGCTTTGCCAAGTGTTGATGGCCCTGGAACTATGCAGGCACCATCAAATAGATGGTAAACAAGACACCGCTCAAGGAACCCCTGGGGACCTCTGGAGGAAACCTAGGGTTCCACAGAACCCTAGTTGAGAATGGCTATTCTATAGTGTGTGCTTGTCTCAACCAAATGCACCTAGTGTGATTTCTCTCTGCTCTCTCATTCTCTCATATCTGCATGAGTCCCTTCTGATGTCTATGCTGAAATGCCCCCCACCTCTAAGCACAAAGCAGTTGACTGACAACCTCAGCTGTGCATGTTTCTCTATGAGACTGTACAGGGGAGGGGGTCTAATTCCTCTACTCAAGTCTCATATTACCCTCAGCTCCATGCTCTATCCTGTGCCATGTGTGACATCAGATCCCCATCCTCTGCCATCTGAAGCTGAGAGGTGCTGTGTAAATTGTGGACTTCGAACAGATGCAAATGAGAGAGGGCTGCATATAAATAGATACAACTTTTGTAGTTGGACTTCTTTCGTCTCTGTGCATTACTTGAGGCCAGTCACTTCACTGGGTATATGTAAGGGTTTACAACCACTTTAATGCACCTCATCAGCAGTGCACACTGCAAACTGTAACTGCAACATAGATTTAATTGGGCGGCTGGGTGCTGCACATGATCACCCAATTATAGGGTAAGATAATCCCCTATTTACGTTTTGGTTATTTTTCTTTCTTACATGCTGTTTTATGATCAGTGTATTAATTCCACTTGTATTGTATTGTATTAATTCTGCTTGTATTGCATTGTATTATTTGTCTCATAGATTGGTCCTCCTGAGGAAGCGGTAAAACCGCGAAACTAGTCGAGAACCAGACCATTCTATACCTTGTAACAACAGATATCCCTTGGGGAATCCTGAGCCTCTGTTTTGCATTTTAATAAGTATACTATGTATTTTCCTTTTTTGTAATAAACCTTTTTATATAATTTGTTTATTGTTGTCTATCTGTACCGATATAGTCCAGCCAATTTTAGGGTGGGAATGTTATGGGGCCAACATCAGCCACTGTCCCCTTGTTCCCACTCTCCTTTGTTTCTGTATATTAATTTGGATGATGGTACGTTTTTAAGACTTGTTATCTTTGACTACATGAGGCCATACTCAAAATCTTTGCAACATATATATCGAACATGAGTATAGACCAAATAAACCACATCAGAAAAGGGATCATTGATCAACTTCCATAAAGAACAAAGAAAGATATTGGATTGCAATTTGCTTTTGGCATCATGGTAATGTAGTACCCTCCTACTTAGGTTGCTAGAAAGCTAGGCAAATTTAGTTCTTTTTGGTTCCTCTGTAGTCAGTGGAGCAGTGGTTGATTGCTTTTGGCTGCTCTGGGTCTCACAGACTGCAGGTTTGATTACTCTCCCCAGTTTTCCAGAGACTTCTGAAACATAGAGGGTTGGGCAAGGCAAATCTCAACATGCATATTTAGTGTGTTCCAGGCAATCCCTGGGCAGGTGTGCCCAGGAGGTGGCTAGAGAGGTATATAAGTAGTCTAAGACTTAGAGTAGCATGGACTTTTTTCTTCTTCTCCCTGTTGGAAGGAATCCACCCATCCGGTGGGGATGGCTACCCCCACCCACAGCAGCTATCCTGCAGCCATTCACTGAGGTCCCAGCTGTGGCAGAGCTTGGGGGGGCAATCTCTTAGGATCCCTTCTGGAGCTAATCAAGGGATTCCGCACCTGGGGACCTGGTCTGGGGGGCTCACTGAGTAGTGTCCACTGGATACTGAAAGGAGGCATCATGTGATCCTGAGACATTGTGAATACTGACTAGACATATGCAATTCGTTTCATTCCGAATTCATTTATTTAACAAATTTAGACAAATTCATTAATTCAGAAATATCCAAGTTAACTAAAAATCCGTTTAACAAATTCTTCAGAATATTGGATTCGATTTGAATATACGATTTGAATATTCGAAAATTCGTAAATTCTAAATTCAGAAATCTGAAAACCTGAAAATTCGAAAACCTGAAATAATAACAAACTAATAATAATTTAACTACTAATAACTATTAAATTATAGGTATTGGAATTTCCTTTCAAATTTGTCAGTTTCTAAAACCCTGGCCTCAGGTCAGCACTAGACATGTGCACTGCTGAAAAATTTGTTTGCTTCTGTTTCATTCGTTTTTGTTTTTCAGGTCATTCGCTAGGATCGGAATTCGTAAATTGGAAAATTCATAAATTCGAAAATAAGAAAGAAAATCCAAAAATTTGAAAGAATAACTAACTAACTAATAATAACTAACTATTAAATTATAGGTATTGGAATTTCCTTTCAAATTTTAGTGAATGTAACAAATACTAATTTATCCGAAGTTACAAATTATCTGAAATAACGAATGCCGTAGCTAAACGAATGGAACATAACTAATTAATAATAATAAATAACAATAATAATAATAAAAACGTATTATTATTATTATTTATTATTAATTTGTTCCATTCCATTTGTTTAGATGCCACATTCGTTATTACGGAAAATTCGTAACTTCAGATAAATTCGTATTCGTTACATTCACTAACAGACAAATTTGAAAGGTTATTCCAATACCTATATTTAATAGTTAGTTATTATTAGTTAGTTATTTTTTCGAACTTTTGGATCTTCTTTCCTATTTTTGGATTTTTGAATTTTAGAATTTTAGAATTTTAGAACTTACGAATTGCGATCATAACAAATGACCTGAACAAAAAAAAAAAAAACGAATGAAACGGAAACAAACAAAATTTTCGGCAGTGCACATGTCTAGTGCTGACCTGAGGCCAGGGTTTTAGAAACTGTGTGCTGTATTCCTCTGGATGGACAAGCCTACAGAATTCCTGCCTGCCACATGATCGGATTGTTGGCCAACAAAGCAGCAGACTTTTGCCCGAAGGGCGTGTGCCTGGATTTTGTCTTGCATACTAACGGCACACAATTGTCTGCCAACAAACACAAACGTAGTGACGTACTACGAGGCATTTCAGCTCTTGAGCGCCACCCTTTGGGCACCTTCTGCTAATGTCGTGTTTGGTGAGCATTGATTCCGAGCATGCGTGTTTGTACTTTGGACTTTTGTGTAATGGACTTGTGTACAGACGATAGGAAAATCTGACAACAGACCGTTGTCCGCCGAAAATTTACTAGCCTGCCATCCAACATTTGTTGGCGGAAAATTTGACAACAATTGTCTGATGGAGCGTACTAACGATCAGATTTTAGGCAAACAGTCTGTCATCACACAATTCCCTGCCGAAAATCCGATTGTGTGTACGAGGCTTTAGTAACACTTCCAGTACTTGAGCCTACTCACAAACTTCTTGCAGAGACTAGGTAAAGTGACGTGTCCTCCTAAAAGCACATAGGAAATTTGGAGTATCCCATACCTCCCCTCTCCTATCCAAGTTCTTCAAAACAAAAAAACAAAACAAAAAAACCCTAGACTGATGATTGAGCTGGAAAAAGTGTAACGTTCCGGTGTGCCTGGCTGCCTCTAAACCCATTCTAGGGGCGATTTGGTTGTTTTACAGCAGCTCCGGCCAACGCTGTATCCTGGCCTAGGCCGACAAGGCCCAGGCCTAGGGCAGCACTTTGCAGGGGGGCAGCACGGAAAGAGTGCCCGCCAGCTTGCGCTGTTAGTGTAGCGCCAGTATTATGGGGCGGACTGGGCTGAGAGGAAAATTAGTCTAGCGCCCCCATAAAGCGGCCACACTGCTTCCGGTATGCGTGCTGGGGGGGGGGGCACCACTTCTAATTTTGACTGTCCTATCATCCTGGACCACAAACCTTCCTCACTGTGCTATATGTTTTCTGCTGCACCATTGGCATGGTTATATCTTCTTAGTCCTCTCCATAAAATTATCAGAAATTTCTAAATAGTAGAACTATGGGCAACACTTTTTTTTTATTTTGGAAAGAGTTAGGGAGGGTTATAACCCCTGTCAGTTTATTTTTTACCATTCCTGTCCCATTTCAGAGATTTCCCTTCACTTCCTGCCCCATAGCCAAACAGGAAGTAAGAGGAAATCTATGCAAATTAAGAGAATCCATTGCCCCCCCCAGGCCCTCCGAACTAGTGTCTCCACTCGAAAATGTTAGGGCGGGTCTTAAACAGCAAGGGGTGTGGCTTTGACAGGAAGGGGTGGGTCATATTTTAATTAGGGGGTGCATGAGTTTAGTCAGACCTAAATACACTACTGGCTTCGGCGGGAGTAGTGCTACGGTAAACATTGGCACGCAGCAACAACAAAAGAGTTAAACTTGTTATGAAGCTTTGTAGAGAAGTCAGTTACTCTGGCAGAGAATGGCAGAGTAAAAAGTAAGCAGGACTATTCTGATGTAAATGATTTCATTATTCCTTGTGTCTATTTTAATTCAGAAGTCAGAGCTCCTGGGAGATACGGCTATGACAGCAGCGTCTGGTGTTTCTAGTTCAGACGGTACGGGGGGAATGACGGCAGAGCTGGAATACAAAAACTGGCTGTTGGTAGATGATTACATTGTAATGCTCACAAAACACATAAACACGTGTACCGGCGAACTGAGCGGAATTCTATTTATGGCTATGAAGGCCATATTAAAATACCCAACAGTCGTATCACACCAGCTGCAGACATTTCTGTGGAAGCTAATACTTGTGTTCCCGTGAAAACTAGCTTTGCAATGTCTCAATGTTATCTATACTATTAAAAAATCAGACCACCCAAAGCTGAAACTTCACTTTTTGATAAGTTGTAGAGACTTACAGGATGTCTTGTCTTTTTAAATTCATATATTTTAAAATATAAAATAATTCTGGAGCTGGGCTTTATCTCATTTGAGTTTTGCAAGTATCATAGACCCCCATTTAGCATGAGTTTCACATGAATCAACTTCTGCAGAACAGACATTGCTTGATGGACCTACGTGACAATCCACAATGGCTTCTCTGAACTCAAGGGTCTTCTCTACCTTCTGATCCCTGGGGAAGTTGAAACTCCAGGACCAAATAGTGGCCTCCTGATTAAAGCTCTCCACTTCCCAAATGAAGGACACAATATCCTACTCACCCAGGGCCATCAGAGTGGGCACTAACATAGTGTCCCGCACACTCGTCCTACAGGGTCATGAGGAACTTCAATTCAGACTTGTCTACACCACCATAATCCGGCAACTTTGTATCCACCTTTTTCAGGTTCTTGCAGCAATAAAATATTCATAACAGGAATTGCCAGATGAGAAGATCCCTAAATGTTGTGCTCTTTAGTTGTAGAGATTATGGTACAAATCCTTTAAAGAGTTGCTAATCTTCAGCAATATAGCCAGTGTTACAGCTCATCCTTCCTTCAGTATTGGCAACATAGGATTCTTCACAATGAAAATTATAGTTATCAGGAGAGCCTTAGTCCCCACATATGGCATACAACAAAAAGTCCACTGTCTCTGCCAATCTTGTCTGAGAAGCTCCTTGTTGTCCCCCAAAGGGGAAAACACTTTCTGTCTTGTAGCTTACATGATGACAAAGATCATCACCCATCAGAAAAAGGTCCTTCTTTCCTTCCACGGGGTCTGCTTCACACTATCCTTTGGGCTTCACCCACCTCTATATTTATTATTCTCAGTAAACAATTTAGAGTGGCTGAACGGGCTGCATGGGAACCTCATGGGCAGGAACAATTCACAAACAATTCAAAGAAATATGGGGACATCTAGTGGCACCCATGAAAACTACACAACAACATACATCATGAATATACTGTATAATACAATAAGTAAAACAAAGATGAATACAGGCTATACAATGACACATAGCAGTGCTGGAGAAAGTTATGTGCCACCCACCTGGATAGGTGCTAGATTTAGATAGATATAATTAGTTTGTGTTTTGATCTGTAAAATTAGTTGCCACACTGTAGTCAGTGTAGCTGTAATTGTTAGGTAAAAGCAAATTCTGCTCACTGTATTCAGCTGAAGCTGGATTCTGGTAGTCAGGTCTGCTCAGAGTGGCAGGATCTGATGGCATGCTGTGAGACTGTATACATTCTGTGAGCACACTAAGCGCGGGATCTTTTCTTGGAGAGGATTAGTTCAGCCTGGAGGTCACACTGCCCTCTTAGGCAATGCTGCTATGTCTGCTGTCGTGAGGCCTCGGGTGTACGACCTGAGGGCCTGGATGCTGAAGCCCTGGAGCTAAAGAGAGCTGACTGAGGGGGCTGTCCGCAGAAGATCTAGTCTGGTATCGCCGGAGTAAGGTGTCGCTTGGAAGTGGGAAGGAGGCAACCAGCTGTATCTTGGGCCTTGTATGAGTACAGACGTTTTGAGAGATCTTGGGGACCTTTGTGGTTTTGCTACCCCTCTGGTGCTAGAGAAAGCCAGCTGTGGGTCTAGTTAAAGGGGGCACTGGTGTCCTGAAGAGCTTTGTCCATCTAATCTGTTACTTAAAGGGACTCTGCTCTTGTGGCTCTAAGAAAGAGATTTAACGTTAACTACTTCTACCGCTACCTTAAAGCTGAAGTCTACTGTTTGCTACAAGCACAGACTTTAATATAGCTTGTCCTGAAGAATACGTAAGTCCTCAAGTCTACATAGGTCTTGTTTTTAGAGTGAGTATCCCACCAAATTCCCTCAACTCTTTTTTTTTTGTTATTAAGGGGTGAGTCTTAGTACCCGCATTTAGCACTATGCCCATCTCCACTAGTAAGCAAGGAGCCCCTCGCTTTCCATCAAAAGGGAAAGCACTCTCAGGCCTTCTCAGCCTTGTAGTTTACATGATGAACAAATGATCATCACCCACCTGAAAAAAAAACAAAACAGTTTTTCAATCTTTCCACAAAATCTGTTTCACTCTCTCTCGGGTTCCAACCATCTCTATATTCATACTTCTCAGTGAACAACTTGAAGTAGCTGAAGGGGCTGCCTAGAAACCCCATGGACAGGCATTTCCCTAAAAGGGACAATCCCATAGGTGTCCACAAACAAATCAAAGAAATATGGGGACATCTAATACCACCCATTAAAACGACACCCCAACCTACACAGTGGAAATACAATACAATAAGTGAAACAAAGGAAAAACCAAAGTGTAAAGTGACACCTAATGGTGACTGAGAAAATTAAAACAGAAGTCCTACCAGGTGTATACCAATGGGGCTCTAACACCCTATTACATCCATGTTCCTTATATAATAAGGATGTTTATTGTGCCTACTTTTGTCTAATGCCGTGTACACACGGGCGGACTTTTCGACCGGACTGGTCCGACGGAATGAATCCGTCGGACAATCCGATCGTGTGTGGGCTTCATCGGACCTCCAGCTGACTTTTTTCTGTCGAAAATCAGACAGACTTTAGATTTAGAACATGTTTCAAATCTTTCCGACGGATTCAAGTCCGATCGAAAAATCCGTTCGTCTGTATGCTAGTCCGACGGACAAAAAAGGACGCAAGGGCAGCTATTGGCTACTGGCTATGAACTTCCTTATTCTAGTCCGGTCGTACGTCATCACGTTCTAACGACCGGACTTTCGAACGGACTTTAGTCTGTTTGTGTGTGCGCAAGTCCGGTCGTTCGCAAGTCTGTCGTAACTCCGTCAAAAGTCCGTCGGGAAGACCGTCGGACGTTTGCTGCTGAAAAGTCCGCCCGTGTGTACATGGCATTAGTCAAGCATAAAGATGTTTTATGGTCACTAGTGTACTGGCTGAATCAAACAGAAAATTGTGGCTGAGACAGGGAAAACGTTCTGACAAATATCAATAAAATACTGGCCAGGCTTTCTCCAGTCATACAAGCTTCATGTGAAAAAAATGCTTACAGACCAGAGTTCCTAGAATGTGAAATCCCTGATTGCCTGAAGACCAAATATGTAATTTTCTTCACCCATAGTGTTCAGAACCATTCAATGCAGTGTGTGAGTCATCGGCAATCACCATAATAAATCAAAGTTTCCACAGAAGAATAATGAGTTCTATATTCTGCTGGATTTATCAGGGGAAAAGCCAACCTATCACAATTTAAAACAGCTGACATGATGAAAAAATGCATAGAGATTACTCTACAGTAAAAAAACAATGTCAAAATGTCCATTAAATCCAGAGATATAACAGATTAGGTCCTTTGTAACGTCAACTTTTTTTTTAGCAAAATGTTGAGTGGAAAGAGTCAGAATCTGTCACATTTTTATTGCTGTTGGTGCTTCTATCAAAAGGTATTTCCCTGTACTTTCTGTCCTCAAAGACAAAACATGAAGCACCTAAAAATCTTGCCAAAATTAGGGAACATCCCAACTCTGACAGTTGTCACTAGAACTGATATCCCCTTGAAAAATGTCTCCTGTACACCTATTCTTGAGACAATAGTAAGGTCGTGGATCTCCATCTTTCTGACTCAGTGAACTTGGTTAATGGGATGAAATGGCATGAAAATCTTCCCACTGGACATAGACAGCAATAAAGAAA
The DNA here is from genome assembly GCF_042186555.1 of Aquarana catesbeiana. Classification (NCBI taxonomy): domain Eukaryota; kingdom Metazoa; phylum Chordata; class Amphibia; order Anura; family Ranidae; genus Aquarana; species Aquarana catesbeiana. The sequence continues at coordinate 32,106,852 of NC_133334.1, read as the reverse complement.
AATCTAAGATGGGGTGGAGTGCTGGATAAGGATCCTTTACAAATAAAAAAAAAGTCATTTGTGAAGCCAATGGCTTGGTTTCAACAGCTTTCCACAATATGGTGGTGCCTCAAAAATAGGTATTCACCCAAATTTAGTAGTCTATGTATAAAGTTGCAACAGAAAAAGCACCAAGCAAACAATCCAAGGGTCCAGCAATGACTTATTAGTTTAGTAAATGACCACAGAAAAGTTGTTTTCTTCCAACATTCTGCCACAGCCCATGGTAGTTTTTGGTTTCTCCCGTTCTTTCAGTCAGTCTGGAACAGCTATAAACAGGCAGGTTTGCTTCACGCAGAGGATATGGAAGAATATCCGTCCCCCAGTCTCCTCTGTGACTAATGAGGCTAATTCTCTGACAAAGTCATATAACTCTGTGACCCAACGCGTAGGAAGGAGCATGATGACGTCAACCCACATAGATAGAGAGTGAGATCAGGTACGTGACGTGAGACTGTCACGTACCTGATCGGAGACTGAAATTATGAGGTTGGCCTTTCTTGTATCTCCAGCCCAGGCCCACTGAGGATGGAACAGAGGGTACCGAGGGACAGGAGGAACACAAGTTCCGGCAGATTGATAGGAGCGCTTGCAGTGGGTGATGCAGTCCCAGGCTGACTGGCAGAATATCAGGTCAGGAACAGGAACTTTGCACGGAGATCCAGCCAAGGGGCACGCCCCCTTGGCTGTAGGGTCCAGATGCGAGGCTTGCCATAGCTCCCAGCAGACTTGAGACAGGAACTCGGGTTGAGGTCAGGACTCTGTGCAGGCCAGTCAAATTCCTCCACCCCTAACTCGCTCATCCATGTCTTTATGGACCTTGCTTTGTGCACTGGTGCGCAGTCATGTTGGAACAGGAAGAGGACATCCCAAAACTGTTCCCACAAAGTTGGGAGCATGAAATTGTCCAAAATGTCTTGGTATGCTGACGCCTTAAGATTTCCCTTCACTGGAACTAAGGGGCCAGGCCCAACCACTGAAAAACTACCCCACACCATAATCCCCCCTCCACCAAACTTTACACTTGGCACAATGCAGTCAGGCAAGTACTGTTCTCCTGGCAACTGCCAAAGTCCGACACATCCATTGGATTGTCAGACAGAGAAGCGTGATTTGTCACTCCAGAGAACACGTCTCCACTGCTCTAGAGTCCATTAGCAGCGTGCTTTACACCACTGCATCCAACGCTTTGCATTGCACTTGGTGATGTAAGGCTTGGATGCAGCTGCTCGGCCATGGAAACCCATTCCATGAAGCTCTCTATGCACAAATGTTGTGCTAATTTGAAGACCACACAAAGTTTGGAGGTCTCTAGCTTTTGACTCTGCAGACAGTTGGTGACTTCTGCGCACTGTGCGCTTCAGAATGCACTATCCCCACTCTGTCATTTTACGTGGCCTACCACTTCATGGCTGAGTTGCTGTTGTTCCCAGTTGCTTTCACTTTGTTATAATACCACTAACAGTTGACTGTGGAATATTTAGTAGCAAGGAAATTTCATGGATGGACTTATTGCACAGATGACAACCTATCACGGTGCCACGCTTGAGTTCGCTGAGCTGCTGAGAGTGACCCATTCTTTCACAAAATTTTGTAGAAGCCGTCTGTATTCCTAAGTGCTTGATTTTATACACCTGTGGCCATGGAGGTGATTGGAACAGAAGAAACCAATGATTTGGAGGGGTGTCCCAATTTTTTTGGCAACATAGTGTATATAATATATACTATAGTGCACTTTTTAAGTTGGGTTTTTTATTATTGGGAGTTTTACTACTGGCGGATATACAGAAAGCACTATGTATACTCTTGCTTTTTGAGCTTTCATGCCCAATAATCGGAGGATGGCCTAGGATAGAGATGGTCTGAGTGCAAACTGGATACCATAGAGGAAAACATCATTCCTGGTATTGGCACACTGCCTGAAGGGGAAGCGCATAAGACCTAATATTTTTGTTAGGTCATAAGATAAGGTGACAGCATTGTAATATCGGTGGTTGGATTGCTTGGTATATGGTAGACAACCAAGTTGGCAAGAAATATTTCACAGCACGATACTTGTATTAACCACTTCAGCTCCGGAAGGTTTAACCCCCTTCATGACAAGGCCATTTTTTGCGAGACAGCACTGCGTTATTTTAACTGACAATAGCGCGGTCATGCGACACTGTACCCAAATAAAACTGATGTCCTTTTTTCCCACAAATAGAGCTTTCTTTAAGTGATCACCTCTGTGTTTTTTTGTTTTTGTTTTTTTGCACTATAAACAAAAAAAAGACCGACAATTTAGAAAAAAAAAACAATATTTTTTACTTTCTGCTATAAAACATATTCAATAAAAAAATGTTAAAAATCTAATTTCTTAATCAATTTAGGTCAATATTTATTCTGCTACATATTTTTGGTAAAAAAAAATCCCAATAAGCGTACAGTTGCAATAAAAAGTATGTGAACCCTTTTGGAATGATATGGATTTCTGCACAAATTGGTCATAAAATGTGATCTGATCTTCATCTAAGTCACAACAATAGACAATCACAGTCTGCTTAAACTAATAACACACAAAGAATTAAATGTTACCATGTTTTTATTGAACACACCATGTAAACATTCACAGTGCAGGTGGAAAAAGTATGTGAACCCTTGAATTTAATAACTGGTTGAACCTCCTTTGGCAGCAATAACTTCAACCAAACGTTTCCTGTAGTTGCAGATCAGACGTGCACAACGGTCAGCAGTAATTCTTGACCATTCCTCTTTACAGTACTGTTTCAGTTCAGCAATATTCTTGGGATGTCTGGTGTGAATCGCTTTCTTGAGGTCATGCCACAGCATCTCAATCGGGTTGAGGTCAGGACTCTGACTGGGTCACTCCAGAAGGCGTATTTTCTTCTGTTTAAGCCATTCTGTTGTTGATTTACTCCTATGCTTTGTCCTGTTGCAACACCCATCTTCTGTTGAGCTTCAGCTGGTGGACAGATGGCCTTAAATTCTCCTGCAAAATGTCTTGATATACGTGGGAATTCATTTTTCCTTCGATGATAGCAATCTGTCCAGGCCCTGACACAGCAAAGCAGCCCCAAACCATGATGCCCCCACCACCATACTTCACAATTGGGATGAGGTTTTGATGTCGGTGTGCTGTGCCTCTTTTTCTCCACACATAGTGTTGTGTGTTTCTTCCAAACAACTCAACTTTGGTTTCATTTGTCCACAAAATATTTTGCCAATACTGCTGTGGAACATCCAGGTGCTCTTGTGCAAACTGTAAACGTGCAGCAATGTTTTTTTTGGACAGCAGTGGCTTCCTCTGTGGTATCCTCCCATGAAATCCATTCTTGTTCAGTGTTTTACGTATCGTAGATTCGCTACCAGGGATGGTAGCATATGCCAGAGACTTTTGTAAGTCTTTAGCTGACATTCTAGGATTCTTCACCTCATTGAGCAGTCTGCGCTGTGCTCTTGCAGTCATCTTTACAGGAGGCCCACTCCTAGAGAGAGTAGCAGCAGTGCTGAACTTTCACCATTTATAGACAATTTGTCTTACCGTGGAATGATGAACAGCAAGGCTTTTGGAAATACTTTTATAACCCTTTCCAGCTTTATGCAAGTCAACAATTCTTAATTGTAGGTCTTCTGAGAGCTCTTTTGTGCGAGGCATCATTCACATCAGGCAATGCTTCTTGTGAAAAGCAAACCCAGAACTGGTGTGTGTTCTGGGCAGCTGTAGCCAACACCTCCAATCTCATCTCATTGATTGGACTCCAGTTGGCTGACACCTCATTCCAATTAGCTCTTGGAGATCTCATTAGTCTAGGGGTTCACATACTTTTTCCACCTGCACTGTGAATGTTTACATGGTGTGTTCAATAAAAACATGGTTCTTTGAAGATCAGATCACATTTTATGACCAATTTGTGCAGAAATCCATATAATTTCAAAAGGGTTCACATACTTTTTATTGCAAATGTATGCTTTGTTATGGTCTGCTCTTTCAGTATACATGATAGCTTAAATTTGCAACTATAACAGAATGCTTAGAAAGATGCTTGCACAAGCACTGTACTCTATATATACATCATTGTGGGTTGGTAGGCCATGGGACAGGATGCATGACTTATGACTCATAACCAGACAGCCTGTTGACCCGTTTTAACTCATGATAATGTATCTTAAAGGGTCACTGACTTGTATAACCATATAATTATATATTTCTATACAAATACATCATTTACTAACCACTCCCCCCCCTCCCCTCTTTCTATTGGTATGTTAAACCATATATAAGCTGTAACACACCTAATAAAGGCAGACATTTTACGAATGCATAACTTGCTTCTCGTTTCATGGTGTCTCCAGATATCTGAGGGCACTGTTGGTGTACCTGATAGACAGGTGGTCCTCCAGAATACCTACTATTTCCTTTCGGCATCTCTCCTGTTCTCCAAGGCCATAGAGTTGATCAAAGAGTGTTAACTCTTTGATCACCTATGGGAGCAGCCGGCTGGAATGTTTCTCAGGCGAACCAGCTGAAACGATAAGCCTTAGAAACACTGGTGAGAGGTGGGAGAGGACGTCAGACCGGTTTCCTGAGAAAGCAATACTGGGGTTATGGCTGATATATTCAGCCATACTCCTCGTAAACCACTGCCAGACCACAACTTATATATAAATATACGTATTGTGGTCGGCACGTTGTAGAAGATCTCTGGATGATCGGGTTTCACGCATGCAGGTGTTTATTGTTGTTACATTTACAAATTAGGTTTTGAACCTTTCTGGTAAGTAAATGTAATTCATCAGTTATTGGAGATAGAAAATAACAACATTTGGGTTAAGATTCAGCGCAGTATGTTCTGCTTGGAAAGTCTGGACTCCGGGAGATCTAGCCTGGCTCTCAGCAGGGAGCTGTCCTTTCAGCACCATTGACAATTGCGATCATTCCCTCAGCTCGCCAAGAAAAACGCTCCACTTATACAGTCTACTGGGCGAAATGTCAAGGAAAGGAAATTTAAAATTCTAACAAGTATTGTTCGTCACTGCAATGTTTACCAATTTTCTCTCGCTTGTATACCACTATTACAGCCTTGGGATAATCCCACCTGTGCTATTAACTATTCATTCTCTACTCTTACATCTGGCTGATCTTCAGTATTGCAGATAAATCAGTTCTGTTTATAAAAAAAAATGTTATGTGCAAATAGGGCAAAACAATTAAAAAATATTTGGCTATTTTTTTTTGTTGTTGTTTACTATTTTAACTTAACTAATTTAAATACTATTTTAATTTAACTATTTTATTCAGTATAATATGGTGGTACAAGAAAATATTGCACATCAAAAAGCAATGCTTAGTAAAAAAGGTAGAAAAGGTTGTTACAATCAGTTAACAAAATTACAAAGCGAGTTTGTAAAAAAATACATTTTGTATTTATACATAAGTATTCATACGCCTTGAAATTTTCTGCATTTTGTCATGGTACATCCAAAATGTAAATGTATTTTATTGAGTTTTTTTGTGATAGACCAACACAAAGTGGCACATAATTGTGAAGTGGAAGGAAAATGATAAATGGTTTTCCAAATTTTTTACAAATATATATATGTGAAAAGTGTGGCGTGCATTTGTATTCAGCCCCCTTTACTCTGATACCCCTAACTAAAATCTAGTGGAACCAGTTGCCTTCAGAAGTCACCTAAATAGTAAATAGAGTCCACCTGTGTGTAATGTAATCTCAGTATAAATACAGCTGTTCTGTGAAGCCCTCAGAAGTTTGTTAGAGAACCTTAGTGCACAAACAGCATCATGAAGGCCAAGGAACACACCAGAAAGGTCAGGGATAAAGTTGTGGAGAAGTTTAAAGCAGGGTTAGGTTATAAAAAAAAATCCCAAGCTTTGAACATCTCACGGAGCTCTGTTCAATCCATCATCTGAAAATGGAAAGAGTATGGCACAACTGCAAACCTACCAAGATACGGCCGTCCACCTAAACTGACAGGCCGGGCAAGGAGAGCATTAATCAGAGAAGCAGCCAAGAGGTCCATGGTAACTCTGGAGGAGCTGCAGAGATCCACAGCTCTGGTGGGAGAATCTGTCCACAGGACAACTATTAGTCGTGCTCTCCACAAATCTGGCTTTTATGAAAGAGTAGCAAGAAGAAAGCCATAAGAAGTCCAGTTTGCAGTTTGCAAGAAGCCATGTCACAGCAAACATTTGAA